>NC_059131.1:6700000-7363333 GCF_020740605.2 Lemur catta | reverse complement strand
AACTATCCAGCCACGAGCTGTTTGGACTGATTGGGTGGCAGAAACTATACTGGGGGACTGTGGTGGTTTCATGTAATCCTTGCCGTAATCCTGGGTAGTAGATATGAAATCTCAGGTGGCCAACTCGGGTGTATAAGAAATGGAGCATTATTTATCTATAATTTAATTTCATTTCTATGAGGAGCTTCTAATCTGATGGGTAGCAGAAATTTTATTTCAGTTAGTTCATAGTTTGTTCAGCTAATTCTGGATCCCAGAACAACCTAACCCCTAAAAAAACGTTTCCAAGGGGCTTCCTTTGTGTCCACCGGGCTTCCAGGGTACCCAGGCAACAGTTGCTTCTATCCGTCCGCACTTCCGGGTTGGCATCTCTCAAGGCATCCTTGTTCCCATCTGGTCTCCTGTCACTGGATCAAATTCGTGAGTGCCTGTCCCAACTGTAAGGTCTCTCTAGGTCCTATTCTCTTTCAACCCTCTAGGGAGCTCGGGAAACACTGGGCCATTGCCCGTAATGTGGTGGTGGTGGTGGTGTCACTCAGGGCTGCCTTGTCCAGCCAGATGCAGCCTTCTCTATTGTACCCCTCTCAGGTGGACCGGTGGGGAAATTCCATGATACTTGCCACTTCGGGGCTCCACCCTGGAAGCAAGGTTAAAGTCCTCTTGGAGTCAAATTCCCAGGTGGATCTGGAGTTTCTGTTATGCCCATTCCCCTAGGGGTGTGGCCCAGAATCCTTCCCTCAGGTCACATGGCAGCATCCATCTAAGCACCTCTCCTTCTCTGCTCCTCCTGCCCCCACCCCCCAGCCACTGATGCCAGCATGTGGAATCTTTGAGCAATCATTGGGGCATTAGAAAATGACTCTGAGTAATTAGATATGTTTCTGTTTTCAAATCCATGGCTCATGCATAAACTTTATTCTCTATGTCTTTCAAGGATTAGGAGTTTGAAGCTCAAAAGCCTAGATTTTTGTAACCCAAAGCATTTTCTTAAAAAACAAAACAAAACAAAAAAAAAACCCCACTTTTTTGTTATCTCTGCCATGGGATAATTAGAAACTCAAAAATCAAGAGTTGATGCCTCCTGCGGCATCCCTTCCCAGGGTGGCTGCAAGCCTCGGCTGCCATCTGACTGAAAGAGAAGGACCTCAAGTTATAGGAACTTCTAACCCAGAATGAAAATAATAATAATAGTTAATACAGACCTGGAATCACCATGAAGCTAATGAAGCTTAAATTTCAGGGCCCCTCACTCTCAAGGGCCCCTTCCAAGACCTTGGCAGGGACTTAAGCAGTGGATTCATATGTTTTTATAAGATACGCAAAACTCAAGATATTTTAGCCGCGATCAGTTAAGACCACCATCTGCTTCCACTCAGACTTCCTTTCCACCACGCTTCTCCTTGTGCTGGGTGGTGGGGTGGTGGCTGTGGACGTTTGGGGCTTTAGCCAAGGGGAAGTTGAGCTGGGTCTGCATGTAACACCCTCAGCCAGGCCAAGAGTGATGCGTGCCTCTGTTTTCAAGGGCCGTCTCTTGTCCCCTTCTGGGTGTGCTTCCCCCACAGGCAGGGAGTCTCCAGGGCCAAAGGGACATCTCACGCTAAGTCTATCTGCCTGTTGCACTCCTTTCCCGTGTCCTTCCCCAGGGCTCAGATTTGCACTGTGGTAGGAAGCCTTGCCCTGCCCATTCCTGCTTCCTCCTCCTGTCATTTTACCAAGCATACCTCTTACTCAGCCTCCAGCACTCCCCACTCTGACTCCATTTCTGCCACCCGGAGGATCTGAACTGACACCGTTGATACTGGAAGTGGCCTGAGCAGTAAGCAGGCAGTAAGAGAGGGTGTGGGGTCTTGATCAGTTGGCAATCAGGGATCCAGGTGGTCTATGGGGCAGAGAGGGGGGCCTGGAACAAGGCAACTGCCCAATTGCTACATTTTTAGGGATGTCGACTTGGGAGCCTGCTCTGACGGTGGGGAGACCCAAGTGGTGGATGTCCTGATGATTTTGGTTCCCAAGACCCCTCTGAACCCTCAAAGCTGGCAGGGGTGGCCCACTTCTCCCATTAAGAGCTGGTCCTTTCTTCCCCAGCCCTGCAGAGGCCTCTCCCCCGCTAGGCAACAGGAGCCCCCTGCAGGCTCTGCCCCCACATCCTTTCCTGGCTGTCAGGCCAGTGACCAGGATGAAGTGGCAGCATAACCCAGCTGGGGACATACTGGGTTTGATGAGGGAGGACGGAGAGGACCCCCTAAAGGTGCTGTGAGAATTAGCTGCTGTACGCAAAGTAGTGGGACTTAAGACCAGAGGAGGGAGATTATGGACTTGGGGACACACTCTTGGGATTGAGGATTGAACACCGTGGTAAGGACCCTGCGGAGTGATGTAACTCACTGCTACAACTAACTCCTGGAAGCCTGGGGAGGCGAGGGCCAGAGCTGAGCGAAGTTGAAATGGCTGCACTGCACAGCAGATGGTGAAGGAAGTGGTAAAAGGCCCGGGGAAGTGGCCACCCTGTAGGGGCCATCTGATATGAGGCCAGAGACCCACCAGAGGACACCTCATCCAGCAAGGCCACCAGGCAAGTGAGTATGAGAGTCGCATTGCCAGACTGAGCAAATAAAAATATAGGACACTGAGTTAAATTTGATTTTCAGATAAACAACAAATACTACTTTTAGTATAAGTATGTCCCAAGTATTGGGATAAGGTGGCAACCCAATTGCTATCATTTTCCCTGGGAGAAAATGATGACGCCGGAGAATGCCCCAGCCGTGGCAGAGTCCAGGAAGTGCGATGATTCTGGCTTTTAAAGAGTGGTGGGAGATGTTGGTGGTGGGATGCACGATACAGTCTACGTTGTATACAAGGAGTAATTTTTAAGTATGAGTATGTCCCATGCAGTATTTGGGACACCCAGTACTTTTACTTAATGTTTGGGACATACTCATACTTAAAAATCATTCCGTGTTTATCTGAAATTTGAAAGTAACTGGGCATCCTGTTTGTGTCTGGCAAGCCCAAGTGAGAGGGCAGCAGCCGTGCGGGATTCCCTGCAGGCCAAGGCTGATGGCAGGAGAGGTCCCTGAGCTCGGCTAGTTGACAGCGGTGGGGATGATGGTGCTGTGAAGCAGTAGAGGCCGGGCGGCAGGGCTTAGCCACCAGAGGCCGGGAGCTCATGACTGTTGTTAACAAGGACAACAGTCCTTGGCAAGGCTGGAGGACAGCCAAGGGGGCTTGACCTGCAGAAAGTTGGGGAGACAGTAATAGAACACAGCACCCCTAGAGGTGGGCAGCCCGTAAGTGTACCGCTGTACATGCATGAACATGGTTGTGCATGCATATAAGTGTGTGTGCATGTGTGTGTGTGTAAACTGGACTGGATTCAGTTTTCAGAACTGAAAACCATTGATGAGAGGTGGCTGGGCACTTAAGAGAAAGAATCCTGTAACATAACAGGTTATAATGTAATGATTTCAGATAGACAACGGGACCTATGGCCATTTACTAGAGTGACTTTTCACTGGGGAAAGGGGAACACTCAGATATTTTGGGGACTATTTGAAGAACTGAATTGACCTTGACATCCAGAGACCCCAAGCACCACAGGAGCTGAGTAATAAATGGAGTACTTACTGGCTAAAGTCCAGCTTCCAGGCTGGGCGCAGTGCCTCACGCCTGTTATCCTAGCACTCTGGGAGGCTAAGGCAGGAACTCAGGAGTTTGAGACCAGCCTGAGCAAGAATGAGACCCTTTCTACACTAAAAATAGAAAGAAATTAGCTGGACAACTAAAAATATATAGAAAAAATTAGCTGGGCATGATGGTGCATGCCTGTAGTCCCAGCTACTTGGGAGGCTGAGGCAGTAGGATCGCTTGAACCCAGGAGTCTGAGGTTGCTGTGAGCTAGGCTGATGCCACGGCACTCCACTCCGGGCAACAGAGCGAGACTGTGTCTCAAAAAAGTAAAACAAAATAAAGTCCAGCTTCTGGTGGGTCTGGTGGGTCCACTGGGTCCATGGATCCATCCTGTGGCTTTTTCCCCAGTCCCTGAATGCATAATTGGCATTGAAAAAATCCCACATTGGGTTTTGGCCTGTGGGGTAAAAGCTATCATAGTGGGAAAAGCTAAGTGGAAACCTCCGGTACAGATCCCAGTCTGAACCTCAGCCAATACAGTAAAATATAAACAATGTCACAGCCCCAGGGGTTGCTGGAGATGAATGCCACCCTCAAGGAACTCAAGGATGCATGGCTGGTGGTCCCCACAATATCTGCACTTAACTGAGCAGTCTGGCCCCTGCAGCCAGGGTAGTGTCTCTGCTGGGGCAGATGATTATGGCCTCAGGTACATGACATGTAGCCATTGATTTAATGAGCACATTCTTTTTTTATCCCAATCAGATAAGAGAATCAGAAATAGTTTGTATTCATCTGGAATGGACAACTCACATTTACAGTGTTGCCCCAGGGCTATTTGATTCACTCATTTGCTTTCTGTCTTAATTTAGCTGGGAGAGATCTGGCTTGTTTGGGCACCTCACAGAACGTCACATTGATCCATTACATTGATGCTATCTTTCTAATTTGGCAGGATGAGAAAGGAGTAGCTAGCCTGCAGAGGACTTGGTGAAGCACACACGCTGTATAGGTGGGTGATAAACACTGATATACAGAGACTGGCATAGCAATAACATTTTTAGGGGTGCAGTGATCAGGGGCATGCCAGGGCATCCCCTCCAAAGTAAAAGACAAATTGCTACATTTTGCATCCTCTATTGCAAAGAAGGAAGCAGGATGCCTGATAAGCCCCCTTGGGTTCTAGAGGCCACATGCTCCTCACCGAGGAATGCTATTCCAGCCCCACTGGCAAGTGGCATGGAAGGCTGCCAGCTCTGAGCAGAGTGGGCCCTGGGGCAGGTTCAGGCTGTGGTGAGGACAGTCCTGCCACTTGGGCTGTATGATCTAGCACTGTGGTCCCCAACCCCTGGGCCACAGATGTGGAAGCAGGAAGTGAGGAGTAGGCTAGCAAGGGAAGCTTCAACTGTATTTACAGCCGCTCCCCATCGCTTGCATCACCGCCTGAGCTCCACCTCCTGTCAGATTAGTGGCATTAGATTCTCATAGGAGTGGGCCACCTACCATAAACAGCGCATGCGAGGGATCTAGGTTGTGCTCCTTATGAGAGTCTAATGCCTGATGATCTGAGGTGGAGCTGAGGTGGTGATGCTAGCACTGGGGAGCAACTGCAAATACAGATTATCATTAGCAGGAAGGTTTGACTGCACAGAGACCATAATAAATCAATTGCTTGCAGACTCATATCAACCCAGTGAGTGGCAAGTGACAATTAAGCTGCATCTGGTGGCAGGCTTTATAGTGGCAAGTTAGTTGATGTACTTCAATTGTACAGCTGCATCTGGTTGCAGCCTTTAAGTCAGAATCTGGCACTAATTTTAGTCCACGAGTGGCCTGCCCATTATTTTATTTACCACTTCTGTCCACACCTCTTTCCCGCACTGTGCGCTGTCTCAATCACAGCTTTGCTAAGCCCACAAGCTAACCCTAGCAGAAATGAGTAAAAACAAACGTAGCTGGAGAGCTTCTTTGAAAAGGAGGAAAGATCCAATGAGGAGACAGCAGAAGACGCTAAGACTGCCAACAATATGAAAGCTGCATTTAAAAGAAAATACCAAGAGTCCTACTTAAATTACAAGTTCATTGCAACAGGTGATTCACATTCTCCAAGCTGCTTTGTATAATATGTGGTGACCGGCTATCCAGCAAAGCCATGAAACCTTTAAAACTGCTTTGCCACATGGAGAACAGGCACCCTGCATTAAAAGACAAGCCTTTGGAGTTTTTCAAAAGACAAAAGTAAGAACACGAAGAACAAGCAGTTACTGAAGGCCACCACTTCATCAAATGTGTCTGCACAGAGAGCATCACTCTTAGCGGCTAACTGCATTGCTAAAGCTAAGGAGCCTTTACTGTTGGTGAAGAGTTGATCCTGCCTGCTGCTAAGGACATTTGCCATGAACTTTTAGGGGAGGCTGCCGTTCAAACGGTGGCACGTAGTTCTCTTTTGGCTAGCACCATAACTAGACAAATTGATGAAATAGCAGAGGATATTGAGGCACAATTGTTAGAGAGGATTAACAAGTCACTATGGTATGCAATCCAGGTTGAGTAGTCTACCAATGTTGACAACAAGGCAACAGTGCTCGTTTTTGTGCCATATATTTTCAGGAGGACATGCATAAGGATATGTCATGTGCACTTTTGTTGCCAACTAACACCACAGCTGCAGAACTATTCAAGTCTTTGAATGATTCCATGTCAGGAACACTGAATTGGTCATTTTTGTCAGTTTATGCATGGTTGGAGCAGCTGCCATGAGTGGACGGCTTTCTGGTTTCACTACTCGGGTCAAAGGGGTCTCGTCTGCATGTGAGTCCTCACACTGTGTCATCCATAGAGAAATGCTGGCTAGCCGAAAAATGTCACCTGAACTAAACAACGTTTTGCAGCATGTGATTAAAATTATCAGCCACATTAAAGTATATGCCCTTAACTCACTTCTGTTCACTCAGCTCTGTGAGGAGACGGACCCAGAGCACACTCGTCTCCTCTTATACGCAGACGCGAGGTGGCTTCCTAAAGGTAGATCACTCACCAGAGTTTCTGAGTTATGAGAGCCGCTCCAGAGATTTCTTTTAGAAAAACAGTCACCACTGGCAGCACATTTCAGTGGCACAGAATGGGTTGCAAACTTGCTTATTTGTGTGACATATTCAACCTGCTCAATGAACTCAATCTGTCACTTCAGAGGAGAATGACAACTATGTTCAAGTCAGCAGATAAAGTGGCTGCATTCAAAGCTAAACTGGAATTATGAGGTTGATGAGTGAACATGGAATTTTTGACATGTTTCAAACATAAGCAGAGATTTTGAAAGAGGCTGAGCCGGGGCCTTCTCTCTCCCAGCTGGTGCATGATCACCTGTGTCAGCTTTTGAACGAGTTTGAGCTTTACTTCCCAACCACAGAAGACCCCCTAACTGGGAAGGAATGGATCCTCCACCCATTTGTGAACAAGCCAGGTGAATCGACTCTGTGCTAGAAGAGGATCAACTGCTTGAGATTGCAAATCATGGTGGCTTTAAAACTATGCTTGAGACAACTTCAAATCTCATACATACTGGATTGAAGTCAAGGTAGAATATCCTGAGATTGCCACAAAAGCACTGAAAAGCCTGCTTCCATTTCCAACGTCCTATCTTTTCGAAGCAGAGTTTTCTGCGGTGACAGCAACCAAAACAAGATTACGGAGTAGACTGGACATAAGCAACACACTTCAGATGTCACTGTCTCCCATCACCCCCAAATGGGACCATATAGTTGCAAGAAAACAAGTTCAGGGCTCTCACTGATTCTGCATTATAGTGAGTTGTATAATTATTTCATTATATATTACAATGTAATAATAATAAAAATAAAGTGCACAATAAATGTAATGCACTTGGATCATTCCCAAACCATCCCCCCACCACCCATCCCCAGTCCGTGGAAAAATTGTCTTCTATGAAACTGGTCCCTGGTGCCAAAAAGTTTGAGGACCACTGATTTAGCACATCCTGTGGTGGTGAGGTGTCAACGCAGCGCCCGTGACAAGCCACTGTGGGAAAATCACCACACAGCCTCCCAGGGGCCTGAACAAGGCTGTGCCATCAGCAGCAGAGTGCATGCTTTTGGAAAAAGTGCTCCAGGTGTGTTATTGATGGGAATGCAAGAGTTGCCCATGGGATACCAGGTGAAATTGTATCTAGAAATGCCCATGATGATCTGGTTTCTCATCAAGCGATGGAAAAGGTACACCTGAGATGGAGCCCGAGGGGTGGGGGCAGAAGGAAGCTGTATGAGCAGGTGTCCCGGAGCCCTCCCTCAGCTCACCCCCACCACGGCCATCCAGTGGGTGGGAGCAGGAGGGAGTCTCACACAACCAGCTGAGGGAGGAGGAAGGGCCCGAGCTTGATTTGCAGGGGGGCTGGCTCAGTACCATACATGGGTGCAAGCTGGAATTGGAGGTCTGCTGCGACACTCAGGGATGGACCGATAAAGACAGTGGCCAGGGGAAACCCTCCAGAGGTGGGGACTCAAGCAGTGTCCCCGGTTATGCACTTTATGTGGAAGGAAAATTTACCGAGGATGAGAAAAATCTGAACTCATGGCAGCAACAAATGACTTGGAGGGCTGGTCAGGGGCCAGCCTAGAAGACCGAATGACCGGAGACAAGGGCGTCTGGGGGAGAAGGAATTCACAGGTATATAGAAATGGGCGTAAAGAATGAAGATCTTGGCATTATATGTCAAATAGCAGAAAGCGTTCAGCACGAAAGGGGCACTCAGTAACCGAGTAGGTAAAATAACTGAGCCACCTGATGTCAGCGAGCATATGCCATGAGCCTGCGAACATGCAGAGGCAGAGGCTACATATGCCCCCAGCAACACAGGCCGCTGCTGACCAAGGTCTGTCTGGCGATTGTGGGCTGTGGCCGTCATGAAAGCATGTCCCTTGCTCAGATGTCCCTTCAAGAGAAGCAGCAAGGAGTGCAGTTGGCTGACAGCCTCCAGCTGAGGCCCCTTCATGATTCACTGTGGCTCTTCCCTGGCAGCCCAGTGGCTGAGCACACCAATCCCGACGCAGGACTCCTGGGATTGGCGGTCTTTGCTCCGGAACTGCCTGCTGGGTGGACCACAACTTTAGAAGCCCTACAGGACAGTGACGGGCTCTCCACGCGCACTCTGCTCCTCCCTCTTGCCCTTGACAGGTTTCAGATCAGCGTTGTGGTCTGAAGGCTTTCTCAGCCAATCCCATTTCATCCCTTTTTACCTGTCACAAATGTTACTCCCCAGAAACCTCCTGCACCCCTAACCCTGGTCCAGCACTTGCTTATCAGAAGAACGGCATTGATACACAGGACCCATGGGAAGTGGGATTCTTTGCCAACGACATCGGTCGTGCTACCAGGGCCTGCGAGGGGCTCTGCCCATGTCCCCCCAAAGGCCACCCACACTCTGGTGTGCAAACCCCAGGCCTGAGGGGTGCCGGAAGCAGCAGTTTGCATGGGAGAGGCAGATCTTAGCCATGGAGCCTGGGCTGCCCACACTCGTGTGCAAGAGCCCTCATGGTGCAAATCCAACGCCTCCTCCTGGAGGAGGAGACAGGCAGCCAGCCAGGGAGGGCTAGATTTCCCCTCCCGATACATTCCCATATGCAATTGTTCTAAATCTGAACCCGGCCTTGCAGATCGTCAAGGTAGGAGGATGGGACACAATTTATTTAACAGTTCATTAACATGATTGATAACTTTCAAGTATTTATTTTAAACATATGGAATGTAGACCTCCGTTTATAGTCTTGTCCTGGGCTACACAACTGTTAGGAGTGGGCCTAAGATTCGTCTTATGTGGGCTAGTGGGGTATATTGACATATTTCAAAAACATTTCCAGTAAGTTGTTGCCAGCCATCCTGGGGAAGGAATGGCTTCTAGAAATCCTCCTGAGGCCGGCTGCACCCACTCACCAGGCATCATGACAGAAAGTAGAGTTCTGAAAGTCACACTGTGAAATGAATGTCTTCTGGCTGCAAAAGTATGGGGTTGTGAAGAAGCAAGTCAGAATAAGTCCATGGAAAATTCTTCCAGTCGTGAAAATGTAATTCCAATTGCAAGCAGAGAATTTGTTTTTCATTGACATCTAATTGAAACTATCAATAATAAAAAATAACTTTTGATCAGCCATGCTAAGGAAAACACTGAATTATTGTTATAATCCCTTCACAGAAAATACTATCACAAAATCCTTGTCATAGGAAGAGGCTATCAAAATGTATGCAGCCAAAAATATATGGAAAAAAAGTATTCTAGAAGCATATCAGACAATTAATAAAATATAGTGTGTTATTTTTCTGGATTTTGTGATGGTTGTAGTATTGTTCAGTTTTTCTTTGTAATTTGTTGTGACTTTTTCTTCTAAGTTAATGTTCCGTTTCATATCAAATGTTGTATTTGTAAATGTGTACTCTTCTTTCTTAAAAAGGGCTCTCCAAATTGAATAAGCTTCAAGGCCTATGAAACCCAGATGCACTCCTGAATGAATATTGTTATTATTAGTCCCAGTATTACTTCATCGCATCTGTAAGGTGGGTAGGATTGCCTGTTTTACAGAAAAGAAAAGTGAAGGCCCGGAGATGAAGTTGCTTACTCATTCTGACTCTGAATGCTTTTCCCGCTGGATTCTGGAATCTTCAGGCTTCTTGGCTCTCAGCCTGTTCATTTATCCTTCTGCTGCTTCTACCACCCAAGTCCCAGCAGAGACAGCCAGAGGGAGCCTAAGGAGGAAGAACAGGCCTCTCCAAATAAGCTCCCCCGGCAGCCCGAGGTCAGGGAGCGGGGTGAGGGTGGGAGGGGCCACACGGAAGCCAGAAACCAAGTGGCCCAGACAACCAGCTTTTGCAGGAGGACAAAGCAGGGGGAGGTAGGGGCTCTGGACCCCTGTCCCGCCTCAGTGAACTGCTGGTGTGGCTTAAACCAGATGTCCCAACAGAGAAAGGAGAGGAGGGAAGGACGTCACATCTGTTCTTCTTGTTTCCTGAAATAATCCAGCCCTGCACAAGAGGTCTTTGCTGTGTAGAGTCAGGGTCTAACCAGGTTCAGGATGGCCTCTAAGGGCACCTCATTTATCTCTCATCTTTGGCCATGGGCTGTGGACATTCCTTCTACTAATTAGGGTAGTGAAGAACCATGAAAACATTGCCTCTCAGAGCAGAAAGTACCCCAATCTCACTGTGTCTGGGGATTCTGAGGTCTACCCTGATGAAACAGAGTCAGTGAGTGACTTTTTCCAAAAGCTAAGTTTATAAAATTTAAACACTGTCATTTTGGCTGACATTATATCTTTTTTTAAAAAACTTTTTTGGTTAAACTATCCTTTCTTTTGTGAAATGACAGTGACAGTAATGATATTTGCTAGCATTTATTGTTGCCATGTGCTAAGCATTGCGCTGAAAGCTGCACAGTGTGCCTTACTTAATCGCTGTGAGAACCTTAAGAGGTAGACACTGTTATTAACCCAATTTTTCTTTCAAAGAAACTAAGACTTAGGGAGATCAAGTGGGCATACGTCACACGGCAGCACATCATGGAGTCAGGACCTGAGCTTGGCCAGATCATGCATCACCATCACATCTTCCTGCCTCTGTAGATTAAATGCAGTTTTCAAATTTCAATGTCCTTATCTCCCAAAATAAAAATGTGACAACCCTGGTTTGGAGCCTTGTGTTTCTTAAGAACTTGTCTGGCCTAGGAGTCTGGAGGCCTGCGAGCCATTGGTGTAGCCCATCAGGCTCATTGACAGCTGCCCCCGGGAGACATACTTCAGTTATTCAATGTCACCCAGCAAGTTGGGAGCAAATTAGACAAAGAGAAGACCTGGCCTAGCAGATTTCAGCATCTATGAGACATGAAAATTTGGGAATGTCCTTTGATTTGGACAATGGGTGACTAAAAGAAAGGCAGCCTCTAGAAATAAACTCAGAAAACTGTTCTTCCAGCCCGTTTCCCCAGGGACGTCCTGGCTGTGACAGTGTACTCCTGTGCAGCTCCAGGAATGCCTCCGCATCCCACCCCCCCACCCCCTGCCCCCAGTGGGAATTTCCAGGCTGGGCTCCTGCTGGATGCTGCTTCTGGGCGACAAAGGAGCATCTGGAGGCACATTCTCACCTCTCCCTCCTGCACCTCCTCCCACTCGAGGAACTTCTTTCCAATTGGCTGTCTCCATGGTGAAGGTGAGAGAAAGAGAGAGTTTAGATGGTTTCTATGACAACAGCAAAGGAGAGGCTGTTTCCTTGGTGACAGTGGGAAGGTAGAGGCAGCTGGGCACAGAGGGTCTGTCCTCCCCCCACCCCCTGGGGCCCAGGTCCCGCCCTGCACAGGTCACACCCGGGGCTGCCTGGGTGTTATTGCTTGGAGTGGCAGCAGTAACAAAGTCTTCCAGGGGAGAGACACTATCCTGGCCAGTAAGGCAAGCTCTGTGTGGGCTCAGGGTCCAGGCAAACTCGGTTTGGGGCACATTTTTTTACCCTTTAGGGTCTCAGCTGCCTCATCTATACAATGGGGCTAATAACAGGATCAACCTATTTGGGTTGTGAGGAAAATAAAAGTCAAGTGCTTAGCTTGTGGCAAGTGCCAGTAAATGCCAACCATTATTAATCCCTGCTAACTATTATTATTACATGCTAATAACCATTCTTACTACAATGCAGAGAGGGAGGCAAGGCGGGTTTAATAAGGCCATTTTACAGAAGAGGAAGCTGGAGGCCTGGGGTGGCAAGTGAGTCCGTCTGAGTCCCACTTTTACCAGGCACTGGTACTGGGGCGAGAAGCCAGGCATTTGGACTCAAAGTCCAGTGCTCTTTCCTCTCCACACCCATATGCCCCCTTGCACCATAGACACACCGACCACTGGCTGGGCCTTTTTGTTTCTGCGCCTCAATCAGAGAACCTGAAAGCAGAGCATCTGGCCCCCACGCCTTCCCCATGTCACTCACGGTTTGCACCATAAGCCTGTACCAAGTCCACACAAGCATCTAGATCAGTGGTCCCCAACATTTTTGGCATCAGGGATTGGTTTCATGGAAGACAATTTTTCCATGGACTGGGGGTAGGAGGGGATGGTTTCGGGGTGATTCAAGCAGGTTACATTTATTGTGCAGTCAAACCTCTCTGCTAATGATAATCTGTATTTGCAGCCGCTCCCCAGTGCTAGCATCACTGCCTCAGCTCCACCTCAGATCATCAGGCATTAGATGCTCATAAGGAGAGTGCAACTTAGATCCCTCGCATGCGCAGTCTACAGTAGGGTTCCTGCTTCTATAAGAACCTAACACTGCTGCTGATCCGACAGGAGGCGGAGCTTATGTGGTGATGCGAGTGACAGGGAGTGGCTGTAAATACAGATGAAGCTTTGCTCGCTGGCCCACAGCTCACCTCCCGCTGTGCGGCCCAGTTCCCAACAGGCCACCGACTGGTACTGTTCCATAGCCTGGGAGTTGGGGACTGCAGATCTAGATGTTTCTCAAAGCCATTAATAAGCATGAGAAGGGAAACGTCAGTTAACTTAGTGAAGTCACCCCATCCCGTAAATTACTGGGAATCAGTCTAGACTAAAGCCTGGGCTGCAGATGACAGACAGAAAGCTTCACTGCTCCAGTGAATGGTTTGGGCCTCAGGTAGCCTCTCGTGGCATTCCTGAATCATACAATTTATGAATTATTAACATTTCACTTGTGTGATCTATTTGTTATTTAGAAAGTGATACATCATTCTGGGAAGACTACCAGCTTCAGAACTAACCAGATTTGAATCAAATCCTAAATTCTACCCACTAAATACTAGCAATGTAACTTTGGATGAGTTAATTAATCTCCTTGAGCCTCAGTTTTTCAGCTCCAAGGCCGGCTGGGAGTACCGATCTTGGGCCGTTGATCACATCCACAGTGTTGGGTCCCTGGCAGCCGGTTTGGGCTGCGTGCCCCTGCCTAAGAGCATCAGAAGTCAGTGTCTGGCCAAAACCCACCAATAAACTTGTATTTCCTAGGAATCTGGGATGGAGTCCAAGAGAGAGTTTAGTTAGTATCTTGATTAAGATGTTTACATATAAAGCCTGGAATGTAGACTTGGCCAATTGCCAGCCTAAGGCACTTGATCCCAGGAAAAACACATACACATGTGTACACACATACACATACATGCACACACACACACACATATACAAGAAGTCAGGGGACAGACATCCCAGATCATGTGTCTGATCCCTTTCTGGGTCCCGGCAGCATTTCTGACCTTAGGTTTGGTGAAACACCTTAAAATAAATTCTCCCTTCTGGATTTTTTGTTGTTGTTAAACTAGGTCAAGTTTATTTCTATTATTTGTAGGGAGCAGGGAGGCAGACTATGAAAGGCAGGGTGAGAGCTATGATACCTGGAAGGAGTTCAGTTAACCAAGGTTTTATTCCTCACTTTAAATAATAATAAAGTGAAAGTGAAAGGATTACCATGACCTTTTCTCATCTTGGATCCTCCTCAGCAGGGGACTTCTGCTAAGGGAGGCTGACACTAGTTGTTTGGAGCCTCAGCACCTGCATTTATGTAGTTATTGCCTTTCACTGATGCCTGGTAAGTTCGCTCCCCTCTGGGTGCCAAAGAGACTTGGAGGCGGAAGATGAAATGCAGCCATGCACTGCCCACCATGGGTAGGTTTTTGGACTAAATTAGTTCCTGTGGAAGCAGCAAACAATGCTTCCCTCTGTGCTGGAAGCCATCTGGTGACAGTCACCACAAGCGACCAGAAGGTCCAAAGGTTTGGGGATTGCCCAGCAAAGCAGCCGTCCATACCCACCGGCCCCCAGATCGGGACTCAGAAGCCCCTGAGGGAGCGCCCAAGGTGGCAGCCCACCAAGAAGCCAGCGCCAGCCCAAAGGCCATGGGGTCCGAGAGGAGGAGGCTCAGGGGGGCAGGGCCACCCTTCCCGTCTCTGAAGGACTGTCCTGCGGGAGGGGCAGGGAGGCGCTGGTGCAGGTGGTTTACAGGCAGGATGTTTGCTAAGCAGTGCCATCAGAACCTCCCCAGGGAGGAGAGAGGAAGGAAGCAGGATTGGGCAGGAGAAGGTGAGGCCCGACGACAGCCTTGCTGACCAGAGGGAGCACAGGAGCTGGAATGACTGTCACAGTTGTCTCTCTTTGGACCCAGCCGACCAAGCCTTTACGCCCTCCCCATAGGATGCAGGCCACCCCAAAAGGGCATGACCTTGGACCAACCAGCTCTCTGCAGCTGCAGCAAACCCCAAAGGGGCTGATGGCTGAGGTAGTCTGTACACAGCACTCCCAAGCAGCTAGGGAAGCAAGTCCTTCAGGGAGGGGCCTCTGGGTGACACATCACAGCGTCCACCAAAGGTACCTCCCTGCCCCCCACTCCCCTCAGAAGGCAGAACAAAAACCAGTTGGGGGAGCTACAGGAAGCCAGATTCTAGCACAGGCTGCTACGGTGGGGTTCAGCTGCTCACCCTCTTGTCAAAATAACGAATGGGGAGGCCACGAAGCTGACACGGCCCCAGCACCCTGGGTTCCTACATAAGCAAATGGAAACCCAGCACAATGGAAACAGTAAAATGAAACTTGAGCTTAACCAATCAGAAACCACCAACCAATCTCTAACTAAAGACTTTTCACTTTAACCCATCAAATACTTTCTCTGCCATGCTTCTGTGAACACCTTATAGAAGTTTTCCCCTCGTGCCCTCTTGGTAGAACCCTGAACAGTTTGCACACTTGCGCTGCCCAATCCATGAATTGCTGAATGCTCAAATAAACTTAAAATTTTATTGTGCCTACGTGTATCTTTTAATACTCTGAACCTGTATTTATGAAGCACCTCTATATGCCAGCCCTTTGCCACACACTTGGTAAAAGCAGTTTCTGTCCAGAGTAGCTAGTTTGGCAGTTCGGACACAGAAGCAGTATTTTACTCACCACCGTGTGCCAGGCATCTAGCCTGGAGGGGCGTAGAAGCTCAGGGTTTAACTGAACTAAGAAATGAATTTTAACAAGTAAAACTGTCACCAAAATTGGCTGGGCAACATTCAAAAAAATTAAAAAATGCTGGTCTAGGAATCAGAAAACCTGGATTTGAATCCAGGCTCTGCTGGCTGTGTGACTTTGGTAAAGTCTCTAAGCCTCTCTGAGCTAAGTCCAAAAATGGCAGTCACAATACCTACCTCACAGGGTTGATGTGAGAGTAGTAAGTTAACACATATGGCTGGCATCGTCCATGGCAAAGAACAAGGATACGGAATGTTAGTTGTCTGGCTTCCTTCCTCTGATAACCACTCAGCCACTGTGGATATTGTAAAAGTTATTGTTCCAACCAGAAGGGTCATAAACCATCCTTTTTATGGCCTAATGAAGGCCAGATGTCAAATAGGGAACCATAGAACCAACGTTCACTCCTGAAACCTTTGGAACAACACAGCTGCTCCGTGTCTGATGGTTTCCATTGCCCTTGGTCTAGGGACAGGGAAGATTTAAGTACATGATCTTGGGCTCTGGTTCAAACCTGGCCAAGGTCCATCTGGGCGTAGTCGTTCTGAGTGAGCCCGGCCAGGCAGCATCCTCGTGAAATCAGGTAAGCAGCTACTACAAGCAGTCTAACACACACACTCACACACGCGTGATATCTCAGTCTCATGACGGCCTCTCAGATAACCATCTGCAAAATGGGCAGAGGCTCAGATTTAAACAAAAAAAACAACTCATCTTAAGGATGAGACAGAGTCATTTGTGGCTTAGATAATTAGGAGAATTGAAGTCATCTTTGCCACCCAAGTTTGCGGAAAGTGGGAGGAAGCAGAATATTTTTATTCCCGGTGACCTAAAAATGCTGTTATAAACAGAACAGTTGGAAGATCCCAAGCAACAGCCTTATTGTACAGCTGAGGAAACTGAAGCCCAGAGAGGGCTGGTAACTTATTAAAGACACACAGGCCCTCTGTGGCAGGTCGAGGACTCAACCCAGACCCTTGGAGTCCCTGCCCACGTCATTGCTCTGTGCTTTCTCGTAGTCATGGGGCCAGGAGGGCAGGGTGTGGCTGGCAGTGCTCCTGACCATGCCAGTCCTGATTCAGCCTCCTCCGCTACTCCTGGCTTTGCAAGCAGGGAAGAGAGATGGGGATGAAGGCTCAAAAGCGGGACGGTGGATGGCGGCTGTGTTAGTTCCCCAGGGTGGCCGCAACAGAGCACCACACGCTGCAGGGCTTAGACACCAGAAACTTCTTTTCTTACAGTGCCGCAAGCTAGAAGTCTGAAGTCAAGGTGTTGGTGGGGTTGGTTCCTTCTGAGGCTGTGAGGGAAGGATCTGCTCCCGGCCACTTTCCTTGACTTGTAGGCGACATCTTCATCTTCACATGCTGTCCTCCCTGTGGGCATCTGTGTCCTAATTTCCCCCTTTTATAAGGACACCAGGAATATTGGATTAGGGGCCCACCCGACTCCAGTATGACCTCATCTTGACTAATTGCATCTGCAACAGCCCTGTTTCCAAATAAGGTCACATTCTGAGGTGCTGGGGATTAGGAGTTCAGCTTATGAATTTGGGAGCTGGTGGGGGGCAGGGGACACAGCTCAGTCCATAACAGAGGCCCTCTCCCTTGTGAATTCCTCCAGACAGACAAGCAGACCCTGGGCTGGACAGCCCAGACATTGCCCATGTACATTTGGCAACTTGCCACATGACACTATGGATTAACGAGAAAAGGGTGAGACACTCATCAATAAATAACCCAAATAGCCCAGCAATTTCACTCCTAGGCAGACACACTCAGCTCTAGCCAGTAAATGTGACACAGAGCTTAGTATGAGCATATTTGTAGCGGTGTCGTTTACAATACCAAAAAGTCTATCCACAGGAGAGTAAGTCTGTAGGAGGTTGTTGTGGGCTGAAATGCGTCCCCCAAATTCACATGTTGAAGTCCTAACCCAAATACCTCAGAATGTGACTGTATCTGGAGATAGGACACCCCCCACCTCGAAAGAGGTAAAAGAGGTAATTCAATTAAAGTGAGGTCACTAGGGTGGGCCCTAATGCAATGTAGAAGAAGAGATTAGGACACACACACGTACAGGGGGATGGCCGTGAGAAGACACAGGGAGCAGACAGCCGTCAGCAACCCCGGGAGAGAGGCCTCAGAAGAAACCAACCCTGCCAACACCTTGATCTCAGACGTCCACCGCCAGAACTGTGAGAAGACAGATTTCCGTTGTTTAAGCCCCACGGCCTGTGGAACTTGGTTCTGGCAGCCCCAGCAAATTAATACAGTGGGGTAAGTACAAACACAACATGCGTAGAAAAGATCAACACCGAATTCAAGACAGTGGTTACCTCTATGAGGAATGAAGTGGGAGGTGACCAGGGAGAGATGCTTAGAAGGCTTGGGCAATATTTGCAATATATTATTCTTTAAGCTGAGTGGTGGGTATCTGGATATTGATGTTATTCTAGTTTTTATTATAAACCCGCAGGAATAAGTGTGACCAAAGTCTGAGTAATCCCTCCTTTCGAAGCAGCCTAGCATAGAAGGCCTGTGACTGTAACTCACTGTGCGACCCTGGGCTGGTCACTTCTGCCCTTTGGCTTCCCTTTCTCTAACTTTAAAATTAGGAGAATGAACTAATTAGATGTTTCTCAAAGTATGTCCCACAGAACACTAATTGTGTGAGATTTTTAATATATATTCTACACTAAAAAAAGGGTTACCTGGTCAAATAATTTGAGGAAGCATTAGGTAACCGAAGGTATAATATCATCACATTGTTTTGCTGCAGAAATCTCAAAGGCGTATAATGAATAGCCAGTGGGGGCTGGGGTGTGCACACAGCAGAGTCCTCTTGTCAAGGAATAGCAATTGATTTCTGTTTCTTTTTCTATTCACTCGAATAAGAGCTGATGTTCCCAATGGTTTTGAGGTGATGTTAATGTTTGTTTGCATGGGCTACTTTGTGTAAATGAATATATTTTTAAAAGGTTTAAATGACAAGACAGACCCAATAGCTGCCTTGTATGCAACAGACCTTACAGAGTGTGAGATGGACCATCCTAAGATGCAAAAGGGAAGACTTGGTTGAAAATATTTTTGTTGCAATGATTAGAAAAATCTTATTTTATTTTTAAAACACTAAGCTAAAAGATAAATTAGGTAAAACCTCAACTGCCCTGAATTAATTGAGAGTTAAAACAGTGTGTGTATGTATGTGTGTGTATATATATATATATATATATATATACATAGTTTTTAAAACTTTCACTGAAGTATAATATACTTACAGAAAAGGGCACCAAATAAATGTATAGCTTAGTCAATATCCATCACCCAGATGAATAAATAGACATTGCCAGAACCCTACGTGCCTCTTGCCAATCATTACTTCTTCCTTCCTCCCCAAAGGTAAACATTTATTCTGACTCTGTCATTCATTCCTTCTTAGTTTTGCCCATTTAAAAAACATTTGCTTATAAATTTTCCAAGTGTGCATTCTTTTGCATCTGCTTTCATTTGCTGTGCATGGTGCTTGTGAGAATCCATGTGATTGCATTAGCTGTAGTTCCTTCATTGTCCTTGTTGCATAGTATTCCATCGTATGAACACATCATAATTATTTTTATCTACTCTACTGTTGATGAAATTTTGAGTTGCTTCCAGTTTGAGGGTACATATGAACAATGCTGCTATGAATATTCTGCATATGTCTCTTGGTGAGCATACATTTCTGGTGGATATTTACTTAGGGATAAAATTGCTAGTTGAATAGTATGTTATCTTCAGTTTTATTAGATAAAGCCCAACTGTTTTGCGAAATGACTTTACCTGTTCATATTCCCACCATGAGAGTAAGAAAGCCCCTGTTGCTCTACACCTTATCAACAATTGGCATTATCAAATTTTTATTTATTTATTTATTTATTTATTTATTTATTTATTTATTTTTTTGGGACAGAGTCTCACTCTGTTGCCCGGGCTAGAGTGAGTGCCGTGGCATCAGCCTAGCTCACAGCAACCTCAAACTCCTGGGCTTAAGCGATCCTACTGCCTCAGCCTCCCGAGTAGCTGGGACTACAGACATGCGCCACCATGCCTGGCTAATTTTTTGTATATATATTTTTAGTTGGCCAGATAATTTGTTTCTATTTTTAGTAGAGACGGGGTCTCACTCTTGTTCAGGCTGGTTTCGAACTCCTGACCTCGAGCGATCCACCCGCCTCGGCCTCCCAGAGTGCTAGGATTACAGGCATGAGCCACCGCGCCCGGCCGCATTATCAAATTTTTAAATTTTAGTCATTCTGGTGAGCATGGTTTTAATTTACCCATCCCTAATAATTAATGAGGTTAAGCACTTTTCATATGCTTAATGACCAATTGCATATCCTATTGTGAAGGATCTGTTCTGAACCATGTTTCTAATGGTTTGTCTTTTTCTTATTGATTTGTGGGAGTTCTTTATATATTTGGGATACCCTGGTATATTAGTTTCCTGTTGCTGCTATAACAAATTACCACAAACTAACTTAGTGACTTAAAACAATGCAAGTTTATCCTCCCCTTATTGTCTGGAGGTCAGAAGTCCAAAATCAGTCTCACTGCGTGAAAATCAAGGTGTTGGCAGGGCTGCTTCCTTCTGAAGTCTCTGAGGCAAGAATTTATTTCCTTGCCTTTTCCAGCTTCTGGAAGTCACAAGCTTCTGCTTGTGGCCCCTTCCTCACGTCACTCTCACCTCTGGCTTCTGTCCTCACATCTCCTGCTATATCTCTGCCTCCCTCTTATAAGAACCCTTGGAATTACACTTAGGGCCAAATAACCCAGCATAGTCTTCCAATCTCAAGATTCTAAACTTAATCACATCTGCAAAGTACTTTTTTCCACATAAGGCAAAATTTTCACAGGTTCTGGGGATTCAGATGTAGACATCTTCAGGGGTCCTTATTCTCACTAGCACATCTGGTCAGCAAAACAAAAAATAAGATTTTAACAAGATATCATTTTTCATTTTTCAAATTGAGATTCTTAAAAATTATAATACCTAGTGAGGGTCAGAACAGTGAATTACTGGATTCTTTTACTACTGTATACAAAATTGAAACAATCTCCTTAGAAGGCATTTGACTATATGTAGGAAAAGCCTTAAAAAGGCTTAGGCCTTTTGACCCACTAATTGTACTTCTAGAACCTTGGAATAGTCACACACCGGGAAAGTATGCAGCTATTAAAAGCCATACATTGAAAGATCTTTAATGGTATGATACATATTATAAGATATACCATGATAGGTTAAGTGCCATTTACCTAAGTGTGTTTCTCAGAACACTAGCCCTGTACAATGTTTGCAGGAAAATGTTCCATAGTTAAATATGTTTGGGGAATATTATACCCTTTATCCTTGTTTTGGAAATATATGATAATATTAGAACATTAAAGGCCCTAGAAGAAGAAGAAATAACTACTTAACCCAGCATTTCCCAAACTTATTTGACTATAGTTCTCTTTCTTCATGGAATATTTATTAAAATCCTGCAATACTAGAGTCTACCTAAGACACTTGAAGAAAATTTTGTTAAATAAAAATGCTTGAGATGGGAGAAAAAAAGACATGGGGAATGCCCTCAGGGTCATATCCAGATATATATGTATCAATAGACCACATATAGATAGGGAACTACAGCGAGATCTAATCAAGGTTATCTTTCTGAATTGCTGTTACTGGCATTCTCTTGTTTTCGTGTTTTTCTGAATTTCAAAATTTTCTACAAAGAACACTAGTACTATTTTTGTAATCATAAAAAACTATGCACATATACACATACACATACATATATGTGTATATGTATACATATATGTATATGTAGGGGGGGTTAAAATTAAATGCCAGCCATCCACAGACTATTAATAGAAATACTGGCTTCTTGCAGTAAAGCCACTCCGAGGGCTCTGCTGTGATTCTGAGATGTCGGAGAAGCCATGTTTTCATGAGGTTCTCCCTGTACTTGTCCTACGAGCACAGGCGCATCAAAGGCAGAAACGCCTTCCTTGAGTTATGATGTTCCCGGTGGCCTCTGCCCTTTTGGAAATGCCCTACAAACATCATCTGTTTGCACAGTGTCTGTGGCTCTTTTGCAATACTGTGCTGGAAGCCAAGGTCCATTCCATTGCCCTGTGTCTCTTTTACAGGGACACTCAGAGGAAGTTTTGGCAGAAGCTTCATTCCAGGAAAATGAAATCAAGGAAAATGCCGTGCTCTTGCAAATCAATTTGCATGCATTCTTTTGTCAGAAAAAGAAAATTGTGTAACTCTATATGTTCCCCCCTTTGTTTTAGATGCCAGGAAATTTAGACCCAAACTCACCGTCCCTTTATAGTAATCAGCTTTTAGGATTTTCTGGGCTCCAAAATGTCAGAGCCCGAAGACCCCTTACATAACACATGGTCCCATGCAAACACATGGGGAAATCGAGGCTCCCGACATGTCACTGGGATTTCCTAAGTGACCAGCTGCTTCCTTGATATAGGTCTCTGGCCTCAGTGGCTCTTTTTGCATCACTGATAAGGTAAAGCTCCTCTAAATCCTGCTAGAAGTACAGTGTTGCCACATATCACAGCTGAACCAAAACAGGAATGGGGTGAGGGGCTTCCAACAGCCCAAGCTATGACTGAGCCTCCGCAAAAGGAACAACCTTCTGGAAGTTTCCAGTGAATGTCAGGCCTCTCTCCCTCCAGCTCATGGCGTTTTGAACTCACAGTGTGCACAGATCTGTCACTCATGTCCTGTAGAGATCTGTGTCCTGAGGGCAGGGACCATGCCTTCCCTGTCTTTACCTTCCCACGGCCTCGTGCAGGCTCTCGGGCACAGGGCACAGGATATACCCGTTTAATGTCTATCAAACAAAGGAGGGCGGGAGGGAGCTAGTGACTCAATGAGCTAAGGAAGTAGGTAGGCACAGAGCAGGACATGGGCTGGGAGGCTGCCTCTCTGGCCTTTCTTCCCAGACCTCGGCCATAAGGCAGTGGCAGGAGGCAGCTGTGAGCCAGAGGGAGTGGGTAAGAAAAAGAGCATTTGTTAAAGGTCTGATCTGGGCCACCTTTCATATAGTATCTCATTTGGTCTCTTCTCAACTAAACGATGTTAGAAAACTGTTGCTCAGAGAGGTGAAACAGCTCCATAGGGGCTCAGCCTGACTCTCAAATCTGCCCTCGATCCACTTTTAAGGAGAAGGAGCCACCCTGGGCCAGACAGTCCCTGTCCAGTCCCTACAGCCCCACCCGAGACTCTTGCCCTCGTCAGAGGCCTGGAAGTTCCCAGGAGGAGTGGCGGCCATTTGGGGGAAAGGGACCATTTATCACAGCAGGCAACGATCCCACGCGCTGCTACCATAAACACAGCTATTTCAGACGCCATGAGGCTCAAAGACCAGCCAAGGGAGGAAGGGCAGCTTAGCGCAGCCGGGCTTTACTTTGTGAATAGGAGACAGAAATATCACAGAGAGCACAGAGAGTGTTGGAAAGGGAAATATTTGTGCTCTATCTCTCGACCCAGAAACTCCGCAGAGTCCTAATCTTTGATGGATTCTGTCTGCTTAACAAGCACAATCATAATAAAAGCGAGGGGAGTGGGGAGCATTTCAACACATGACACATCAAACACCCCGCCTCTGAGGTGCCGCCCAAGCCTGCATAAGCCCTCTCTGTGTGGCTTCACTCACTGAGCACGATTAAATGGGTCATAAACGTTTGCAGCCGGGCAGCAAAGGAGGGGAACAGACGGTTCTCCAGGGGCGCTGAAAGCCGGGCTCCTCCTAATCGGAAAGTCAGTTTGACTTCAACAGGCCAAGGTTTCATACCTTACCAAATTTTCTCATTTCCTTAAATGTTCTTGTTCTAGTAATTATAAGTGTGGGCAACAGTTGTGCATTCAATGAATGTTACTAAGCATCGTCGGCGGGGGCGGGGACAAAGTCAGCCTGGGAGGTCAGAGGAAGTTCCCGACCAGGTGAACCTCGAGGCCAGGAATTCCCCAGGAAGACCTGCCAGCCAGCAGGGCTGAGGGCCCAAGGACTAGACTTTCATTTTCCTAAAGCGTTTTTTTTTTTTTGTAATTCTTTAAAAATAAATGTCCCACAGCATCCAGCCAGTTGCAGTTGGCATTGTGAAGAAATGCAAGATTTACCTGCTTCTCCCCACGTGACCTTGCTGCCTGAGGAAGCTGCCCGGAGGTTCAGGGCCAGGGAGGCCGGAGGAGGGGCTGCCTCTGCCCCAGTCCCTGCTTTGATCTCACTTATTTCTCCGCAAATCACTTCCGACCCATTGCGCCATCTGAGCTTCATAACAGCCCTGTGAGGAGAAACCATGAGATACAGAACAAAGGCAAAGGCTTCCTTTTATCGTAGGTCTCTGCGATAAAAACTGAACCTAATTTCACTGAGGTTTATTGTTTCTCTTCCTCGACTTCTCTAGCATTGTTTTTTAATAACAGTTTTATTGAGATATAATTCACTTACTATAAAAGTGTACCCTTTTAAAGTGCACAATTCAGTGGTTTTTAGTGCAGTCACAGGTTGTATAACCATCACCACTGTCTGATTCCAGAATATTTTTGTTACCCCCAAAAGAAATTCCTGTTAGCAGTCACCCCCACTCTCCTCCTACCCGGACCATCATTCTGAAGGGCGCAGCCGATCCCACGGCAGCTGGGATCCAGGAGGGCCCTTTGCGTTGTAGAGAAGTGAGCCCAGAGGGGCGAGGTCGTATTGGCAGGGTCTAGGGGAGTGGCCCACTGGGGTCCACAGTGCAGCACTACAGGGATTTGCGGGGAAGTGAACCCAGATCAGGGCTTCTGGAAGGTACCAGGAAACTTGTTAAAACGCAGATTTTGATTCAGAGTTCTGATGAGATTCTCCATTTCTACGAAGCTCCCGGGGCACTATTGCTGCATCCCCTTGGAGTAAGAGGGGGCTCGAGCCACTTAGCAGCACTGAGTGTTCTGTTGAAGGCAGCCAGAGAGGAGCCGGCTGACGTGGAATGACCTCTGGACTCAAAGCCACTCAGATTTTGAGTCAGACAGACCTGGGTCTATACTCAGCATCCCCCAACGTTTGTGACTTGAACAAGGTTCATGTAGTCATGGGAACGAAGTCTCACCCAAAGTAGCTCAAGCAAGATGGGGAAGTTATTGGAAGTGTAACTGGGGTGCTCTACTTTGGCGTTTGAAGCCAAGTCTCAGAGGGCAATATGGACTCCATGAAGCCCAGTGGATTCCTCTTCTAAGTCCAGATAGCCCCAAGCGCCAGCTGCCGTGGGTGGTGGGGCCCGAGGAATGGAGGGCCCAGTCTCACTGCCTTAACCTGGATAGGCCGACCGCACAGGGGCTACCCAGATGCCCTTGGAGCTGCCTTCGGAAGTCGGGGGAAGCACCACAGCTGGGCAGGCGCTGGCGCTCTCTGACACACACAGCAGCCATCGGGGTCTCGCTGTCCTTCTCCAACACTGGTTTTGGCTGGGACATTCTGGTTTATCTCAGTAGCTTTTCCCATCTCCAAATATTGGGGAGAAGGGCTAGAACAGGGGCTCCTTCCTTTGCTGAAGATCCCTGGGTCACTCTCCAAATTGCCCCTCACTTCCTGGAGCTCTGCAGAACACCTGGAGGGGCTGGCTTTGCCAAGTCAAAGCTGGCCTCTTGCTCACTAAGTGAGGCCACTTAGGATCTGCCCTGCAGTGACCTTTTGTGTTTGTCTCGCCAGATAGCAGCTGGTAGATTTTTCCGTTAAAATTTTTTTTAAAAAATTCAGTCCAGGTGCAGTGGCTCAAGCTTGTAATCCCAGCACTTCAGGAGGCCAAGGTACCAGGAGTTTGAGTCCAGCCTGAGCAACACAGCGAGACCCCATCTCTACAAAACATAGAAAAATTAGCCAGGAGTTGTGGCACACACCTGAAGTCCCAGCAGCTCTGGAGGCTGAAGGAGGAGGATCCTTCGAGCCCAGGAGTTTGAGGCTGCAGTGAGCTATGATGATGCCACTGCACTCTAACCTGGCTGACAGAGTGAGACCCTGTCTCAAAAAAAAATTTTTTTTTGAATTCTAATAGGGTATCATGTTACACAAAGTTAAGCCCTACTAGAACATTCTGTTACAAAAAGATATAGCAGTATCTCAGGGAACCAAAGGGCCCCAAGAGTGACTGGAATAGGAAAGCTGTCAGAACCATCTGTCTGGAGTTCTGGGGGTCATCGTGTGACACTTTCATCATTTGCTCTGCAGAGAAGCTTCAGTGGCTTCGGTTTGGTATGACAAACTCAGCTTCCCCTGTCCTGGCTTCCCCAGGCCTCCCCACACAAGGGCTCATCAGAGGTTAAGAATCACAACTTCAGAAGAGAGTCTCTGCTTGTTCTACCGTGGGTCATCGGTCCAGCGCTGGTCCAGTTAACCGAGGCTGGGGTGAGACAAGGTCACACTGCGTGAACGTGGCCGTGGTTGGAGCCAGTTCTCAAAGTGAAGGGAATATGCTGGAGAGGCAGATACCCCAGAGGTTGCCTAGAATAGTCTGTTACCTGGCACAGAATGAGTGTGTTGGAGCTATGCTGTGTGTAGCAACATGGACAGTAACAGCCACTCTGAGCTTCCGGGAGGGAGAATGAGTTCTTGCATACAGCAGCATTTGGTCAGCTCTCAGGGGCTTGGTCTCCTTCCGGAAGCCGGGGGAGGGGAAGAGCAAGCCCTGCAGCTTCTCACCGGGCCCTCCAGGAGCCCTGGCTGGGAGGCAGCACCCAGCCCCGGTCCAGTGCGAGGTGGTGCCAACTCCACATCCACACTCTTGGAGAGGCGCCAGGCAATTCACAGGTTGTCTCTGCAACACTAACAGTCGTAAATACTCAGCTATGAGATGTGCTTGTGTTGGCCCAGCCCAGTATAAATAGGCCTCTTTATTTCCCTGCCTTCATGCTAAGGAGAAAGAGCAGCAGCACTGGGGAAGAAGGACATTCCAGAAATGCCACAGAGACCTCAAGAGAGTGCTGGACTGTCTGTGGAGGAAGCACTTCAAGAGAGAGAAACAAGCTGCAGGAAGAGACCGCGGGCTCCAGGGCCAGCCTGCGTCAGGGAAGGGCCTGTCCCAGCTCTCGGGGGAGCCCAGGGCGAAGGCAGGGGCCAGGCCCCCTGACCCGGGCCAGCGTTCTTCCCACCGTGTCACCTCTTCTCTAATTTAAAGTGGTGGAATTCTGCCGCAATATGTCATTTGGAGTGAACTCCAAAGATGTCAGATTGCCCAAAGATCCATGGGGGAGTGGCTGGTATTAGTATTGAACAGAATCGTTTTCAAATAGTCTTCTTGCAAGTATATTAACAATGAAGTCCTGCTCTTAACTGTAGACTTGTTTACTCAATGGGAAAAATAGAACTTTTTCAGCCCTCCTGCTGGGTCCTGCCCCTAGGGTCCTCCCAACTGACTGGCATCTCAATGGGATGCCCTTTGGTTTGAGAAAGTAAAGGTGAAAGAGGTGATTTTTTTTCCCAATTTGGATGAACTAAAAATACACGTGCACACACACCCCCTAAAACATCCTCTCCACTTAGTAAGGCTTGGTGAATTCTATTTTTTCAGCTCATTTCTCACTTAATAATCTTCGTGTTGATTTGTGAGCACTGACATCATTTGGGTGCGAGGTTTAGGTTGGGAACAGCTCTTCCTGTCCCACCGTTTTGCTTCTTTTCGGTCACAGACAATAGGGTTGGAAGTTTGGGTTTATTGTTATGAGGCCAAAGAAGGGGGCCACAGCTTGTGTGGGCCTGTGTCGCCTATTTCCAGAACGGGACTTCTGAGTCACCACCTAAATTAAACACAGGTGTTCTCAGCCCAGCACGCTGAGAGATGTCACTGAGAGTCCCCAAGAGAAGATTGTCCTTCAAGACTGCTGGGCTGGGAGAAAAAGCACATGGGCACTCTTAAGATTAGACCTCCAGAGTGGCATCTAGTTACGGAATAAGTTTTGGACCTTCCTTGGCAAAGTCTGGTTTCAAATCCTGGTCCCAGAACCTTCTACTCTCTGGTAAGTGGGGCAATTTAGTAACCTATAAAAGGGTTCTCTAATTCACAAACTGCAAGATCATTATACACACGAAAGGTGGTGACTATTAAGCACCACCCCCCAACACAGTAGGTGCTTAGCAAATGACACGTGCTGTTATTGGTAACCATTCTGGATCTGCCCTTTGTGTTAGTTGTGTTTTCCACCCCAAACCCTCAAGCTAAGCTCTTGGAGGGCAAGGACTGATTTATTCACCTTTGAAATTCTCGAAGGGCAGGAAGGCATGTAGACAGCTGTCAGCAAATCCTCGTGGGTCAGCCCACCGGCACTGGGCCCCCGTCTGCCACCCTAACCTATCTCGACACACACCTTATGGCATCTGTGCTTCCAGAGGCCCCTCACCTGTGTCACAGTGATGGTCAGTGGAGTAAAAGACAGACACGAAGAAGGAGCAGAAACCTAGAAAAGCACAGCATATTTTAGTTTGTGTCAAAGGCGTCAATGAAGAGGACATCCTGGGGACAGTAGAATTCCCAGGCAGGTGTCAGAGGGGAGAACTGCAGAGACCAAAGCAAGGCCAGTGGGAGTGGGGACTGCAGAGGTCCGGGTGCTGGTGCGTCTGCGTGTATGGAAGGGTGAGATCACTCCCATTCATTCATTAAGTACCCTTGATGGCCTACTATGTGCCAGGGACTAGGCCAGGTGCTGCAGAGTGGGTCAATGGGGACACGAACAAAGAAGAGCTAATGACAAGAAAGTGTGGTGCTAGGAGTTGGTGCACAATGCCCTGAGAGCACGTGGAGGTCAAGGGAAGGGCTGCTGGGCAGTGACAGCCCGGCTGGGACCTGAAGGTTCGGCAGAGGAGTTAGTCTGGCAGAGAGGAAAAATCTTTGGAAGAGAGAAGGTTTAAAGACTGGACACACTTGGCTTGAATGTGGGAGTCAAAGCCCACATGGGGCAGACCTGCTGGACCCGGCAGTGGGTGCACTGAGGGGAGTCTCCCGGGTGACAGGCTGGCATGCTGTGAGATCCTTCCCCACAACAGGTCCGGTGACAGCTCAGGTTCTGCCTCTTGTTCTGGAACTTTCAGTTCATGAAGGAGGAAGTCGGGCCTTTCATTTGGCTGTCCCCTAGGCAGACTGTGGCCCAGACACGGCAGACAGATTACATTTCAAAGGTTAACTGTATTGCCACAGGCCTGGCTCTCCACCCAGACCAGGGAACGCTCAGGTTCAGGGTCAGTCTCCAGCAATGGCTGACAATACCCTCGTTCCTCTGTGGCATTTCTGTCATTGCAGGCCTTAAAACACCACTAAAGAGGCCACTGCCTCCAGGGGACCCAGCACAGTGTTGACAGAGAACAACACACAGTAAGGGTTTGCACTTGAAGGTGAAAGAGAAGAGCATAAAGGGACAGGGGAGTGAGCCCCAAGTCCTCTGCCCGTGTCCTCTAGTGGGCACCTACTCTCAGTCCGAGAATGCAGTGTGTCATGATGGACAAAGAACTAGAGCCTCTGATGTCACTTTCCCCACTGGAGTCTCCATGCATCTGTGAGGTAGCCTGGTTTGGTACCTGTCCACCCGGCCCTCAGTGTTACGAGTGATGATCAGCCAATCCACGCAGACGTGGATCGTAACCCCAAAGCACAGCAAAGAGATGATTTGCTCTGTTTGAGGATTTCCGAATATCTACTGTCTCTAGTTCAGATGATTGTTACTGTCTTCCGTGAGGATGGGTGGGAAAGAGCCGACGGTTTTCCTCCTAGAGAGAAGCAGCCTATGAGCCAACTCCAGGCACCGAGCGTCACAGGAAAGGCAGGGTTGGGGTCCAGGAAGGGCCCTGCTCCCGACGCTCCTCTGCTTGGACAGATAGCCAGAGAGGCCGCAGCAGGCACCTATAGCAAGGGTGAGGTTCCCTGGGGTCAAAGTCAGAGAGAAACAGGGCACCCTGGAATGCAAGGGCGGGGAGGGCCTTGCCAATCAGATTCAGCAAACATTTGCTCAGTGCCCCAGTATGTACCAGGCACCAGGCCAGGTGACTTAGATACATGAAATAATTTAACACATTAACTGCCATTTGAGTCGTATTTAACTCACACTAGTTTTGAGCCCAGGGCCTCGTGAAGCATATGTACCCCACACGTCTCTTCCCCTTAGTCACCCTACCTGTGGGCACAGAAAACAAAAAATAACAAATTTTTCATTAAATTAGAAAGGATCATTTTGTTTTCAAAGTTTTTATTCTATTTTTGTAATAAAATACTGTGGCCCCAAGGAAAAAAATTTTTTTTCCTAGTGTGGCAGTCAATGTGTTTATCTCCACGACAACCCTGGGGCGTAGGTATGGTGTCATCTCTGTGTCATAAATTCTGATGCGTTGTGTGGCCTGCCCAGAAGCACACGCCTTTGCCCCACTCGGTCTGTTTGGATATCTCATGGCTGAGGTCTCAGCACCTTCCCAGACAGGACCCCCGTGTCCTTTCTCTCTTGTAGCACCTGGGTCATTTTTTTTTTTTACTTTACAGAACAGGTTTTGCAATCACATACTTACTTGTGTGTTGCTTTATTTAATGTCTACCTCTCCAACTAGACTGTAAACACATGGAACAGAACCCTACCAATTGTCTTCACCACTGTTTTCCTGGGAGAAAACATGTGTTGGACAAACTCTAGGAATAAATACAGGTATTAAGGACATAAACATACATTGTCTGATTTTTAAGATTCTCTCCTTGTTTTTTTCCATCACTCTTCATTCTAGATATGAGATGAGAAATAATGTTGGGGTGAGATTTTTCAATAAGGCCATGAAAGTTCCCGTAATCTTTCTTACCCTGAAACCACTGAGCATGTGAGGCTAAGACCTCAGGAAATCCTTGGGTCCACAACGATCTCTTCCCGCAGCACAGTTTCCGCAGTACCCATGGCGTTCCAGGTGCTTGGAGAACTCATCATGACTCTGGACTAAGCCAACTAAACTTGCTCCGTAGCCACTTGATAGGTGGATTGTAGCTATTTCTGCCCTGGCAGAGAAGTGTATTTTGTCGATACAAACATTCGGCTTGAATAGATTTAGCCACGGCTCAGACCATGCTGTCAGTATTTTAATTGCACCATTTCCCTGGTTGAAATGGCTTCTTCCCTTCTCTCTTCCAACCCCAATCCTAGGAATTATCAGAGATAACCAGCCAAAGTTTTCACACTAACACTGGCACATGGTAGGGGCTTAGTAACTGTGGTCTCCCTTCCTTCTCCCACCTGTGGAGGGTGGGCCTTAATCCCAAATCATCCCACCCCAGCCCCTAGGAACAACCCCCTCCTCTGAATTCTTATACCACTTCCTCCTTCCCCCAGCTAACTTTGAACTGAGACATTTCTCCTGTGAGCGTGTGGTTCTCTAAGTCTGCACTTCAAGCTCCTTGAGGACAAGGATTCGCTCTGATACTTTAAGGCCTAGTCATTCTTGTCTCCCAACAATGTTCATTTCAGGCTTGGTCTTGCTCAAAATAGATGCAACATAAATAAAGACCAGGCCTTAGAACCTCTGAAACACAAGGCATAATGGATGCAGAACAAGCGAGGAAAAAAGTTGGCATGTAAGTATCAATCAGCTTTTCCTTCTCCGGTTCTGACCTGAGTTCTGTCTGGGCCTCCACCTCGCAGACTGAGCTCCCGACCCCATCACTGTAATTCCCAATCCCCTTCCAAGAGGGGAACCTGAGCCTGGGGGGTGGTTAGAGTTTTAGAACTAGAGTTGGATCAAAGCGGGAAAATCTGGGTGATGAGGGTCAAACTAGGAAAGCAGAATTCTGTCCAAGAGATTATCATGGGGCCCAAAATGGGTATAAAAGCCAGAAATCGAGAAGTCAGGTCTTCAGCTTTCCGAAATGCAAGGCAGACAGAGAAGAGGGCAGGAAGAGCTGGAGGCTGCAGAGAAGGAGCCGGGGCAGGCGAAGCTGGTTTTGCTGGTGTGGACAGGGCGCCCCGTTTGGTGGCTGGGAATCGGAAGGACACCCACTCAGGCCTCCCCAGCTTCCCGTAGCCCACTGGTGTCCAGACGAAAGAAAACAAAGCTGCAGACACACAAAGCGTCCTATTTTCTGTTTCACTGAGACTGTGGATGTGCCTTTTCTCTCCCAGAATCTCAGTCTGGGCTCCAGGCTGTGTCCAGGGCCCAGTACCTGGCCCTCAGCCAACTTGCAAGATTCCATTTCAGTCTGGGGTTAGAAATCTGTCGTGCTTGGATGTTTAGTCCAATGGCTTGGGAGCGCTCATGCCCAGAATCCACCAAGTCTGCATCTTGTGAAACAGCCCTGTCTTCACAGCTGTAGCCTGGGTTTTCATTGTGCGCGGCTGATATAACAAGGAGACCCTTGGAACTGGGACCGCCGGATCTCTCCCGCCAGAGTCTGCCGTGAGAGGGCAGAGTGGGGGCTGCAGACACAGGGACTAACCCACTCATCTCATCGAAAGGCTAGAGTCGGCTCCTCACTGCATTGCCACAACTGGAAAACTCTTCTGTGAGTTCTCTTTTTGTTTTTCAAATCAGATATGCAAAGAAGCTGATAACGACTTTTTTAAAATGCAAAACAAGAACCTCCAATTATGGGAGCGGAGCCTTTGGCTTCTGAGTTCCTGCCTCACTGAGGAAATGGATTTGAATGGCAGGGAGGAAGTGAGGAGGCAAACTTGAATGTCTATTTTAGTTTTCCAGTGAAGTCCCGTTTCCTTTTGGCTTTGTATAAACAAGGAAAGGACAGTTAGTTCGGTTATTACAGATAACCTATGTCTTTAAAGTAAATGTAGTTTATCTAAGTGGAGCTCTAATAAATGACTAAACTTTTTCAAAATTTAACTCCCCAGCTAATACTAAGAATAATAGCAGACATCACTTTATTGAGCAATTACTATGTAAGAGACACTTTGGCACACACGTTAGAAATGTGGCTATATCCATTTCACCCAGAAATCTCACTTCTGAAAATCTATTGCAAAGAAATAAAATCATCAATATAGCAAAGGGGTGTGTATGTGTGTGTGTGTGTGTGTGTTACAGCATTTTTCATAGCGGCAAAAACTAGAAACAAAGTGAGTATTGATAAACATGGGAGCAAATGAAAAACATTATGTTATTTGCAAATCATAAAATATTATGCAGCCATTAAAGTCAGAGCTTTACCAAGTGACTGGATGGAGTTCAGGAAGTATTGTTGAGTAAGAAAAGTAGAATACATAAATTCTGCGTAATATGATCTCTTTTTTAAAAAGACCAACAAATCTTTTATATATTTACGTAAGTGTATATACGTATCTATCTCTCTATATGCTTTTATTATTGTACTACCATGGAGAAAAACATGGCAGGTCTCGGCTGCCAACACAGTTGTGTGGGCTGCGTCGGGGCCTGGGTTTGACCGGGAGCCACAACACAGTGGGACAGACTGGAGGGGGAGGGAGGGATAAACAAAGAAGAAAGGGAAAAAGGACTCCCCTTTAAGGAAACTCACCAGGGTACACAAAGTAATCACACTGATGTATTTATGTACAGTTATGTTTTATGAATAATGAAAACATTAGAAATATAAAAATAGTATTGAATTTTTCTCAACAACCTTGTGAAAAGTTCTTTTTCCCACTGAATAGATGAGGACACTCATGATCTAATTCACCGAAGGCTACCTGATAGGCCAAGGCTATCTGATTCCAAAGCCTGAATTCTTTTCCTGGAAGTATGATGTATAGTCACGGTGAAAAAAGAAAAAATATTGTACTGAAGTTTACAATGAAGATTGTAAAAAAAAAAAAAAAAAAAAAAAACCCTGAGACCCAGAGGCACTGCCTTTAAATTTTGGGAAAACAGCCCTCCAGACATTTCTCCGTGCATATGTGCCCATTTACCATATCTTGTAAAATATGCCAGTATCAGTCTGCTGTAGGGTCATGGGGGCCCCGCATCCCTGAAGGAATGGATGTGTCCACCGTCACTATCCCAAAAGCGGATAATACGGGGCAGGAAATAAAGCCAGTCCTAGGGCTGGGGGCCCAGGACCTGCCTGGGGAGGCTCGAAGGGTTTCCTGTGGTGGAAAGGGCTGCCCCGACCACAGTCGCCACAGCGCGGACGGCGAGTGGGAGCTGTTTACAGCGGCCTCCGTCCTCTAAACGTGCTCCCACCTGCACAGCCAGCCACGAGAGAAATCAGGACTGACCCTTTGGATAGGAGAAGGGCTGTGTCCCCCACCCCCAGACCAGAGAGGAACGCTGTTTCTGGACAGAGCCTGTGGCTGGCCTCACCGTGTCTGCTGCCGTGGCCGTGGGATGCCCTGTCTTGCCTTTTGATAAGCGGCCGTCTACTTACCCCAGAGAGGAGCTGGTGCACTGGAGTTGTCACAGTTACGGCCTAGTTGCTGTGGGAGGCCTCTTCTGAATGTGACAGAAGGGTTGGGGGGGGTCCTCTCTTTTCTCTGGGGGAGACACTGCGGTGAAACAGGCACACACCAGAGACCACGGAGGTAGCGGGAGGGTCCTGAGATGCTAACATGGCCACAGAAGGGACTGGGTGTTTCCTCAAGCTGCCCGGATGGTCCCTGCTCTGGGAAGACCCCGAGCCCTGCTCCAGCGACTGCAGTGAGGCCACTCTGGATGCCGCCAGCAGAAGCTGGCTGTTCACGGAAGGATCAGCCTCAAAGGACACAGCCAAGTTCATGTTCTTGGGGAGGTGGCAGCAAGGACATGCCTGGGGGACAAGCGGGCTGATTCACAGACAGTCTTCAAAAATACCTGGAGAAGGGAACCTCAGAGATAGAATCTTTCTCCTAATTTCGGTAGGTGGGGGCTTCTGGGCATTATGATTTGAGTATTAAGGAAGGGTGACTTTATTTTGTAACCAAGCTGGTGAGGTGGCTGATGTCAACTATGTGGGTATAGACACACATCCAAAATACAATGTTTATCATGCTGCTCTCCTGTTCCCCTGCTCAAAATCCACCCATAGCTTCCCTTGGGGTGAGCCCCAAACTCCTTACCTCAGACCTCAGGCCCTGAGCACTATATGACTGAAGCCACAGTGAAGTCTTCCAGTTCCTTCCTTGGATGCCCAGGACCTTCTACATGCTTCTGCTTAGAACACTTCCCATTCCAGCCACCCGCACAGTTCCTGTTCGCCCTTAGAGATTCAGCTGAACATGTCTCCTCTCCTGGGAAGTCTCCCCTCACTCCTCCCAGATTAGATGAAGTCCTCCCGCTCGGTGTTCCTGCAGTCATAGCACGTATTACACTTCACTGATGTGCTTTGTTAAGAAATAGGGATTCTGTCCTACTTGTTTCTGTATCCTCAGTGTTTACTATACAGTTAGCATTTATTAATATCTCCTGAAAGTCAGAATGGTGAAGGTACGTAATTTCACACAAGGGATCATGTTCTGTAATCTTTTTTGCATTAACAATGCCATAAGTCTGTGCCTTTCATTATCACAGGTTCCCACCAAAGAGTCCTGATCACGGCATTCACGCACTGTGAAATCTAGCCTCATCAGCGCCATCCTCTTCCTGGATATTCATGCCTTCTCCTCTACAATGCCTAGCACACACTAGGTGCACAATCGATGCTTATTAAACTGCCAAAGTGAAATGCTTCAGGGTCTTCCCATATTTTTCCCTGCTTTATTCCATTCCTGTCTCCCACCCCACCTGGCTGACTCCTACATGATGAAACAGGCCCTAAAAGTGAAGGTCATACAAATTCCATATCCACTTGGCCTGGATATCAAGATTAATACCCATGCATTTCAAGACTCATGAGTCACAAAGATCTTACTCCTTTCTAGTGCCATGTAATGTACTTTTTACTTCTCAACAAAATAACGATGATTTCTTAAAATTGTATAGCACTTTATAGTTCACAAAGTCCTGTAAAAAAGACCTCTGAACCAGCTATTTGTGGTTAATTCACTTGCCAGAATCATTTGGTTTTTAAGGGATGGGTCCTGGGCTAGGACCCAAGTTTTCTGGCTCTATGTCCAGTATAATCTTCAGAACCCAGTAGCCGCCTCCAACATCCCAATAAACAGTGGTTAAATATTGATTCTAGGCTCACTCATGGCAAATACCATCATTTCTAATCAATATCATCATCTCCTACTTCTAAGAATTTCCTGAAGGAGACATAGACCAGACTTGTCAAACCTTTACATGAAAGAGCTGATAAGATCTAAGCTAAGCTACAAGAAGGAACCAGAATGTCATGTGTATGTGTGTGTGTGTATGTGTATGTGTGTGTAGCGTGTCAGTGACTCTGCATGTGGAATACTTGGTGCTTCAAAAGTGTGAGTGTAAACAAAACAAGCAAATCTCCAAAGCAAGGTGTCTGCAATAGAGTATGACCTTAATAAATATTGCCAATGAATTAATATGCCTTATGTTAAAAAATTCTCATATAGTTTCTCTGCATTTAGCCAGTATTTCCATAAAATGACTTTTAAAAATTTAAATATGTCTTCCAAATAACTGAATCCACTTATGCTTTCATTCAATAATGAAGACCTGTAGGTGCCAGGTGCAGTTTCCCCATGATACATCAGGGAACAAAACAGACAAAAGCCCTACCTTCACGAAGCACACATTTTTGGGGGGTGGGAGACATGGATAATAATCAAAAACTAAGTTATTTATTGCATTAGGTGATTATTGGTACAAAGAAAAATGTAAAAAGAGGGGATGGGTAGTGCTGGCAGTTGGCGGGGATTGGAGGCTGCAATTTAAATCAAGGTGTTCAGGAAGGTGACTTTTGAGCAGACCTGAAAACGAGAGGCAGGAACTGCGAGGCTGTCTCAGGGGAAATCTTAACCTTTGGAACAATCACTTGTTATTTTAAAAAGAATTTTTTCCCAAATAGCTTGTATATACTTGGCTTCTTTCTGAGAAAGGGTGTGACAGGTAGTTTAACGTTTCTTGCTAATCCAGGCATCTCTGTGACGGTCAGTGCTGAACTGCAGTGTCCTGATGTCCATGGCGGTTGAGACGGTCGAAGTTCACAGGACTGTTTGCCCCTGCACTCAATGGCTCCAAATCAGTCTTTCTTCAGTGTTGATTCTATGGCATCCGCTCACTGTCACATCCTGCTGTCCCTGGTAGTTCCTCTGCATCACTACCCCACACTTTTCATCTGCCCTTTCTAATACAACATTGGTTTGTAGGAGTAGGTCTAGAAGAAAAAGACTTGAACACAAGCCTAAAGTACAACGCATGGGCTTTATGACATCTGTTCTGCCTGTTCAGATAGGACTTTTTGTGCCCATTTTCCTTGCTCTCAATTTCCTTTCTGACAGTCTAAATGTCAAATAATTAAACCTCTAATTTGGGAACTATTGTTAATTTGTCATTGTCTCTCCGTTTACGGCTCAGAACCATTTTTTTTTTCTGATTTCAACAGATTATCATTATAGGAAGCAAGTTAACATACGAGTTAGTTCCACGTATGTGGCTGAGACAGACCCGGAATGGAGCAGTGTATGGCAAGAAGCTTCCAAGGACGTGTGGATCCCAGAGGCTCTCAGGTGAGGGGAGGGGACAGAGAAGCACAGACAATAGGGACTGTCTTTATCTCTATTTAACCAGTAAGCCTCTTGCCTGTCACCTAATAGTGGCACAGAGGACTACCCATAAATCATAGCTTTTATCATACATGTTGGGGGGAGTAGAATGAATAGTACTTTAACAGAAGTTCATGAAAACTGCTATGAGAACTCAGAGGAATGAGTGATAAATTCTTATACGGAATTTTGGAGGGTCCACAGAAGAGCTACACTTAAGTAGAGCTTTGAAAGATGAATATACTCTTCATAGGTAAAGAAAAGAGGGAAGTTTCCAGACCGCAGGATCAGCAGGAGCAAAGGCCTGGAGGGGGAACAACTGCCTAGTTTCTCGACAAAAACGTGAGCAAATAATTAGTATAATTTAACTTTTCTAGTGCTTGTGTCCTGGGACCTAGGATCCTTCAGGTAATACGCTTGCTTAAGGTTCTGTATTTCTTTTCTTTCTCCAGGTTTATATTTTTGCAACATTCTCACACACATGAATCATCAACTACCAACTCATCATTCAGTGGAGCTGGAGTTTAGGGTGCACAGAGGGGCAGTGGGAAGCGAGGTGGAGGGTTATCAGGGTCTGGACTGAGATAAGCCTTTTCTAAACACAAGTGAATTTGGATTTTAACCCACAGAGTGGTGTTACCCAGGGCATATTATGGGGAACCATAGTTCTGAGGGACATTTCTTGGAGTTACTAAGTAAAAAAAAAAGAAAAAATCTTTTGGTTGAATACATCTGGGAAACACACTGGGTTCAATGAGGCTGAACAGGTTTCCTTCCTGCAGGACTCTTGGAGCAGCAGGAGGCAGCCGGGGGAGGGAGAGAGAGAAGCTGCGTTCTCCAAACTCCAGTGATTAAGTGTCTCTCAGGGACACACTGCTGTAGCTCAACAACGGAGTGTCACCAACATATTTGAGCTGGAGATAACAGTAACTGCAGATGAGCATTTTAGAATGGCCCCTGTGGGTGCCATGCGGGGTGTGGACAGGGACTGGACAAATGTTCAGGGGCTCCTCTGGCGAGCATCTGCAAGAGGGGACAAGTCCTGTCCCCAGCAGTGGCGGTGAGGTCAGCACACGTCTAGGTGACCTCTACCCAGAGGTCCAGCCTTATTGCAGGCTGGCGTGGACTCCTTTCATCTCTGGCCACAGCCAGACAAAGTGACAGAGCTGAGCAGCTGCCTCGGTTCTCCAGCTCCTGCGCTCCGAGAGGCCACGCAGGGGACGGCCATCAGAAGAGCTGAAACCCAGTGATGCAAGTTCTCTTGTGCCCTCCTGGGAACGCTGTTCCCCACAGAGGGAGGAGAGAGCAGCCACGTGGGACCCGCAGGCCCCATCAGGGCAGGACAGGCTTCTAGAGCCCACCATTGGGTCTAACTTCTTTATTTGACATATGGGGAAACTGGGACCCAAGAAGGGAAGGGAGATGCCTAAACTCACATAACTAGCCACATTTTTCAACTAACTCCATGTGTCCTACAGCAGTTTTACATTATCCTCCTTATGGTTAACTGTTATCATTTTTTTCAAGTACTTTTAACTTAATGCCTAGTATTTTCCAGTGAATATTCTTGCTCAAGGCCCATTACATTTTTTCCCTGGCTTTATAGTTTTTCAAGAACTTAAAAACATCACTTTATTTTGGTGATCATGCCTTTGACTTTGTTGCAAACAAACATATTTTAAAATGCAAGCAGGATAATGACAGGAACATGTTTTTTGCCAAGATTTGAATGGAGCCAAAAATATCCATTACCGAATGGTTTCCTCGCTCAATAAATTTTCCTCCATCCCTAATTTGACAAGTGACCTTCAAAGAAAGGAATCACAAAAGGGAGAAGGCAGCTGCCATCAAGAGGTGAAGAGAGAGACCCTGATGGCAACTCAGCGGGTCAGGAGAGGAAACTAGAACCCGGGTTCTGCACTAGCTTTGGGTCCTCAAGGAGGTCAGACTCCTTCCTTCCACAGTTCCTTTCGGTTTCTCGGTCTGATGGTCAAGGCCTTCATATGTGTCCCCAGCCATTTTCCCTTTATGTCTCATGCAGGCTCTGTCCCCAGCCATTTTCCCTCATGTCCCACGGGCAACTTCTGTTCCAGCCGGGTGTTCTTCTTGGTCACCAGCATGGACAGGCCTCACCCATCCTCCACCCTCCAGGCTCGCTCCCATGCCAGGTCCTTCTGCTGTCCCAGTTACGGTTCCAGTCTTCAAGTTCCTGCTTCCTCCCCACGGCCTTCCCCAGCTTCTACAACTCAGACTGTTGTACAGTCGCCCTGAATGTTTAGTACTTGATAGGATGTCCAAATTGGATGGGTACTTACAGGTTATTACCTTCAACTCTTTTGTTTTACAGGGGGGGAAATCAAGGCACAGAATGGGAAAATAATTTTCCTGAGACCACACAGTTAACAAGTGGAATCAGATTTCCTGATTCTTGACCGGCGTCCATTTTAGGATGTCAAGATAGTTAACATTATTACATTCATTCGCCACTTAGTAAGAATTATAATAACCAATGTTTTCACACCTAGTACAGTAATACCTCGTCATTAGTCCTCTTAGCCATTCACTCAATCATTTGTTCATTCCCTCATTCACACATTGATTTATTCAAGCAGCCAACATTTATTAGGGCCAATGTTCAGGCACTGCGCTAGTCCTAAGTATTGTTATTATTCTATTTCGTAGTCGAGGAATCTGACACTCTGAGAAGTTCCATGATTTTGTCTAATTTACCTAATGAGTTGGGTCTCAGCAGGAAATGGAACTAACTCAGGTGGTTAGTTCCAAGAGGGAACTTTTTCCAGAGGTATGGACAGGATTAAAGGAAGACAGAAGTGTTGAGGGACCCAGACATCAGTAGCAGTGAGAGGCTGAGGTCAAAGGGCAGGGGCAGGACATCATGTTCCTGGAGCCCAGTGAGAAGTGGGATGCAGCCTGTGGGAGTGCAGGGACTGCGGTGCAGGGCTGCTGCCAGAGGCTGAGCCCGGGGAGGGGAAGAAACCCTGTACTCACCCCCAGTCTCTTTCCAGGGACTCCTTTTGGGCTGAGCCCAGACAGAAGACAGACCACAAGGGAGCCCTGAGAAGGCATCTACAGAGGTCACCGTGGGGCACGGAGCAGGTGGACCATGGATCTGGAAGCCAGTAGAACCACCTAGCTAGGAAGTGGGTGAGCCAGATGCCAACTATGTCTTCAGATTCCAAGTCCTGTGTTCTTTCTTCTGTACCGTGTGCCTTTCTTGTGTGTATATCCGGTTCATTCATTCAGTCCATCCTTTGTGCAGGCAATAAATACACCGAGCACTTGCTCCTGGCCAGGCCCTGTATATATGCCTCACTTCTCTCCCCAAATCATGATGTCCATGGCCTTGCCTTTCTTATCTCTGAGTTCCCCTTGGTGCCAGTCAGAGTCCTTGATGCATGGTAGGCATTCAACCCACTTTATTGATTGATAAATAGCCCCACGAAATACCACTCTTGACTTGTACGGAGGATGCTGTCACAAAGGCAGGCGTAAGTGCCGGCTCTCCTTCTTGCAGGTGCTGGGAGGGACTGCTGCTGTGCTCATCACTAAGTCACCTTCTTGCTGTCTTGATGTGGGAGTGGGGATCATCTATGAGGCTGATGTGTCTGACACCCTTGAAAGTTGCGCCACTTCCAGAGCGCAAAGCTCTGGGGCTGGGGTGTCCATTCCGGAGCACTTCTGCTTTGCTGAGCTCTCAATCTGGGCGGTAGAGTCTCGGTGGAGCAGAATTTACCCTTTTCCTTCAAACACGTGGCTCCCACCTTCTCTGCACAGGGGTGCTCCATGTTGAGGTTTGAACGGCCTTCCCTGGTCGGCCCTGCTGGGCCACAGCAAACAATGACTGTGTGCGTAACAGCCTCTGTTTAAACAGGGTCAGCGAGAATGTCAACAAGAAATCCAAAGGCTTGAAGACTGTGGCCGTTGCCACTCCACTTCTGAGTAGTTGGCCACAGCATCTTTCTTTCTTTTTCTGGAAAAGGGCAAAAGAATCACCATGTATTAACTTGCTTCTGGTTTTGTTTTGTTTTTAAGTCGTTCATTTTTATCTACCCTAAAATAAATTGATGGCATTTAGATACAATAATCAATCTTTGCTACTTCACTGATGAAGCCTGATGAAACCCGAGGGTCATCCTAACACCCCCTGTCCCTCCTCTTCCACGCCCAGAACCCAAGCCAGAGGCTGTTGCAGGATATCAGAGAAAAGATTGCAGTGGTATCCAGACTCCCATATTCATGCAGCCCCTTTGCACAGCCAATAAATGGCTGTTTAATATCTGTCCCCTCCATTAGATCATAAGTCTAATAAAGGCCAACAGGGATTATTTCTCTGTTGTTCACCATTGTGTTACCAGAACATAAATTTCTTTGTTGAGTGAATAAATGAAAGAAACAATTCCTGGAATTCTGTCAGCTTCTGCCAGGTGAGAAGGAGCTAGCCTATATGGAGTACCTGTTCAATATGCTCAATGCTGTATAAGCCTTCTCTTATGTGCTCCTCACAAAAATTCCAACAGAGAAATTGAAGCTCAGAGAGGTGAGTTAATTTCCCCAAGGCTGCACAGCTAGAAAGGGACAGAGCTAGGCCTGAAATGAGGTTTCTCCGACTCTACTACAAGTGCTTTCATCCCCACTGTCACATCCTGCCCAGAGACGTGGGCCTTGATCAGCCTGTGCTCCTGGCACACAGCTGTCACTCGCAGTGGGCCGGCCTCCTCTGGGTTCACTCCACGGAGGCCCCAACTTTGCTTAGAGGCCAAAGCAGCAAATGGAATATTACGAGGGCAGCTGTAGCCATCAAAGTGCCACTCTAAAGGGCAGGAAGTTTAAAGTGTTTCCTCATTTCACAATAAGGCAGGCTTTTATGGAAACTAAGCATATTCCTGTATTCTAATGACCAATCACTCAAACTACAGCTTTCTTTTTTGTACGCTTTGTAAGTTTTTAATTGATCATGATCATAAACTACCTAATTACAAATGCTGGCCTGTGGATTAGTAAAATGCCCTCTAAACTGGCTTTCTTCCACTCTGCTTTGTCACTCTGTGGTTGAGGACTCTTTCCAAGTCCCACCCCTGCCTTGCCCATGACCACTGAGAGGTCCCTCCCACCTGCCACATAGGGCCATGGAATCGGAAGGCAGTGCAGCTGGAGAGACCTGCATGGCATCCTATGCCGGCACCTTCAGTTACAGTGAGTCCTGGAGGACAGGACTGCAGTGGCTTCTTTGATGTCACATGGCAAGTCAGTGCAGCCTCTAGGCCTCTGCTAATCTGGTTTCACTTACCCGCTACTCTCTGTCTAACCACTTGTGTGCCCTATTCTCTAGGCATCGTTTCTTTTTCCTTTTATTTACTTCAGACTTCCCCACTCCTGCCCTCGTTTTGCCTGGAGGACTGTTTCTCATCCCATTTCCAGACATTGCTAAATAAACCCTAAGGACCAGGTCGCATGCCACCTCCTTTTTCTGATCTCTTTGCTAGAAGACATCTCTTGTTTCAGGATTCTTTGAGTTCTTATAGCAATGTTATCTGTGAATCTCTTTGGGCACTTACAGTTCTTGAATTACAATGATTTGTGCTTTTTCATTTATATATTCAGCCATTAAAAAAAAGCACTGAGTATTCAATCAACAGGTTTTTTTAATTTAATTTTTTTTTTTTTTAGAGACAGAGTCTCATTATGTTGCCCAGGCTGGACTCAAACTCCTTGGCTCAAGGGATGCTCCTGCCTCAGCCTCCTGAGTAGCTGGGACTGCAAGTACACACCACTATGCCCAGCTTGAATCAACAATTCTTGATTGCAAACTCTGTGTAGGAAGAACCCATACTCAGTCCTCTTTGTATCTACCAAAGGACTTAGCACAGTGCTGGAGTTGAATTTACAAGGAAAGCAGGACGGTAGGAAACTGGCCTGAAAGGAGAGTGCCTTCAACTTGGGTTGTGAGAGAAGCCCTGGGAGGGAGAGGACAGGGGAGGGGGGCAGCTCCAGCAAAGGCACAGGTGGGAATGGCATGATCTCTCCTGTGAACAATGCATCCTATACAGTTTATAGTTCTGCTGGACCAGAGTGCTTGGAGAGTGGAATGGTAGGCAGGCATTCTTCATGGCAAACAATAGGCAATTACTAACTTACTCTGGACACATAACAAACCTAAGTTTCTGGATGTCAAAAACATTGAAAGAAGAATAAAAATATTGCTCTTCTCATGTATGTGAGGCAAGCACCTTGCTAAATATCTTGTTAAAAGCAACAGGGGATCCAGAACTCAGTAAGCGTCAAGTCCTTTGTTCAAGGAAGAGGAGATCTTCGTGGAAGATGGGCAGGAGCTCGATGGGCAGAGAAGGGCAGGGAGGTGCCATTCCCTGGGGTTGGAAAGCGGCTTCACCAAAGAGGGAAGAGCTATGTGTGTTTCATTTTGAGAAAAAGTGAAGAGGAACACTGGAAGAAAAGTCTGTAAAGAGAGGCTGTGGGCACCTGTAGAAAGCTCTGGATTCTAAGCTGAGGATTTCATGCACAATCATAGAAGACCCAATGAAGGTTTTTGAGCAGGGAAATCACATAGAGCATCCTGGTGCCATTTCTATCTCACTAATGGGGAAAATGAGATTGCCAGGTATGAAATCAAGGTCTCCTGACAAACTGGCAGAGCCAGAGTCTAAGCTTAGTTTTCCAGGATCCAGTCATTTCTTCTGAAACATATGTCTACAATGTATATATTTTTGGAGTGACTTACCATTTACTTCTAAGCATACTGCTGAACCATGTGACCAGGCCTTTCTTCTCTGAGAGTCTTTCATAGTAGGCTGATGAATAATTTGTCTTGGAGGAATATAGTATCTTTCATCTAGGGATCTTAAGAAGCCTTAATGACAACCAAGCGTCATTATTTCTGTTTTGTGTATGAGGAAACTGACTCACAGAGGGGTTCGGTGCTTTTCTCATACACCCTAGGAATTATGACCAGAACCATGAATGAAACTTAGGATGAAAGTCTATTTCATAAACCATTAAACTCTGTACCCTTTGTAGTAGTGAAGTTTACAAAGATAATAACATCTTTGTATTCAGAGTCCATTCCTTTATTCTGTTATTAAATACTGGCTTATGTGGGCAGGGGCATCTCACTACAACAGCTCCAGCATGAGTTGCTTGGTGGCGTGAAGCAAGATGGGAAAAGTTGTTATGTGTTTTATCTGTGATGGCCAGACCATTCATAGTTCATCATTTTCATCTATCCATTCATTAATTCATTTATTCATTCCGTTTGCATATATCTGAGTCCCTATTACATCATCTGTAAAATGGGCACAGTAATATTACCATTAGCAAAAGGCTGTTTGGAGAATTAAGATAATTTCTATAAAGAATGCTGCCTAGCCCATAGTAAGACCTTAAAATAATAATTATTATCATTAAACAAGTAATTACTAAGAGCTAGATTGAAAGACAAAAAAAATGGTCCTTTTCCAGCCCTATCTATGGGTGGAGAGGGTGAGCTTGCATCTGAAGGGTGAATTAATTCTTGGGGAAGAGGCGGATCCCTCAAATCAAAAAGTAGAACGGAGGAGACGGGCCTCAGACCAAAGTCGGAGGCCTGGGCTCTGGGTTTGGAGGAGAAGCCTCAGGAGGGCTGGGAAGGCATTGTTGGGTAATGGCTGTTAAATTGACTCCAACCACTTAGAAAGGGCTGGGAACGAAGACACGGACAAAAGAATCACAGACAAAATTCATATGAAATGGGGTGGAGCTTTTAAGTCTCGCAGAGCAAGCAAGTTGTGGTAGAATCAAAGCCTTATCCTCCGATCGGCCAGCCTGTTTAAATGCCCTGGATTTTCTGGGCTTATTTCCCCATTGTTCTTCCTTAGTACTGAACAAAAGTTTTTGTCCAAGTCCTTGCCTATCTCACCTGTGCTCAGCACACACCAGAGACAATGTTAAAAAGAAGCAGCTGATGTGGGACAGAGTTGCAGAGCAGCAAGAATCAGGGCAGGAGACCCCTTGGAGAAGAGCATGCACGGGATCTCCTTTCTGTAGCTAATTTGGGATGATCTGAGCTGATGGTGTTAGGAAACTGCCATTTCCTAACACTTCCTTATAGCCTGCTGCAATTTCAAACTGGGTTTGAAATCTTGCCCAGCCCAGACACAAAATCCAGAAGCCATAAAGGAAAATATTCATTGATTTGACTGAATAAAAGGTAAAAACTTTTGTGACAACAGATACCCAAACCAAATTGAATGACAAGCAACAAGTTGGAAGAAAATATTTGCAAACTATAACATATTTTAACATTATATTATAATAAGGAGGACTATCCATAATACATGAGGAGCTCCTATAAATCACTAAGAGGCAAAACCAATGGACAAAAGATATAAACAGGTAATTTCAGAAGAAACAGATACACAAAATGCCCATCTTTAGTAGTAATTAAAGGAATTTTGGCAAAAATTTAAAAAATTACAATATTTAATATTGGCAAAAGTGAAGGGAAATAGGCAGTTTCTTCTACTGATGGTGAGAATGTAAACTGGCATGGTCTTTTTTTTTTTTTTTTTTTGAGACAGAGTCTCGCTCTGTTGCCCTGGCTAGAGTGTTGTGGCATCAGCCTAGCTCACAGCAACCTCAAACTCCTGGGCTTAAGCAATCCTTCTGCCTCAGCCTCTCGAGTAGCTGGGACTATAGGCATGCGCCACCATGCCCGTTTAATTTTTTTCTATATATATAATTTTAGCTGTCCAGATCATTTCTTTCTATTTTTAGTAGAGACGGGGTCTCGTTCTTGCTCAGGCTAGTCTAGAACTCCTGACCTGGAGTGATCCACCCGCATCGGCCTCCCAGAGTGCTAGGATTACAGGCGTGAGCCACCACGCCCGCCCTGGCAGTCTTTTTAAAGGACAGTTTGGCAGTATCTGTAACTATTTAAAGTATGCCTACCCTTTGTTACAACAATTTCACTTTTAGGAATCTATACTATTCAAATATCTCCACATGAAGGCGAAAATACAAGGATGTCAATGGCATTATTGTTTCTGACAGGGAGAAAATGGAAAATACTAATAATATCAATCATTTATTGAGGGCCAGTATACTTTCAAAGCACTTTATAGCAAACATAAGGACACTGAGATGCAGAGAAGTTAGGTAACTTGCTCAGGGTCACACAGCTAGTAGGGGCAGGATTTTAGCCCAGGCAATTATATACAAAGGTCTGTTCTTAACCACTGTGCTAACAGAGCGTAAATACAGTGTGGTACAGCCATATCATGGAATGGAGTATAACAGTTAAAAAGAATGAGTTAGATTTCTGTCTACAGACATGGACATATCTCTAAAACATTATTAATTGAGGGAATAATCAAGATGCAAAATGCTATGATATGGTATAATTGCATATAAGTGGGAAAAAGATACGTGTATATGCAAATACATATGTATGAGGATGGATAAAAGCCTGGAATGATACAAGAATGTATGTGGAACAGTAATTTTTCAGATTATGTTCTATGTATTTCTGGTTTGTTTCAACTTTTACAAGAATGCATTTGTGCATTACTTTTGTAAAACAAGAAGTGTTATATTTACCCTGCACCCCCGCAAAAAAAGTTTTAACTCATATCAAGAGAGTAGCCTTCTTTTCTTCCAGGTAAACAATGGTACGGGTCTTGGGTGAAGATCTTTTATACTATGGCCTTTTCTGGTCTATGTAAATGACCACATGTAGAAGATGCCCTGTATAGTAGCTTGTTGATCACTACTCTTTCTTTTTAAATAAGGTTTCCACGTCCAGTGTTTGGGACCATGGCATCCTGTTATCTCAGCAAGCCCCACAGAAATATACAGCCAGTCATTGCAAAAATAATTTGGAAACTGAGAACTACATAATGTTCCTTTTGCCTTGCATATTATATTGAAATAAGAATCTAGGTCAGGTGCGGTGGCTCACGCCTGTACTCCTAGCACTCTGGGAGGCTGAGGCGGGTGGATCGCTCGATGTCAGGAGTTCGAGACCAGCCTGAGCAAGAGTGAGACCCCCATCTCTACTAAAAATAGAAAGAAGTTATATGGACATCTAAAAATATATGTAGAAAAAAAAATTAGCCGGGCATGGTGGCGTATGCCTGTAGTCCCAGTTACTCGGGAGGCTGAGGCAGAAGGATTGCTTGAGCCCAGGAGTTTGAGGTTGCTGTGAGCTAGGCTGACGCCATGGCACTCTGGCCAGGGTGACAGAGCGAGACTCTGTCTCAAAAAAAAAAAAAAAAAAAAAGAATCTATAATCAAGGATTATCTCATTATTTTGCTCCAATGCACAAGTAGGAAGTGTCTAGCTTACTTTGTCCTCTTGGTAAGGTGGCTGGAGGCGACCAGGGCAGCGGCTTGGCAGCAGCTGTAGTATAAATGAATAACTCAACATACAAACTTAAATGACTTACCTTTTGACCAGAAATCAGTGCTATTAACTGAAATGAAAAAGCTGTATTGGATAATCCAGGGCCTCTTCCTGTCTAAGTCCAAGTAAGGGTGGCTTTAACCCAAAACAAAAGAGGCTCTCAGAACACTTACTGATTAAAATGCTGCATTTGCAAGGTTAGGGCTTTTGCCTATCTGTGGGCTTATCTCTGACATACCAGTGAGAAGGTTCTCAACATTCTTATTTAATAGCTATCAGATTGTGGCTTTTTTGGAGTGGTTCATGTATCTCAATACAGTTTTTCAATTTTTGAAATTTTAATGTGCTCTGAAGTGTCTTTACACATGAAAAAATCCCATTCACTTAAAATACAACTGTATTCTGTTTCTTATTGCTGCTCATTTTACATAGCCTTAAATAGTGTGCACAAACTATTTTGTGGTTGTTTTATTTCACTTAACTTTATTTCCAATACACCTTTCATGTACTTGCCAAAATTTCATGTGCTTGACACAGTCTGCATACCTGCCAGGATTCTTTCTGTTAATGTGACAGAGCTTGCTTGGATTATTCAATTGTTGGACAATTGGGTCCATTCCCAGGTTTTGGTCATTACAAACATTGTGAATAGCCCTGCTGTAAACATCTTTCCGCAAGTTCTACCCCCCTTCCCCCTTTGGATCATTTCCTTAGAAATGTACTTCCTTAAATGGGTTTACTGGGTCAAAAGGGCTCTATGGACAGTTTTATAGCTTCTTGGCACATATTTTTCAGATTGCGCCCTGGGCAGATCCGACCAATGGCACGGGCCTCGAGAGGGCAGGAATGCGGGGGCTGCACCGACAACCACCCCTTTTCCGCCCCCCAAAAGTAAAGGAACCGAGAAAGCCTGCGGATGGGGAGCGTTTTTCTAACGCTTTCCTGCTCCCTCGACGTGGCTGGCGATTAAGCCCAGGCTGGGAGGTGACTGCCAAGGAGAGGCAGAAATGTTCGACACCCCAGGCCCTCCTGCCCCAGGACTAGGATTCCACCCGCCTCTGCCCTTCCTGAACTCCCGACACCCAGTGCACGCGGGCGCCGCTCCCACCCTCCCGCGAAACTCCCCGCGGCCGGGGAGGCCCCGCGAGGCAGAGCTCGGCGCGCGGGGGCAGCGGCCGGCGGTCGCCGTGGCTCCGGCGCGGGTGATGCAAGGCCCGCATAGCTGCGCGCTGAGTCAGCGGGGCCGGGGGCGCGGGCCGGCCCGTCCTCCCCGGCCCCCTCCCCGGCGGCGGCGGCACGGGGCGGCGGGGGGACCGCCTCGGAGGCCACGGGGTCGCCCGCCGCGGCGGGGTCAGGCGGGGGGGGGGGGGGAGGGCGGCGGGCCGAGCCGCAGCGCGCTCGCCCCTCCCCCAGCGCGGGCTCGGCAGGGGTAGCGGGCCCGGCCTTCGCCTCTCAGGACCCCGAAAGACGGAGAGGGAGGAAGCGGGGGGAAGGGGGCGCGAAGGAGCGAGCGAAGCAGAGCGGCCAGGAGGAAAGAAAGACGCGGCGCGGCGAGCGGAGGCCGCCGGGCAAGCAGGCTGGACGCGCGGGGCGGGCGGGGCGAGCGCGCGCGCGCGCGCGCGACGGCGGCCGCGGGCGGAAGGGCTTGTGGGTAGCGGCGGCGCGCGGCCGGAGACGGGGCGCCGCGCGGGAGTGCGTGTGAAGGGCGCGGGTCGGCGGGACTGCGAGGCGGCTGGAGGCGACCATGACAGCGGCTTGGCGGCGGCCGTAGTCCTTCACGCCTGGGCTTCAGCCTCCTGGGGCTCCAGAGGGTGGGGCGGTCCGGGCCGCGGCGGCGGTGGCGGCGCCACTTCACCGCTCCCGCCCGCGGCGTTGCTGGGGCTCGCGGACCAGCGGACCGGGCGGCGCGAAGCTGACTGAGGGGCGGGGACGCCGTCTGTTCTCGTCGCTCCCGGCCGGGCCGGGCCGGGCGGGCCCCTCGGAGCAGCCCCTGGGCCCCGGACCGGCGCGGAGACCCGGAGCCCGAGCTAGAGGCGAGCGGTGGGCCCGGGCAGAGCCCCGCCCGGAGCCGGTGGTTCGGGGGCGGCGCTAGGCCCCGAGGCTGCCGGACCCCAGCGCGAGGAGCCGGAGTGCGGGCCCGGCAGTGGCGGCATGAGCCGGCCCCCGCCGACGGGGAAAATGCCCGGCGCCCCCGAGACCGTGCCGGGGGACGGGGCCGGCGCGGGCCGCCAGAGGAAGCTGGAGGCGCTGATCCGAGACCCTCGTTCCCCCATCAACGTGGAGAGCTTGCTGGTAGGTGGCCGGGGCCTGGGAGCCCTTCCCGCTCCAGCTCATACCTCAGATCCCCCCTCTGCCACCCTTCTGTGCCCATCCATCCGTGGGGTGGGGGAGGTCTCGCCCCACCCCGCCCAGCTTCCGGCAGCTGAGGCCGGAGACCAGACGCTTCTGCGACTAAGTTCCAAGAGTAGCGACCCGCCTTTGATTCCTCCCTTCTGTTATACCTCCTGTTGGAGCTGGTGTCATCTCTGTTTGCTGCTTTCTTGGAGCACTGGGAGGAAACACCTCTCTGCCTTCCGCCTACCCACTCTGTTTGGGGAGGTAGGGTGGAGGACGGGCCATTCTTCATACACCAGGCTAGCCAATGTGAAAGAGTGTCATACTGCATGGGGACTTGGGTGCAAGCAAGGGAGAAAGAAACCTGATGCTGTTCCTATTGGAAGTACCCACCTGGGGTACCTGACAAAGAGCTGCCTTCACTTTCCTTTTAGTTTGAAATCTTGGAACACGTAGCTAAAGTTTTGTTGTTTTTAATTACCTTTGAACACTCCGTAGTTGCAGTTTAGAACATTTTAATTTCTGTAAATTCAATTTCCCGAGGTTATTGTGCCAGAGCCAAAAAATCAGTCTGAATCGTAGAGTGGAATAAATCTCTCCCCTTCATTGTATCTCTTTACAAAGACGGCCTTTGAAATCCAAATTAATAGCCAAGTAAAGGCTGCTAATTGGCTCTTGATTAAGAAAGGAACATGTTTTACAGATTAGAAATGCGCAGTAGAATGCTGGCTTATTCCTTGTTTTTGTGAGGATTGACAATAGTATTTCGCAGACATTTTGATTAGTGTGCACTTATGGGAAAAGGTGGTGTGGACAAAACCCTGGGCAGTAGAAGAAAGTGAAAAAGATACTCTGGATATTAAATTAATTCTGGAAGACTTGAATTAGGGTGGATGATCCTTAGATCCCTTAGACGTTGTGTGCCAGAATGCAGATGTTCAGTTCTAGTCCCTGCTGGGATAAACCCAGTCAGTATGTGATGAGAAAAACTCTCTCCTCCCTTTCCAGGGACTGACTGACTTTTCTTCAGAGGCTGTTGGTTATCCTTTGAGGTTTCAGGAATCATTTGCAGAGTGACTCAGTCCTGTTTGGCCAAAATGCAGGAACTGACTGAAGAGTGTGTGTCTTTCTGTGCAATGCACAGAAGGCAGTGATGTACTGTATTGTATCATACGTGTTGGTCTTTTTTTTTTTTTTTAACTGATTTTCGGGTTCGTGTGTTCTTCCTACCTTATCTTGGGAGCATGACATCTTGGACAGTCTGTGGAAGTCTTTAATTGGGACTAAGATTGGTTGCATGCAAGGCATAAATTTTCCTAGGCTAAAGCAGAGACTCTGGGCTTCACTCCCAGCATTTTCACTTTGGTATTTTGCTAGCAAAACTTTGACCTAAGGCCAGAAAATTCAGTTAAAAATAGTACAGCAAATCTCAAGTATTCATCAGGTTCATACTCAATCCCAGATAGAAATTTTTTATACTTCACTTTCATCTCTTGGGTCTTTAGTGATATTAATCATAATTATTAGGGTTATTCTGAACTTGAGCCTGAGGTGTTTATACATGTAACACGACCATACATTTTGTTTTATTAAAATATTTTCTAAATTATTAAAATGAATGCTATTTTAAAAAATGAGACATTTCACATGCTTATTAAACAATTTAGTCCATTCATTTATTGAGTGCTTAATATACCCAAGATACACTTTTATTAAGGTGACATATTACTGGTAGGAGAGTTGACATCACTTACTGCTGATTTGATAGACTCTGTTATTGTTGCTTTTAGTTGATTAAATGTTAGGGTTGTGAGGTGCAGTAAATCTTACCAAGCCAACAAGTGTCCCTTATTCTTTGGAGCAAAGTTCCTGGTGCCTCTGTTGCAAATTGATAAACTGAAAAAATTTTTAAAAACCATTTTATAATAAATTAATTTTAAAGTGTGTACATTTAATTGTATGAAATATTAGAACAAATCAAGTTTTTGATTGTGGTAGCATATACGTAACATAAAATTTACCATTTTTAAGTGTACAGTTCAGTGGCATTAAATACATTCACATTGTTGTGCAATGATTACCATTATCCATCTGCAGAACCTTTTCATCTTTCCAAACTGAAACTGCAAATTACTCTTTAAAGGAATGTTACAAAAACTTATATTTCCTGAAATACTGATGAAATAGTGGCTGGTATCATCTTAAAGGTTTGAAACCTTACCATTTAGGTTGCATTTTACAATTGATCATTGTTTTACTGCATATGGCGTTTCTTTTGGTTTTGCTATAGAAAATAAGTGTTTTGACTTTAACAGAGAAGACTTAAAGGAACTTAATCTAATACAAACACAGCCATGAAATTTAGTTACTTCATTCAGGAGCTCAGAAGGTACCACTGAAAATTGTATATTGCCTAAGGTGACAAGAGCAAGAAGATGAATTATACCAGAAGTTACTATACAATGTTTTTGGTAGGCTGGGCCTAAAAGGTTTAACAGTTACTTGAGATAACCTGTAAAGTGCTTAGCTCAGAGCTTGATAGTCATGCTCATTAAATTTAGTTCACCTATGTGTGCATTAGGCATATTTTTAGTTAATTGCTTTAAATTTCCTTTTAAAAAGGAAAATTGTTTTATTTGCAACTATTTGTTGCAACATAATTTTAAGTGAGTAGCATTATCATTTGAGTTTTCCATCAGAAAAGTGCTAGCAATCATCAAGCTTCGATAGAGTTGGATTCCAAGACTATATTAGTGTATAGATTACATTATCTTGTTTCTCTGCAAAAGCTCATTGCTTTATGTGGGTCCTTAAATTAATCTGAAGAGAATAAATATTAATATATATCTTTTGTGGTTGTAGATTGTGAGCTGCTTGTTATTAAAAATAGAGTTTTGAGAGAGGTTTGCCTCTGTAATGCCTTTTTTTGGAGGGGAATCTTTTTTTTTTTTTTGAGACAGAGTCTCGCTCTGTTGCCCTGGCTAGAGCGCCTGGCTAGAGTGCTGTGGCGTCAGCCTAGCTCACAGCAACCTCAAACTCCTGGGCTCGAGCAATCCTCCTGCCTCAGCCTCCCGAGTAGCTGGGACTATAGGCATGTGCCTGGATAACTTTTTCTATATATATTTTTAGTTGTCCGGTTAATTTCTTCTCTTGCTCAGGCTGGTCTTGAACTCCTGACCTCGAGTGATCCTCCCGCCTCGGCCTCCCAGAGTGCTATGATTGCAGGCGTGGTGGCCACCGCGCCCAGCCTGGAGGGGAATCTTTAGTGATATGCTTTAGTACTGTTTAAACCTTTGGGTAAATACCTGTGTTTTGTTGTCAGGACTCAGCTTCTCAAACTGCTTGCCTATTATGGTAAAAAGAATTGTGTTTTAGTGTTATGCTGGAAAGATGTTTTTCTAAAAGTCTGTGCTTTTGATTTATTTTACTCTTTTAAAGAGTAAACAGTCATAATAACCTCTAGGACTCAGGCTTGGGTAAACTGTTACTTAAGACTTGTGTGGATCGGCAAAGGTGATTAAAAATTCCTTTACAATTTTCTGTGGCATAGAACACAAAACACTTGATGTGATCAATTTCATTATACTTGTAAACCATATGAAAATATTTCTTATGGTGCTTAGACTCAGCTTGCTGCTGGTTATTTGCCTAATTAGAATAAAATTGTGTTTTTTTTCCAACTATGTAATAATTGAGTATATTATAAATATATAATAAAAATGAAATAGAATAAAAGTTGAAAATTGGTTTAACATTTTTTTTGGGTAGATTGAGGATTTGCCATTTATAGCATAAAGGAGATTAGTTTTCTTTAAAACTTGCATTTTGATAGTCAGGAAATCTTTAAAGAAAATGAGTTATTTAGGGAGATGTTAAAAAAAAAGTGATATGTGGAGCTTAACTGTTTAGGTGAAGTTGAACCTCTCTGCGTGTACAGGTCCACAGTATCTTATCTGCAATTCTGATACATAAAAAGCTCTGAAAACAAAGTTTTTGGTAAAATTTATTTGATGGTGACATCTGACTTGATCTGACATTAGAATATTTATAGTCCAGTCATTCCTTTTGGTGTAAATAGGAATAGTTTTCAATGGAGAAATATTAATGTGTTTGATTTCAGGGTGCTGCCCCCAGATTCCCAGGAGGGTTTTCGGGAATATACAATATACGTAATGTGTTACCATTCTAAAATCCAAAAAATTCTGAATTCTGAAACATCTTGGCCCCAGGGTAAGGCCAGCATAGACTAAGGAAATGTAGACTTAATACATCTGAATAGTTGTAAAGAAATAGTGGGTAATTATCTTGAAGCTTAAGTTTTTTATTTTTCTTTTTGCTGAGTTTTGATCAGATAGCCCTCTTTTTCTCATTTTGAATTTTGAAATATTCTAATCATTAAAAGAATGTAGCATACAAATATAAGTTATGAAGCATAAAAAGCAAACATTCATTCAGTCACACAAGCTAGTGAATGGAACACTGGCCTATTGAAGTAACCTGCGTGTTGCTGCTGGCTTCAGTGTTCCTACATTCTCTCTCATCTGCTACCCTGAAAATTTTGTCTCTTTTCTTTATTTCATAGATTATTACATTTGTGTGTATCCCTAGACAATATTGTTTAGTTTTACTTGTTTTTTTAACCTTATGAAATGTCAACATTTGAATGTATGCTTTTATGACTTGCTTTTTTTCACTCAAAATTGTGTTTCTAAGATTCATTCATGTGGTTTATTCATGTTCTCTGCTACCATGAATCAATATAGCTCCAATCTACTTGATGGATATTTAGGTTGTTTTTCATTTTTTCAGTATTGTGGAAAGTATTGCCAGGAGCATTCCTGGAGCTCATATGAAGAGTTTCTATAGACTAGGGCATATATGTGGGAGTGGAATTGGTGGATTTTAAGATATGCCATGTTTGACTTAACACAATGGATAAAATTTAATAGTTTAAAATTTCCCCTAATATTTTATTATGGAAAATTTTAGAGTATAGTAAGGGTGAAAGAATTGACAATGAACATCCATATACTTACCAGCTAATTAATGTTTTGCAATATTTTCTTTATTACATTTATCTATCACTTTATCAATAACATCTTTTATTTTTGAATCATTTAAAGTAAGTTGAGATAATAGTACATTTCACCTTTAAACACTTAAGCATGTATTTAAATAGAGTTCAATGTTTGTTTAGGTATTTTAAAGATTAAATTTATGTGCAATGAAATGCACAAATCTTAAATGTACCATTGAAGAGTTTTGACAAATGCACATACCTGTGTAATGCAAATCCTTATCAAAATGTAGACCATTATTACCAACTCAGAATTCTCCCTGACATGCCTTTTCAGCTAAGTCCGTACCCCATTCTCTTAGAGGCAGTCACTCTTCTGATTTTTTTTTTGCACTAAAGATTACTTCTGGTCTTTTCTAGAACTTCATACAAATGGAATCATGTATACTTTTTTGTGTCTGGCTTCTTTAGCTTAGCACAGTTTTGGAGATTCATCCATATTGTGTGTGTCAGCAGTTTATTTTTTTAATGTTGAGTTTTATTCTTTATTATGTATAAACCACAGTTTAGCCATCTCCTGTTGATGAACACCTGGACTGTTTTCAGTTATTGTTTTCAGAATGTACAGTGGTCCGTTGGTATCTGCAGGGGATTGGTGCCAGGACACCCTTCCCATCTTCTTCCCCATACCAAAATCTCAAATCCTTTATATATTAATAAAATGGCATAGTATTTGGCATATAGTGTACATATGTCCTCCCGTATACTTAAATCATCTCTAGGTTACTTATAATACCTAATACAGTGTAAATGCTATGTAAGTAGTTATAGTGTATATTTTAATTTGTATTATTATTTACTATTGTATTGCTGTTTTACATTTTTTTCCAAATATTTTCAATCTGTGGTTGGTTGAATCCGAGGATATAGAGGGCCGTCTATATTATATACTTTGTCTCTTTTTTTTTTTTTTTTGAGACTCTGTTGCCCAGGCTAGAGTGCCGTGGCATCAGCCTAGCTCACAGCAACCTCAAACTCCTGGGCTCAAGCAATCCTCCTGCCTCAGCCTCCCGAGTAGCTGGGACTACAGGCATGCGCCACCATGCCTGGCTAATTTTTTCTGTATATATTTTTAGTTGTCCATATAATTTCTTTATATTTTTAGTAGAGTTGGGGTCTTGCTCTAGCTCAGGCTGGTCTCGAACTCCTGAGCTCAAATAATCTTCCTGCCTCGGCCTCCCAGAGTGCTAGGATTACAGGTGTGAGCCCCTGCACCTGGCCAATCTCTGTTTTTTTAATCAGAATTTTTTATGGTTACTGCTTTTTCTGCCCAAGTAATTGTTGCCTGTCCACTTGTCACAAAGATATTCTCCTTTCCTTTCTTCCAGAAGCTCTATGGTTTGACTTTTACATTTAGGTCTAGGATACATTTTAAGCCACATTTAATGTGTGGTGTGAGTTAGGGGTTGAGGTCAATTTTTTTTCCATGTGACTATCCAGCACTGTTTAAAAAAAAACTATTTTTCTTTTCTCATTAGATTACTTTGGCATCTTTCTTAAAGATCAATTTACTGATAGGTGGACTTTTTATTTGCATTTGTACCACATTACAAACTACATCAAATCCTCAGTTATGGTTTTGTTTAACCCAATCTCTGTTCAAAAGTCATTTCTTTTTAGTTTTATCTGTACCTGAAGGAAATGGGCAGCCAAGCATAGCTGAGACAGGGAAACATAGATTTTATTTTTTAAAGTGAAGAAAGATTTGCCACTTTTTAAATTATAAAAATAGTATGTTTTTATTGTAGAAAATTTAGGAAATATAGAAAGGTTTAAATGCTAGTAGCACTTGATCTGCAGTCTCCCTCCCCACCTCCCCCCTCAGAGATAACCACTCTTTAAATTAACATTTTGGTGTATATATCTAAAAAAAAAGTTAAAAACATTACACTATACATGTGCTTGTCATTGTTTTTTTTACACTTAATGGTTTTATGTAGTCAAATTTATCTTTTCACTGTAAAGTGATTTCTGGCGTAGGTGTCATGCTTAGGGAATTCTTCATTACCAAGATTATAATATCGTATAGCTCACTTTTTGTACTCTTATGGCTGTATTTTTATTGATATTTTGATTCTATTTGGAATTCTAATGGAAAGTATGAAGTAGGGCTACAAAAATCTTATCAGGAGATTTTTCTAAGCATTAGAATTCCCAAAATATTAGTTGGGAGTCTCTGTTTATTTTATTTCTGTATTATACTTTCTATTTGGAGAGTGGTGGTTGGGGTGAAAGAGGGTAATGATTATAGAGTTGGTCACTATTTGGGCCTCTTGAGTTTCTTCATGGAAATATTACTCTACAAGTATACTTAAAACGCTAATCTGTGCTGACATTTAAAAAAATATATATGGGCTGTTAGTGATAAGGGTTACTGATGAACAGAATGTGGATGACTCAGTACAACTTATAGCTTTTAAAAGTTAAGCAACAGAACATCTTCCGTTGGTGGGCTAGCTTATTATATGAAACTTAATATTTAAATTGTTATGAAATCATAGTGCATTTGAGACTCCACTAAAACTGTCCTCATTTTGTCCTTGATTGGAGTCATTCTCCTGTCCTCTCACCTGTACTTTTCCTTTGAAGTATTATTACATTGTATGGATATTCTGATAAATTCTGCTGCCCCAAATGACCTTCACTTATTTTCTTGGAAAGCATTTGGGTCACAATAGTTAGCATTTCCCTGTATGTGTGACAAAGGGAAATATTAGGATTCATTTTTGGTTCATTGTTGATAATCTTTTGGGGAATGTGTCTAAGTCCAAGAATGATTTTATGGTTTGTTGCTTCGTTTGATAAGGTATGGGTTGTTTGTTCAGATATCTAAAGTGCTTTATAATTTTTTTGTTATAGTTGATTGACCACTTTGTATTCAATATCCAATTTTCTATATTCTCTAAAAGAGTTTTAGGCTTCTTTAGCTATAAAGCAAGTGATAGAAATTTTACTTTATAGACTTGGAACTAATTTCTAGCATTTCATTATTGGGGTTGTTTTTTGTGCCATGGAAATGAACAGCAGAGCCTTCTCCAGAGATACTTTAGATAGGAAGAGGCCAGAGAGCGTTGGTATTATCTTAATTACCTAGATGATTGTGTTGAAGAATGCTTAATATGCTATTGTCTTCTTATATACTTCTTGACTTTTGAGTTTTTTATTTGATGCACAGAATACAAGCTCTTTTAGAGCATGGATCTTTCTTGTTTTCAATTGTGTTTTGTAAATGTTGAATGAACTAACCATTCCTGATGTTTTTTAAACATCAGGAATGATAACATGTGGAAATATATCCCTACTTGAAGAGGTATTAAAGTATTTCCCAGATAAACATTTTGATATGTGTTCTTATCTAGCCATAGGAAGGAAGATAAGTAAACATTTGTATATTTAGGGAGGATGGGTTTAGAAGTAGAATTATTTGAAGGTCATATAGGAAAAGTGAATTGTGATTGTGGGATATTTTCTAGATTGTGCTGAAAGTTTGTCTTGGAAAGGATTTAAACTAATTGTATTCAGTTTTTTTGGTAAAGTAAAGATACCAAGTGTGGGCTGAACAGCCTTTATCATTAATATGTATCATTTGTTCTCATTTCCCCTGCCCCTTGTAATGTTTTTTTCTGGTTAAACACATCCACTTCATATGTACCTAGATATGCCTGTATTGGAACCGCACTTCATGAGTAAGGGCAGATTAAATGCTGCTGCTGTGTTCACATGGTGAAATCTTTTAAAATGGCATATTGGCTATTAATAATAAGGCAATATTTATTAACAACATTAAAAACAAAGTTAAAGGACTTGAGAGATTTTGATTAAGGATCAAGTGTCATTACAAGTGTCGTGATGAATGACTGTTGTGAAAAATCTTCAGATATTATCAAGCATTCTGATTACTGACTTTTTTTTTTTTTCTTTTTTTTTGAGACAGAATCTCACTCTGTTACCCTGGCTAGAGTGTAGCTAGGGTACACTCATAGCTCCCTGCAACCTCAAACTCCTGGGCTCAAGGGATCCTCCTCCCTTAGCCTCCCAAGTAGCTGGAACTACAGACATGTGCCACCACATTAGCCTAGCTAATTAGCCTAGCTAATTTTTCTATTATGGTAGAGACAGGGTCTCTTGCTATGTTGCTCAGTCTGGTTTTGAACTCCTGGCCTCAAGCCATCCTCCTGCCTCAGACTCCCAAAGTGCCAGGATTACAGGTGTGAGCCACTGTACCCAGCCAGATTACTAAAATCTTTATTTGGCTTTAAACTGTTTAATGTTTGTATTAGTGGTTTTTCTAATAAATGCAAATGCTCAATTTTTCGTGTTCTCTTTGCATCATGTTTAAAACAGAAAGGGTAATTTAGAGTTTTGATAGTTTTTCTTCTGCATCTACTGGTGGTGTTTATTTAGCAGACAAAGAATAATACATAGTATCTTGCTTGTAGTAAGTTCTGATAATTATTGGTTGAATGAATAAATATAGCCTGCATATGTAGTGCAGTTGATAAGGCATGTTTCAATCTCTTATTTGCTCTTAGAATCAGCTCTGAAATAAGTCTGGCAGTTGAGAGACAGCAGGTGTTGAAATAGTCAGGTATCATTGTTGATTAGCTTTGCTAATTATTTTTATTTTCAACTGATTTATGTTATATGTTACATATCGTAAATTTCACCCATTGTAAGTGTACAACTTAATGATTTTCAGTAAATTTATAGGGTTGTGTAATCATCACCACAATTCCATTTTCCTTAACCCCCTAAATTCCCTTGTGCCTATTTGTAGCCAGTCCTGACTCCCAATCCCAGGCAACCACTGATCTGCTTTCTGTGTCTATAAATTTGTCTTTTCTGTAAATTCCGTATAAATGGAATCATACAATATGCAATCATTCATATCTGGCTTCTTTCATCTAGCGTAATGTTTTTGAGGTTCATCTGTGTTTCAGCGTTTATCAGTATTATGTTCTTTTTATTTGCTGAATAACATTCCATATATTATTCCATACATGTGGGACATTTTGTTTATGAATTCATTGTATGTGAGGACATATATTTTCATTTCTCTTGGGTAGACTCCAGGGAGTGGGATTGCTGGGTCATATGGTAAGTTTCCTTTTGAGAAACTGCCTACTGTTTTGCAAAATAGCCCTGCCATTTTACATTCCCACCAGCAATGTGTGAGGGTTCCAGTTTCTCCATATCCTCACAGAACACTTGATATTACGTCTTTGTGATTATAGCCATTGTAGTGCATTTTACTAATGATGTTGACTACTGTTTCATTTGTTCATTAATTTTGTTTATTCTTTTGATTTTTGCTGATGCACCATGAATGTGATCTAGTTTGAATCAGTATATTTAAATTGTTTTTTGTTTTTGTGCAGAGAGATAACATGGTAATCAACTGGTAAAGGAGTTTTATTTAGTATACCACAGGCCCATTCCAGTGTTTAAAAATAGAATACCAATAAATACAGATTAGAGCCTTCTTGCATATTATCCAAGATACAGTGTCCTTTTCAGATGTAAAAGTAGCTGCTTATGTGTGTATTCAGTATCAGGTTGTGATCTTACTGTTTTGCCTTGTATTTAAGTATGATTCCTCTAGAAGTCATTCTCAAAATATGTGTATTGAAATTACAGTTTTCCCTTTAGCTTTAGTTTAGATCATTCTAATTATTTTGAATTTTTATTAAAGATAACTACATGTGGGACTTTTTTTGAGCAGTAAAGGAAAATTTTAGAATAGAATTCTTTCAGTATTTAAGATGCTTCTCTAATATATTAAAGATAAGTATAAAAAGTTTTTGGTTGTAGTGATAATTGTTTTTCTAAAAGGAAAGTGCATTAACGCAGTTGAACTTTGATGTAAGATGGAGTAAAAATGTGTTTTTGTATGTTGAAATCCCTGTAAAAGTATTTAGTGAAAATACTAGTATGATCTTGAAAAATGTTTCACTCTTGAGATTAACTTAATAGAGTTATAGTTTGTGGCACTTTGGGCTCTTACACATTTAAATGTATATGGCCATATTTTATTGTGTTTTACATAGTGAGTAAAGTTGAAGTTGAATGGTTGAAACAGTGTGTTATGATCGACTATTTTGCATCTGTTCAAAGAATCACGATTTAAAAAATTTTTCCTTGTGAATCATTAGATTTCGCCAAGTGCTGCTAACAGGCCAAACCAGCATCTATAGAATTAGTAAAGATGAGAGGAAAAGAGATCAAAATTATGATTTTCTTTCAGAGAAACAACATAGCAAGTCAGAAATTGGGGGAAGAGATAATGTAAAATACCAATATTGCAACTATTATAAATTTAGAATAAAATTGATTTGGAGTTAACTGATATTTGGAGCTGCTTGTGAGTATCTAAATATGAACTTTGAATTTTGCCATGGGCTTCTTAATGATAATATTTCTCAAAATATAACCGCGCATTGAATATGCAAATGAAATAATAGTGAACCTTTCCCTCAAACTTTAGGTACATGGTGTGATCCTATGTTCGTTACATTCAGTGTGAAACAATTTTTTGTCTTATATTTTTTCAAAAGTATCTTAAAGAAGCTTTAATGTAATAAATGCATTGAAAAAATTTTCCTACTGGACTTAAAATTTAGAAATATATACATGTCTGGAAGTTTGAAAACCTAATTTAATACCAATATATTTTTTTCCTGGCTCCTCCAGATCATTTTAAGTCAAGATTTTTCTGATAAATATCTGCTAAAGCTAATAGCTAAGACAGTGGTTTCCAAACTTTACTATATATATAAGTCACCTGGGGATCTTTAAAAATATTGATGCCTGGCTTCCACCCCTAGACATTCTAATATAATTGGTACATGGTATGACTTGGGCATGGGGGGGGTGGTGGTTAAAAATTCCCCAGATGATTCTTATATGCAGGAAAATTTGGGACCCACTGAGCTAAGGAGTGCAGTGTTGTAATTTAAGGATTGGGAGAGGTGGTTATTGGGCCCAAGTATATCTGAGAAAAGGAGAATATTTATTTATTTACTGTTTTGTTCCCTTAATTTTGTGGTGTACTGAGGCTTGGATGAAGCCTGAAAGTCAGATATAAGCCAGAATCATGCTTAGGGTGCTTGGTGGAAGTGGTGTCAGATCTTCTGATTTAGATGATCTTCTGTGGGGCCAGGAATTTGCATCTCAGGTGATTCTGATGCAGGTAATCTGCAGGTCAAAGTTTAAGAACACTGTAAGTGTTGTTTCTTCTACTAAGTGAAAAAAACAGAAACAAATAAATGCTTGAGATCTTTTTGGGACACAGACTTGTATATGTCCAAAAAGCTGACATATTGAGGGATGCCAGATTTTCCAAAATATTGTAGGATCATCACATTTTATGTCTTCTTTTAGGGTTCCACAGGAATCAGAAAAAGGCTTTAAAAAAATTTTAGAAGAAAACTTAATTTGCTGAGCTTTTTTGTAGGAGGATTAAATAAGATACATCAATATAGAAATGAAAAAAATTTTATTGTAAAATATATGTAACAAAATTTCAATGTAGAAATTTTATCATCACATCTTACCCTTCTATGAGAAATAAATATAGGAATGTATGGGCATAGAAATATATAATTTTAATGTTTCACATTTAGTAAATGGCAATGGGAAAAATAGTGACAATCTGTTTAGTCACTGGAGTTGATTTAATTCAGGAAGAAAATTTTCACTAGAAATTTAGAATCGAATGTGTGGTCCTTCAGAGAATAGCACCTAAAACAGGATGGTGTATGTCTATCCTGTGATTGTGCCTGTATTTAAAAAATAATAGAATCATTCAAAAATTATTTAGTAGTTTCCTTAAAAGTGAGCAAAAAATAAAATGTAAAATATTTAAAACCCTTGTTTTAAAATTATTTTGAAAATTCATTTTCAAAGCAGCTTTCAAGTTATTGGTTACATTAAGAGATAGTCATCTTATGAATATGTTACTGTTTAGGTTTTTAAAAATGCCTTCTTTGTAATTATTTCTCTTCATATAATTTAAAATTAGAGAAAACCAGGGGATTCATGGGCAGTGGATATGGAATTCATATTTTTCTTTCTTGGAAGTACTTGTATGTCAGATTTCCTGATGTACGGCTCTTTCATTTTTGATGCTTAAAGGGATACGTACATATGTCAGATATTTGAAAATTAAATTTTGTATTTATTGATTTTTGAGATAATAGTTATAGCTTTTAGAGGAATGACAGTTGTGATTTTTATCTTTTTCTGTATTTGAAATCTTTACTAATTCAGTTTGTAGCTTTCTTTTTTATCTTCTGGCTAATAAAACTGCATATACTTGTGGCCATGGCACAATTAATTTTTATAAGGCTCTAGGATGACACATAATAAAAGGATCTTTAAAACTCTAAAGATTTATGACATTTTATCTCTTAAAATGTATTCATCCTTTCCAAATAATTGCTGAACAGGATATTAGAAATGTGAAATAAATCTGAAATGGGTGACCCTTCTTTCACTAACTTAATATATTTCTGCAATTATCTGTAGAAGTTTGTTATGGGTAATTTATGAACATTTTCATTGGAAGTGTTTTTCTAATTAGAAATATCTTACAGTCTGCTGATGAGAATTCCTAGTTCTGTAATACTTCAGTTTTATACAAGATGCTCCAGCATTTCTAAGTATTTGGAAAAATGCAATTTAATTTGAGACTTCATGATTCAGTTATGACATGTTCATGCTAAAAATATTCCCAGACATTATTTCTTGCTATAGCTTAAATGAAATACATAACTCATGATTGCAACATTTAAAATTAGAGTATGAATATCTTTTGTCAAGGTTGCTATTGAAGTTAAGAATTTAATCACAAAAACAAGGTGTTACATTATAAAGCAATGAGAAAACTTACATAAAGGATTTTACTGATTGTTTTGCAAAACAAGCATATATTTTTGTGAAAAAGGAGAGGCTGTAAAGTTATAAATTTTGCCGGAAAACAGATTGTTTTCCATATTTAAGACATTCCCATAATAGAACAACAGATGATATAAATAAAACTAAATTTAGAACTAATAAAAGGAAACTCTAGTACAAAATTGGCTTATGAAATTTCCTCCTGAGGGAAGTCATAAAGCAAAACACTGAATAAATTTTTAAGAAGTTACTGATTTGGGAGGAGAGCAGATTGTTATAAGTTTTAGCATAGGGAAATTTTGTTTTTCAGGATGGTGTAGAAAATGGCAGTTTTTAGCATAGTGTTGTCCTGTGCTTCCCCCCCCCCTTATTATAAACAGAATTATTCAGTTTGATTCTAGTTACAACAGATCTGTGAAATAAAAGTTTAAAACTCTGAACAGTGGCTTACTTATTTCAAATAATTTTCTATTAGTGAAATTCCACTAAAGTCCAAAAATGGATCCCTGTTTAACCTATATTAACATATGAAAATAAAAATGAATTTTTTTTTCCTTAAGAGTTTTTCTTTTCCTAAGATAGTGAAGATGGGAGAAGTGAAGGAAAATGACATGATTTTTAAAAAAATTTCAAATGGATTTTTAAAAGAGAGGCAGAGTAGTATAAGACATTGGATTTGGAGTCAAAAGAGCTAAGACTGGTATTAATTAGATGTTCTACTGATTATCTTCCTGATTGTGAGTAATTTATAATACTATCTGCCTTCCTTAAGGAGTTGTGAAGATTAAATTTAGTGAGAAGCTAATTGTATGTGCTAGTGTTCTGTAAACTGTGCAGAGCTTTAGCTTTTTACTGACAGTTAAAGAACTATGTGTAAAATAGCCTCTGTTCAGTGTCTACCAAAAGATAATAATATGTGCATACCGAAGGTCTCCTGATATGAGCCTGTTTTTTCCCCAAAAAGGTCGTACGTTAGTGCATTACTTGGCATGTATTACGTTCTCTCCGTACTAAATCAGTAAATGAAAATTAGTTGGCATTTTTGTGTTTTTAATTCATTGGGCATGGTTAGTTGTGCTGGGGTTTTAGATGGGCTTTTACAACCTGGAGAGAATAGTAGGGCAAAGTCTTGGTGGCGTTTATGGCTCAGAGACATGGGCTTTGGGCATGGAAGCTTCTCATCATCAGATGTGGAAAGGGAAGGGAGTGAGCAGGACCAGGGGATGGAGGCAGTTTTCTTTTTACTGATAATCTGAGTTATGTTCTTTTATACTCTTTGCCTTTATCTCTACCTGGAGTGCTCAGTCTCCCTCTCTCCTTTATCAGCTTATCAAACCAAACAAAACAAACTTCATTTTTTTTTAATTACAAATGTAATATATACCCATTTTAAAAATTAAAAATTATAGAAGTGAGTATAAAATGTAAGTTCTTTTCTTATCCCTTTCTCCTTGATCTCAGTGTTCTGAGGCAACTACTTTATAAAACATCACTGTAACACTTTCCCTTTTTCTGCCCATATAACAATGTTGTATCATTTTCCTGTTTTTCATGCATGTAAAAATATATGACTACTTGTATGTAGCTGTACCATATCTATTGTCCTGTATCTCAATTTTTCATTTAGTTTGGAAATTTTCCAGTCAGAATTTGTAATTTTTCTAGTTCTTTTAAAGTGCTGTGGAGTACTCTATTATCTGGATTTGCCATAATTTATTTTACTATTACAATATTGATAGACATCTAGGTTGTTTTTTCTTTCTGTTATAAACATTGCTATGTGAACATAATTATAAATATTTTTGTGCATATATGTGAATATTTTTATAGATTTCTAGAAATAAGATTGTTAAGGAGTATATATGCACATTTTAAAATTCCAAAATATTCTCCAGTTTTTTAAAAGGCTTTAGCAAAATTGAACTCTCCCAGTGGTGATGAGAGTATACAGTTCACATCTTTGGTAGGCTGAATATTATTAGCCTTTTACATCATTTTGCTAATCTGATAGGTGAAAGAAAGCCAGTATCTCCCTTTGGTTTTATGTTCATTTCAATATTTGACTACTAAAGAGATTGAGTACTGTTATTAGTCTTTCTTGGGTTTTAATCCTTACTTTAAGACCCACCTTAAATTTATCTTCTCTGTGCGGTCTCCTTTCATTCCTACTCCTTCTTTCCACCCCAGGCAATTTCCTTCTCTCAGTTTGCTCACATAGTACTTTGTATATACCTGTGTTGTAAGCAATTATGATCATATTGTATTATAGTTGCTATTTTTTTTTTTTTTTTAGAAACAGAGTCTCCCTCTGTCACCCAGGCTGGAGTACAGTGGCACTATCATAGGTCACTGTAACCTCAGATGCCTGGGCTCAGTGATCCTCCTGCCTCAGCCTCCAGAGTAGCTAGGACTACAGGCGTGTGCCACCAAGCCTGGCTAATTTTTTTACTTTTAACTTTTTGTAGAGGCAGGATTGTGTTGTTGCCAGGCTAGTCTCAAACTCCTGGCCTCAAGTGATCCTCCTGCCTCAGCCTCCCAAAGTGCTAGGATTACAGGTATGGCCTACCACGTTCAGCTCCTTTATTATGATTATTTACTTATCTGTTTATATTATATACCAGACCAGGGGTTCCTCTCTAGGGTTGTGATCATGTGGTATTTATGTCTCTTCTGAATATCTAGCTTGGGGCCTATAGCGCTTAGTATATGTTTAGGAAACTTCATTGAATGGTTTGAGGTCTGATTCCCAATTAAGGGTCTGCTCCTAAGGTTTGCTGCTTTTCTTCTGTTTTGGGTGTGGGCGTTGTTAATGCTACTGGTCCTATTTCAACTCCTTCATTTTACAAACTAGGTCTAAAGGGGAAAGGACTGAGGAATGTCTTGTTTGGTTAATGAGATGTTTTTATTTATCACACCCTACTAGGTGTTGTGAATCATAGCAAAACTCCAAACCAGAAGGTACTTACGGTTAAGGATAGTTGTTGATTTTTACAATCTGAGATAGATGGTGAGTTTCTCTCAGTTTTTACAGACCAAGTCTGACCACTGAGGTTTTTGCTTGATTGTTTTATCATGGAGCTTTGAGCCAACACAGTTCATCCCATTCATTTGGCTTCTTCCAAAGAGGTCTGAATCTTCTTACATATTAGAAACAGATTCTTTTCTCATTGCAGTTATTCCAGGCACTGGGTGATTCTTGAGAGGCCCGATGTCTTCTCTTCCAGAGAACTCGTGGGACGTGTCCTCAGAGCTACCTTCCCATGAAGTAGTTCCCCACCAAGCCTCATTTCAGCATTGCCTTTTCCTGCTCAAGATAGAAGTATAAGCTTTCTTCTCATTCTTGTTCCTCCACTTGTTCTTCCTATCCTTTTCAAACATTTCTCTCCCTTGTTCTAAGGTTAACATACTCACTTGCATCTTCAAATTCTTTACCAAATGTCACTTTTATCTTTGCTTTAGATAACATCTGTCCTTTCCCTGAGGGAAAGCTTTCTCTAGTGGAGCTTGTGTGTTCTTTTACTCCCTACATCTCAGCGTAGGAAAGGCACTGCATTGCCTGTAAAACCTCCCTGTTAAAATTACGGTTAAGTCTAATGTAGTTGGGATATACATCTTCTTCCTTTCTTCATGGCTATTACCTGCTGAACTCTTTCTTGGCCATATCCTCTTACTTGTTGAAGATGTAGGCATCAGCCTCACAGTCTTCCCATACAAGGTTGTGCCACTATTCCAAGGTGAATTTAGTGTGAATGTGAACAGATTGCCCAGGACCTTGGCTTTACAGTTTCCTAATTTCATTATCTCTGGTGGTCTTTCTTTTCTACTTAATTCATTCACTTAATCCCAAGAAGCTACTCTGGACATCATCATCACTTGAAATCAGCTTTACCTTTGAAATCATAAATTTAAAACATGCTGCTCCTAGCTCTGACTCTAATCACTATCCTTTCACTAAATCTACTCATTGACACTTGAGATTTGCAGTTCCTTGACATCTCTAAATGCTTTCTTTACAAGCAGGCAAGAATCCATCATCCGGTCACTTCAGACCTCTTGCCAGAATTCTCAGTTTTCTTGTCCTGATGAATTTCCATCATATGCATCTGGCAAAACCTAGGTTCCAGATCAGTTTGTCTCTTTGGCCTTCACAAAAGGTGATGAATAAAAATCACAGTTACCCAGCGTTAGTGGTACTGCAAATTCATGATCTCTAGTCCCTGAAAGAGCTGTCAGGGCCATAGGACAGTTCTTTCATTCTCCACAGGGGCTATTTTAAACATTCTTTTCTTCCTTTACACTTAAGAAACAAAGTGTCCTCCAGATGGTCTTCCTACTTTGTGGGAAAGAAAATAGAAGCCATCAAAAGGAGATCCCTTAGATTTCCTGTTGCTTGAATCACCTGTCTACCTCCTCTGTACCATTTGTTCTTCCGTTCTTTTTTCAGTGGATGACATGTCCCTCATGCTGTCTCAGGCTGATTCTCCAAATGTGCTCTAGTCTTACTCTTTCCTTCCTCCTGATTAACTCTTTGTCTTTAATCTGTCTCTTAGTTCTGACTCTTTCTCATCTTACTAATAAATATGTTCAAATGTCTCACAAAAACAAACCAAAATACCCCAGGAAAGAAATCTCAATTTTTTCTAGCTTCTGCTTCCCCTTACCAGCAAAAGAAAGCCCCAAACTTCTCTACTTCTCCTTTGTCTGGCGTTTTATTCACTCCTCAATACAAGATAATATGTCTTCTCCCATCACTCACTAAAACTGCTTGCTCCAAGATCATCTGGACTTCCTTGCTGCTAAATCCATCATCTGGTAGAATGTTCGGCAAGAAGTACTTGACACTTCTCAAATTGGCTTCTGTGACAGTACACAAAGCATCTCCAGCTGTTTCTCCTCAGGCTTCTTTGCTACTTCCTCTTCCTTTGCTAAATGGGAACGTTCCTCACTTGTTTTTGTTTGTTAATGCATTTGCTGCCTTATTGGTTTTGTATCTTTTTTTCAGGACTTTCTTTATCATTTGTATGTTGATGACTTCTGTTTTGTCCATCTGAAAGCTTGCCTCGGAGCTTCAGGCTCACACATCCAGCTACCTGCTGGGCATCTCCACTTGGATGTACTGCGGACACTTAAAGATCAGCATATCCACAACTATATTCTTTTTCCCCCTTTGCTTCCAAATCTGGTTCATTTTTTGTGGTCTTAGACTCAGTGATTATTTCCATTACCCATCTAGCTTGGGTCAAACCCAAAATCTCAGTGTCTGTTGTTATCCTTGACATCACATTCAGTCACTGGATCCTGTTAGGGTAACTTCCTAAAAATTATTCATTTTTCTCCCACCTCCTGCTACTTCCCTACTTCAAGTGACTGTCACACTATTTCTAGATTATTATGGTATTCTCTTCCCCAGTGTTCTTTCCTCCAGCTTTTATAGTCCTATCTATTTTCTCCTCTCCAGCCCAGACTACTTATTATAAAATGCAAATCTTATCACATTACTCTCTAACTTAAAGTACTTAAATGGCTAATTTCCCATTTATTCAGGGAAAAGTTAAAAATTCTAGTAATTTCCCACAAAATTGTTCATGATCTGACTTCTGCTGAATTTTCCAGCCCTATCTCTTGTCACTTCCTCCCTCCCTTCTCCCAGATCCACCCATCTTAAATAACTTACCTGAAAGCTGCACTGTTTTCCTTACCATCTTTAAGGTTTTTTTTTTTTTTTAAACATGTAGATCCCTCTGCTTAAAATAAAAATGCAGACTCCCCAAATATTACTGTTATGCAGTGTGTGGAAAAACTTCTGTAGCTATTATATATACTTAGTTTGGTTTGAAGTCAGATTCTGGAAGGAAAAGACAAATATGTACAGTCATCCCTCAGTATCCAAGGGGGATTGTTTCCAGAACCTACGTGGGTACCAAAATCTGTGCATGCTCATGTTTTGCAGTTGGCCCTGTGGATCTGGAAAGTAGGCCCTTAGTATCTGTGGGTTTCGTCTGGTTGCGGATGCGGAACTCACTGATACGAAGGGTCAACTGTATTTACTGAAAAAAATCTGCATATAAGTGAACCCATGTAGTTCAAGGGTCAACTGTATTTACAGTAATGTCTTTCAGAAACTGACCTATTTATGTATTTAATTATAATGGACAGTTGGTTTATATTAATAGAACTCAAAGAGGATTTCCTTAGAGATGTGTTTCAAGGAGAAATGACTAATATGAACTAATGCTTCTTGTGAGCATTTTTGTTATGAAAAGTGTGGCTAAAATAGTTGGCTAATGGAAAAATGGTAATGCCGATGCTGGACATAGAACTTCTTTAAACTAGAGAAAATGATTAGGTATTTTAGATCATAGACATTTTAATAGATATTTTAATGATAAGTACTTGAAACCTACCACATTGAGTAGAGGTTTTTATGGCATACCATTAAAGTTCTTGTCAATAATAATAATATTAGCAAGACATGTATTTCTTACTTCATACCAGACACTGTTCTGAAGTGCTTTACTAATTTGTTACATTTCTGTTTGATTTTTCCAGTGGCCTAAAAATAACATGCTTTTCAGATTGGCTTCTTTTACTTGATAATATGCATTTAAGATTCCTCCATGTCTTTTCATGGTTTGATGGCTCATTTTTTAAAAATGTTGAATAGTATTCCATTGTCTGGATGTACCATAGTTTATTTATCCATTCACCTACTGAAAGACATTTGGTTTCTTCCAAGTTTTGGCAATTATGAATAAAGCTGCTATAAACATCTGTGTGTAGTTTTTTTTTTTTTTTTTTTGAGACAGAGTGTCACTTTGTTGCCCGGGCTAGAATGAGTGCCGTGACGTCAGCCTAGCTCACAGCAACCTCAGACTCCTGGGCTTAAGCGATCCTCCTGCCTCAGCCTCCCGAGTAGCTGGGACTACAGGCATGCGCCACTATGCCCGGCTAATTTTTTTTTTCTATATAGATTTTTAGTTGGCCATATAATTTCTTTCTATTTTTTTAGTAGAGATGGGATCTCGCTCTTGCTCAGGCTGGTCTCGAACTCCTGACTTCGAGCAATCCACCCGCCTCAGCCTCCCAGAGTGCTAGGATTACAGGCATGAGCCACCGCGCCCGGCCCTGTGTGTAGTTTTTTGTGTGACCTAAGTTTTTAACTCCTTTGGGTTAATACCAAGGAGAGCGATGCTGGATTGTACAGTAAGAGTATGATTACAACTGTGTGACGTTTTGGACAAAGACAATAGTAGGGAAACAGCAAGACTGGTGGTTATCAGAGGGGAGGGAGAGTTGAACAGGTGAAGCACAGAAGATTTTCAGGGCAGTGAAAATACTATATATGATACCATAATGGTGAATATATGTCATTATACATTTGTCTGAACCCATAGGATGTGCAATGCTAAAGTGAATCCTACTGTGAACTATGGGCTTTGGGTCGTAATGATGCATCAATGTAGCAGGTTCATCAGTTGTAACAAATATTTTGGTAGGGGATGTTGAAAAGTGGGGAGGCGATATACAGGGCATCTCTGTACCTTTCAATTTTGCTGTTAACCTAAAACTGATCTAAAAAAAATAAAGTCTTAAAAGAAAACTATATACTCTTTCAAAATATACTGTACTTGGAAATACTTAAAGAATTCAGATATGGTTTAAAACATTTCTAAAAAATTATGACTCCTTCTGGGTAGAATAGAGTTGTATACTTTTTGCAAACATAATGAGAAATCTGTTACCTGTCAGTATTAAAGTCATATTAAAGTTAAAAAGTCTGAGTAGTATATATCTAACACTGTATTCTCTCACCCAGTTCTTTCAATAAAGGTTTACATGTTCTATAGCTAAAAGATTTATTATCTTTTAGGTTTAATGTCATACGGAGCATATGCTGTCATATTTGACATAGTCTGTGAAATATGTAGGGCAGATGTTATTCTTCATATTTTTATGAATGAACAGGAAACTGAGGTTTGGAGAGGTTAAATAATTTGTCCAATGTAATGCAGCTATATAAGAATAAGCATCTTTAGATTTCTAAGATTGTGTTCTTTTCTCATTATCATCCTTACTTTCTAAGGTAAAACCTCAAGCTTTGTACAAGAAATTGGTAGCTGTTATTTTTGGATAAGCTTGATGGATATCTTAGAAAAGTAATTAATAATATTAAATGTTTTAACACTAAAAGGGTTTCAAATTTCAGAATATTTGTTAAACCAGCGATTGTTCAACTTATTCACCCTAAGATATCCTCTCAGGTTCAGGTTAATCCTCTTTACTCTTCTTCAAAAGGGTACTGTTTGTTTTTTTCATGTTTACAAGTGGAGAGAGCATTTAACTGTATGATCCTACTTATTGGAGGTCTACAGTATGATGGATACATCAAGAACAGTGCCTTATTTAATGATCACTTTTTATTTATATGTCTTTTAAGGATTTGTGTAGAACATTTGGATGTGGGTGAGTGTGGAATTCTGCAGATTATTAAATCTTGGGATAGTAAAATTGCAGTCTGAATCCTGGACTTTTATCTGTTTAGTTTTCCCTTTTTTGGCACTGCCTTTTTTTCATTGCCAGTGATGAGCAACATTATCTCTCAAATTACTGCAAAGTATTAATATAAGGAGAACTCTCAGACTGGTTTGCCGTCAGACTCCAGCATAGCTTAGTGGTACATTGAAATTGAGATATCCTCAAGTCTTCTCTGACAGGTCTGGTCTGTCTGGGATACAAATAAAATTGGTAATGATGCCATTAAAATAAAGGTGGTGACAGAAACTTCCATCTTTTATTTATTTTTGGCTAGCAAAATTAGGGAGAGGCTTAGGTGATTAAGAAATTGTAGTATCTTTAAAACCTACTAGTGTTAATGTGATGTAGTTCACTGACCGTTTGACCAAATTGGGAGGAAATGGAACAGTAACTCAGGAAAGGAGAAAGAAGCTCTTCACAACTGTGGTGTCCTATAAAAATAAAATTAGCCAAATTTTATTTATTTTCATATATGTATTTATTTTAACTTTCTACCACATATAAGATAATGTTTGAGACATAGTCCAGGTACTTTGAAGAAGTGTAGTTTGCTTGGGAGGATAAAACTTGTCCAGTGGAAAGTTAATGATGAAGAGCAAATAAATACAGTAATATAAAATAGTACCTTACTTGCTATTTGAGCAGCAGACAGTGAATACCATGAATTAAGAAAAGGTAGTAGTCACCATGCTTTGGAACTGTTAGAGCATTGTGAAGGAATAAGAACTCGACAATGACAGTGGTGATAATAAGAATAGCAGCAAACACTGAAATGGCTACTGTTTCTATACACACACACACACACACACACACACACACACACACTCTTTATGTAGTGATGCCTTGATTTTTATAAAATTCAACTTTTTTTCCTTAATTATTTTTTAAAAACCAACATATAAAAATTGTGTATATATTTATGATGTTGACACTTGGAGTTTTGAAAGATATTTCTGCTGCATGTACTATTCTAGGTTGATAGGGTTTTTGTTTTGTTTTGTTTTGTTTTTGACTTAAATAATAGAAATTTATTTTCTCACAGTTCCAGAATTTGGAAATCTCAAATCAAGGTGTTGGCAGGTTTGGTTTCTTCTTAGGCCTCTCCTCTTGGCTTGCAGATGGCCACCCTCTCTCTGTGTCCTCACATGGCCTTTTCTCTGTGCTTCCACACCCCTGGTGTCTCTCTGTGTTATAATCTTTTCTTATAAGGACACCAGTCAGATTGGATTAGAGTCTACCCTAATGAACCGTCCTCTTGCCAAATACAATGACATTTTGAGGTACTGGGGATCTGGACTTCAACTTGTTAATTTTTTGGGGGGTGACACAATTCAGTCCATAAACATTCATTTATATCTAGTTTTAAAACTTGTGATTTTAGAACCTGGAATGCTATAAAATTGCATGTACTTAAAAAATATACAATGATATATATGAAGACTTCTGGTTGAGTTTTCATTGTGATCCGTCCTCCTTTCTGCAATAAAAACTGGTCACTTCTCTGTCTGTAAGATAGTTTTCAATTCCTACTTTCCAAGATTATTTTGGGTTAGGTTGAATTTTCATTTTTCTTTTGGTACTTTAACAGTGTTGCTCCATTCTTTTTTTTTTTTTTCCAAACAGTCCAGAGGTGCTTTTTTTTTTTTTTTAACCGCTGTAATGCTGTGAATTCATGGGAATAGCAGCGCAGGTTCCTAGGTAGATCAGGCTGGTTCTCCAGTTGAACCCAGGTACCTTTCTCTTTGGTTTCCTTCTTTTTCTGATTATTTTCCTTCACATGTTTTTAGGAAGCTACCTTCTAAAAGCTTTTAGAGTGCTTAATAAACTCAATACATACATACGTTTTCTTGGTAAGAATTTTGTCCTTAACATTGTTTAGAACAATGTCAGTAGCATGCAAGATGTAACATTATAGACTCTTCCACTTTTGCTGGGGGAATATTTGTGAAACATTTCTTTTTGAAAAGTGTCCATCCCCTTGATGTCTCCAGCATCAGCTTTCTTTTAGATTTGCATGTATGTGGGCAAAGGAACAGCTCCCAGTTTTCTAAAAGGCCTAGAGAATATATAGCAGATGACTCTTTTCTTTGTGTGGGTCATTTTGGTAAATTACTGAGAGATGGCAGTTCTGATCTCCACTGCCTTCTGGTTTGTATTGTGCCTCTGTTCATAATGTGTCCTTTTTTCCTGTGGTTCCTTTAAGAGTTTCTTTTTCTGATTGGCCTTAGTCAATTTGATTATGATGTTCCTTGCTGTATGTAGTTTTCTTCATGTTTCTTGTTTTTTGCATTGGTTAAGCTTCTTAATCTGCATGGTTTTTAGTTTTCATCAACTATGGAGAATTTTGAGCCCTTATTTCCTCAAATTTTTCTTTCTGTTCTTTCTTCTGGTGACTCCAATTACATATATTGATATAGTAGGTTGCTTCATGTTGTCCAGTAGCTTACAGATAGTCTTTTCTTTTTCTTTTTTAAATTTGTCTTGTCTTTTCCCCCCTCTGTATTTCATTTTGGTAATTAGTTTTGCTATGTTTTAGGTTCCCTTGTCTTCTGTAATTTCTAGCCTTCTGTTAGTCCCATTCAGTGTACTTTTTGTCTTATCCCTGGTATTTTTTATCTCTGGGTTTTAGTTTTGTGTCCTTTTTATATATTACATGTTTTTATTTAAAATTTTCAGTGTTTTCTGAACCTCTGTTTACATTATTGTGCATAATATTGAGTTTATCATCCCAACCACTTTTAAGTGTACAATTCAGTGGTAGCAATGGTAGAGTTCATATTCCGTCACATATTCTTTTCACTAAGCCATGTTTTTCTAACTCTTGTGTTTTAATTCCTTATTTCTGAGATGTCTTCTGGTTGGTAAATTAATTATTTAGGAGATGCCCTATGAAAGTGACTAAATTCATTGTTCCAGTCTACTTATATCTTTGGTTTCTTAATATATTGACATAAGTTGTATGTCTTTTAGTTAGTATGCATCATTTCTCTGGCACCTCAGTATTCCTGAGAGAAGTTAAACTTTCCTGAACCTGCAAAGTTGAACACCACCATAAATTCTAGACTAGAGTTAATTTGACCTTAAGGTATATAGCACAGATGAAGGTTAGTCTGAAGAAGGCCTCAAACTGACCTTTGCTTTAGCCTTTTAATGTACTAGTATTCTTAGTATTCTTTGTCAGTTAAAGGTTTAGTTTATGCACTGTTAGCTTGAAATTACTGCACTCAGCATCTGAGGAAAATAGCTTGACTTATTCTAAGTCTCCTAATTCATTGAGAAATTTTGATGCATTTTGTATTTTCATTGACTTATTTTGTTTTAGCCCTCTCTTATTATTCTGGAATGACATATTCGCAGTCACAGGCCAGATATATCACATCCTACGGGCCTAAGCAAGTCAAGAATTATTTAAAATACATGATCACATAAAATGTTTACTTCTTAAAGAAATTTAATTTTTATAATCTGTTATGGTAAAATATTTTTAAAGCCTGGGTGTTCCAGAACCTGTTCTACCTGTTATCTTTTAAGCGAGATGAAGACTGCATACCTGAAAGAGAAGTTCACTGGTAGACAGAATGCCAGAACTACTGAGAATAAGTCCTTGTTTATGTAACCTTTTAGTTTGTTGAGGCTTTCCTTTTTTGGAGTACAGGAAATTAAATACTGTGGAAGACTGCCATTCTCAGCTGTTCACATGTTCCCTATGCTGTAAAAATCTTTAATGCCACCTTTATTATTCTATAAATCTGACATGGTTTTTCTCAGTAATTGACAAAGTATGGATATAAATTTAACAAGGCAAAACATTTAAAGTTGGTAATATTATATATACAAATGTATAATTCTAAATTTTTTTGGTCTCTAAGAACTACCTATCACTTTTCCTTCTGCCTACCTTTGTTATTGGAGATATGAGGTCTGCCCGGAAAGTATCCAGCCATGTAATATGAAAAGTAGAAACATTTATTGAAAAAGTTACAAGATAACAAGAAACATGGCATATAGGACAGTGACGCCTTATTCCCCTTCAAAGTAGACACCTTCGGACCTCACACAGTTCTCCCAGAGTCTCTTAACCTAACGCATACACATTCAACATTCTCAGGTGTTCTGCTTTTTGCAGGCCTCCCAGAACATGGACCACTTTCAACACACTCCTCGAAGCATTTGTGCCACACTTTTATTTGGGCTGCACACATTGTATTGTCCCGAAAGCCTTATAAATCATTTGAGTAGTTTCCATGGAGGAATGTTCAAGCTTAATGCAAAATTTGATTCAGATCCATCGCTCTACTTGCTCAGTCATTTTGAATGCGATGGCCACACAGTACACATGTTCATTTCATGGTGTCTAGCGCCCCACTGACTAGTACAGAAAAATCATCATTGTTCATGCATGTGCATTACAGTCCACTTTCCTTGGTTGACAGGTTACATCAATGTCACGCAAACTGTTCTTGTTACATTAACAATGGTTGGATACTTTCCGTACAGCCCTCGAATTTTTTTTTTCTTTTCTTCATTTGCTTTTACAGTACTTACCTACCTCTTAAGTTTGAGTGCTACCAGTTGAGGGTAGTTGTATTGGATACTTCTTTTCAAGAGAGCTGTCCTAGGATATATCCAAACACTACTCTCCCCAATATGGTAGCCATTAGCTACATGTGGCTGAGTTAATTAAATTAGTTAATATTAATTTAGTTCCTCAGTTGCACTAGCCTTATTTCAAGTGCTCAATAGCCACATGTGACTAGTGGCTCCATCCTGGATAGCACAAATATATAGAACATTTCAAATGTCCTGTTGAATATCTGAGATACTTTTAATCAGAATGTGAACTGAAGAAGGTCCCTGGTATGACTCTGTTTTAGATAGATATATATGTCATTTAATAATGTATTTACCAGTTTTAATTTCTGACTGAGGTTGTTTAAAAAAGTGAGGTCTTTAATCTCTGTCAAGCTTGCCTTGCTTACCAGTCTACAGTTTGAGTTTTCCCACTATATTTGGAGGTCTTTTACAGTGTTGCCCAGTAGACAGGTAGGACTTTGCTCTTTGTTAAATGGCCTTGCCAGAAAACATTATGGATGTCTTTTTTGAAGTTTGGTATATTCCTTATTGTAAGAACCATACATAGTCATTATAAAAAATCAGAAAATGTAAAGAGTAAACAATAAAAACTTGTGACCACCTGGAGATAATTTTCTGGGCTTTTTTTTTTTTTTTTTACTAGTTTTCTTCTATAATCTAAAAAAATTTTTAAGCTGTTGGTAATGTATCTTATTTTCAGTTTTGTCTCCATTTTGTTCCAACATTATAGCATAAGGATTTCTCAGATATTATTAATTTTTTCTTAAACTTTTAAATAGATGTACTGCAATACTGAAATAAGTGGTTTTAATAATTTATTTAGCCATTTCCCTCTTGTTGGACATCACATTCTGTGTAATGCTTCTCATCATACAAGGGTATGTCTGTAACTTGAATATAATTGTTTTACTTTTTTTGTAATTATTTAAGTTTATGTCTTCTACTAGAGTATAAGCCACTTGACTGGAAGGACCTGTCTTGATTACCTGTCTTAGATCTTTCTCGCTGTGAAACAGGATATAAGTTATTTTAGTTATATTTGTATTCTCAATTTATAGCACTGTGCTTAATATATATAATAGATACTCATCTGCCAAATTGAATTTAGATAATTGGATTATCCATTTTCATGGGTTTTGCCTGTGGCTAAGAATATGCTTGAAATTTTAGTAAAAGAATGATTCAGCTTTTTGGACATATTTCTTGCCTTTTAGGATTATAGTCTCAGTTTTAATACAGATTTTTTCTTTTTTTGCAGCTCTTTTTATAGGAGAAAGTTTTTGGATATGCCATTTAAAGGGATGAATAATTTTTCAAGGACGTCATAGTTAAGCATCATATTTGCCTGACTTTGTCACTACCACAATATGGTTTAGCTATTTGAAGAACATCTTTAGTGGCAAATACAAAACAATGAATCATACTGGCCAAATTTAGTTATGATATGGCTTTGTAGCTTTTATAAGTTAATTTCAAGAATGTTCTAGTATAAGGAACCATGAAAAGCAAAATTAAGGCTATGTGTGATATATATATTTTTCCTAAACTTAATGGATTTGATGGTTTGTAAAATGTGGCATGTAAATATAGCGTGCTGTATGTTGGAAATTGTAATATGTTGGTAGCAACAAATGTACTGGTAAATGAAGTTTTAAATGCATTTAAGAATATTGTGTTTCAGTGCATAATAGTAACTAAGAAGTCAGTATATGCAAAAGTTCAAGTCAATTCTTTTACAGAACATGTAGACAAAGTACATATATCAGTCAACATTGGCATTAAGAGAGCAGCAAATGGGAATACAGTAATATAGTAATAAAATAAAAAAGTGATATTTTTAGTTGCTACATTGGATTATGAGGAGAACATTATTATTATTGTGAAATGCAAATTGTTGACTGAATAGTTTTTCCTGGCCCTTTTTTAAGGTATCATAACAATGCTTTATTCATTCAGCAATATACCCTTTTCATATTTCTATATTAATATATTTAAATCTGCCTTATTCTTAGTAGCTTTCAGTATTCTATTGCTTGGGTAAATTATTTATCCATTACCTCTACTAATGGACTTTTGAGTCATTTTAATTACTTAATCTGGGTAGCAAAGTATGTCCTTACAAATATGTATTTATATAGATTCTAGGAAAATGCTAGAATTTTTTTTTTGTATTTCATATTTCTTCAATTAGTGTTATATATTTTTATAGTAAGGACAAAGTAAAAACTTATGTTTATAATGAAAACATTTGGTTTAAAATGTTTAAGTATTTGAGGAGGAAAGCAAGGTTATTTTGCACTTCATGATATGCACCAAAATAAACTCCAGATAGTTAAAGGGGATAAAGGTAAAGTGAGAAACCATAAACAAAATGAAATTATACAAATTCCCATCTAATCTAAACATAATTGATATGAAAACAGTCATAAAGAAAAAATTGTAGTTTTTATTTGCTGATAGTGAACAAAACTAAAAGGGATGTTAAAGGAGAGATAACAAACTGAGGAAAACCATATGCCCCAAAGGCAGACAATGATGCACTGATATTCTTAATGTAAAGAGCTTCTGTAAATTGACCATAAAATCACAAATATCAAAAGAAAAATGGTGAAAGGATTTAGACAACTCACCAAAGAAGTGCAAATGACAAAAATAATGCTTAGGATTTAAAAAGATGAAAATTAAAATGTCAACAGGAGATCATTTGCTTTTATAAAGCCAAAAAGTATTTAAAATACGGTAACATTTGATGTAGAATAGAGTAAATTTGCCACATTTATTATTCACTGCTGGTCAATTTGTTTTTTAAATTGATAGACTAGAATAGTTTTAGGTTTACAGAAAAGTGAGCAGATAATACAGAGTTCCTATGTGACCCCTACCTCTCTGTCTCTTTCCAGTTTCCCCATTATTAATGTCCTACATTAATGTGGTACACTTGTTACAATTGATGAGCCAATGTTGGCACATTATTATTAACTAAAGTGCATAGTTTTCTTTAAGGTTCACTCTGTGTTGTACAATGCATTTTTTTTTTTTTGGCTTAGTGATGATTTGAAGATCAGTTTTTAAGTTGTTTATTTTGCTACTAGGTTTTGAGGACTATCCTAGGTCTTTTTTTGAAATTTCACAAAGATATATAGATACAAATGGAAGACGTATAATATGTCTGTAGCTGTAGTTACTAAGTCATAATACTTATTTTCCAATTCTGCCAATCAATTATACATTTTTTTCTGTGTGTATGTGGTTGTTGAAATTAAGTTTGTAGATTTCTGTTTTCCCTGATGGAGGCCAGTTCTTAAAGGCTAATCAGAAAGAGTTGCATCATTGTATTTTAACAAATGGGTTTAAGACCCACTGAACATCTTTATTTTTAATTGGGTTAGAAAATTATATTTTTAAATTTTAAAACATGGGTGTGAAAGAAACATTCTTACTAGGCAGAGCATGTTGTTATCAGTAAAATTCGCCCATGGATGGCAACATTACCAGACATCCCTTTGCCAAATATTCCTTCCATAGCAACAGCTTCCTTCAAAAAGAATTTTTTTTCTTTTCTGACTTACTGTTAAAATATCACCCTTAGACAAAATCTATTACTTTTTTCCCAAAAATATCTACCAGCATAATATTAATAGGTACTTAGGCACAAGGTCAGCAAATTTGGCGTTTTCTTTTTATAGAATAAAAATATATAATTCATCTATAAGTTCAATAACTTTTAAAAGTTCATTGTGACAAGATAGCCAGGAAACTTTTGTATGAAGCTGAGATTTTTCATGGTTATGTTTCATTTCACTACAAAGGATTGAAAATACTCTATTGTACTTTAACAATCTTATTTTTATAAATTTATAAACAATCTTATTTTTATAATTTTATACTTAGTGTTGATGACATATTGTAGCATATTATGCTTTTAAGGATTTGATTTCTTAGTTGTTAAAGCTTGTTCTGTGACTGATGATGCAGTGAATGAATTTCATGTGTGGTACTATTAGTACGTATATAGTTCTTGAGGCAGTTTTGTATTTCATTCATAGCACCACATCTATCAGTGGTGACTATTACAAAGGTTTTCCTTAAAATAGATACTAAAGAGGTAATTTATTATTGAGAATACCTTATATTTACTCCAGTTATTTCTTCATTTTAGCAGTATCCAATACTGTATACTTTCTTTCAGTAAACTTCTCTTTACTGAATAATTTATTTTGTTATATGTATCTCCAGCTTTTCAATTATTTTTTTTCTGTGTGCCCTCCAAAGGTATTTGCCATTAACAAAGTATACATTTTTCACCATATTGTTTTTCATATCTCAGCCATTTAGAAAAACCATAGTGAGAAGAATCAGTGTCTCTCAGAAGTGTCTGGATTTTTAAAAAAGGATCTTTTGATGTTAAAGACGGGAAACAAAACAAAAACCCTAAAATTCAAAATAGGCTTACAAATGTGTGCCATTAAGTATAAGGAAAATTGGTAAAGTGCTGGATGGAATGAATTTAGGACATTAACATTCAAAAATTATAGAGATTTGTTTTCATGCTCCTGTTTAGGTTTTAAGTGTCTTGCTAATTGTGGTGGCCTTGGCTTTGTTCAGTCACTAACATGAAATACAAATTTATGAAAATCTTTGTGTTCCAGAAAGTCATGCACCATACCTACTAACAGGGCTTACTAGAAAAAATAGGATGGATCAGACTGTGCAAAAACATATGCAACTTTTAACCAGAATAATAACTAAAATAGTGACACTTCAAATAAAAATGAGTATAGTTAAATCTCTATTGGCATTTGTACCTGGCATTACAGATATGTCAGTGTCTGCAACCTTAAACCCTAAGGCTTGAGCTTTTTTCTTTGAGATTTAGGTCTGAGGAGGCCTTTACTTCCATAGCCTTCTGTTTAGTTTGTTTTTGTTCTTTAAGCAAAGGAGAAAGAGCTTCCTAGCTTCTTCAGCTGCACTTAAAATCTCACAAGATGGCTTAACGTCATAAACAGTATAAGGGTTATTGAAGGCACTATTTATACTTGAGGAAGGCGTTTGTACGTGATTTTTGTCTTTTTTCTTAATGGCTTCCTTTATGGCTAAGGCTTTCTCTTTAATTTGAGAAAGCTTGCTCGTCATCATTTAAAAACATTCACATGCTAGAGAAAATCATGTTTTACTTAATACTTATATCATTCCCGTCTTTCCCGGTTAAGTATGAGATATTTGTATTATTGAAATACAGGTTATAGCAGAACATATTGTACTTCATTAATGATTGTGGATGCAATTCCCTATTTCAAATAGGCTTCAGGTAATTTTGACCATTTTGGGGGGGGGTGATGAGATTAGCTAGCTATTTCTTTTGTCCTCATGATTTGAACCGTAAGAACTTATACAAGGAGTAGGTGAAGGGTCAACCCTGCCATTTTCTTTTTGTTTCCTTCTACTACTTGCATTTTAATGTTATCTTAAATCTGTGATTACATATATTACATTCAGTTTTTTAGATTTTATTTTTTAATTGACAATAATTGTACATTTTCATGGGGTACCCAGTGATGTTTTGAATCATATAATGTATAGTGATCAGATCACGGTGATTAGCATATCTGTTATCTCAAACATTTATCATTTCTTTGTGCTGGAAGCATTCAATATCCTCCATCCAGCTATTTGAAACTATAATTATGGTTAACTCTAGTCATCCTACAGTGGTATAGAACACTAGTATTTATCCCTCTATCTAGCTGTAATTTTGTATCCTTTAACAAATCTCTCCCTTTCCCTCCCTCCCCGTCCTCTGGTATCATCTGTTCTACTTTTTACTTCTGTGAGATCATCATTTTTTTTTTTTTTTGGCTTCCACATGAGTGAGAATATTCAGTGTTTTAACTTTCTGTTCCTGGCTTATTTCACTTAAGATAAGGTCCTCTCGTTCCATCTGTGTTCCACGAACATTATATTCATTTTTAAACAGCTTAATTGAGGTATAATTGACATAGAATAAATTGTACATATTTAAATTGTATAATTTGATAAACTTTGACATATGTCTGCACCCTAAAATGGAATGTTTTTAATCTACTAGGTAATTTTTTAAGGAAGGAATTTAAAAAATTTAGTAGGTAATATGCAGGAATATGCATGATAAGGTGTGTGTAAAGTACAGTATGTCACAATTCGCTGAAAGCTAGCAAGAGTGAGATATTGTTGAAAATCCCTATATTAAGCCTTAACTTTTTTAGGTTAAATATGCAAATTGTAGCGTGTGTGTATATAAATATTTTTTTGAGGTAGGGTCTCGCTTTGTTGTCATCATGGCTCACTGCAACCTCAAACTCCTGGGCTCAAGCGATCCTCCTGCCTCTGCCTCCCAAGAAGCTGGGACTATAGGTGTGCACCATCATGCCAGGCTGATTTTTCTATTTATCTATTTATTTATTTTTTGTAGAAATAGGGTCTTGCCATGTTGCTCAGGCTACTCTTGAACTCCCAGCCTCCCTTCCGCCTTAGCTTCCCAAAATGCTAGGATTACAGGCATGAGCCACCACACCCAGCCTTTATATGTGTGTGTGTGTGTGTATATAACTTTTATTGTTGTATTATTAACAGTATTTTTTTAATCTCAGTAGGTCATCTTTCATACTCCCATTGAATATGTGTACCCACCTTAGGAGACTTCTCTGGTCTGTTCAGTACCATGTGGATACTTGGAAATAATGGTGTTGGGTCACTGTGTACTTTGTAGAAATAGAGTTAGCAAAACTAAGAATAAAGTCCAGATATGTATTTATACTGATGTCTTTTCCTTTTGGATGTAGGAAAAATTATGGCTATTTTTGAGTTCCAATTAACTGTGATTTAGGTTCAGTGTATTTGAGTGATTTTCTTTTTCTTTAAACCATAGTTGCTAATGGGTATCTAAATTCATTGGTAAGTAACTATTCCTACTTAAAGTGAAGTTATTACCAGAAATGAAGAAGCAATATGCAGTTAGATTTATATGTAGTTAGCAATATGTAGTTAGAAGGAGAAACGAGAAAAGAGTGTGTACTTTAAAGCAAACAACCAACTAACCACCACCAACTGTTTTCTTCGTGCTGAAGTGTTCTTTGACAGTTCCTAGTGGTAGCTTTATGGGTAGCAGAAAGAGTTGCTTATGGTTACAACTTCTGCTTCTGTTGTGTACCTAAATGAGGCTCTGCCTCAACACTTCTCCATTTCCTACATTCCTTTTCCAATGGGGCTTTTATGAGAATTAAATGAGAAAGCGACTTTGTTTTGCACATAGTATGCATTCAATAAATGATTTTTAAGTTATTAAATATGAAATGTCTGATTTCCGTAAGTACTAAGTTTGACAGTTGATATCTCTGACATTTCACTTTGACACTTCTTGTTTTATTTTTACTGTGAAGGTACATCCTCAGACTTTCAAACACACATTTTGCCTTGTGATTATCTTTCAGATTTTTTTAGAGCAATTTTTGTGAAACATAGATAAGTCAAAATTTTGTGTTATTTTCAAATATGAGTTCTGCTCCATTGTGGAATCAATGCAGTGCAGACAGCTCGAAATAGCAATGAAGTGTTTGGGAAGGATGTGGCTAATGAACACACAGTGCATTGATGATTTGAGAAGTTCCATTCTGGTGATTTTAATCTTGGAAATGAGCCATGTGGGCAACCTGAGACCAAGGTGGATAATGATGAGCTGAAAGCTGTGGTGGAAGCGAAGCTATGTCAACCTACACGTGAATTAGCAGCAAGGTTTGACATTACTATTCCAACAATACTGGACCATTTGAAACAAATTGGCAAGGTGAAGAAGCTGGATAGATGGATACCGCATGAATTAAACGAGAGTCAGAAGAGAAATCTCGAAGTTGCCTTTCTTTGCTGTCACGACATAAAGGCGAACCATTTCTACAATGTATTGTTATATGGGATGAAAAATGGATTCTTTGTGACAATTGCAGGTGGTTGGCACAATGGTCAGATAAAGATGAAGTGTGGAAACATCGTCCAAAACCAGACATTCATCAAAAAAGTTAATGGTATCTGTTTGGTGGTCCAGCGCTGCTATTACCAGCTACAGCTTCACGAAACCTGGTCAATCGATTATAGCGGGTCTCTACTGCAACCACTTGGACGAAATGATGAGGATGCTTGTGATTAAGCAGCTGAGTTTGGTCCATACAGACAGGCATATCCTCTTGCAAGACAATGCTCAACAAGCTCGGCTACCTGTCACACAAATATCGCTGCTCAAACTACAGAAGGTGGACTTGGAAACTCTCTGTTATCCACCATATGCACCAGACCTTGCACCAACTGACTACTACTTCTTCCAGGCTTTGGACTACTTCCTGCAAGGAAAAATATTCAATTCAAAGTCAGCACACCCAGCTTACCTTTCTAAATTTCATGTAATTTCCTCCACATTTTCCTCCTATCCACGTCCCCCAAAGGATTTTTCTGAATTGCTGTTTTATTTTCTGCAATCCTCCAGCTTCCTTTACCCTTCCAAGCCCCCATTATTTCTTTTAGCATGTTGTCAATTTGATCATTGAGTCTAGGGGGATGAGTTAAATATACTCGAACTTGTAAGGTTTAGGTAGTATTCTGCTACTGTCATTTTCTAAAAGTGTGACCTTGGACAAATCAAAGTCACTTAATTTTTCCATGTCTTACTTTTGTTTCTTCACATTTAAAATGAGATTGTTTCCTCCTGCCCTCGTTAGAGTTACTTGAGGATGAGACAATATATGCAATATAGTGTTTTAGAAATACTGTTACCTTCACAAGCATGTCACTTGCGTAATTTGAGATTTAGTTACTTTCTGATTAGTTTTTTTCACCCTCACCAAGTTATATATATTTACTTTTTCCTATTTTGATTATAAAATTTAATGCATGCTCATTGTAGAAAATCTGGGAAGTACAGGAAACTTAGAGAAGAAAATAGAAATCCTTGTATTGGGATTGCTTTTAGAAGACATTCAGTTTTGAGACCAAGCTCTGAGGGGTTAAGGGTAATGTCATATTTATTTTTGGATTTTCTGTTCTTTGTGTGCACTAGGCACAAAATTAATGCTTGTATAATGAGTGGGAACTTAGTGTAGGTGTATTTCTTAAAGTCAAAAGGCTGGTGAAGTTTTACTGGCCATTTGAAGAGAGAAAAGACATCTGACTCACAAAAATAATAATCGATACATTTTTTTTTTTTGAGCAGAGTCTCACTCTGTTGCCCGGGCTAGAGTGAGTGCTGTGGTGTCACCCTAGCTCACAGCAACCTCAAACTCCTGGGCTCAAACAATCTTTCTGCCTCAGCCTCCCGAGTAGCTGGGACTACAGGCATGTGCCACCATGCCCGGCTAATTTTTTCTATATATATTTTTAGATGTCCAGCTAATTTCTTTCTATTTTTTTTAGTAGAGACGGAGTCTTACTCAGGCTGGTCTTGAACTCCTGAGCTGAAATGATCTTCCCGCCTCAGCTTCCCAAAGAGCTAGGATTACAGGTGTGAGCCACTGCACCTGGCTAGATACATATTTTTAAATGGCATTTTTTGGTTGGCTAAAAGGACAAAGAAAAACACAATAGGGTCAATCCTAATATTCTGTGGCAGAGATTAGGAAACTAGATACAGCTGTTGGGTATGGAGTTTCTGGGCAATATTATGTCAAAGTGGATTGGCATTTTTCTAGCAAGAACAACATATGATAAAATTTGAATACTTGGTAATTGTGAAAACTGTCTTTTGTCTCTTTTTATTTTTTAACAGGATGGCTTAAACTCCTTGGTCCTTGATTTGGATTTTCCTGCTTTGAGGAAAAACAAGAATATAGATAATTTCTTGAATAGATGTAAGTATGTTTGAGCTTCATATTTGTTCCATAACTATGTTTTTGACAAGAGATTTATGTTTGATTAATATTACTAGCCTATAAACTTAGTAACTGTAAAGTCTAACTTATTAAACTTAAGTTTTTTTAGTTTACCATTTGATTTACTTGGAATTTAAGGCAAAATTGCAGAACTAAATTGCAATATATAAAGTAGGTAAAATTAAAAATTTTGTAATAAATTATTAAGACTATTTACTATTTTAGGGCAGGTTATTTATAGCACTTTCAAGAGAAGTTTTAAATTAAGATTTACAACTCTAAGACTTAATACTAACTAGAGACTTAATAAAGCTTTCTGTTTCTGTAAATGTGGACATTTCAGTCTAGTTAATGAAAAATAATGTGATAACAATTGTTACCATATGTGTGGTAACCCTTAATATTTGCCATTATTGATGTTCAGGTGAAGAAGTAAATGAAATTGAATTCTAAGACTAAGAAATTCTCAAAACAATCGTATCACCACAGTAAGCTCTTTAATTAGAAATTGCCAGAGACTGTTTTCCCAATTAAACAATCTTGTCTGTAGTTAGTATATATACAATATACAATTACCACTTTTTAGAGAAGTAGGCTATCAAGATTCATTACAAAGATTAGCCTTGGAGGGAATTTCATGGCAACTTTCTGCCATGATTCAGAATGCACACCAGGATTGCTTGGGTCATCACTGTGTCAGCTGTCGTCTGACTTGCCAAGCAACAGAGTCAGAAACAGAATAGCTTTAACTGCTACTTTTTGCTAGTCAGTAGTGTTCCTTTATGTTTGTTAATAAACTGGTTATAGAGAGGTTTAGCTCTTTGATGTAAGGTTAATGTGTATCTTAGATTTCTTTTTTCTTCATGAGTGAGGAGGGAGGTTCAATCCCCCCCCCCTTTTTTTTTGAGACAGAGTTTGACCCTGTTGCCATGGGTAGAGTGCGGTGGTGTCATCATAGCTCACCGCACCCTCAAACTCCTGGGTTTAAGCGATCCTCCTGCTTCAGCCTCCCAAATAGCTGGGACTCCAGGTGGGCGCCAGGACTTCCGGCTAATTTTTTTATTTTTAGTAGAAATGGGTCTCACTCTTGCTCAGGCTGGTCTTGAACTCCTGAGCTCAAGCAGTTCTCCCTCCTTGGCCTTCCAGAGTGCTGTGGGAGCCACTGCCCCTGGCCCGTAATCTTACATTTTTAAACAGCAGACTTTAAAAACTGACAGATTTAGCTGAAAATGAAGTCCAGTTTCTTAAAATAAAAATTCGTTTACAAATGTGATTATTTTAAAACGTTGCTTAGAAATATGATTGATACTATAAACATGGTGACCTTTTTATTGTAGATGAGAAAATTGTGAAAAAAATCAGAGGTCTACAGATGAAGGCAGAAGACTATGATGTTGTAAAAGTTATTGGAAGAGGTGCTTTTGGTGAAGTTCAGTTGGTAAGAAAGTATTTTTTTTTGGTTCTTGTTACTTTTCTTACATCATGGTTTTGTGAGACATTAACCATAGCAGCTGAGTAGATCTACTTTCTATGGCTAGACATGCCAGAAGTTAGCTTGGTGATCTTGGTCAATTCATTCCATCCCTGAGAGCCTCAACGTCCTCATCTATAAAAGGAAGCAATTGTTATGTAAATATCAGGTCCCTTCCACCTCTGAAACACTGTGACTTAGAGAATAAGGCCAACTTGGCTTCACATGTGATTTGCCTAGCAGTTAATACTCCTCTAAAACTATTGTGTTTTTATTTAGAATGTTCAGATAATAACATGTGCTTAATGAACTGAGATTTAATGAAAAACCCAACAAAGAAATTTTAATAACAAAATAAATCTGAAATTTATCTTTGCAGGCCAAAGTGGTGCCAACTTGAAATATTTTAAATGTGAACAATAAATATTACCTTTATATTGTTAAATGAGGAGCTATAATAATATTGCTGTTTTTATCACCTGACTATATGAGACTCCTCTATTATTGTCTTTATAGTTAAATTAGAGTCAAATTCTATTCTTCACACTACAGTGTTTATTCCTCTTGAGGGAGCACTGAGAAAAGCAATGATCGTTTTGACGCAGCATGGGTTTCTCTAAGAACAGATCATGACAGACTAACCTTTTCTTTCTTCTCTTTCATTGCTTCTTTCTTTGATAGGTTTATTGGACTTGTATATCAGGGTGGTGCAATAGGTGTGATATACATCCCTAAGATATTTAAAGAAATCTGATGTAGTTGAGGATAATATGGAAAAATGGCAACTGAGTTAATTATATACATAAGCAGCTTTATAGCTAATTTACTAACTGTATTCTAAGGCTGGCGAAAACACAGATGGTATGTTGGACAGAGATCATCAAGGACAAGTTTCAGTGTCTCTCCTTTCCTGTTAAACATTTTATTAATGACTTGTATGGGGGTAATAGTGGCATGTTGAATAATTTTGCAAATGAATTAAACCTGAAGTACAATGAGGATGATTTTAGATGATGAGCCAAAAATCCAGAAATTATCACTTGGGTTGTTTTCACATCTTTGCAATTGTGAATTGTGCTACTGTAAACATTTGGGTGCAGATGTCGTTTTTATAGAATGTCTTTTGTTCTTTTGGGTAGATGCCCAATAATGGAATTGTTGGATCAAAGGGTAGGTCTACTTGTATCTGTTTAAGGTATCTCCATATTGCTTTCCACAGAGGTTGCACTAGTTTGCAGTCCCACCAGCAGTGTATGAGTGTCCCTGTCTCTCCGCATCCACGCCGACATTTATTGTTACCGGACTTTTTGATAAAGGCCATTCTCACTGGAGTTAAGTTTAACACTTCAGATATTTTACTCCACTCTCATTTTGCATGTGTAGTTTCTGAGAAGTCAGATATAATTCTTATCTGTTCTTGTACAGGTAAAGTGGCTTTTTTCTCTCTGGCTTCTTTCAGATTTTTTTCCTTACGTTTGATTTTCTGTAGCTTGAAAATGGTATATGCAGATGTAGTTTTTTTGGGGGGGCCATTTATCCTGCTCTGTGTTCTTTGAGCTTTCTGCATATTTGGTTTGGTTTTTGACATTAATTTGGGGAAATTTTCAATATTTGTTTCAAATATTCCTTCAGTGTTTTCATTTTCTTCTGGTATTCCCATTACACATATTTTACACCTTTTGTAGTTCCTGGACATTCTGTTCTGATGTTTTCAGTCTTCCCTCTGTTTGCTTTTCAGTATCTATTGATTTATCCTAAAACTCAGAGATTCTTTCCTCAGCTACGTCCAGTCTACTAATAAGTCTCTCAAAGGCACTCTTTATTTCTGTTAGAGTGTTTTTAATCTCTAGCATTTTTCTTTTTAGTTGCTCCTTAGGATTTCTATCTCTCTGCTTACATTGCCACTCTTTTCTTGCATGCTGTGTGCTTTATCCATTAGAGCCCCTAATATAATCTTTGCTCTTTTAAGTTCCTGGTCTGTTAATTACAGCATTCCTGCCATGTTTGCTTCTGATGCTTGCTGTTTCTTCAAATTGTGTTTTTTGCCTGTTGTATGCCTTTTAAGTTTTCCTTGATAGCTGAATATGATGTATTAGATAAAAGAAACTTCTATAAATAGGCCATTAGTAATGTGCTAAGGTTCGGAAGGAGGAGGGACCCATTCTGCAGTCCTGTGATTAGGTCTCAGTTTTTTAGTGAGCCTGTGCCTCTGGACTGTGAACTTCAAAAGTGCTTCTCCCTTTTTTCTTCCACCTCCCCCTTAGGTGAGACAGGATGACTAGAGTGGGCTAGAGTTGTATATTTCTCTTCCCCAAGTTACTATATGCTCTGGTTAAATAGTTTTTCCTGAGAGTAGATCTTGTTAAGAGAATCCTCTAGCATATTTCAAAATGGTTCCTTTTCCTTTAACCCTCCTGGAAGCATGAGGGGATTTTTCTCTGAAATTTACTGTGAGAATATGGTTGAGTTCCCAGATATAAAACCCATAAAAGTGTGGGGGCTCCCCTCTGACTGGGTCCCCCTGGAGTTTTTAATTCTCAGATTTGACTACACTTAGTCTCTAGCAATTTGTCAATAGTTCAGGTTTTCCTACCCTGACACTGGTTCCCGTGACAGTTTCCACTTGTGATTCTCTGATCCCGTAACCATGACTTCCTCTGTTTGCTTTTCTGTTTCTCCAATCTTGGGACAGTGGTTTGTCCTGTGTCCTTACCTCTCGTTTGGATTCAAAAAGAATTATTGATTTTTTAGTCTGTTCAACTTTTTCTTTGTTGTTAGGATGGAGTGATGACTTCCAGGTTCCTTACATGTGGAACCAGAAACCCGTTGCCCTGTTTTAAAAGGCGTATGAATAGAATGTACTCAAGGGGTGGAGTGCTCAGGGACTTGAAACAATACCATCTGAGGTATGCTTGAAACAATTGAGAGGTTAATTTGGAGCAGATCTGAGGAAAGGGCTGCCTTGGAAAGTGATGAAGTTTTGTTATTGTTTGACTGTTTTTTTTTTTTTTTTTTTGGTTTTTGCTTGTTTTTTGGTTTTTAATGAAAATAGTAAAGCTTCACGTTTTAGAATTTTGATACTCTAATGGGGAGAGCAGGAGCTTAGATTATGGGACAGTTGAGTTATGAAAGATCATTTAAGATAGGGAAAATATAAAGTAGTTGAATCCTAGTTCTGCCATTTTCTAGCTTAAAGATCATGGTGACCATAGGCATGAATCTCTCTCTCTTGAGTTACAACCTATAGAATAAAGACAATAATATCTATCTTATGGGAGTCATTGTGGGAGACTAAGTGAATTAATAAAACAAATAAGCCTGGTTATAGTGCTCCTGAAGTGTTAACTGTTATTATTTCCTGTTCGGTGTATAGATGCATGCTGCTTATATTTGAAACAGATGCATTGTTTCTGCATACTTATGATTCAGGGCAGTTATAGAAAAGACACTAGAATTTGGAGTTGAATTTTGGAAGGAAATATAACAGACCCTGACTTGTCATATTTTAATGGCAGGATATTCACTGTTCTAAGTTACTTTGATAATTACAATTCAATATGTTGAAGGAAAGGGAAACAAAGGAGAATGGACAGATACAGAAGGCTTTTATTTTATTGTTGTTGTCGTTAATTTTTCAACCCAAAATTTGTTTTGGCCGCAAAATATGCAGAAACAAAGTAATATGTTTTTTAAAATGAAAAATATTTTAACATTTCATTAATCTGATGACCTGGCCCAAGAGTTTGTGGCATGTTTGTTTTGGCTTGAGTTCTTGGTTCTGTTACTTTATGCAGAGACTCTTTAAAAGAAGAATAAGTTTGCAAAGGAGGAGTCCAAGTGCTTCTTTCATAGCCTTTTTAAAGTTAATTCATATGCAGTAAATAAATTAGTATGGCAGATATGTAGGGAATGTTCTACATTTAGCATATCTTTATGATTATGATTTCTAGTCATTTGAAGAAAGTTTTATAATAGTTGGTGCAAATTTGTCTTTCCATGTGAAAATATATTACCATAGGGTGAATCAGTTTCTACAGATGAATCCTTATTATGAAAGTAACTTTGGTGTGTCACAGCATGTATACCGTAGTACAGTCAAGTGCCATATTGTGATGTTTTAGTCAATGACAGACCACATATATGACAGTGGTCCCATAAGACTATAATGGAGCTGAAAAATTCCTATTGCCTAGTGACATCATAGCTATCATAATGTTAGTAACACAATGAGTTACACAAATCTATGATGAAAAACTAAACAAACTGAGCAAACCACCATGGACATATTTCTGAAAAGAGTGACACTTCCTCAAGAAGAGCCTCAGGTCGGAGGTATTCCAGAAGAAGACATTGTTAGTATAGAGATAACAGCTCCATGGATGTTATTACCCTCGAAGACCTTCTTGTGGGACAGGATGTAGAGGTAGAAGACACTGACATTGATGATCTTGACCCTGTGTAGGCCTTGTGTTTGTGTCTTAGTATTAACAAAAAAATTAAAAAGTAAAAAAAAAAAAATTAAAAATAGAAAAAAGCTTATAAAATAAGGATATAAAGCAAAAATATTTTTGTACTGTGTACAATGTGTTTCTGTTTTAAGCTAAATGTTATTGCAAAAGAGTCAAAAGTTTATAAAGTTAAAAGTTACAGTAAGCTAAGATTAATTTATTATTGAAGAAGTAAAAATTTTTTTTTTATAAATTTAGTATAGCCTAAGTATACAGTATTTGTAAAGTCTACAGTAGTGTACAGTAATGTCCTAGGCCTTCACATTTACTCACCACTCACTCAGTGACTCACTCAGAGCAATTCCAGTCCTGCAGGCTTTATTCATGTATGCGCCCTGTACAGGTGTACCATTTTTAATCTTTTATACCATACTTTTACTGTACTGTTTTTATGTTTAGATATACAAATACTTACATTGTGTTACTGGCTAATAAACACAATGCCAAGAACATTAGATAAAGAAAATACATAAGAAACATAGAAATTGGTTTTAATGGACCCCTATCAGAGACGGCCATAATGAGCGCAAGTGCAGTAATAAATATCTGTGTTCGCCTCCACCATCGAGGCAGTATTCAGAACAGTAACATGGTGTACAGGCTTGTAGCCTAGGAGCAATAGGCTATACCTAGGTGTGTAGTAGGCTTTATCATCTAAGTGTGTCTAATTCGCTCTATGATGTTTGCACAATGGCAAAATCATCTAATGACATATTACTCAAAACATATGCCTGTTGTTAAGGGACACATGACTGTATGTAAGAGCACTAGAGTCAGATTACTTGCAGTTGAATTTCGCCTCCATCAGTAACTAGCTGTGACTTAACTTTAATCTCTTTGTCTCTTAGTTCTTTATTTGTTAAATGAAGATAACAATAGCATTTATATCTCACAGGGTTACTTACTATAAGAATTAAATGTGACAATACATATAAAGATGTGGAACAGCCCTTGGAATATAGTAGTGCTCAGTAAATGTTAGCAGTTGATTGTCAGATGTATAATGGTTTGTTTATCCATCTACCCATGAAATATTTAATTCGGGTCTGTTATGTTCCAGGAGCTGTTCTAGTCTCTCAGGATACAATAACAGTTTCTATCTTTCTGAAAGTGGTGGTCCTGTGGAGGAGATGAAGATTAAGCAAGTAAAATTACTATTTCTGATTTATGATAAATACGGTGAAGGAAAACATAGTATGTGAGAGAATAATGGAGGGATGTGCCTAATTCAGATTGGGGAGATAGGAAAGGTCTTGCTGTGAGAAAGTGACACCTAAGTTAAGATGTAAAGGAATTAACTACATGGAGAGCTGAGGTTGAGGCAGGAGTCAAAACATAGAGGGAATAGCATGTGAAAATGTGAATTAGGAAAGCGTCAAGTCATTTAACTTCTTTGGGCATAGATTTCTTCGTATTAAAAAGAAATTTCTTATAGATTGAAAAGTTCTAAAATTCCATGATGCAAAATTTGCTTAGGCTATTATCTTTTTTCCCCTACCTGCAGAGAACATATACATTTATTTTATATTTTCTATCATGAAAGTTCTGTGACATAGGTGATTTTATCTTTAAATTCACCTGTAGTCCCACAACTGAGAGATAATTACTCTTATTAATTTGATGTATAGCTTTCTAGCATTTTCTTTTTTTTTTTTTTTTTTTTTTTTGAGACAGAGTCTCACTTTGTTGCCCGGGCTAGAGTGAGTGCTGTGGCATCAGCCTAGCTCACAGCAACCTCAGACTCCTGGGCTTAAGCGATCCTACTGCCTCAGCCTCCCGAGTAGCTGGGACTACAGGCATGAGCCACCATGCCCGGCTAATTTTTTTGTATATATATTTTTAGTTGGCCAGATAATTTCTTTCTATTTTTAGTAGAGACGGGGTCTCACTCTTGCTCAGGCTGGAAGCATTTTCATTTCTAAAGATATGTGTAATATGTGTGTCTTAAATATATCTATATTAAGAGTTCATATTGTATGCATGGTTTTATAATTTGTGTTTTTTAATGCAACAACAAATAGTAGCACACATTTTTATAGCAGTTATAACATGCTAGCTGGACTTCTGAGGAATTTGAATATAGTAACCAATCTTCACAGCAGTCCTTCTAGGTAGATATTATTACTATTATGCCCATTTTACAGAGGGGGAAATTCAACTCAGACAGATAGGATAAATAACTTGCCAGAGTTCATCTAGCTACTAAGTGGTTGAAGTGCAATTTGAATTTAGGCAGAGGATTCCAGAGTCTGTTCTCTTTGTTACATGGTTATAACTATCTTTCATGTCAATAAATATAGACTTCATCTGTATTTTTATTGGCTGCATAGTATTTCACTCTCATCTCAATGAAACTGTTACCAGTATTCAGATCTCCTTATTTCTTGAAACTACTTTTTCTTACTTTACTGGCTCTTCCTTCTCAGTTTCCTTCATGGTTCATTCTCTACCTGACTTTTAAATATTGTGTAATAGTTTCTAATGGCCAGAGTCTTGTTTCTTTTATTTGCATTCTCTCCCAAGGTGAGCTTGAGCATCCTGTGACTTTAAATACAATGTATGTTTTGGCAAGGCTTGTATTTATAGCTATTGCTCAGAACTTTCTACTTTGCTCTCCAACTTATATCCACAGTGGCTTATTTGATGTCTCCATGAATATGTGTCATGGACATATAAAATGTGTGAAATGAGGATGTTTGATTACGTCTCTAATTTTGCTCTTCCTCCACAAATCTTTTCCTTCTCTTACCTTCCTCGTAATCAGCTTAGTTGCTCAAGTCAGAAAGTTAGGGGTCATCATTGATTTCTTTCCTTCATTCCTTATATTTAATTTTTCAGTAAGTCTTGCTGTTTCTGCCTTCATAATATTTCTCCATCTATCCACTTTTTTACCATGTATTCACTATCATCACTTTCTTCCAAGCCACCCTTTTATTACCCAGTCATATATGAACACCTGCTTTGTGTTCTTCTCTTTTCCACTTCTGCTAACAATGTTTCACTATTGTTACTGTTGATCTTAGGTGTGAAGTGCTAATGGAGAAAATATCAAGAAGATTGAAAATATCAATATTCAATCTTCTGTAAGTTCATGTTATCCAAGCTCAGTTGGGCCAACATTACTATTTGGCAGACTGTTTTCCCCATACTATATATCCTTGCATTCTCATGTCATTCTTACGTATCACTCCTATCCCAATTCTTGGTGTAGGTGTAATAGAATCAAGTGTGAGGCTTTTCTAGCATACGTTTTGTTTTTGTCTGTTTTCTTTATTTCTTTACCTCATATTGAGTTAAAGACTGGGAATTCTAGATCTGATCTAATACAAACTGCTGCCAAATTGACCCTTCTAAAGTACATTTACTGTATTAGCTATCCTCTGCATTTAATGGATCCTTTGCCTACTAAATGAACTACGAAATCTTCATCCTGGCCCTCTAAGCCCTCTTGTAAGATGTCACCAATTTTTTTTTTAAGCTTTTTAACTCTTATCTTCCACTGTGTTATTCATTGTAGGCAGGCTACTCATTTCAAAGCATGCTGTTTGTTGTTTTCTTGTCTCTTTCTTCAATCATATAGTTTGACTCTGTGTCTCTCACTGCTCATTTTAAAAGAAAACCCTTTATTCTGTTTACTCTTCTTTTTTTCTACCTTTCTTTTTTTTTTTTTTTAAAGAGATGGGATCTTGCTGTGTCGCCCAGGCTGGAGTGCAGTGGCATGATTATAGCTTACTGTAACCTCAAACTCCTGGTCTCAAGTAATCCTCCCACTTCAGCTTCCCAAGTACCTGGGACTACAGGTGTGTGCCACCATGCCCTGCTAATTTAAAAAAAAAAAAATGTTTGTAGAGGTGGGGTCTCACTGTGTTGCTCAGGCTGGTCTAGAACTCCTGGGCTCGAGTGATCCTCTTGCCTCGGCTTCCCAGAGTGCTGGCATTATAGGCATGAGCCACTGTACTTGGCCTCTACCTTTTTTTTTTTTTTTTTTTTTTTTTTGAGACAGTGTCTCGCTCTGTTGCCCAGGCTAGAGTGCTGTGACGTCAGCCTCGCTTACAGCAACCTCAAACTCCTGGGCTCAAGTGATCTTCCTGCCTCAGCCTCCTGAGTAGCTGGGACTACAGGCATGTGCCACCATGCCCAGCTAATTTTTTCTATATATTTTTAGTTGTCCAGGTCATTTCTTTCTATTTTTTTAGTAGAGACGGGGTCTCGCTCTTGCCCAGGCTGGTCTCGAACTCCTGACCTTGAGCGATCCTCCCGCCTCGGCCTCCCAGAGTGCTAGGATTACAGGCATGAGCCACCGCGCCCGGCCGGCCCCTACCTTTTATCTGAGTGTGATGTCTCCTCTGTATCCTTTAATTATAATTATTTTATTTACCTTATTTTGCTTTGTGCTATCGTTTATATGTAGACTTCTTTGATTCCTCCTATTATGTTATAAACTTTTTGAGGGCAGGAGCTGTGTCTTTCAAGTATTTTTGCTATTTCCACCAGGGATTCATAGCTGCTTATCTAAAATAGTTCACTAGTATCTGGGAAGAGTATCTTCTTTAGCCAAGTACATAGTTGAAGAGGAATATCTGTAGAGGAGCAGAGAGACATGTAGGCATTTGTCAACTCAACCCAGACATTGGTAACTAATGTGTATATGTGCAACTAGATTATATCTGGAATTGGATTTTTCTGTCTTTTTATATCCTGTATAGCACAGAACCTTGAATATGGAAAGTTTTCATTGAAGTGAATGGGTTATGATCCTTCCTGACTTCTGGGCTCAAGTTGTTTCCAGGGCATCCACTGGCTGGCTTTTAATTTAGTTTTAAACCAGGCTTTAGAAGGCAGGGATGTAGGAGATATGATTTTCCAATACTTCTCATGTAAACTCAACTTTTTTATTCCTTTTATGGAATAAAACACTCTTCACTGTTTATAGGATTATTTCTGAGTTGCAAAAATTATTCCCTTCCTCTGTGTTTTTGTAATTCCTGTATTCTCCATTCATTCTTGGCTGCAACAGTGTGAGGACATTTTTTTCTTGCATCTGTGGTAGAAACAATAGCTACTCCAGGACTATCAAATAGATGCATTGGATCTTCTTATAAAAATATATAATGTAATTTTTGATAATAAAAGTAAATATGAAAGTTTCAAATGAGGTGTTTGGGGTAGAATGATTTTCAAAAGTTTTTGTCCATAAGTGAGTGGGTCCAGGAGGTCCATTTTAGGATTTTTCAGGCATATCTTAAGCTACACTTAGGAATGTCTCATCTACTTGTGTTTTATTTTTTCTTAAAGTAGTACATATTATCTGTAGAAAGTACAAATAAATAAAAATAAGAAAATAAAAATCACCCAAAATTTCATCAGTTGTGACATAACCACTGTTAACTTTTTGACCCTTTATTTATCTTTTTGTTCTTTTTTCCTTATATGTATAGTCAATTAGATGGTGTTTTTGCACTTATCTAGTCTTTTCTATGCAAATAGAAACATTGGAATAGGAGTAATGTTTTTGTCCTTTAGGTACTGATAGACTAGTGACGGGGAACACATGTAATGCTTCATGATAGAATGAGGTGGAGTTAGCTAACATTTTCACTGAGTATATTCTGTGTGCTAAGTACTTGTAGTTATCTCATTTTATCTTTGCAACAACTCTGTGATATTATTGTATAGATGAAGCCACTGAAATTTAGAGAGATTAAATAAACTGGCCATATCATTCATAAACAGCTAGGACTTTGTCCAGATTTGTTGACATTTAAATCTATGCTTTTAAACATTACTCTGTACAGTGTGGTAATGAATAGTTGCTATATCTGACTGTCTGTTCATCTGTCTATCCATCTGTATTGAATAGAGGGGAAAGAGCTGGAGAATAAAGGGAAGTCTACAGAGATGCTGAGGGAGATTATAATAGAGTAACTCAGACGTAGACATTTCACAGGAAGATCAATGGAAACCAGCTTTCCTAAAGCAACAGCACTTTGTTGTGGTACTTTGTAACATTACTGCTAATGAATTTTAAAGGTATAGTGTAGACATTTGGCATAAATAAGACTATTGTCTCTTAATGTTTGCTCTGTGGATCAAATTATGTCAAAGACCACAATCTGGTGGTTCTTAGCTCTTACGTTATGAGCCAATAACTGACCTATCAAAGCAGTTTAAATGAAATTCAGACCTTATGAACTAGAGCATCTAGCCAAAATATTCTTTCTTTATTTAAAGTTTTATACATATCATACAGATATAGATATGATTTTGTTGAATTAGACAATTTGGCATTATGCCAACCACTAGACAGTCCCACAAATCAAAGTATGTGTTTTGTTCCTTAAAGGAGCTTATGAAGTAGGCATGTATACACTAATAGATTATTTTAGGTGCTGTGGAACGACAGAGAGGGGACCAGTTTTACATGAAGAATCACCAAAAGTGAAGTCAATAAGCATTTTTCTCATATTCAGAAATCATTTTATACCTATCTTGTATGACTTTTTATTTGAATGAATGTCTTTTTTCTTCTAGGTTTATTTGTTTTTTTTATTTAGTTATCTCATATGTAAACATTGCTGGTTTAAATATTTAAGTAAATATTTAGCTGTTTTCTACCAGCTGATGAAATATCTTTTAGCTTCAGTTTGTAACTTTACAACAATTTTAAAACTATTCTTATATTCTGAATCAAGCATAAGTAATAATATTGTATAAATTAATTGACTCTTAATGTTATATAGATTGCTTTCTCTAATGCAGTTAGGAGATGTTCAAAATTTGATTTGTTCTTAGAGTAAGTGAAGGCTTGAAGAATAGTATAAATATATACAGAAGAGGGTGTACCTTAGTAACTTCTTTTTAACAACATTGTTAACATATTTTAAACTCGATTTAACAACAGTGCTGGAATGATCATTTGCTTTGATGTAATCTGCTAATTCAACACAAATCAATTAAAAGTCTGTCTGCTGTGGAAGATATTTCTAGTTTTAAGACTAGCTTCATCCCCTAATTCCCCACTCCCCACACACGTATTGCTTTCGTGTGTGTTTATTTTCAGCATTCTGTAAGTTTTATAACCCTATGCTATACAAGTGAAGTCATTATTATTTTATCATACTATATAATCAAAGTAATTGTTATTCCAACTTTGTAATTTATTATAATAAAGAAGATGGATATAACCTATGATTCTTATCACTTGCTTGGTACTTTGCATTTAGGATTCTTTTCATATAAAGTTACAATGTATCAAAATACTTCAAATTTCAAAATATCTTAAAATGAGAAATGATATAACCTATTAATATAATAATCTTTGTAATTACAATTTGGTTAAACAGTTTTCATTCTGGGCTGTATTTTGTTTATGTCCATACTGATATTTTGTGTACTTGTTCTATCAAGTACTGAGATGGGAGTGTTAAAATTTCCAGCTGAAATTATGGACTTGTCTGTTTCTTTTTAGTTCTGTTTTTGCTTTATAAATTTTCAAGCTTATTAATTAAAGATACATACATATTTATGCCTCCTTGATGACTTACTGCTTTTGTATGAATTACCCTCTTTATTTCTTGTAATACTCTTGGCCTTGAAGTCTGCTTTATATTGCTATGCCAACTTTCATATCCTTGCTATTTGCATAGTATATCTTTTTCATCCATTTATTTCCAACTCATTTGATCTTATATTTAAACTATTTAAGTTCAGGTCTTGCTTTTTAATCAATTTTGATAATTTCTGTTTATTAACTGGAATGTTTACTCTATTTATTTTTATACATATTTTAGGCTGTTTAAAATTGTCTTGGAGGCTCCTGAGTCTCTGTTCATTTTCACTTATTCATTTTTGTCTTTATTGTTCAGATTGATCTGTATTCAGGTTTACTGACTTCCTTTTTATCTCCATTGTCTATTATGTGTGCACTAATGGTGAATTTTTCACTTCAATTATTGTATTTCTCAGTTCTAGAATTTCCAGTTGGTTTTTTGTAGTTTCCATTTTTCTGTTGATATTTGCTTGTTTACTCATTAAGACTATATTTTCTTTTATTTCCTTAACATATTTTCCTTTGTTTCTTTGAGCTTATTTATTTTAATAAAAGAGCATTTTAAAGTGTTTGTCAGCTAAATCTAACATCTTTTGGAACCATTTTCTGTAGACTTTTTTCTTTGATGATGAGTCACATTTTCCTTTTTGCCTCTCTAGTAATTTTCAAATTATACATTGTACCTTTTGGATGGTATAGAGTCTGGATTTTGTTATTTTTCTTTGAGTAGTGTTGATTTCAATTCTAATAGGCTGTCCGGTTACTTGCTGGTCATCCTTAACTCATGCAGGCTTAATTTTATACTTTGTAGATGTGTGGAAAGATCAAGCTATTTCCCAAGTTCATTTAACTTGGTAGTATTCAACTTTTAAATTCTGTTCCATCTTCGATCTTTAGGGTTTGGTATTAGGCTTTGTTACGTAGTGCTAGAGTAGGTCTTACTTTAGAGCATGGTTCTTTCTTAAAAGATGTGTCATCTGGACGCCCAAGAAATTAATAAGCATTCCTTCCAATGCTACTTAATCTGTAGTGTTTCTGTTCTGGTATCAACCCTATAGCAGTTACTCTATAGTCAACTTTGGAGTACTCTCTCTAGGTAGACCAGCCTTTAGCCAAGTACGTACATGTGACTTCTAGGGACCTCCCTCTGTACAGCACCTTACTTTCCAGTTTCCTGCCCAGTGTAATTTAGCTACCTCATTTGTCTTGAACTCTGATCTCTGCCTCTTCAACTCAGCAGGACCACTGTGCTTTGCTTAGATAATCACTCGCTGTGCATTAGTAGGGATAATGACTTTAATCAGAGTTTGGGGGCAATTATGGGGCTGACTTGGTAAGTTTCTTTTTTCTCGAGGATTATAGTCTTATGCTGCTTATTTTGCAAAACCTGAAAACAGTTGCTTCATATATTTTGCCATTTCAATGGTTGTCTACAATGGGAGGATTAGCTGGTACCAGTTATTCCATCATAGCCAGAACTTCATGATTCTGAGTGATAAATATTTGTATTTATTTGTGTCATCCCAGGACTTTTCTGTGTTTTCTATTAGTGATTTGTTGAAACACACTCAGCAAATAAGACTTATTACCTGGTTTTTGTTGGGGAAAAAAACTTTATTAAAGAGTTGCATTTTATGATTTTCTAAAATTTTATTGCATTTTGTATGTTATAGTATCTGATCTGTAAAATATGATGGTTCTTCCCTGTTAGGTCTGGGGAAGACATGAACATATCTTTGGTTTACCTTATTTTCATCAATGAAAGTATTGACTCTAGAAATGGATAATATTTGACAAAAGATAACAAGAAACCTGCTGAATCTTTTTTAAAACTGAAAATTCATAGTCTGGCCAGTTATCAAGTAAAAAAATTTACAAATTAATTTATGTGTCAAATACTTAGTGAGTGTCTCTTATTGCCAATTCTGGCATTATACTTGTACCAGGGATATGATGGAGAACAAAATAGGCATGAATAATCCCCACCCTTGTTGAGTTTACATTCTAATATGGAAAACAATAAATACAAAGAAACAACATCAAAAAATTACAAATTATGGTATCTACTAGGAAGAAAACAGGTGGGGTTCTGAGGCAGAGAACAATGAGTTCCTACTTTGGGTAGGGTGGTGAGACAAAGCCTCTTTGAGGAGTTTTATACTTCAGCTGAGTGGATAAGGAGCTGTGTCCTTGGGTTAGATAGAGGTGGGGTCAGGGACTGTGGTGGGTTTTCTGATACCTTCCCAGTACCTATAAAGATCTTGAGGAAAGTTTTGTTATATTAGGGGAACTGAAAGAAGATAAGTGTGCCTAAAATATGAATAAAAGGGGGAACAAGTGATGAGATTTAAATTGGAAAGGTTGGGAATAGGCTAGATCATTTATGACCCTGTAGAGTATGGTCTCTAGCTTGACTTCCTCTTATCTTCTTTCCTCCAACCCTGAGTAGGGTGACCATATAATCTGTTATACCAAAGCTGGTATACCTGAGTGAAAAGAAGCACAGCTTGGTGGAACACTAAGTTGACAGATGTAATTGGGCCCTGTTTGGGGAAATCATCCTAATTGCAGGCATACATATATGTAGGGATAGTACAGATTCTGGATGCAGACTACTTTTATATCATGATTTTACTTACTATCTGTGTAGTTCTCAGGCAGTTTAACTTCTTCATACCTCAAATTTCCCATTTGTAACATGTGAGAAATAATACCTCATTGGGACTGTTAGGAAGATTAAGTATAATAATACATGTATCAAAACACACAGTGCGTGGTACATACTAAGTACTACTCAGTAAATTCATTCTTTCAGCAAACATTTACTGAAAGGTTATTATATATCAGGCATTATACTAGACACTGGGAATTAAGCAGTGAACAAGACACAGAAATTCTTGCCTTTATTGGGTTTAAAATGCTAGTGCTAAGAGATAGGTGATAAAAGTACAGTGGAGCAAAAGCATGGAAGAGAGAGTGGAATAGGGAGTATGCTGGCAGCAGAGGGGAACAATGAACCCAGAGTTTGAGTTGAAAGTTTAATTTGAAAGTTTAGCCTGCTCAGAGTAGGCCTCACTAAGAAGGCAACATTTGAACAAAGATTTTAAGGAAGTGAAGGATTGAGCCCAGTTAGAGGAGGTGATTCCAGGTAGAAGGAACAGCACATGCAGAGATGATATGGGAAGCCTTTAGGGGATTTTAAGCAGGGAGTGACAGAAAATGGTTTGTTTTAGAAGGATCACTAGACTGTGGATAGGTGAAAATGTCAGGGAAGCTAGTTGAGGCTATTGCTGGTAATTAAAATAAAAGATACTGTACCAGGGTGGTATCAGTGGAAGTAGTTAGAAATTATGGGATTCTGAAACTACTTGAAAGGTAGAACTGACATGATTGGCTGATAAATTTGATAAGTTGTTTGAGAGAAAAAGGGGTGCTAAAGGATTTTTAGCCAGAGCAACTAAAAGGATTCAGCGGCCATTTACTAAAATGGGGAAGACTGGGAGAAATCCATTCAGGAGTAAAGATTGGGAGTTTCAGTATTAGATGTCCTATTAGACACTCAAATATAAATATTAGCGGTTATTATGTACTATTATCCAATAAATGTTAACTATTATCACTATCTATTATCTCTCTGGTAGACAGTTTGCTATGTTCTGGGAATTAAAAGGGTGGTCAAAAATAGATATCCTTCTTGCCGTTATGGAATTTACTGTCTAATGGGGAAGATAGGAAATGATCAAATAACCATATTGTTGGTAGTTATTTTTTTCCCTTAAAAATTTTTTTGCCTGTTTCTTTCATTAAAAATGTTTTGCTTTTATTTTTTTATTAGTTAGATAAGGATCATTTTGTTTTGCAATTGAAGTCTTTAATAATAGTATTATAGTATGATCTGTTCACCTTTCTCATAAAACTAAAGTATTAATCATTTTTATGTTTCAAAAAATCAACAGGTTCGTCATAAGGCATCACAGAAAGTTTATGCTATGAAACTTCTTAGTAAGTTTGAAATGATAAAAAGATCAGATTCTGCTTTTTTCTGGGAAGAAAGAGATATTATGGCCTTTGCCAACAGTCCGTGGGTGGTTCAGGTAAGCATACTAACTTTAATAAGTTTATTTCCTTTTTTGATAAGTGCTTATTATTCATAAGAGTTGATTTTGTGTGCTGAAATTCCTATGCTTCATTCACATAGTAACTGCAGTTATTTTTAATAAGATCTGATTCTGTACACTTGTTTAATGTTCCTAAACAATATGTCCACATAGATATAACATGTAATGATTACTTAAATTGGTGTTTGGAAGCAAGTATTACTTGCAACTTTTTCTTCTTTAATTCTTTTATAAAGAATTGGCTTGATCACCAGTATGCCAGTATTCCCTATCAACCCCTTCTTGTGGCTTGCATGGTAGGAACATAGTAAATTCATTGAACCATGTAAGGATATATGCATACTAATATTAGTTAGAAGTTTATGTTACATTAATCAGCCTATCTTGGGAAAAAAAACACTTTCTACAATAAATATTTTGAAAATTTTCCTACAGTGCTTTATGTATTACCTATAATGTAAGACAGTATTAGGGCTTCTAATTCCACGACTCTTATTTGACTGTGGGTTAAGGAATTTATGGTTCTGTTTTGCCTTCTTTTCTATTATATCCCTCACCAGCTTTACTTCTGTAAAAGTTTTTTTATACTTTTATATTTTATATCTAAATCTGAAAACATTTTTGAATAAATGTCATGCATGAGTAAGATTAGATGTATACCAGTGCTTGTTCAGAATGCTTAAATGATCCAGGAATTTGATAACCTTGCTTGTAGAAGGCAATTTGGAGGCAAAAAAATTTGCCACATCAATGACCATGTCATTTAAAAGCTCATTACTGTTGCTTTTTTTTATAGGGCTGAGCCTCAATCCTCCTCTCTTATTTTTTTACTGTAGGCAATGAATAGAAATCCTGTTATGTGCAGCTAAAACTAAAATTTTTGTGGCAAATTATGTACCATGATAATTTACTTGATTAAAGAATGATGGTAATAAAAGTATGTATTCCACTTTTAGCTTTAAATTGCTCTCATAGTAGCAGATACCTTGCCATTTCTAGTTAACCATTTTATAAATTGGTATCTTTTGATCTTTAATTCTGCTAAATGGACCTCTATCAAGTGTTAATTGAGATAGAGAGGACCTGTTGATTATTGAGATAATCGAGATAATGGATCTGAGGAAGCAAATCAGCAGCAAAACATAGTACAGTTGAAAAAGTAACTCAGATTATCATGGCCGTCATATGTTTATCTATCTTGGTGAAAGACATGCCATGCACCATTATATTTATATGCATGAAGTATTGAGCTTTTGGGGAAAACTTACCGAAGTGACTTATTTTTATTATTTTATTTATTTTATTATTCAGGGATTTAAAATATATTCACAGAGTTGTACAACCATCACCGCTACCTAATTTTAGAACATTTTTATCACCCCCAAAAGAAACCCTGAGCCAATTAACAATTATTTCCTAATCTTCCCTGACCCCAGCCCCTGTCAACTACTAATCTACTTTCTATCTCTATGGATTTGCCTGTTCTGAACATTTCATACAAATAGGATCATACAATATGTATGTATGTCTTTTGTGACATCTTTGACCTAGCCTAATGTTTTCAACATTCATTCATATTATAGTATATATCAATACTTCATATCTTATTACAATTGAATAATATTCTGTTGTATATGGAAATACCACATTTTGTTCATTGTTTAATGGAATTTTTTGTTTCTCCTTTTTGGCTATCATAAATAAAGCTGCTATGAATATTTTTTCTTACAGATTTTGGTGATGTGTTCACACATGTCTTTTAGGGATTCACCTTGCAGTGGAATCAATGAGTCGTAGGGTGTGCCTATAATCAATTTCAATGGATTATTTTGGTTTTCCAAATCTCAGCTCTTATTTTTTAATGACTATTCTATATTTAATCATATGGATGTCCCCATAATTTATTGTTACTATACTCTTATTGGAAATAGCTCTTTTCATTTTTCTTATATAAATTATTCTATAATATAAATCTTTTCTTAGAAATATTTTTTAGTATGATTTTAAATTCAATAGATAAATATTGGCATATTTTAAAAATTTTATTATTTGCTGGTAGAGAGGACTTTTTCTTTTTTAAGCCTTCTATGTATCCAGTTTGCTATGTTTTGTGGTAAACCCTTCCTTGATTTCTTTTGTAGTTTAATCACCCAGTTGTGTACCCCTAAACACCTTAGTTTAGTTTTAGCATTTTAAACATTGAAGTTCAGGTGTATCTTTTCAGTCTCTCCATCTAAAGTTTCCCTCTTCCATTTTCATTTGTTCCCAGGTTGAAGAAACCTGGATTTTGCTGATTTTGGGCTGTAGTATAGTTTGATATATTTCTCTCTCATTTGTATTTTTGTAAATTGGTAGGTAGATATAGAGGCTTGATAAGATCTAGGTTTGACTGGGTGGGTAGTAGTGCAGGATTACCTCACTAATGTTTTGTTCTTCTATGGGGAGGCTAATGTCTGGTTATCTGTTAACATTACCAGATATTTGTGCTCAGTGTTTTGGTACATTAATTTATTAAGGGTTGTAAAATGATAATGTTCCAATTCAGTCATTCCTGTTTGATTATGGTAACTGGAATACTTCTATAAAGAAAAATATTTCCCTGTTTACTAACTAGTTACCCAGTAGTACAGTTCATGTCAGAAGGACAGGATAAATGCTTTATTCCTTCCTTGTATTTACCAATTTTCAAAATAAGGGATTAATTTCCTTTTATCCTCTAAGGGTGACCAATTTTGGGGGAGTGTTAGTTTGAATTCACGGACTTAAAACCTACTTGATGTGTTTCAGTCTTTTGAACACCTTATTGATGCTCCAGTTGTGACACATTTGACCAGTGGGATCATGTTCATCATATTGGCTCCTGAGACCTTTTTACATAGCCTTATTAGTCTTTGATAGCTTGCATACTATGTGCTATAACAGGGTATTCCAGATCAGTCTTGTACATTTGCTTCCCTTGATGTGGAATTAACTGTGCTTGTAGGTCTATGTTTTGTACATGTGTGTGTTTTAAATTGATTTGTTAATACTAATAGATCCTGGATGTTAATCCTTTATATACGTTGGAAATACCTTCTTTTGACTGTTGCTTATTGAATTTTTAAATTTAGATGTAGTCACATCTATAGATTCTACATTTTGGTTCTTGCTGAGGAATGCCTTCCCCACACCCAAGATTATAAAAATATTCTCCTATACTTCTTTTACTGTTATTATATTTTTATTTTTTTTGAAGGAGGAAAATCTACTTTTAAGTCATCAGGAATTTATTTTTTTACATGTAGTATGATTTGTTTTAACCCACCTGGGTAGCTAGTTTTACCATTGCCATTTATAGAAAAGCCCATTTTTTTTCTCATGAAATGATTGAAATGGCCTGTATATCATAAACTAAATTACCATATACACATGAGTTTCTCTTTAAGCTCTATGATTTGTTATTTGTTCCTGTGCTAAAATTGTATTGTTTTTATTTCTGTTGTTTTTCTTATATTGTGATATAAGGTAAGTCTCTTCTCATTTTTCTCCTTTTAAAATATTTTTGTGGCAGTTCTTAAAAATTTTCTCAGTGGAGTTAGAATTAGCTTTTCATTCTGTTAAAAATTATAGTTATAATTTTGACTTTAATTGGTAGATTTTTTTATTGCTTTGATTATTTTGAAATATTAAGTCTTCCCATAACAATATAGCATGTCTCTTTGAATAGAGCCAGGTCTTCAGTAAAGTCATATCCTCCCCACTCATGGGTTCAGATGAAATTTATACATAAGATATTTATTTTAATATATAGATATTGAAAAATGCAAAAAATAGCATTGCCCAAAGTCTTTGTTGATAATGTTAAATAGCAGAGGTTTTTCAACTTTGTCTTAACCTTTTGTGGATATCCATACTTTTAATGTTTAACTATCTGGTATTTGAAGATTTCTGGTTAAGGTGGGTTAAGGATCTGACCATTTTTCCTAGCTTTTTATCCTAGCTTTTATCAGGAATAATGTTAAAGTATTTGAAATGTTTCCTTCAGTATCTTTTAAAATGGTTTTTGTATGTTTGTTTAATCTGTTACTGTGGTGCACTAAAAAAATTAGTGTAGTGTAAAATCTAAAGTAAATGCTATTTGCTGTAATATGATTTTTTAAGTAGGATACTGAATTTGATTTACTAATATTTTTTAATTTTGCATCTATGTGCATAATGAGATTTGACCTTTAATTTAATTTTTGAAATATAGGCTCTTGTTGGTTTTCACGTCATGATGAGACTATAATGACATAGTTGGGAAGAATACCATGTTTTCTGTGCTTTGGTATGGTTTATATAAAATATTCACTCCATGAGACTTGATTGAATTTACTTGCAAAACTTTCAAGAAGAAATTTCAATATATTTAATGTTGTATCTTTTTAGTTGTAAAAATTTATGATAAGTTTTAAACATATTTCAAAGTAGAAAATATATTGAATCCCCATGTACTGTTCACCCAGCTTTAACAGTTACCAACCATGGACAGTCTTGTTTCAGTTACACCAGGTATTGGATACTTGTAAAGGGCCAAATAGTAAATATTTTAGGCTTTGCAGCCCAAGAAACAAAGTTGAAGATACTGTGTAAGTACTTACATAATAAGAGAACAAATTTCTACAAAATTTTTATTGATGAAACTCAAGAGGTAATAAATACAGTTTTCAAAAATATAGGTCTGCTGATGAGAAGAATGAAATTCTTTTCTGGGGTTGATAACATTTTGCTCGATTGGGATTCATAATTAATGTTTCCTATCCTCAAAATTGAGTGCAAATGTTTATCTGTTTGTCCTGATGAGTAAAAAGATTCTACATATTCATCTTTGAGAATGTCTTCACATAGCTAGGTACTGCCAAATACTGTTATCATCCACTAGCACATGATTATTTTTTATTAATAGACTTTACTTTTTAAGTTTTAGATTTACAGAGTAATTGAGATGATGGTATAGAGTTCCCATATACCCCCTGTGCAGTTTCCCCTATTATTAACATCTTACAGATTTATGAATGAACCAATATTGAGACATTATTATTAACAAAAATCTATAATTTGTTCACTTTTTTTTTAGTTTTTACCTAATGTTCTTTTTATGTTTCAGGATCCCATCCAGGATATCACATTGCATTTAGTTACTGTGTCTTCTTAGGTTCCTCTTGGCTGTGACAGTTTCCTCATACTTTCCTTGCTTTTAATGCCCTTGACAGTTTTGAGGAATACTTGTCAGGTATATTATAGGATGTGGATGCTCCTTTATTGCAATTTATCTGATGTTTTTCTTACTAATTAGACTAGATGTCAGGCATGGTGGCTCACGCCTGTAATCCCAGCACTTTGGGAGTCTGAGGCAAGGGGATCACTTGAGACCAGGAGTTAGAGACCAGTCTGGGCAATGTAGGAAGACTCTGTCTCTACAAAAAAAAATTTAAAAAGTTAGCCAGGGGTGGTGGTGGACCCCTGGAGTCCTAGCTACTTGGGAGTCTAAGGTGGGAGGATTGCGTGAGTTTGGGAATTTGAGGTTACAGTAAGCTATGATCATGCCACTGCACTCCAGCCTGGGTGACAGAGTAAGACTCTGTCTCTTAAAAAAAAAAAAATAAATAAATGAGGATTATGGGTTTTTGAAAGACTACAGAGGTACAGTGCCATTTTCATATGTTGCCATATGAAAAGTATGTACTAATATATTATTTATGACTGTTGATGTTGACCTCAAGCATGTAATTTTGATTGACCATCTTTACTCTTGGAGAAGTCATTTTCAGAAATTTAAAAAATTCTTCTCTTGATACTTGCTGTTTAACAAGGTCATTATATTACAGATTAATTATTTCCAGTTGAAGGTTAGGTAGAAGAAGCTCCCCAGCTGCAAAGTTTAAATGGATTTGGTAATAAGGATATTTCCTTTGCACTTGCATTTGGTCCTAAAATGGTGCTGGAACTGTGGAACTAGTTTGAGCTTAGAAAATATATCTGCTGCAAATTTGTGTAGGAATGAAGATTTTGCTTCTTGTTTTTAACTTGTGATAGCATGGGAAGTATATAAAGCAGCTTATTGTTAATGTCATCAAATGATTGTAGTACAGTATAAGTTCTATATATAAGCACCGTTTTGCCTTGTAATTTTAGGTTGTATTAAGAAACATTATCAAGTCTATAGCAAAAGCTAATTTCCAAAGGTATTCAATATTTTGATAATAGTGGTTGAGGGCAGTTCTTGTTCAGACAAATTTCAGTCTCATCTCTGAGCTCAAATAGTTGCAATAAAATGTTACCACTGCTAAGCCATTGAACTGATGTGTGGTAGAGTGAGTCAGGATATTCACCTTTTATTTCTAACAAAAATTCCCAAAACTGATGATGACGGTTAAGTCCACAACAACAAATGACACCATTGACACTACTTATTTATTAATATGAGGGATTAAATTATTTTCTGTTTGGTACCTGTTGATCAATGCTATTAAATATAATGAGTAACCATAGACTTTAAACATCTTACATTTTCGCAAGCTTTGTAAATTTGTCCAACTAAGTTTTTTTCTGTTCTACAAATATTTTTATAACCATCTGTTGTTACACATCTTACCAGATTCGACTTCAGGTTGTACTGAATTAGTGTTTTCTCAACTTCTTTGAAAATATTCTTTCCATGCAGACTCTTCATAGAGGCTTTACTCCAGACTTAGCACTGACTCCTCTAGTAAGTAGCTACTGCACAGTATCAGTAACATCTGTTGACTCAAGAACCAAGGAAAACCACTCAGAATCATTTGCCTTGTTTTTACGTTGACTATTGATACTGCTCTCAGAGTCCTCAGCTCTTTGAGTAGCTGTTGTTGCTGAAAGACTAATCGTCTTTCAAATTAATTTTCTTTAGACACATTTTTTGGCTACTGCAGTCAAACACAATTTAATTAATTTACCATTGGTAAATGGATGGCTTTCCTTGCTTGTCTAACAAGTGAACCATCTGGGAACTTTCTTTGGTTTACTCTTACATAGGTTTGGCAAATTTTAACATTTTCCCATAATGAATTTTAATCTTTCAATTTTAAAGTAGTAAAACAGTGCAAACACACTTTGTCTTAGTCTGTTTTGTGTTGCTATAACAGACTGGGTAATTTAAAAGAAAAGAAATTTATATGTCGCCATTTTGGAGGCTGAGGAGTCGAATATCAAGGTGCCAGCATCTGGCATCTGAACTTTATATAAGTGAAATCATTGAATGTATCTTCTTTCGTGTCTACCTTTTTTGTTCCATGTTATGTTTATATGATTTATCCTTGTTGCTACAGTATATTAATTTCATCACTGTATTTTATTCCATTGTATGTATATAATGCAATTTATTGGTATATTTTCAAAATTGTGTTTGTTAGAAGTAATACTATCATCAGTATTCTTGTGCTTATTTCTAGTAGTTGTGTTCCTAAAAGTAGCATTTCTAGGTACTTATAATTAGTTGTAGTAGATGGGATCAGCTTGTTTTCCAGTGTGGCTAGAGCAGTTTCCTTTATAAATTCTCTTAGTCTCACATCCTTGCCAAAACTTGGTATTATCAGATTAAAAATTCTTCATCATTTTTGTGTATGCAAAGTGTTGTCTCACAGTGGTTTAAATTTACCTTTCTCTAATGAAGTGGAATACCTTTTCATATTTGAATATCCCATTTTGTGAAATACCTGTTAAGTTTCTTGCTTATTTTCCCATTAAGATGTCTGTCAATTAAAAAAAATTGATTAGTAGGAATTCTTGTTATTTATTTTGGAGATGAGCCTTTTGTGCATATTGTTACAAATATCTTCTCCTAAATGGTGACTTTCCTTTTTTTTTTCTTTTCAAGCAATCACAGACTTATAGGAAGGTTGGAAATACAAAGGACTTTGGACTTTTTCTGAAGCATTTGAGAGTAAATTGCTGACCTCATGCCCCATCACCCTCTGTCTTAGCTCAGGCTACTATAACAAATTACCATGGACTGGGTGGCTTAAACAACATTTTTATTTTTCACAGATCTGGAGGCTAGAATTCAGAGATCAGGGTGCCAGGACGACTGCATTTTTGGTGAAGGCCCTCTTCCTGGTTTATGGATGGTGGCCTTTTCATTGTATCCCTGCAGAGTGGAGAGCAGAGATAGGAAGCAAGCACTCTCCTGTCTCTTTATATAAGGGCACCAATCCTGTCAGGAGGACTCTATCCTCATGACCTTATCACCTTCAAAGGCCCCATCTCCAGATATCACATGGGGGTTTACGGTTTCACCATATGAATTTGGGGGAACTGAACACAAACATCTAGTCCTTGATAACCTCCTAGTACTTAAGTATGTATCTCCAGCAACCAAGGATGTTCTGCTTCATAGCCACAGCAACTTTCTTGGAAATGAGGATACCTACATTGATACATTACTGATTCATACTCAGACCCCATTGCAGTTTCACCAGTTGTCCAGTAATGTATTTTATAGCAAGAAGATCCAGTTCCAAATGACATACATTTATTTTCTTTCGGTTTGAACCTTTTCTCAGTCTTCCTTTGACTTGTTCCTTTTGGGCTCTGATATCCCCCACTAGGCTGCTCCTTTGCCTGGATGTCCTTCTTACCCTGCTTGGGCTTTGATACCCCATGTCGGCCATCCTCTTAACCTGAATGCTCCTTCCCCTTTTGTGCTCTGACACCCTCTGTGTGACTTACCTTCTGACTCCTTTTTTAAAGTATGTTTTGATGAATAGAAATGTACAATTTTAATGCAGTACAATTTAATCAAACTTCTATGGTTAATGGCCTTCTGTGTTCATTTAAGAAACTTTTCCTTACCTTTATGTCATGAAGATATTCGGATGTTATCTTTTTGACTCTATTTGTTGTCTGTTAGTCAGGCCTATCTTAGTCCATTAGAACTGTTATAACGAAATACCATAAACTGGGTGGGTTTATTTCTCAGAAATTTATTTCTCAAAGTTCTGGAGACTAGAAGTCAGAGATCAGGATGCCAGCACGACTGCATTTTTGGTGGGAAGTCCAAGATCAGGGCACTGCTAGATTTGTTGTCTGGTGAGGGGTTCGCTTTCTCGTAGATGGCCCCTTATCCTTATGTCCTCACATGGTCGAAGGGGGTGAATGAGCTCCTTTGGGGCCTGTTTTTTAAAGGTATAAGCCTTCATGACCTAATCACCCCCTCAAAGATCACTCCTCCTAATAACTTAGGATGATAGTGTTATCATACTATCATAAGTATTTCATATGAATTTTTGGAGGACATAAAACATTCACACCATAGCACCTATGATCAAACCAGAATTTTTAAATAGGGTGTTACTTAAGGATTAAATTTTATTTGTTTGCATGTGGATATTCAGTTGTTCCCACATTACGTAGTGGCAAAATTTCACTTTCCCCACTGGTATGCATTGCCTCCTTGTGTTGTAATTCAATTGTCCATATGTGCTTGGGTGTATTTTGGGGTTTTCTGTTCTATTCAGTTGTTTTGTCTGTTCTTGCTACCAGTAACACAGTGCTTTGATTAGCTTTGTTTAACTTGCTTGGTATTTATTGGAGCTTCTTAGAACCGTGGATTTATAGATTTCATCAAATTTGGGAAAATTTTGGCCATTATTGAAATATTTTTCTTCTCAGCTCCTGCCCCCTAGTCCCTCAGCCCCTTTCTGAGACTTCAATTACACATATATTGTCTGTTTATTTTGTCCACTGGGTAACTGATACTCTCTTTTACCTCCAAGTCTTTTATTTTTTTTCCTTGCCTGCTTTAGCTTTTATTGCTAAGTCGTTGAGTTCACTGACCTTTTCTTCTACTGTGCCCAGCCTAATGTCAGTCCCATCCATCTGGCGTCTTTCTCTCAGCAAAATTGTTTTGAGATTCATCCATGCTGTAATATATATCAATAATTCATTATTTTTTATTACCGACTGAATAGTTTTCCCTTGTATGGATATATTACAATTTGTTCATCCATTCATCTGTTGGACATTTGGGTTGCTTTCAGTTTTTCTCTCTTACAAGTAAAGCTGTATTATTAACTTGTGGATCAATTTGATTCTAGGAAGGCTTATTTGTAAGCTATATTAGGGTGGATTTAGAGTTGCCTTTACTGTGATGGAAAATATGTACAGTATTAGTATTTCTTTTGTGTTCTGGTAGCTATGTTTACCATTTTAACATGCACATTTGGATTTTTAAATTAATTTTACTGAGGTATAATAACTCAACTTTATACAACTTTATTGAGGTATACAATCTTTTTCTACATTTATAATAAACTTTTTTGAGGTATAATATGCATACCTTAAAATTCACCTGTTTTAAGTGTACAACTCAGTGATTTTTTAGGAAATTTACAGAATTATGCAGCCATCGCTACAATCTGATGTTAGAAGATTTCCACAATCCCAAAATGGTCATTCATACCCATTTATCATCATTTCCTGTTACCTTAGCCCTAGGCAACCACTAAGGTGCTTTCTGTCTCTATAGATTTGCTTCTTCTCAACATTTCATGTGAATGGAGTCAAACTATATGTTGTATTTTATATCTGGTACCTTTTCCTTAGCATACTGTTCTTGAAGTATTCACTTGGTAACATCTATCATCCTTCATTCCTTTTTAGTGTTGAATAGTATTCTGTTGTGTGGTGTGGTATAATAAAGAATGTATCTGGTCCTCTTTTTCTGGCACAAAACATCAATGCTCCTGGAATTTCCTGAATGATAGGAGTGTCTTTGTTATGCTAATGAGGTGACTCTAGTGGTCTCCTGATAGCTACCGGATCACTAGAAAGACCAAGTAGATAATTAGAGGATTGGGATTTCAGCTGCCAGACCTCCTGGGAGAAGAGAGATGGGGGCCTGGAGATAGAGTTTAGTCACTTAGCCAATGATTTAATTAATGATGCCTCTGTAATGAAGCCCCAGTAAAAACTTTGGACATTGATACTTAGTGGAGCTTCCTGGTTGGTGAACACGTTGATGTGCTAGTGTCAGGGGGGTGATGCACCCTGATTAAATGTGCAGAGGGCACAGAAGCTCTACAGTCTCTTCCAGACTTCACCCTTTGCGTATCCTTTATAATAAAACTGTAGTCATAAATATAGTGCTTTCTTGAGTTGTGTGACTCATCCTAGTCAATTGTTGAGCCTGAGGAGGTTGTAGGAACCCCTGAACTCGTAGCCAGTAAGTCAGAAATGTAGTGGCCTGGGGATCCCCAGCGTGCAGCTGATGTCTGAAATGAGGGCAGTCTCGTGGAAGACTGAGCTCTTCGCTTACAGGATCTGATGCCAACGCTGGATGGTTAGTGTCAGAATTGTAGTGCAGTACACCCAGATGGGGTGGAAACAGAGCATATAGATGTACCTCATTTTATGTTTACCAGTTAATGGACATTTGAATTGTTTCTAGTTTTTGGCTGCTCTGCTGCTATGAACTTCTACATACAAGTCTTTGGTAAATATATTCCATTTTTTTTAGGTAGGTACATAGGGGTGGAATCCTTGATTGCATGGTAATTTGTTTAACTTTTGAAGAAATTACCAAACTGTTCTCCAAAATGGCTGTGGCATTCTGCATTCTCTCTCACCAACACGATATTTTCTGTCTTTTAGTATAGCCTGTTCTGATGAGCGTGAAGTGGTATCTCATTGTGGTTTTATTTTTTTATTTATTTATTTATTTTTGAGACAGAGTCTCACTTTCTTGCCCGGGCTAGAGTGAGTGCCGTGGCATCAGCCTAGCTCACAGCAACCTCAGACTCCTGGGCTTAAGCGATCCTACTGCCTCAGCCTCCCGAGTAGCTGGGACTACAGGCATGAGCCACCATGCCCGGCTAATTTTTTTTTTTTTTTTGTATATATATTTTTAGTTGGCCAGATAATTTCTTTCTATTTTTAGTAGAGACGGGGTCTCACTCTTGCTCAGGCTGGTCTCGAACTCCTGACCTCGAGCGATCCACCCGCCTTGGCCTCCCAGAGCTAGGATTACAGGCGTGAGCCACCGCGCCCGGCCTCATTGTGGTTTTAATTTGCATTTCCCTAAGGACTAATGGTAGTGGAGCATCTTTTCGTGTGCTTATTGGCCACTCCTGTATCTTCTTTGGTGAAATGCCTATTCATATCTTTTGCCTTTATTTAAATAGATTTTTTTGTCTTATTATTGAGTTGTAGGAGTTCATATATTCTAGATATAAGCCCTTTGCCATATATATCATTTCTAAATATTTCCTCCCAACCTGTGGCTTATCTTTTTATTTTATTAATGGTATCTTTTGAAGCCAGAAAATTTTTATTTTGATGAAAAACTGCATATCAGTTTTTCATTTTGTCAGTTGTGTTTTTGGTGTTACATCTAATAAATCTTTACTTAATCCAAGGTCATGAAGATTTTCTCCTTCATTTTTTTCTAAGGTTTTTGTAATTTTAACTCTTAAATTTAGGCCTAGGATCCATTTTGAATTTATTTTTGACTATGGTGTGAAGTAGGGGTCTAAAAATTCATCTTTTTGCCTGTAAATATCGAATTTTTCAAGCACCGTTTTTTTAGAAAACACTATCTTTTCCCCTACTAAACTATGCTGGCACCTTTGTCAGAAAATTTTATTGATCATAGATACAAGGGTTCCAGTGATTTGTGTCTATTTCTATGCTAGTACTGTCTTGATTACTATAGCTTTGTGGTGAGTTTTTAAATTGGGAAATACAAGTCTTCCTACTTTGTTCTTGTTCAGTATTGTGTTGACTTATCTGGGTTCTTTGCATTTCCAAATAAATTTTAGGATCAGCTTGTTGATTTCTGGGAAAGATCCACTTGGATTTAGATAGAGATTGCTTTGACTATATTGATAGATTTGGGAAGAATTGCCATTTTGATAATATTGACTCTTCCAGTCTATGAACATGGGTGTCTTTCCCTTCCTTCCTTCCTTCCTTCCTTCCTTCCTTCCTTCCTTCCTTCCTTCCTTCCTTCCTTCCTTCCTTCCTTCCTTCCTTCCTTCCTTCCTTCCTTCCTTCCTTCCTTCCTTCCTTCCTTCCTTCCTTCCTTCCTTCCTTCCTTCCTTCCTTCCTTCCTTCCTTCCTTCCTTCCTTCCTTCCTTCCTTCCTTCCTTCCTTCCTTCCTTCTCTTCCTTCCTTCCTTCCTTCCTTCCTTCCTTCCTTCCTTCCTTCCTTCCTTCCTTCCTTCCTTCCTTCCTTCCTTCCTTCCTTCCTTCCTTCCTTCCTCCTTTCTTTTCTTTCTTCTTCTTCTTCTTCTTCTTCTTCTTCTCCTCCTCTCTCTCTCTCTCTCTCTCTCTCTCTCTCTCTCTCTCTCTCTCTCTCTCTCTCTCTCTCCCCCTCTCTCCCTCTCCCTCCCTCCCCCCCCTCCTTTCCTAGTAGGGAAAGGGAAGGGTGGGAGGAGGGGAGAGGACAGAAGGAGGCTATATCTTTTCTTTAATCATTTAAACACATACACACTGATAGACACACACACACATACTTTTTCTCAATTTGGTAACCAGCCTGATAATGCCTTTTCATCTCTTGCTTCCCTACATCCACTACCTTCCATTTTAAAATTACTGTGATTTTTCGCTTGACTATCAAAAAAGTGATTTTTGTGTGTTTTTCTAGATTCTTTATTTTTCCCTCTTTCTTATGTCTCACATAATCCTCTTACTTGAATTTATTTTGTCAAATGATATCCCTGAACAAGTTTTGCCATCTCATTTGCTTTCTAGTCTGCCATATTTTTGAATCAAAATTATTTTTCGTCAAAACTTTGAAGATACAGTTATGTTGTCTTTTGTATTTAGCATATTGGCTGTGAGTTTTGTTGTCAATATAATCTATCTTGTGTTTTTGGAAACTTAGGATTTTTCTCTTGGATTTATGAAAATTTAGCACTGGCTGTCTAACGTTTCCCTGTGTTTCATTTAGAGGTCTTTTCAGTCTTAGATTTTTAACTTTATTCATTTCCAGAAATTTTTGTTTATTTTTTCTTTTTCTTCTAGTCTGTTCTCTCTTTGTAGATCTGCTTTTAGATAGGTGTTGGAGCTTTTCTAACCTTGCTTTATATTTCATCGCTTATTCATGTCAGCCTACTGCTTAAATGATGCTGTATCTATAACACCTTTGATGGTATTGATTTTACATATTTAAAGCTGTTCTATTAAACATTTCCTTGTGTGTTAATTTTATTTCTTGAATTACTTTTCCTCTATTTCATGATGTTGGTTTTTCTCAAATGTTAATTGTTGGTTTTGTTCTATCTTTTCCCTGTTTGTCTGTGGAAGCCTTTTCTGTTTCCATTGCTTGCTTCCAGGAGGGGTGGGACATGTTGTTTGGTGGGATATACAGATATATTTTCTTGCGACTTTGTAGTTTCTCTGTTTTTCCTGGGGGCCAGTAGCAGGCTGGGTTGGTGTCTTATTTCTCTGGTCCCATGCCCCTCCTGTAGTGTGAGTACAGGTAACAGTGCCTCTTAGTGCTTACCAAAAGTAAGGTGATGGGGAGGGAGAGAGAAGAGTTAGTCCTGTTCCAAATATGGCTGCCAGTTACTCATTCTTTCCACTGGTGTGGGGCTTATTCCCTCGTCTACATCCCTTGAATCTAATATCTCTTAGATTTTTCTAAATTGCTCCTACCTCCTCAGCTCTTTTTTATGTGAGTTATGTGCAATAGTTTGTTTAATTTTTTTAAACTATGTTGTTATCACCTTCTATGCTACTTCTTTGTTTTAAATATTTCTATTTGAATGGTTTACTGTATTGTGGTCTCCAAGAGGGGACATATTCATCTATGCTTCAATAAGGTACCCATATAAAAATTTGTCTCATACTGTTTTTCCATTACACATATCCAAGTCTAAAATAGAAGATTTCATAAATTTAACTTAGTTTTGGTTATTAAATAGTTTGTCTTTTTCAGTAGTTGTGGTAGGTTTTAGTTTTTATTCTATTTATGGTGGTTTTTTTTTTTTTTAATTTTTTCCCTTTTCCTTTTGTTTTCCAGCTCTTTTATGCTTTTCAAGATGATAGGTACCTGTACATGGTAATGGAGTACATGCCTGGTGGAGACCTTGTAAACCTTATGAGTAATTATGATGTGCCTGAAAAATGGGCCAAATTTTATACTGCTGAAGTTGTTCTTGCTCTGGATGCGATACACTCCATGGGTTTAATACACAGAGATGTGAAGCCTGACAACATGCTCTTGGATAAACATGGACATCTAAAATTAGCAGATTTTGGCACATGTATGAAGATGGATGAAGTAAGTAAGCAATTTTTTTAAAGTGCTAGTTTTTGGGGAGCAAAAGTAAATGAAATACCTAAAATCAGAACTTCATGGTTTTGAACAAAGATAAATTTAATTTTTCTAACTGTGTAATAACTCAAACAAGATAATGCCAAATTAAAACATTTCATTCATCTAGCTGTAGAGTACTTAATTGGCAGATTAGCTGGACCTAAGAGAAATAAAAACTCAGCTGTTTTTATTATCTTCCTCATGGACTGTTGATAAGCATTTGCTACCAGTCAAAACTGGTTCATGTGTATAATGATATAGGTAAAGAAGTAGGACACAAAATCTAAATTATGGTACGTGGGTATTTCCACCACCATTGTTATTTCTGTGATTTTCCTTCTAAAAAGGAAGAAAGGTAAGGAAAAAAATTTACATTACTACCTTCTACCCCACCCCTGCCTGTATCAACCGTATAGAATAAATTTGGGGCCATCATCTATTGTGATACTTTACCTGTTGAACAATTTATATTATAATTAATAGGTTCAGTGACATTAACCTCATAGCTAATTATGATACTGATTTAGTTTGGTTAAAAATTTTATATGTCTTGCCCTTTTCTCTGTAAATGTACTATAAATCCTAGCAGTAATTCCTTATTGGGAGGGATCATGTTGGATCTAGGAGATCACTTGTAAATGTTAATATATATTGACAGCAAACTATATTTCATCTTTTGTGTGGTTTTCATAACCTTCCAGTATGCTTATATAGCTAATCTATTTCTTGTTAGTTATCTAGTCAAGACCTTTATTATAAATAAAGATAATTTTCTTTTCTCTTTACCTCAACTTATTCATGCCACCTATGCAACTTTTACTTTTATTAGTCATCCTACTTTCATCAGCATTCCATGTTCATCCAGGCTCAGGTGGTAATCCTAACTTGACTAGTCACTTTTCTAATATCATAATGCCTTTACTTATTCAGAATCTGTGCTATACTTTATAGGCCATTTTAGTCTACCCAGCTAAAACTTAACATCCCTTTACTTTTTTGGTCTTCTTGATAGGACTGTTACTATCTTCTGCAACCGTTACTCAGTGTTTAATATGTGGAGTATTTTATTGTACCCAAAGCTCCCTCTTGTGGTATTTAGCGTAATATAGTATGAAATGATTAACAGTGAAAGTTATCTTTAATGAAAATGAAGTGTGAAATAATTTTCAAATAGAATGCTAGACTTTTTTATGTTTATTGTACATAATATGTTTATGCACTGTACTTCCATGAATGTATTCTAATTTTAATTAAACCAAAAACTTTTGAGGGTGGATGGAGTGCAGAGAAATAAATCACACCATATGTTTTTAGGGAAGGTAAAGGTAGTTACGAAAAAAAAAAGGTATAGAGTATGAGAATATGGGAAACAGGATACAATATGGTATTTATAAAATAATTTTATGAGCATGTAATAAATACTAAAATCAGCTGTTGAAAATATCTTAAATTGTCTCTGTATAAGGCAAAAAATGGCTTATCTAATTTTGTTTACTGTTTTTCATTAAGGTGCAAATAGTTATATTTTCCTCTTTTCAGTTTTTGTCTCATTCTCTCTTTCCTCTCTTTAATAGATAACCAATTTAATGTGTTTAGCATATGCTTTTGCAGAGTATTAGTATAATATACATATATATTCTTCATTTGTATAAACAATATGTTGGTATGGATGCCATTTTGTTTACTTTGTTACTCAGCATTGTTTTTATGTATATCCCTGATAAATATAAATTAGTTCATTGCTTTGTTTCTGCTGCTTACTATGCCATTAGTATCTACGTATCAATTTATTATTCCCCTGGAGTTGGATTTCTGGTCACCTCCAGCTCCCTGCTACCAACAATATTGTCTCTAACATCTTCACATATGTCCCATGTGTATCCCGACAAGGATTTCTCTAGTATAAACTTAGAAGTGAAACTGCTGTATCAGAGGGTACATAAATAAGGAATTGCCTGATCTCCAGAATGGCTGCAAATGTTTATAACCTCTTACTAGTAGTGCATGAGAGACACTGTCTTCCCATATTCTCACTAACCCTTCTTATTATTCAGCTCTCTAAATGTTACCACTTCCATTGGTTTACAGTAGTATTTTTTCAAAATTGTGTTTATCTTATAACTAATGATAACAAACCTCTCTTCATATACTTGTCAGTCATTTCTGTTTTGTGAATTACCTGTGTATATCTTTTATCTTTTGACTTTGTGTATCTTTTAAAAATTGGCTTCTTGTTGATGTACAGAGCTTTTTTGTATAATCTAGATAGTGATTCCACAGATGCTGTTGTTAACATCTTCCAGTCTGCTACCCCACCATGCCTTTGTTTAAATAGAAATCTTTCATTTTGATATGGTCAGATTTTTTTAAAATACTGAACTTTAAAAATGCCGATTGTTTTACCCCAAACCTCCATTCTTCCAACAAACTAATACTGAGGATGATTATATAATTTAAAGAACAGAAGTGTTTCCTTAAAAACTATAGTATATAGAATTGATAATTTTATATTAGTTTTATTAATATGAATAGTTTATTTATTATAAGTTTCAGGTTATTGCTTTGTTTGCCTTGTTTGATTATTGTTGCTATAGTGAAGCCATTAGAAATGTTTATAGTTTCATTCTCATTTCCCTATAGAAGGAATTGGCAAACTAGAACATAAGGGCCAAATCTGGCCTATGGCTTGGTTTGTACAGCTTATGTGCTAAAAATGATTATTACGTTTCTAAAGGGTTGTTTATAAAAAGAAGAAAAATATGTGACAGAGACTCTATGTGGTCCATAACAAAATATTTGCAATCTAGCCCTATATAGAAAAAAATTTGCCAACCCTTAATCTATAACATAGATGTAGATGCTTGAATCATTTTTCAGCTATCCTGGCTTCCTATAAAATGTTATGCCTTGGATAAAAATAGAAATAAAATATAACTATAAAATTAAAACTTACAAGGACTAAAATAATTTGTTACTGTCACAGAAAAAAGTAATGGTGTCTCATTAAGTTCTATTATTGGCAAATCATGGGTGACACAATTTTCTGGGTGCTGTTGCTGTTACTCTGTCTCTCTCGGAAAAAGAACCTTATCTGGCTGTAAATGAGAGTTACATTATACTATGTTTACATCTAGATGTGTCTCAATGACAGCTGAGAACTACTGCTATTTTAAATTGTCTACATTGATCATATATGTTGGGCTTATGCTTTGCCTGTCGCCCATTTCATAGCAACCTTTACCACCTTTTAAGGCACATGATACGCTGGTATTTTAAATTACATGAAGATAACATAAGATTTTATCCATTAATGTTCTGGTGTATATCAGTTGATTAAATTGAGGTTGTGATTTTTCAGAGGCTAACTTTATTAACAATTTATGTTAATGTTCTCAGCCTTTCTACAAGTGACATCAATTTTAAAAATATACATGTTTCAGAAACTTATGAAAATAAAAATTGGTACTTAGCAGGGATAACTGGGATAATCCAGGTAGGCAGCTTTGTGTGGCTGTGGGTACTGCAGCATGGCAAATGGGATTCTAAATTAGGTGTTTTTTAGGTAGAATCTAAGAATAAGCAGGCCTGCATTAGCCAAGAACCCTTGTGAGGCATGGGGTATGCATCTGTGAAGAGAATGAGCAAGGGATCATTTTCAGTTTTTAAAATAGACTGAAAAGCTTCCTGCCTGTGCAGCAAACTGAAGCTTTGAATGCTTCTGATACTTAAAAATTCCACTTATAAATTTTCTTTCCCTTTTCTTTTTATAGGAAGCATTTTAATAGTTTCTTAAACCAACTCTTAAGATTTCTCATTGGCCAGTTTTGTGTTTTTAGTAAATTTTCTCAAGTTATGATATTTTGTCAATGATAAAACATCAGATATATTAATATTTATCTAATATACCTTTAATCTGATACATGTAAAAAATTTGAGAAACCTTTGAAAAGCCATACCTGATTATCTTGCTATCCAGTTTAAAACCCTTCAGGAGGTTTCTGTCACCTACTGAGTAAGGTTCAAACTTCTTGGCTTGTCCTGGTAAGGCTCTTATGATGAATGACCCCTGCCTGCCTCTCATCCTCATTGTCTATTGTGAAGTAGTACTTATGGCTCAGAAGTCTTGAGTCACCTTTAGTTCTTTTTATACTGTGGTATTCTGTGATTCCTGGCTTGTGTACATACATACATGGTATTTAATAGTCTCCGTGGCAAATTCCTACCCATATTTTGAAACTCAGTCCAATATTTGCAATTTTGTGAAGGCTTCTTAGGTTGGCTCCTGTGTCCTTTCAACATGGCCCCCCTTTAGGAACATTTTCTTATTTTTGACACTGTAAGGTGTTGAAGACTTAAATTTTCTCTGTCTCAGCCCTGGAATCAGCTACTTCTTCAAGAAGCTCTGAATTTTTTTTTTGTTGTTACAGAATGGTATTTAGAAATAAGTGTTTTGGTGCTAGGTGTGCTCATTGCTCGAGTGTCATTACTTCTAGGCCCTGTCAGAAGATGGAGTTAGGACGTTTATATTGTATATACTACATATGCAGTAAACCACATGTACACACATTTATATTTAATATTTTATCTGCATATATAGTATATTAAAAATCACAAGTTCATACTGATACTTCTGATTCAAGTCCAACACCAGGTTTTATTCTAGTCTTCCTTCTTTTTTGTAATTTCTTTCATGAATAGTGAAAAACTTGACTCTCATTATCTACAGTATATTTACTTGTTCAACCCTAGTATACACATAAAATTATTTCAGAATTGCCAATTCCTACCCCTGTGACAAACAGATTTGCTAAGTAAAATGTATTATTTTTATATACTTCTTTTTGTTTTTTGTCTTATAGTATCCCATTAGGATACTGTTTTCCAAAGTTACTTAAGTTCTTTTCTTCCTACCCCATTCGGTGTGATTATGTTATTCATTTATAAAACAGATTCATTTCTTACTTTTTATATTCTGTTAGGTCCTTAAATATGAAATGTCCAATTTTGAATCAAAAGTGTAGTTTATTATGTCTCGAACAAGGAGTGCAATTAGTCAAGTATGCGCCTAACCTGTTGACACAGTTTTGCTATCTTAATGGTAGCTTGCTTATGCCAGTAGTGAAGAAGCCTGGAGAGTGAGTGGTGATGAAATCGCAAAAGGTGTTTTCTACAGACTGTTGAAAATTGAGTAAGTTTCCTTGCAAGAAGTGGCCCAAAGCCTGGAAGAAGTGGAGTAGTCAGTTGGTGCAAGGTCTGGTGAATATGGTGGATGACAGAGAGTTTCCAAGTCCACTCTCTGTAGTTTGAGCAGTGTTGTTTGTGTGACATGTGGTTGAGCATTGTCTTGTGAGAGGATTGGCCTGTCTCTATTGACTAATCTTGACTGCTTGCTTGCATCCTTGTTTCGTCCAGTTGGTTGCAGTACACACCCGCTATAATCAGTTGACCAGATTTAATGAAGCTGTAGTGGATAATACCAGCGCTGGGCTACCAAACAGACACCATTGGGGTTTTCTTGATGTATGTTTGGTTTTTGACTGTCTTTTGGTACTTCATCTTTATCTGACCATTGTGCTGAATGCCTGCGATTGTCAAAAGAATCCATTTTTCATCCCACATAACAATACAGCGTAGAAATGGTTTGCCTTTATGTCATGACAGCAAAGAAAGGCAAGCTTTGAAGTGATTTTTCTTCTGACGCTCATTTAATTCATGCAGAACCCATCTATCCAGCTTACCTTGCTGATTTGTTTCAAATGGCCTAATGTTGTTGGAATAGTAACATCAAACCTTGCTGTTGATTCACGCATAGGTTGAGATGGATTTGCTTCCACCACAGCTTTCAGCTCATCATTATCCACCTTGGTCTCAGGTCAGCCACATGGCTCACTTTCAAAATTAAAATCACCAGAACAGAACTTCTCAAACCATCAACATACTGTGCATGCAATTAGCCACATCCTTTCCAAACACTTCTTTTGTTTTGAAGTCTAATTTCTATGGATATATGTCAAATGAAGAAATTTTCTTTACTGCAATAAGTCTGTATTAATTTTTCTCCCAACAGAAGTCTAAACTATAGTATAGTCTATGAAACAATTAATTGCATCCCCCTGCTTTTTGAAGTCAGGCACTTTCTTGTTCATCATTCATTTTTGTAATAATCCACACAAAGCATGACTCCCGTAGTTTGCTTAATTATTTCTATAAAATTTATTTTTTAAATTTATATTTAAATGAAAATGAATTCTGTATTTGCTGTAGACTTGGGAAAATAAAATCATTGAGTTATTTCTGCCAGTTTGTGATTGAATGAAAAGAGAAAAGATTGTTTTTGAAATTAACATCCCATGTTTAACACGTTTTGTAGCACTTAAATAAAAACATTTACATAAATTATGTTTACAGAATACGTTACCCTTCCTTTTTCCAAGATGGTTGTAATACTTAATAGTTTGGTAGTTTTTATAGCTTCTGTATGAGGAGTGTGGGTAACACATGCTTTACTGGGCAGATAAAGGGAATAAAGGGCATTTAAATTAATCCGTAAAATCATTGCGGGTTCGATAGAGCTGGAGGTGAATGTATTATGTAGAGTATTATGTAGCACTATACTACTATAGTGATTTATTTTGTAGCATGTGCACATACACATCATACACACACATAACATACACACAACCATGATGGTTATTGTCCTCATCAAAATGACATCACATAGGGATTATCTTATTACCTACTGAAGGTAAACACAGGTAAACATTTTTTAAAATCATTTTGCCAAATATATTGATGCCACAGCTGCATATTTCTAAATATGTAGCTTGGAAGTGTAGCTTGTAGTTTTAAACTTTTAAGTTGTTTTAATTTAAACATTTGATTGATTTCTTCATTTTTTTTCTTGATAATATAAGAACCATTTCTTTATATTCAACTGGGGCCCTTTGTCATCTTAGTTGCTTCAGTTTATTTTGGGAATATGAAAGCTTTCTTTAATGATTCTTTTCTTTTCTCCAGGTCAGGTGCCCTCAGACCACATTTTGTACTTCTCTTATAGCCAGTTTTTAATGTAAGAAATAAGAAAAAGAAACAAAGTTGTTGATTTGCATGGAATCTCCGTGGAGTTTACCACCTTTTCTTTCATTGATGGAGCCTCCTGTGTTTTAGAGTTATCTCCCATAATCCAGATATTTTTATGCATTTTGTAATGTATTCCCTGTATCCCAAAGCCATGTCAGCAGTTAAGTTCTGTTGGTAGCAATATATAGTCACTGTGTGTCTAATAATAAATGAATTAGTTGCATTTATATGTGTGTGTTTTTACACTGATCTGTTTTTCTTTATATCTTCTATTTACCCAGACAGGCATGGTGCACTGTGATACAGCAGTTGGAACACCTGATTATATATCACCTGAGGTTCTGAAATCACAAGGGGGTGATGGTTACTATGGACGAGAATGTGATTGGTGGTCAGTAGGTGTTTTCCTTTTTGAGATGCTAGTGGGTAAGTAAATATTTTAACTTGTTCTTTCTTTCAGAACCCTTCTCATAACACTTTAGTTCAGTCAAGAATTTGAGAATATAATGAAATTAATTGCCTGTTCCCTGGGAAAATATTGGAATTTCTGGAAACTTTGAATTAATAGTATTTGATATGACAGATTGTTAACTGGAAAATTAATATCAAGCCTGATACTGGCATAATGATTGAATAGAATAAGTAGAACGTGGGAAAAAAATTGAAAGTATATTGCTAGGAAATATTTCTCCAGTAGACCATTTTGAGTTTAGAAAATATTGGAATAAGAAGCTTACAACTTCAGTGGGCCTCCATTCTAGGATTCTTTTTATCAATTGTATTTGTTACAAATATTTTTAAATATATGACTTAATACTTGTTCTAATAATAATAGAGAACTAAAAATACTCTTTAGTTTCTATAATTGTTATATAACTGATTTTGCAAACTGTATTCCTTCTATTTACTACTTGTATATAAATTTTGTTTGTAATTCCAGTGGATTGAATCATAAATATAGTTACTGACTGCTTAATTGTCAAGATAAATATATTTTATAATATTCAGTTTTTAAAAGCTCAGAGGCAAAATGAATTATTTGTTTTACTTTGACCAAGTCAAAATTTGAAAGGCTGAAGTATTTCAAACTTTCTTTACATGGTAGATTTTATTCCTTAGCTTTCCCATCCCAGAATACTAGGTCACAAAAATATCTTCTGGCTAAGGAATCCAATGCCTGAATTACGTGGAATGGGGATGAGGGGAAAAAATGTAGCTAATCTACTTTCCAAGGCTTGTGTAATACAGCTGATAACATTATATAGAATGGCTTTAGATTTGAAAATATATTTTTGGAGTTAAGGAATTTATTTTCTAGAAGATGACCCCAAAAGAAATTGGTAGTATGGAATCTGTGTGATTATTGCTAAAAATTCAGAAATTTTTGGTAAATTCTGAATTTAAGTAATAATTACTATGGAACTTTTTTGTGGCATAAATTGCCTTCTCTCGGTGACCATCCCGTGCATTGATCTTGTTATCCTTAGTTTCATGTCATGGTATGACCTGCTTTGTTTTGGGGCTTTGTCTTTGTAGTGAGTCTCTTTGTATATACCATGTGGTTCCCTGTAGCTGTCTGTTGTCCCATCTCTGGCCTGATCTGATGATGCATGAGGTTGTATCTTGTGATATTTTGAAAGTAGAGTATATTTTGTTAGACCCTCCTTCTAGGGATTTTGAAAATAAGCTACTTTGGAGGAAGCAATTGGGCTCATTTGAAGAGACCATTTGAATTCCTACTGCTGTTTTTAACTTTGAGAACTGAATTTAGAATTTGAATGGCAACAATTTGCAGTGTTCTAAGACTATAGCGTGCTTGCTCAGGTTGGTTGGCACTAGAGTGCATTTAAAGGGTTCTCAGTTAAAAATGGCACTGGGACAATCTTGAATTCAAAGCTTTCCTCCACACACCCCACCTTTGAAAATAAACAGAAAATAACTACCTGAATACCCCTTTTGAAGTTTTGGATTTCCTGATTTGGGAAAGTCTGATTTTCATTAAAGTTACTTACAGTATAGGCATACTGGCAGGACCTTTAACCCTTGCGGCTTTAGATGAGTACTGGCCAAAATGGTGCCTTTGGCTTTTTCTATCTTTACACTTGCTTGAGTGCCTGTTTATCAGTCATTAACCTGCAGGAACACTGCATTGGGAGACCATTTCTGCCCTTTTCAATTCTAGATGTTTATCATCTTAAGTCCCATGTTACCTCTCTGGGCCCAGCTTCCTCCTATGTAAAATAATAAAGCTGGTCCAACTGTTAGAGCAGCACTGTCCAGTCTGTCATGATGGAAATGATTTATATCTGTGCTGTTCAGTGTGATAGCCACTGGCCACATCGATCACTTAAAATGTGATAATGTAACTAGGGAACTGCATTTTTTCATTTAATTTAATTTCACTTTAACTTTAAATTGCCACATATGGCTAATGGCAACTGCATTGTATAATACAGCTCTAGAGAGTAATTTCAAAATGCTGATCCAGCTCAAGTATTGAAGAACTCTGACTGATCTGACCCTACTTATTAAATCTTTCTCTTGAACTATTTAGTAAATTATTTTATATTTAAATATTAGATGAAAAGTGTTTAATTTGCATTCTCTATCTCAGTATCTTCTTTCTTGAACTTTTAGGGGATACTCCCTTTTATGCAGATTCACTTGTAGGAACATATAGCAAAATTATGGATCATAAAAATTCACTGTGTTTCCCTGAAGATGCAGAAATTTCTAAACATGCGAAGAATCTCATCTGTGCCTTCTTAACAGATAGGTAATGTACATTGAATTTCTTTGGAGAAAAGCCCTTTTACGTGTAAATTTGTAGAAATAAAAGCATATCTAACTTATTTACATATGAAATGATTCCCTTTCTCTCATTATCGAAGTTGCATTTAATTTTGGATTAGCCTTTTCCTATTGCTAAGCCTGGTGTTGGGTCGCCCTGCTCCTTTTTTGTTTACAGCCCAATTGTAAATCTAACTCTAACCTTAACCCTCATGTCTAAAAAGAAAAAATAGAATTTAGTGGAATAATGCAGTTGAAAGAAATAAAACTTTTATATTATTGACATTTTACCCTCTCAGATGATAAATCCATATAACTCTTGATGGTACAGCTTTTGAGAGGAGAGCGTTTCGTGTAGATAAGTACACAACTATGTTTCATTTGGGAGTACCTCCTGCCCAACCCTTTTTTATTTGCATTTGAATATGAACAAATCTGTCCTGGAAATTCTGTATTTTTAAAAACGAAATAGATAAAGGTGTAATAACTTGCATCAAAAAGTAAAGCTAAAAAGCTATGTGATTTTTCTTCTTGGTCTTTCTATTCAATTTTTTTTCTGATGTCCTATTTTATATTTTTGATAGGAGTCATCTTGTCAAAGGATCAACACATGCAAGAGGGTGCTTATGCCCCAGTCCAAACTTTTACTCATCAGCTTTGTGACCTTGGGAAATTATTTTACTTTGGGGGGAGATAATTTTACTCATCCATAAACAATGGGCTCAAAATAGATAACTAAGGACATTTCTGCCTCTAACATGCTATGATTCCTCAGCACATCTTCTTGTTTATTAAGCTAGTTGCTGTTACAAGCAGTATTGCAGTAACGGTCCTCATATATTCATCTTTGCATATTTTTTACAGGGTAAAATCTTAAAGGTGGAATTCTGGGATACATATTTTAAAATTGAGTGATATTATAAATTTGAAGTTGCAATGCTAAACTCAAAGTACAATGGAAGTGATGATTTCTTTATTAAGACTTAGAGATCCAGAGATGTTATCTTTGAAAAGGAGGAGAGATGTTATCTTTCTAGAGTAGGCAAGGAGTAGCTTAGCCTGTACAATGTTTGATACGGGTACTAAATGGGATTGGTGGGGATGATCACAATTTGTACTGAATTATAAATTATAAAGCAGGATACAAGCCATATGTTAATGAAAAGAGTACTATTTATGAAAGGTTTGTTTTTAGCAATTTTTAAAGTCTGTAGGTTTTCCTATTTATGTTGAACACAGTTCCAGAGGCTTTCTGTGTTCAACATAAAACAGATGCTCTCTTTTCCCATGCCATCTTCACTGAAGACTCAGAGGGTCAGAGAATGAAATTCTTAGTAACATTTTTCTTGTATTCAGAATTATAACTTTAATATAAATGTTGTATAAATGGGATAGAATTTATCAGAGTAAATATATGGATAGCTCCAAACATAATATATGGCTTTTTTTTAATTTTGGGGACAGGGTCTTGCTCTGTTGCCTGGGCTAGACTACAATGGCATTGTTGCAGCTCACTGCAACCTCAAACTTCTGGGCTCAAGCATTCCTCTTGCTTCACCCTCCCAAGTAGCTGGGACTATAGGTGCACATCACCATGCCTGGCTAATTTTTGTATTTTTCGTGGAGATGGGGTCTGGCTGTGTTGTCCAGGCTGGTCTTGAACTCCTGGCATCAAGCAATCCTCCCACCTCGGCCTCCCAAAGTGCTAGGATTATAGGCATGAACCACTGTGCCCAGCCTACAATGAGTGTTTTATGGAAGGGGAGAGATTTTTAAAATAATATTTATATTAGGGAGGTTTTGAGTAACTCTTCTATGACAAAAGTTTAGACCTGTATATCTTTACATCCTGAAGTTAGTGGGTCATGTGGTTTTGGCACATACAAGTGAGTTTTTTTACTTGAAAGTCTCCTGTGTACTTTCATCTGATGCAAACACAGGTGGAAACATATTTTACTTTTCCATGATATTTATTTCATCACAGTCTGTCTAAAGAGATGATACTAAAAAATTGGGATTGCTTATTTTTGAGAAACATTTAAGCTGAAGCTTTTCATAAAAATATCTCATTAATTTGTGATCTTTATTTTGATTAAACTGTTAAGAGTTAACATTTTTATTTTTTATAATTTTTATAATACAATCTCTGCGTTGTTTAGGGAGGTACGACTTGGGAGAAATGGGGTAGAAGAAATCAAACAACATCCCTTCTTTAAGAATGATCAATGGAATTGGGATAACATAAGAGAGAGTAAGTTAATAAATCTAAATATTTCCATTCCATCACATTTTATATCTCATAAATTGGTTCTTTTTTTGAAGTAACAAGCATGTTTGATGTACTTACTGCTAACTCATTTTTAAATTGAGAGATTTCATTTCAAATTCGTTCTGTGGCAATATTCATAACTAAATATTTCCTCAATATCTTAGTAAATTAATGTATATTTATTAGCAATATTACTTAATACTTTTGTAATAAACATATATTTCTTAATTTGCCAAGTTAAGTTTTGTATATATAATTTTCAGAATGGAGAGAATGTAATCCTTCAAATTGAATGTGTTTGAATTGATAAATCAGCAATTAATTATTTATGGAGACCATACTCTAGTAAATATTAATGCTAGGATAAGCATAGTAATTCATTTTTAGTCTGTGTATATGTGACATTGATTTATTTTAAGGGTAAGGAATATTTTTATCTAAAAAATGGGGAAAACTGAGGACTCTAAAGAATTATATGCAAGTTATCAGTGCTTGTAATTTTTAACACCTAGAATAATATCATATTACTTTGCTTGTTTAATTGATTATATTTAAAACTGATCTAATATGGCAATAAATTACTTATAAAATTTTAATTCTGTGAAATCATAAAATGGAAGATATGTTGCTAAAATATTATATAACAAATCATAATGGTATAATCATAATATATTAATCTGTTATAATTAAAATAGTCGGGTGGCTTATATCTTACATGTTGGTTATGAATGAAACAATTCATTTCTTTTCTTTTGATAGCGGCAGCTCCTGTAGTACCTGAACTCAGCAGTGACATAGACAGCAGCAACTTTGATGACATTGAAGATGATAAAGGAGATGTAGAAACCTTCCCAATTCCTAAAGCTTTTGTGGGAAATCAGCTGCCTTTTATAGGATTTACCTACTACAGAGAAAATTTGTATGTGATTTATTTGTTAAATTTTATTGTTTTTGGAGTCTAGCTATAAGATGTATCTTATTTTGAGACTCAGTTATGAAAGATGAAGTATTATTTTTTCAAAAGGACTATTAGAAGAATTATTCTTAATTTTCATTATTTCTGAATATTATATGATATTCATTTACACATGATTGCAAGGCATTGTTCCATATGCTTTTGGGGATATGGAATAAGAACAAATACTTGCTTCTCAAGGAGCTTGTCAATTCATGAAGGATATAAGAGAATTATATAGTCATAACAAAGGGTAAAATGTGACAGTTGCCTTAAGAAAGATGCCAAGAGAATCTGAGATGGTTTGGAAGAAAAATGAAAGTTATATCTCTTTTGGGTGGGAGCAGGGAGAAGTCAGGTAAGACCTCTCAGCAAGAGAGGTGGCATTTTAGCTGAACCTAATGATCAGAAAGGGTTTTGAGTGGCTGAGATTGAGGAGGTGAATAGTGGAAGCAACAGTTTGGAATGTAAGCATACATTGGAAGCGGACTACACAACAGTTCAGTCCAGTAGGGCTCAAACATACAGAATGTGCTATTATATTATGACTGTTCGAAGGACTTGATGAGACTGTGTGATTTTCTTGCTTATAATCTCTGCATCTAGCACCAAGCCTGGAACAACGTCATTCAATAAAAATTGTTTGACTAAAGTGAGTATTGGATATAAGATTAGAAAATATATTGGAGTTGGATTTAGGGGACAAATAATGCAGCAGATGATTGTTGTGTGCTCTGCTAAGGGACATTTGACTGACAGGCAATGAGGGACCACTGAAAACTGTTAAATATAATAGTTGAGTATGAGGCATTAAAGACATTTGAGAAACATATTTGACAAGCCTTTGATACATCCATGTATGTAATGATCAGAGAGACTGACAGTTATAATTTCCCCAGGACTGAGCAGTTTCCCAAGATGGGGCTTGGGACTTTCATATTAAAACCAGGAAAATCCCAGGCAGGGTGAATTGGTCACCCTACTAATGATAAGGTTCCAAAAACTTCTGTAATATTGACCAAAATGAGGATATCAGTTCCAGAAGAAACCCAAGGCTGTTTATAGGCAGTGGGGAAGGACCCAGTTGAGAGGGAGAAGTTGACAGTAAAATAGAAGTGATGATGATATATTAAGACTGGGAGATGGGCTGGGCGCAGTGGCTCACTCCTGTAATCCCAGCACTTTGGGAGGCCGAGGCAGGCGGATCGTTTGAGCTCAGGAGTTCGAGACCAGCCTGAGCAAGCGCAAGACCCTGTCTCTACTAAAAATAGAAATTATATGGACAACTAAATATATATATATAGAAAAAATTAGCCGGGCATGGTGGCACATGCCTGTAGTCCCAGCTACTCAGGAGGCTGAGGCAGGAAGATTGCTTGAGCCCAGGAGTTCGAGGTTGCTGTGAGTGAGGCTGACGCCATGGCACTCTAGCCTGGGCAACAGAGTGGGACTCTGTCTCATCAAAAAAAAGAAAAAAAAAAAAAAAAAAAAGACTGGGAGATGAAGAGTTGTTATCTTTCAAAAGGAAGAGCAAAATCTTTTTCTAAAAGATGGAGTAGAAGAAGGATAAAATAGCTATAGAAACTCAAATGAGATGAAGAGGAGGGACGTATAGTTCCATTTAGTGAGTCTAGTTCCAACAAAATTAAAGACTGGGTTATTCAATAAGAGGGAAAGGCAAGAAAAGTTTAGCATTTTAAATTACTGAAAATGGTATGAATGTCTGGAGGGGAAAATATTGCTTCATTTAAAATAATATGTTGAAGTGAAAAGAAAGAAATCTTTGTGGTTAATATTTAATTCTGAGAATAACTTGGTTGAATAAGACAGAAAATGGACTAAAATGAAATGCAAAAGAATTTATTTTTTCCCCTTCTCTAGGTTATTAAGTGACTCTCCATCTTGTAGAGAAAATGATTCAGTACAATCAAGGAAAAATGAAGTATGTATAGATTTTTACTATATTTTAGTCACATGTTCAGATATTTTAGTAATACCTATGCTTTTAAAAAGTTAATTTGATGCTACTTTTTAAATCATGAGGTGGCATTACTTGTGCAATACCGTTTAGTAAGACATTGAAATGATTCATTTATGTGAACAGTGTCGTTGTTCAAGACATGATGGCTAGTAAAATGAATTATACATGGCTTTAGGCTTAGTTCAGTGGCAAAAATGATATAATAGGTTTATAAAGAGCTATAATACCAGTTAGAAAATTTTATGATCTTAGTGCTGTGAAAAAGTACAGATAATAAGCTATAGGATAGAGAAGTAGGGAAGAGATTCAAATTCTGAGTATTTAGGAATGAATTTATATAAAGGATAATTTTATCAAACTGTTACAATATTTTGTGACCTCTATCATTTGTAACTGTATTCAAAGCTAAATCATACATGCACATATACATACGCATGAATGATGATGCTAAACATATTTTCTTCAGACTTATGAAAACTAAAAAAGTAGGTTGGATAATTTTGGTATGATTTGTGAATTTTGCAAGGTATAACAAGCATTTTAATGTTTTCTGTGTTTTTTGTTTTGTTTCAAATAGGAAAGTCAAGAGGTATGTTGATACTGTCAGATATATTGAAAAACTGAGAAAAAGTCATCACTCTAGCAGTGTTTTAATATAGTCATATCCCACCCAGCATTTGGAGTACTACGTCTACCCAAAAGAGACGTTCCCAACCTTTTTTCTACCAAGTATCCTTTTTATTATTGCTTCTATGGATCTGTTGTTTAAAATATATATTTTGTAATTTTCTTGTTTTTATTTATTAAGGATATATAACTGGTAGTAGGAACATATTAACATGTGATAACCAGTGTACTCAAATTGTACTTAATGTAGTAGTAGCCAATAGCAGTTAAACTTGACTAGTTCACTAGCTTGCATATTCTTATTATGGGAAGTAGAGTTTTTGGAGTCTCTAGACCTGCATTGGCGTTTTGGCACTGCCACTTATTAGCAGTGCTGTCGTGGCCTGGTTATTCATCTTTGTTGAATTTTAGTTTATCAAGTAGATATAAAGCTACCATCATTTTAGGGTTTTTGTGAGGATTAATGAGACAATGTTTATAAAGTACCTGACACTGTATCTAAGGCAACACAGAAACTCAACAAGTTAAATTCTTTAATAATGTTACAAAAATGGATTATTAATAATTTAAGTTTGTTTAAAGGTCAACACAGCTTTAAGAACAGTAAAAAAAAAAAAAAGAACAGTAATATATCTTTGAACATACTCATTTTAATGTTCTGAATATTCATTTCAGATGTAGACCTTTTATCTTTATCTTATTAGCACAAATGGTAAAAATATTTTCAAAGAGGTAATTTATAGAAGAGCAGTGGAAGATACCAGAAATGGTACCCTTTATTTCTAATGAATTTAAAGCTTGCTATCGTAGAAGAATTCTGCCAAAGTTAGAGCTTCTCATGCATGTTTACATAAGTGTGTTCATACATGTATACAGTGCTAGAGAAAAAGCAAGTCTTGGGGAAGTTTTTCTATCAATAAAAGTCATGTTAAGGTACAAATATTGTGCCATTATAGAGGACATTATGTTGAGTGGAAAGACAAAATAAGATTATCATTGTTTTCTTTAAGCCTCTCATCTTCAAATATGGCCAGAATTTATAATTATAGTTTTTCACGTTTTGACAGATACAGAAAAAACTGTATACATTAGAAGAACACCTTAGCAATGAGATACAAGCCAAAGAGGAACTAGAGCAGAAATGCAAGTATGTTTTGGAAATTATTAATATTATAAAATTTAAGCTTAAACATTTTACTACAAAAAGAGAGCTACAAAGTAATTATGTAATTATTTTTAAATTTATAGACTTTTAAAATTGTAAATTAGGAGAGTTATTTACTGGTTTTTTTGAAATTCTTTAGATCTGTTAATACTCGCCTAGAGAAAACAGCAAAGGAGCTAGAAGAAGAGGTACAGTTGCCCTACACTTTTAACATTTTTGTCAGTAAAAGTCTTTGATGTCTGATTTACCTATAGAGTTCTTTTTAGTACCATGATAATACATACCGATATCTTGATGTACAGTAAAACCTACCTTATAGCATTGGTGGACAGGACTGAAATTATAGGGTAACTATGTTATAATAGGCTTCATTCTGTTAATGTTTTTGCAAACTTGAGTTAATTTAGCATGCATAGATATTTCAGCTAAAAAAATTGCATTTATAGTATAGTTAATGATATGGCTTAAAAACAAAGAGTGACCATTGTTTTGTTTTATTTTTTTTAATTGCTATTTATAACATTTTAGACACATACTGAACATAGATTCAGTAGTGATAGAAAGTTACAGAAAGTTTGGCTTTCAATAGTAAATAAAACATTTATGGTTTTGATTTTTTAAGGTGAGTGTTTTTTATAAACATGGAAAACACAGTTTTAACAAAATGTTAAAAAAATAGCTTTTTTTTTTTTTAGGTCTTTTTTATCTGTTGGAATATTTTATCTGTTGGAAGTATTTTTTGTTTGACTTGATTTTTATGCATACATTTTGATAATAACTGGAAGCATTTTTTTAGATTACCTTAAGGAAAAATGTGGAGTCAGCCTTACGACAATTAGAAAGAGAAAAGGCACTTCTCCAGCACAAAAATGCAGAATATCAACGGAAAGCTGATCATGAAGCAGACAAGAAACGAAATTTGGAAAATGATGGTTTGTGGTGTAAAATATTAAATGCTTTTCAAGAAAAAAATTAAATGTATATATGTTGTGTTGAAGTTTGCACTTAAATGCTTTTTATCATAGTTAACAGCTTAAAAGATCAACTTGAAGATTTGAAAAAAAGAAATCAAAACTCTCAAATATCCACTGAGAAAGTGAATCAACTCCAGAGACAAGTATGTTGATCTCAGTTTGCTATAAGGATGTTGAGTTTTATTTATGACTGTTTTTGAACATTAGTTTTAATTGGCAATGTTGCAAAAGGCCTCTAATTTTGGAGGGAAGTCCTTGGGAAAATATTTTTAAGCTTTTATTTATTTTAAATAGTTTGTAATGGGTAATAAGTTGATGTATGTTCATTGTGGACTCGTCTGTTGTTTCTTTGATTTTAATTGGAATACCAGCTGGATGAAACCAGTGCTTTGCTGCGAACAGAATCTGATACTGCAGCCCGGTTAAGAAAAACCCAAGCAGAAAGTTCAAAACAGATTCAGCAGCTGGAATCTAATAATAGAGATCTTCAAGATAAAAACTGCCTGCTGGAGACTACCAAGTTAAAACTTGAAAAGGAATTTATTAATCTTCAGTCAGCTCTGGAATCTGAAAGAAGAGACCGAACCCATGGATCAGAGATAATTAATGATTTACAAGGTATTAAAGTGGTGATTGCACTTGAATTAATCTTCATTTGTATTTTGGAAATAGCTTTGGATGATACATAATATGTTGTAGTAGCACATTTCTGTATATACTACTCTTGTTATGTAAAGTTAGAATATTAGAAGTATATTGATATAAAATTTTATGAACAAAATATTTACTTTCAAATAGTATGATTTTAAGTATCAGACTCCTCTGGTAGTAGATTGGGTCCCACTTAAATTAACTGTAGAGCACAATACCAACAAGTATATAACTCCTGCTCACAAATAACAGCTCCAAAATAATGATGTGGCTTCTGTATTTTTTACTCTTATTGAATGTGTATACTTTGTGGGTTTATTGTTTAAAATAATGTTACAATTTTTAGGTAGAATATCTGGCCTAGAAGAAGATTTAAAGAATGGCAAAATCTTACTAGCAAAAGTAGAGCTGGAGAAGAGACAACTACAGGAGAGATTTACTGATTTGGAAAAGGTAAAAGAATTAGCTTTATATTTTTGTAAGAAAATGACAGTACAGTGTCAGATTAGAAAAGTTATTCTAAAATGAGGGAAATCACTAATTGGAATATTTCCATGTACTCCTGGACTCTTTCCTGTTGAGACTTGCTTGTATAGACAAGGGCTGTGTATTTTAAGGCTTCCCGTAGCACCGTACAGCAGCCCTCAGTGCTCGTGGAGGAAGAGACTCTCCTGGAGTGTGTGTAACGAGGATCTTCTCTCTAGGGATCCACGTAAAAATTAAATTTTGACTTGTAACATATCTTAAAAATGATATGATATACAATCATCATGACTTTTGACATTTAGTTTTTCTTTAAAAATACTATGAGCCAGGGCAGATTTCGAGGTTCTGTACAGTTAGCATTTTATTTTCATTCACTTATTTCTTCATTTCTTTAAATATTTGGTGTATCATATGTAGTAGAAATATCAGGATGTAGACCTTGACTTGAATAAAGTCACCTTTAATAGGTAGTTTTTAAAGTAATAATAAAGAACACAGATAAATCTAATGCAGCAGTGTCAATAGAATGATAGAAGTATAGACAGGGTGTATGTATATATTGGGTATATAGGATGAATCCAGGGCAGGATAGCTTGACAAAGTAAAGGCACATTCTGAGTTGAGGAAGACAGCATGAACAAAGGCAAAGAGGATAGAAAATTCAAAAGGCATTGTTTGCTTGTTAAAGTACAAACTATTCAATATTTCTGGAATATAGAATAGGGGTCAGCAAACTTTGCTCTTTTTAGGGCAAGATAGTAAATATTTTGGCTTTTGTGGGCCATACATATAGTCTCTGTTGGAACTACTCAGCTTTGCTGTGATTCATAAAGGCATGGGTGTGGCTATGTTCCAATACAACTTAGAAAAAAAATAGACATTAGATTGAAATTGGCCGGAAGATGTGGTCCTCACGTAAGAGTATGGAGAAATCAATGGCCGAGTAAGGCTACCAGGGGTAGGCTTGAGCTAGATCATGCAAAATTTTGAATACTCTATTAAGAAATTTAGAATATAGTCTCTAAGTAATGGGCCAGCCAATTAACGGCTTTAAATTGGATGTTTTTATTACAGGTACATTTAAGATCGATCACTGTGTGTTATGTGGAGAATAGATTTGAGAAGGACAAGGCTAGGGGCAAGGAGACTAGTCAGAAGACTTTTTCAGTAATGGAGACTTAATTAGTGCAGTAGCTAAAAGGATAGAATATAGGGATGACTTTGAGAAATATTTGGGAGAGGAATGTTTGGCAGCACTTAGTAATTGATTAGATGTGGCATGCAAGTAGTAGTCAAGATGAGTCCCGAGTTTGCAGGTTGTGACTAGATATATAGTGATGCCATTAATTAATAAAGAATAAGGGAAAATGGCTCATTTAGAGGAGATAATGATAAATCCACTTTAGTCCTCTTAAGTTTCAGGTGCCTGTGGGACAGCCAGATTAGAATGTCTACAAGGTAGCCAGCTATGGTAGTGGGAGCTGGAAATATTTGAGAGTCATGAGTATGTAAGTAGCTGAAAGCATCTGAGTGCAGTAACTCATACAGGAAGAGATTATGTAGAGCAGTGATTTTTTTTATAGCAGAGTAGATTACTGTCTTGATGGATTGTGTGGTTTGAAAAAATCATTTTTAGTATTAAAGATTTTATTTGAAAAAAATACCTGTATTTATGATATGAACTATAGAAATCAAAGAATTAGAAAATCTGTGGTATATGTCTAGAAAATAGCAAGAGGGGATAAAGAATACCACCTCCAAAGAACATCAGCATTTAAGTGGGGAAACTTCAGAAGTAACAGGAGAGATGCAGGCAGGATGGAGAGAACCAAGTGACTACAGTGTCAGGAGTGTCAAGGGATAGTTTCAAGGGCAGCAGTTAGTTCAAATAAGATAAAGACTGAATAGTGTCTTTAAAATTTGATATTGAGAATAGCATTGATCAATTTATTGAGCTTAAGCGATCTGAATACAGATCTCAAACCAGTGGTGTGGAGGTGTGGAAGATGGGTACAGTGGGAAGTGAGGAAGTAGAGTACATGGATTACTATTAAAAGAAGTTTGGATGAAGAGGGAGGAGAAATATTGAACATTCTTCATAAGTCTGTTAACAATTTTGAAAGTTTTTGAATTTGTGAGTCAGTCTTTTTTGTTGATAACTGCCATCTTAAATTTCTAATAGGAAAAGAGCAACATGGAAATAGATATGACATACCAACTAAAAGTTATACAGCAGAGCTTAGAACAAGAGGAGGCTGAACACAAAGCCACAAAGGCACGGCTAGCAGATAAAAATAAGATTTATGAATCCATTGAAGAAGCTAAATCAGAAGCCATGAAAGGTATGCATTTTTAAAAGAGGGTTTTCCAGCAGCATTTTCCTAAGAAGTGATTCTATATTCAACTCTTTGGTTTTGAAAAATATTTGTTTTATTGCCAAATATTAGGAACTGGAGGGGAAAAAACTATTATGGAAGCTTTACATAGTTTTTTTTTTTCTTTGCATCATTACAACAATTATTTCTAAGATAGGTTCAAACATAAAATTATTTGACCAAGTTTTTAGATCAGAAAGAAATTAATATTTCAGTGGTATCAATATTAACAGGTATACAGACTGAAGTTCTAGATATATGTACTCAGATTTGGGGAATATATTCTTTTTTGTAATATTTATTATGGTTTGACATTTTATCAGATTGTATTACAAAATTCTTGCCAGTTTATGCAAGATAAAGATTTAAAAATAATAGGTAGCCTAACTAAAATATAAGGTCACTAAATATTTTGATCTCTGGCATGATGAAGTTACTAGCCAGATTGGTAAAAGCTGCATAATACTAATAGAACCAGGTAACTTTTCCACAAACCAGACTTTATCCTGGAATTGTCTTAGGATAATTTCTTGTTTTCCAAACTATTTATAATTATGATGGATTTGAAATTCCAGAGGAAATCAGTACTTTAAAGTATTCTTGTACAAGTCTTAAAACTCTTGAACAGAAATTTCATTTCATATTGAAGCATAACCTTTATGAAAAAGTAACTTAGCACATAAATTGACTTTAATTATTGCATATAATTAAAATTACAGATTTTCGTATTAAAATCAGGTTAGTTTAAGGCGCTAATTCAGGATAAGAAATGAAAAGAGGCCGGGCGTTGTGGCTCACGCCTGTAATCCTAGCACTCTGGGAGGCCGAGGCGGGCGGATCGCTTGAGGTCAGGAGTTCGAGACCAGCCTGAGCAAGAGTGAGACCCCGTCTCTACTAAAAATAGAAACAAATTATCTGGCCAACTAAAATATATATAGAAAAAATTAGCCGGGCATGGTGGCGCATGCCTGTAGTCCCAGCTACTCGGGAGGCTGAGGCAGGAGGATCGCTTAAGCCCAGGAGTTTGAGGTTGCTGTGAGCTAGGCTGACACCACGGCACTCACTCTAGCCCGGGCAACAAAGCGAGACTCTGTCTCAAAAAAAAAAAAAGAAATGAAATGAGTGTTTTATTTAGAAAAATATAATTGGGAGGGAGGAAGTTAGTGGGCCACATTTCTTTGTCTGTGGCCTAGAAGACAGAGTTGAATTATCTTCATTGAGGTATAATTTATATGCAATAAAATGTAAACATTTTTGACATTTGTGATACACTCACATAACTACCACCCAAAACAAGATATAAAATATTTTCATCACCTCAATAAATTCCTTTGTGCCTCTTTGTATTCTCAATGCCTACATTACGGTGATTATTTCTTGAAATGAATACATTCATTCATTGGTTATTCTCTGAACTGATGAAAATGAACCAGTTCAGTATAATGTAACTACCATTTTTTCATACTATTATTTACAACACTAATATAAGAATGCTGGATGACCTCCATCTTTTACACATGAGTACACAAAACTGTTGAATATTATAGATGGTATTCAAATCTGAGCCTAAACCTTTTGGTCTTTCTGCCACATGACGTTGCTTCCTTGGATTAAAAATATGGCTTACTAAATAGTTACTAGCTGTGTGACATTGTCTAGTTACTTAAACTTTCTATGCCTGGTTCCTGTAAAGGAACAATTACAGTATTGTTAGATTGATGTGAAAATCAAGTGTAATAACACATGTAGAGTGCTTAGAAATTAGTAGTAGTAGTACATGAAGAATGTTTCTTTTTTCTATACTTTTGAAGACCATTAAAAGCTAAAAGTTTTTAATAAATGATAATTAGATGTTGAGCATTAGGTATGAAGGAACAGAAAAACTCTAGTTGGATTTGAGCTGAAGTACTAGTCAATATATCAAAAGATAATCCTTTAACTGTAATAACTTACATTCAATATTGAAATCACTTGGTTAGACAAACTTTCTGCTCTTCATTTCAAGATGGAAGAAGCTTTTAAAAGCCTTTTCTGATTAATAAAACAGATTAAAAGTTTATTGCAAATCTTTTGGAAAATACAGGAAAGTTAAAAGAAAAAAGCAGAGATTACCCATAATTCTACTAATTAGGGTAATATGTTATATATTTTCTCCATTTTCTATACTTTTTTTTTCTTTTAAAATCATTGTGAGCATTTTCTTAGGTTATTAAAAATGCTTCTTAAATAATGAGCATTTACCAAGTGCTTGCCGTATGCCAGACAGCTTTTAAGTGCCACATGTGTATTAACTCAAAAATCTTCATAACATCCCTGGGAGGGAAGGTGGTGCTATTGTCCCTGTCCCAGAGAGCTTAATCACCTCGCCTGCCTGGTCAAATAATTAGTGTCAGAGCCAGGGTTTAAGCTCAAGAAGTTTAGTTCCAGAGTCTTACCCTTCACTGTCTCCCTAAAAGATAATTTTCAATATCTGCATAATAATATGTTAGTAGGGAAAGAGCCATAGAGGTCATAGAATCTACCTGTATTGTTTTAAGGTAAAAGTAGTAATTACTAAACCGAGAGACATTGAATTGTGGGAAAATTTTTTAAAAAAGCTTTAAAGATGTAAGCGTCTATTATAGAACACAAAAGCAGGATTATCCTGCATCCATTGGAATAAATGTAATATTGCAGAGTGTGATACATTTTTACACTGCAAATAAAACTCCTAATTTTCAAGCATGAAATTCTTGACATTTCAAATATGTTGAAAGGAGTGATGAAAATGTTAATTGAAAATTAATAAAAATATAAGGCAGCATGACTTATTGTAATTTTTATTAGCACTGTGTCATATATTTGATCTGCTTTTATTTGTAAATTTATGATTATGTCCATTTTTATTATAATAGAAATGGAGAAGAAGCTATTGGAGGAAAGGACTTTAAAACAGAAAGTGGAGAATCTATTGCTGGAAGCTGAAAAAAGGTGCTCCCTATTAGACTGTGACCTCAAGCAGTCACAACAGAAAATAAATGAGCTCCTTAAACAGAAAGATGTGCTAAATGAGGATGTAAGTATTAATTTTACTAATACTAATAAACTATTTAATGAATTAATAAGAAATTAGGTTTATTGGTAAAGGTCTAATGATGGTTTCATAATTTAAAAAATTTTTCTATAAAATAGCATTCTACAGCCTGTAGGTTTAAGCATATCATTTGATGATATACTAAATGAGCCATACTTTAAAATTTTTAAAAATTATTTTTACCTCAAAGATTATATTTTATTTTAAAGGTATATTTATAACATTCTTAGAAATATAAAAAGTATTTTACTAAGAAATGAATTAGCTTCCTAAGGGTAAGAATCTATTTTTGTATCACCATATTTGATGCCACTTTGTTGATAAGAAAAATCAATTTACTACTATACCAAGTTCACAATTTGTTTTTTAGGTTAGAAACTTGACATTAAAAATAGAGCAGGAAACTCAGAAGCGTTGCCTTACGCAAAATGACTTGAAGATGCAAACACAGCAAGTTAACACACTAAAAATGTCAGAAAAGCAATTAAAACAAGAGAATAACCATCTCATGGAAATGAAAATGAACTTGGAAAAACAAAACGCTGAACTTCGAAAGTAAGTTTGAGACAAAGTTTTAATATGCACAATTATCTACTTGTAAATTATCTTAATTTTGGTGTATCTGGGGATTTTCTTTTGATCATTTTACTCTCCTGACCATATTTTCCCTTTCTTTCTGCAAAAGTTGTGTGTTGAATGCCACTGTTGTCCTTAAAGAAGACTGTATTTGTTTCCCCAACAGTTTTTCACTGCTGCTACCTAATGATAATATGAGGTAGAGAAGGTATGTTGGTGTTGCAGCAAAGGAAAATGTCTGTGATTTTCACTCCATAAGATTCTTCCTCAGGACTGCCTCTCAAGCCTGTTGTCCATGTGCCTTTTGTAATGATTTTGTAGGATATACTCTAGTGCTCTACTTAATGTACTTAGAAAGTGGAAAGCATATTGTTAAAATACTTTAAAAATATACAGTAAGTATGCTATTAAAGTTTTTCTCATTCATTCTATTAGTAGTATAATTACTTCCCAATCGTGACTAAAGGTCATATTGGACCCCAGGTATTTGATGAGAGGCAGTGTGATAGAGTGGAAAGAAACATAGGCTTTGGAGCAGACAGACTGAGGTGTGAATATCAGTTCCATTGCTTACTAGTTGACCAACATTTGGCAAAATAGTTTAAGCTCTCTGAGCCTTTTATCACACCTTTGAAAGAGGGCAGTAATAGCTTGCTTGTTAGGGATCTTGTAAAGGACACCCATGATTCATTTAAAGCATCCAGCACACAATAAATGGTAGGGACTGTTAATGCTACAACTATTACTGTTAATACCACTACAACTATGACTGTTACTCTACCATTTTTCTTTTTTTTTGGTATCTTGAAGTTTTTATTTATTTATTTTTATTTTTTTACTCTACTGTTTTCATCATTGTTGATTGCCTGCTTTTTACATACCTGTGATAGATCCATAAAATTGACACTATCCAGGAAAGGATGCTCAAAATATTCGTGTAGACTTTGTTCTTTTTGCTGATCTGTTTATTGCCAGAGTAAGCGTAGACTCTTAATGAGAGTTCAACTTTTAAAATTGGAACTAGATACTAGGCTTGTGGCCCACACCTGTAATCCCAGCACTTCAGGAGGCCTAGGTGAGAAGATCACTTGAGCCCAGGAGTTCAGGACCAGCCTGGGCAACATAGCAAGACTCCCATCTCTACAAAAAAATATAATAATGTTGGTGCACATCTGTAGTCAGTCCCAGTTATTCAGGGAGGCTGAGGCAGGAGGATCACTTGAGCCCAGGAGTTTGAGGTTGTAGTGAGCTATGATGATGCCACTTCATTGTAGCCCAGGTGACAGAGCAAGACCTTGTGAAAATAAAATAAAATATAATAAAATAAAATTAGAACTAGAAATTGGAACAGTATTCAGACATTTTCATCTTTGATTTTTTTGTTTTGTTTTGCTTTGTTTTTCTGTATATCAAGTTTATTCTTCTCATTTTAGGCCTGCTTTTTCCATTTAACAGAAAACTTGGCCATTGACAGCTCTAGAGATATGTCTTATAGCTTCATTTATTTGGAGAGACTCTGATCAAACTTTATTGGAATCCAAGTTCAGAAAGCACCCCAAAGTCCTGGGATTAAACTCATTGGCCTAGCTTCAGTCAGCAGCCTAAGCAGTGAATCCTAGGCTCTAGGGAATACAGTTTAAAACTGCTTGGCTGAATGTTGTCCATAGTATCTATCCTAACAATGGTGTTTATATGAATGCAAGAGGTAGTTAATCATCTAGATTGTGCTTTTCCCTCAGTTCTAATAACACTTTGTTTATACCTTATTTGTGGTACTTAGTATATATACCTCTTATTTTCTTTCTAAGTTCACATGGGTCTCTTGTTTTTTAATCTCTGTTTTCCTAGTCACTCCTCCCCAAAGATACCCATGTTTTCTATCTCAACCACCTAATAGGTTATAAATTCACTGAAGGACAAAAATCATTTCTGTTTTGTTCTCTCCAATCCTTGATTAAGGTCTTGCACATAGAATATCTTCAATAAATGTTGCATGAATGAATGCTTCCCTATTATGTGTAAGGCATTGGAATAGTCACTGGGAGAGATAGAAAGATTTATCAAGTACATGTCCTACTCTGGAGAAGCTACTAATGTTTTATCAGAAGTTATTTATTGGGGAGAGGAGGTAAGGCAAGTACATAAATAATTGGAATGTTAGGTCAAAAGAAAAAGATACATACAAAGGGAATTTACATATGAAGTGCTATATAGGCTGCTTTTTAAAATGGCCAACATATATATCTCTTCTTCCTTCTAAGATTCTAGTAAAATTCTAGTAAGGAAATTTTTAAATATATGAACCCATAATAAGAATGACAATGGGATGGAGGGCAAGAAGGTCCTTTGATGGCAACTGATAGAATCCTTGTGACTATTGAAGTGGAATGAAGGGAGCAAGGACTATGTATAAGGCCAGGAGTATATATAAAATGGGATGCAGATGAAGAAAAAAACATTTCAATATTCAAAGGAAATGCCTTGAAGGGCTGGAGTAAATGTGGCACTGTGAATGGAATAATCGACTGGTCATACTTCACCACCACCCTTATAGAAATGTCTGCAGCCAGGTACCTCCCACTACTGTTATGAAACCACAAGGGGGTTTGGGCTTAGGTCTAGCTGCTCTCTGCACAAAGATCCCATTATTGAGACACGAGGATTGCCAACAAAGAAGCGAATTTTTTAATACGAAAGATGTATGTCAGGAGAACAGGGAATCAGTATCAGCCTCAAATCGGTCTCCCTAACAAACAGTATGGGCTTTACAAGGAGGGGCTATGTGCATTGGAACAAGTTGTGATGAAATTAACAGGGGGCTACCTGCATTGGCGCAGCTTGTGGGGGCTGGTGAGTCTTGGCATCAGGAACTTTGCCTCAGAGCTTCAGAGTCTTAGCTCCTTGTCTTGCAGAAATTCTGCCATTTCTGTGAAACAACTTAGAAAGTTCAGGTAGTTAAAATTTTCAGGATTCTGGTCATCATGCCCTACTGGCCTGAGAATCTAAAACATGAGAAGGAGAGGCTTAGAAAAACATATAGGGGTCATTGAAATTTGTTCATAGACCACTAGAGTTCCTCTGAGAGCATTATCCTCTAAAGAAACTGGGCACAACCTCTAGGGTATTATAATGGAATAGCTAGTATGGGGTGAAAAGCCTTCTTCAGTCCGGCATTTAGGGATCCTACTGCTTAATGCTGGCTTTTTAAGCCTCTCATCTTAAACTGAAGCTTGCCAATGAGAAAACTCCTCCCATGTGCATAGAGATTAAAATTTCTCTCACTTCCTTTCTAAATAAATAACCATGAGGAAAGCCTTCAATATCAAAGAGGAAGACTATGGTAGAGAAAAAAGGAAAAGAAAAAGCGCCCTAAAGGAAACATACATCAAGGAGTAGAAGAGAACTTCTAAAAGTTCTGTAATGACAGAAACATTATAAAAATCCTCTTGTAATTAGTATTTATTAAAAATTTCAGGAGATACCACTTCCACTTATTCTAGAATAGGAAAGTGCTCTCAAAGATTAAAAATATACTGCCAATATAAATTGACTAGAAGGGTTCAAAGAAAAGGTGAAATTTTACAAAACGTAGAGCAAAAAGAAATGATATGGAAGATGCAAAAGAAATAGGTAAGACATAGAGAGACTGTTCCAAGAGTTCTAGCACCCAGCTAATAAGAATTCCAGAGAGGACTAAACACCATGGGGAGGAAATTGTTAAAGGAATAATAGAGAATTTCCCATAGCTCTTGAAAAGTCTTTAGATTGAAAGGACCCAGCAACTGAATGAAAAAAGACCTACATCTCGACATGTTCTCGTGAAATTTCAAAAACAAAGACAAAGGATGGGAGTGCTAGAGTTCTCATCTAACAGACCGGGGGTATTATGCTTTGTGGTTGAAGTAAAAAGAAATAGAGCCTTAATCATGTCACTTAAACCAATGATACAACTATTAATATTTGGGGTTTGGGGAGAAGCTGGGGGTGGCAAGAGAGCTAAATTCAAGTCTAGCAGCAGGGAATTGGTAAATGATATCTAAAATTTATGTCAAGAAATAGCTGAAATGTGGAGGTAACCACCGAAAGAACAAAACCCAGAAATGAAACAAAGTGATATCTTGTAGATGGGTAGGATTGGTGGGGTTGGAGAGGAGTAGATTAAGAGGCTGTTATTTCTTTGTATAATAATTCCTTCCTGCTCTTCTGTACTATTCATTTGTAACCATGTGCCTATTACATGGTTACTTCCTGAAAAATGCTTTTCTTAAATATCTAATAATTGTTGGGTTTCTAAAGTTACATATAAGTGAATGATATGGGCTCTTCAAGAAGATCTTGATATTGAAATTATACTAGGGTGTGCTACAAGTGGGCTTAACTGATGATGGTCAGTTTTAAAACTTGACCTTTCATGGGTGGGACATGGAAAATGTATATAACCTAAACTTATGTACCCCCATGATGAGCTGAAATAAAAAAAAAAAAAAAACTTGACCTTTCATATATTTATTATTAGCATCTCTCACATTTTTGAGTCAGAAATAAGAATCATGAATTCTCAATAATATACTCATCAACAATAAAATACAGAGATAATATGGATAAGTGACATTGAGTCATAACTTCCTTTTTACCCAGAGGTTTAAAAGCCAATAAGTAAGCAAAGTGATTGAATTGTGTTAGATGTGAATAGGATGAGTGTTCTAAGTAATATAGTGGAATTGTTTACTCCAAGTCTTTCTTTTTTTTTTAATTTTTATTTTTTTCTGTAACACTGTTTTGAAGACATGAGTCTTTCTTGCTGCATACTTTTTTTTTAAATATCCAAGTGGTATCAAAATATCTCTCGTTGTAAAATACTCAGACCTATATTTAAATAAAGAAAGAAGAAAGAAAATAGAAGTTCCCCTTCATGAATTCAGACATTTTCCTCTCTGCAGAGATAACATATCCTAACAGTTTGTTATCTGTCCTTTATTTATCCTATTTCTGTACCTGTACCTATACATCTGAACAAATATATTAATATATAGGGTTGGGTTTTTGTACATTTTATTTTGGTTTTTGCTTATTTGTTAATTATATCATAGAAGTTATATTGTTTTCTAACTTGCTTTTCCGCTTAGTTTTGGCTTGCAATAACTATAATTTTTATGTTTTTGCAAGGAGCCTAGAATTTAGTGTAGTATTTGAACCCATCTTCTTAAATGGGTTGTTGGGCTCACTTTTTATTTTATTTTTTAGTTTATTTCTTTATTTAAGATTAACAAACATATGGAAAAAGTACACAAATAAGTGGAGAGCTCAGTGAATTTTTACAAAGTATGTAAATCTGTACAGTTACCATCCAAATTTAGATATAAAATGAGCACTCCTGATCTCCCTACAGGCCCTCTTCCACAGATTTCTTTCACTCCCCCAAAGATAACTAAAGTTCAGGTACTCCTTGAATTCTACTATGTGGTTGGCATACATGGTTGATAACAGTGTATGTATGGGAATGCATAATTCGGTGTTGTTTAGTATAACACTGTTGGGTCTCAGACCACCTTTATATTCTAAAAATTATCGAAGATTCCAAAGAGTTCTTGTTTATGTGATTTATCTAATGATATCTGTTGTGTTCAGAATTAAAACTGAGACAATTTTGAAACACAAGAACACACAAGCACACACTTCATTAGCCATTGTATGTCACATAGCTGCCGGAAAAGTCCAGATGCACTCGTGAGGCAATGAGAGTAAAAAAATGCAGTGGTGCTTAGTATTATTATGAAAATGATCTGACTTCATGGATTTCCTGAAAGGACCTCAGGGACTCCCAGGAGTTCCCCAGACCATACTTCAAAACTTGCTGGTTTAAAATGTGTATAATTTATTCAAACCTTTGATTTGATGTCCTCACAGAGAACGTCAAGATGCAGATGGGCAAATGAAAGAGCTCCAGGATCAGCTTGAAGCGGAACAGTATTTCTCAGTAAGTTCTAGACACATTAATTTGAAAATCGCTGTACTTGTAGAATTTTGTTTTTTAATTTTTACTCAGAACCAGGAGAATGATTCTTGTCTTTGCAATATATTTGTATAGCAAACACCAGACAGAGTTATGGATGGGATGTTTTGTATCACACACCTCTTAAAAAGAGCAAGTGGGCAAAAGAATGTAGATCGTTTAGCAAAAGTCCATTATCATTGCTAGAAAAATAATCGTAAGCACAATACCATACCCTATGAAGCTGATTAAAAGCATTGCTTTTTGAGGAGGAATATATTTTCATAATGAATAAAATTGTCATTTTAACCTTTGTGCTTTTTAAAGATCAGTTTTAAAGTGTGAAGTAGAAACTGTCACCTCTGTTTCATTTATTTAAGCCAATAAAATTTTCTTGTCTAAATTAGTAATATTTTTCCTTGGCTCCTCATTCATCCTACCTATGTCTGCCATGCAATAAGAAATAACCACTCTGATAGGAGTCATAAATCACGCTTCTAAATTATTAACTGAACTTTTATTAATCAATCAGCTGATGACCAGAAAATAGGACAGTTCATTAAACTATTAATTTACTCAGGGGCTCAATATAAGAAAATATTTGTATGTTTCCTTTTTTGTCTGGATAGGTTTTGAATGTACAAATAATATTCCTGGTGATGATGCTATAAATTTCTATTTTGTTATTTAGACCCTCTATAAAACACAAGTTCGGGAACTTAAAGAAGAATGTGAAGAAAAGACCAAACTTTGTAAAGAATTGCAGCAAAAGAAACAGGAATTACAGGATGAAAGGTAAGGACAAGACCCTATCTCTTTTGTTCATAGCTATATACTCTGCTCCTAAAACAACAGTGCCTGGTATTCACTAAATAAAAATTTGTCGATGAATAAAAATTTGTTGGTGAATTAGATAAAAACTTTGACTTCATAATGAAAATTAAACATTAAAGTGATACATCTCTAAAATGTAGGGACTCTTTGGCTGCTCAACTGGAGATCACCTTGACTAAAGCAGATTCTGAGCAGCTGGCTCGTTCAATTGCTGAAGAACAATACTCTGATTTGGAAAAAGAGAAAATCATGAAAGAGCTGGAGATCAAAGAGATGATGGCTAGACACAAACAGGAGCTTACTGAAAAAGATGCTACAATTGCATCTGTAAGTAAAATTCTTAGTACTTTTTTGGATTATAATTAAATTGTTATATCATAAATCTTCTTTAGAATCACTAGGAAAGTGTCATAGATTTAAATGAAAAATTATATATGCTGCCTACAAGATTTTTAATCCATTTAACCATCAGCTTCTCAGCGTTATTTGTTAAAGAGAGGCTTACTGAAGAACTATTTCCAGTGACTTCACCTATTGGCAAATTCAAAGTTAAAGTACTAAACTGAAAGGAAAAATACCAAAAGTAGAAAAGAATTTTTCTTCTCTTTAGACAGAGTTTAATTTAAAAGAATCTTGAAACTACCATGAAGACATTTAGTTTTATGCAGATTGAAAAAATTGCAATAAAAATTTCAAAGAGAAGTAAAATATCAGGTAGTTGGGTTTACCCTATCAATTATCCAGACCTATTGAAATGCTGCAATAATTGAGAAGTGTGGTAATAGAAAAGGATATTTAATCCTGTTCAGTGGAAATGAATAGGGAAGCTAGAAATAGATTCTGACACATACAGAAATTGGCATGTGATGGAAGTGGCAGTATGCAAATCAGTGGGAAAGGACACAGATTTAATAAATGGTTTTAGAAACACTATTTTTATGTGGAAAGGAATAAAATTAAATTCTTACCATATGACACACAAAAGTAAATTCTAGCTATCTTAAGCTAAATATGAAAAATGAAAATGTTAAGCTATTAGAATCCAAAACTTACATATAACAGAAGACAACATAAATAAGTAACAGGGAGGAGATAATTTGCAATATATTTATTAAATAGAGGATTAGTATCTAGAATATATGTGGCACTCCTGCAATTCAGTAAGAAAAGGTTAAACAATTCAGAAGAAAAATTGGCCAGAGAAAAAACCTAAATAGATAAGCAGTTGCTTAACCTCACTACTCTCTGAGAAAAGCCTAGATAAAACAACTTTGAAAGACCATTTCATACTCATCGCACTGACAGAAATTCATTATCTGACAATTCCAAGTGTTTGAAGACTGGAAGAGGGCATTCTTATTTACTACTATGGGGAGTGTAAATTTAGTATGGCAGAGCATAGTATAGTAAATAGTATGAGAATTTCCAGTAAATCTTAAATATTCATATAATACTGTCCAGAGAAAGTCCACATTAAGATAAAAACACTATAGAAACTCAGGCATGACACTTTTAATAGCATAACTGTTACAGCAAAATCTCAATTTTTTTTTTTTTAAGAGACAGGGTCTTGCTTTATTACCCAGGCTAGAATGCAGCGGCATGATCTTAGCTCACTATATCCTCGAACTCCTGGGCTCAAGTGATCCTCCCACCTCTGCCTCCTAAGTAGCTAGGACTTCAGGCGCACACCAGCACACTTGGCTAATTATTTTTTATAGAACAGGGGTCTCACTGTGTTGCTCAGGCTGGTCTCAGACTCCTAGCCTCAAGTGATCCCCCCATCCTCAACTTTCCAAAGTGAAGAGATTACAGGCATGAGCCCCTGTACCTGGCCCAGATGTCTTATTAGTAGATGAATGAATGGATACATTAAATGTGGTAGAAGGTGGAACTAATTATGTCAGTTAAAATGAATTAGTTAGATCTTTATATATATCAGCAATTTAATTCTTTAACGTATTGAGTGAAAACAGTTACAAAGATAAATACAGTATGATTGGAAATCACATAAAACCACACTATATATTGTTTCAGGTATATGTAATAAAACACAATTATAGGTGAAAAAGGTGAATACAGTTTATAATACAGTTTATCACAAGGACAAGAAGCATAGCAATGGATATACTTAGAAAAACAAGAGGGGCCCAGCGCGGTGGCTCACACCTGTAATCCTAGCACTCTGGGAGGCCAAAGCGGGCGGATCATTTGAACTCAGGAGTTCGAAACCAGCCTGAGCAAGAGCGAGACCCCATCTCTACTAAAAAATAAAAAATAAAAGAAATTAGCTAGACAACTAAAAATATATAGAAAAAATTAGCCAGGCATAGTGGCACATGCCTGTAGTCCCAGCTACTCAGGAGGCTGAGGCAGTAGGAATGCTTGAGCCCAGGAGTTTGAGGTTGCTGTGAGCTAGGCTGACGCCATGGCACTCTAACCAGGGTGACAGAGCAGGACTCTGCCTCAGAAAAAAAAAAAAAAAAATGAAAAACAAGAGGTTCAGTAACATCGCAGGATATTTTCGATTTTAATTGTTGTTTTGTAACTTAAATTTTGTAAACAGGGATGTGATTTTTTTTTTCCACTTTAATTTCTTAGCTTGAAGAAACTAATAGGACACTAACCAGTGATGTTGCCAATCTTGCAAATGAGAAAGAAGAATTAAATAATAAATTGAAGGATGCTCAAGAGCGTATGTATTAACAAAGACTAAAGTTAATTTTTAATATACCTAGTATTTATCAGTTGCTATAATTGTTATCAATAAAATTTTTAAATTTTTCCATGTTTCAGAACTGTCAAGGTTGAAAGATGAAGAGATAAGTGCAGCAGCTATTAAAGCACAGTTTGAGAAACAGCTGTTAACAGAAAGAACACTCAAAACTCAAGTATGTATAATAGAATCTAAATATGATTTTGAATTTTGTTTTAGTTTATCTCTTCTAGCATTACAAATTAGAAGCAATAGCCATTGAATGTATCAATATTTGTGAACAGTCAAAATTACTGATTTTTGCCAGGTTGGGAGAAGTTAGATTTGATTAATATTGTTCAGTTTAATGTCTACTAAATTTTTCCATATGGAACCACATTCTCTCCCAACTTTTTATTGTGATTTAATAAGTTTTTCTGCTTTTAAGGAACTATAGGGAATGACCATTTGCTGACAGCTTGAAAGGGTCAGTCTGAAAAGGCACCTGTGATTATTGGCCACCCCTCAGCCAACTCCCACAATTGTGTATACAGCTCAAAGGCGTGTGGGTACTAGGTACACTTCGCTGTTGTTGGACATGGTGTATTTTATTAATGTGATGCCAATGCAAAATTTTCTTTTAGAGTAAGGGAAGAAAGATCTGCCTGTTAAAGTTTCTTTTGGAACTAAAAAATTGTAGCAAGTGACATCACATCAAACCTATAAATATTTAAAATTACAGTTTTCAGAAAAACGTGTAAAAAACTAACAGTATAGAATGGAGGTAGATGATGAGTAATAAAGGTATATTATTTCAATAATATGGAATGTTTCTTTGTAGCCCTGTGTATAGGGAAGAAGATTATTAGTGATTGTATAACTTGCTATTGATGAGTTACTTAGAAATCATCAATGTAATTTATTTTATTTACATACTTATTTTTATGTTTTTAAGGCTGTGAATAAATTGGCTGAGATCATGAATCGAAAAGAACCTGTCAAGCGTGGAAGTGACACAGATGTGCGGAGAAAAGAGAAGGAGAATAGAAAGCTACATATGGAACTTAAATCCGAACGTGAAAAATTGACCCAGCAGATGATCAAGTATCAGAAAGAACTGAATGAAATGCAGGCCGTAAGAATACTTTCTGGACTCTAGATTAAAGACTTCTTTTTAAGAAGTGGAATTATTTTCATGTTTGTGTGTTATTTCACTGGTAGAACATTTCTATTACTTAATAATTATTATTATTGAACCAAGAAGCAAAATTATGAGATACATTGCATGCATTTTATTTGTTAATTTAATTTCTTATAGCAAATAGCTGAAGAAAGCCAGATTCGAATTGAACTGCAGATGACACTGGACAGTAAAGACAGTGACATTGAGCAGCTGCGGTCACAGCTCCAGGCCTTGCATATTGGTCTGGATAGTTCCAGTATAGGCAGCGGACCAGGGGATGCTGAGGCAGATGATGGGTTTCCAGGTACAGATTTGCTTTCTTCCCTCCTGTTTGTCTTTAATATAAGTCAGTAGATTGCTTTAAGTCCTGTGACTGACTGCTCTGGAGGAAAAATGTTTGTCATTTTTTAAAGGGAAAACCTATACTTTACAGTGGAGATTCAAATAACATTTTAGAATTATTTTATTTATTGGTTTTTGACAAACTTTTTCATAAACGTGCAAAAGAAAACTCCACGTGTTTAGTTATGTAAATTAACTCATTATATATTATAGTAGCTCTCTTTTTAAGCTTTCATTTTATTTTCTCTTCTTTCTGCATTCTTACTTGTATGTTGGGTGTGTAGTTCATATCACTCAATCACACACTATGGAATCCATGTCATTCACCTACCAGCGTTCCTCTGCTTCTCTCAATGTTGCCACTAAGCCTTCCAGTTCTCACATGCTCCTTGACTCTGACTCTGACTCTGACTCAGAAGAAGAATCTTTGCCTTACTTACCCATTTCAACGGAACCTAATGGTACAGGTGATATCCTGAAAATCTTTTCATCTTTAGAGTTTTTCCTACTACCCTTGATTTTAGCCTTTTTGAAAAATTTTTATAACATTAACTAATATTCGCTAACTCTAACATGTTGCCCTATACTCAATTAAAAATAAACTTCTGCATGAACAAAGAATTTGTTTTTCAGGTATTTTCATATGGTAGTACTATTGTAATTGTGATACGTAATTTATTTTGCTAACTTAACAAGAATGGAGCAGTACATTATATCGCTTAAGAATGCATGGTTTCACTACTTGTTTTAGCCGTTTCAACCAAGAAGAATTTCTTTACAAAGTTTAATATCAGGAGTTGACAGTACAGAAAAAAGCATGTAGACTGTTTCAGAGGATATTAGGTTTTTATTGAGTGCTTCACCTAGTCACATTGTGCTAGGCCTTATAAGAGAATATGAAGCAATTTGGGCTGATCTTTACCCTGAAAGGGCTTTTAGTTTCAATTAAAAAACCAGAGAGTTTCTTCATTTAATGTCAAAGAGGCATCTCTGTGTGATCTTTCAAGACTTCTATTTCCTCATCAAAATTAAGGGTATAATTCCTGTTCTGTGGGGAGGATTGAAGAGAATTTTTGTAAAGCATCTAAGCACAGTTGACACATAGTAGATGTTAAGTAAGTGATAGCTACTTTTACTATTATTAATAGAATAACCTCCCAAAATGGTTTCACTTATTTCATTAAAAGATATTGATCACATACCATTTAGGATAAATTCCAAGGATTCAGACACTTTCCTTTGTTGAACTAGAATTTTATTGATCTTGATATTTTGGAATATAGATATCTTTTGGTTATATTGCCACTCATTAACTAAATTTACATAATTTATACAATTTTACTATGGCCATTCTGAAAGTCCATTTTCTCTGAACATATAATTATTTAAAATGTTTTCTCCTCAAAGATGTGCACTTTTTCTATAGTTAGGCCTTCTTCCAAAGGAAAAATAAAGGGTTCTAATCTAATGCTGGTGGACCAGTGACAACCGAGAGCTGCTGCTGCCTGTTTGGTTTTTTTTTTTGCAACTTTTCTCCTGAATTTTGCAAATGCATGAATTTAATCAGTGGGATATTTGACTTTATAAAAAGTAGAATATCTATTTCCAATGTGATATAACGTAGATTTTGTTTTGCATTACATAACTTGTGTCTACTGATCATATGCCATTATTGTATCCTAGATAATTTACAGTGATAAATTCTGAAAGGCTTATTTGATTTCTGACTTCCATTTAAAGTTTTATTAAATTCCTTGTCAAAGGAGAATCGTTACATATATACTTATATCTTGTGCCTTTATTTATAGAGTCAAGATTAGAAGGATGGCTTTCATTGCCTGTACGAAACAACACTAAGAAATTTGGATGGGTTAAAAAGGTAATTGGTACTTTTGAATATGGTTTTTATTATTTTTTGTTTTGTTTTGTTGTTTTGTTTTGCTTTTGGTGGTCTAACTCCAACCATTGGATTTACATGACTAGAACTTCTAGGCACATAAAACTTGTTTATACTTTATGATTTGGAATGATGTTATTTTATTTATCTTGGTAAAAACTTATTTTTTTCTTCATGTGTTATTAATAAGACAGGTTTTGTTAGGAAAATATAAGCCTGTTGATCTTGGTGCTTTTGCTGTTTGGGAAAACAACTCTGGATATGATTTTTAAAAAAGACCCCTTTATTTCTTTTCCTCTGTTACTATGATTATTGATGTTATTATGTTCATTTTTGATGAGGTTACTAATGCTGTTAGATCCCAAAGCTAAATAAGTCCCAAAAATATTCGACTTCACCCTCTGCCCCCATTTGCTTATTTAAAATATCTACAAACAAAATTTATTTTAAGGAAGACTTTCCTGAAGATGTATTAAATACTTTTTAGCTACTTAGGTATTTTATATGATTTTATTGCCAATATAGAATTTATTTTCAAAGAAAATCAATAAGGTATATAATAACTTGAGTCATTAATTCCTTTCCTCCCTCTTTTTAACAGTATGTGATTGTAAGCAGTAAGAAGATTCTTTTCTATGACAGTGAACAAGATAAAGAACAATCTAACCCTTACATGGTTTTAGATATTGAGTAAGTGTTTTTATTAGAATATTTGGGAACTGTATCTTTTCTCATCTTTTAAAGTATGGTAAGAGAGTAACAATTAATGTAATTTATTAGCCATGTAAGAACTATAGTATAGCTCCTCCCATACTGTTGTTACATTTTCTTGCAGTTTGCTTTATACAGATGAAAGAAATTGCTAAAAATCTTAAGTAATGATTGAATTAATAGAATAAGATATTCGGTAAGCTCCTAACATGGGTCAAAGTAGTTAACTTTTAATTTCTGAGTTAAGTATAGATTAATATAATTTGATCCTTGGGTAATATTTTATTTCTTTATTCAAAATCTTTCCTAGCAAATTATTTCATGTCCGACCAGTTACACAGACAGATGTATATAGAGCAGATGCTAAAGAAATTCCAAGGATATTCCAGGTAAACATACTTTTATTTTGTTTTTGTTTGTTTGTTTGGTTTTATTTTATTTTTTTCACCTAAGTTATGATATGACAGATCAAATTTCTTTATTTTTTGGCCTTCTTCAGATTACCTTTCTGTTTCAGTCCCATTTAAAAATGATTTTTTATTTTGTGACTTGTTCTGTTTGGATACATCTTCATTCCGTTTACCATTTTAATTGTTAAAGTCTGTAGTGTATTTATATCATGTTTCTGGCCTTTGCTATATTTTTAAGGTTGGTTATAATTTTTTTAAGCATGAACTTTTTCCTTTTGTTTTCAATTTTGTGTTCAGCTCTCTAGAAAGTTAAAAAAATTGCTTATGGAGTTAAATTTTGTACCTGGTATCCCTTTTACTTCCGATTTAAAATAAAGCCAAATACTTCCCTTTACTGCTTTCATTTTAAAATTAGTCAATCTAATAATTAGTTATTCAGTTTTTCTGTATAAAAGCTATTGTGCTTGGTGTGCTATTTGGGAGTTGGCCCCTTGTTTTCTGGATGCTTGTAATATTTATTCATAGTATTTTACACATCCTTTCCTCTTTTTTTCCCTCCGTCTACTCTCCAAATACAGATCTTTTAAAATGTAGCTGTGCTTACAGCTATCACACAGGTTTCTGTTTTTAAGAATTATAACACACTAGGCCGGGCGCGGTGGCTCACGCCTGTAATCCTAGCACTCTGGGAGGCCGAGGCGGGTGGATTGTTTGAGCTCAGGAGTTTGAGACCAGCCTGAGCAAGAGCGAGACCCCGTCTCTACTAAAAATAGAAAGAAATTATATGGACAGCTAAAAATATATATAGAAAAAATTAGCCAGGCATGGTGGCGCATGCCTATAGTCCCAGCCACTCGGGAGGCTGAGGCAGTAGGATCGCTTAAGCCCAGGAGTTTGAGGTTGCTGTGAGCTAGGCTGATGCCACGGCACTCACTCTAGCCTGGGCAACAGAGCGAGACTCTGTCTCAAAAAAAAAAAGAATTATAACACACCAATTAGTATAATTGCCACATTTCTTCAGGCAATTATTTTGAATGATGTCTCAAAAAACTTTCTAACGCTTATGAAGTGCAAATTTACCTGTTGCTGGGCTGATAGTGTTGCTAAAGCATAGTAAAATACAGGGAAAATAAGGAGGCAGCATTTGAACAGGATCAGTTCTTTTGAAATGTGAACCAAACTGACTGTCTAATGTCTTTTCTTACAGAAGCTCTTGATTAGGCAGAGTCTGCGTAGGTTTTGACTTCAAATGCATTTTCTTTTCACCGAATAATTAAGACTAATTTTACTTTATACTATCAGACTGGTTACTACATAAAAAATGTTTGGAATCATTTATTGTTGTTTGTTTGTTTTTTTTTTTTTTTTTTTTACTGTTCATAGATTCTATATGCCAATGAAGGAGAAAGTAAGAAGGAACAAGAATTTCCAGTGGAGCCAGTTGGAGAAAAATCTAATTATATTTGCCACAAAGGACATGAGTTTATTCCTACTCTTTATCATTTCCCAACCAACTGTGAGGCTTGTATGAAGCCACTGTGGCATATGTTTAAACCTCCTCCTGCTTTAGAGTGCCGTCGCTGCCACATTAAATGTCATAAAGATCACATGGACAAAAAGGAGGAGATTATAGCACCTTGTAAAGGTAACTAGTAAATTACTCACTCCATCAATTTTATTTATGTTCAGATCATTTTAAGCACATTAACTTTTTTCAAATATTTCTTTATAGTGTATTATGATATTTCAACGGCAAAGAATCTATTGTTATTAGCAAATTCTACAGAAGAGCAGCAGAAGTGGGTTAGTCGGTTGGTAAAAAAGATACCTAAAAAGCCCCCAGCTCCAGACCCTTTTGCACGGTCATCTCCTAGAACTTCGATGAAGATACAACCAAACCAGTCTATTAGACGGCCAAGTCGACAGCTTGCCCCAAACAAACCAAGGTAATAAATTAAAATGTGGTTAAAATTAAGGTCTATTAAAAGATTTTGCTATTTATAGTCAAACTACAAATTTTCCTAATTAGTTTTCCTTTGCTTGGTATTCAAATTTTAGAGCCATGGAATACCAAATGTTTGAAACTATTTTGTGTGCATGTCTCATTCATTGATTTGGCTGAAAGTGATATAAATTTATTTGCTAAATCATACACATACATTAAATTCAACCAAAAATCTATAAAGCGTTCATTTTTGTCATATTTAGGTATATAGTCAGCCCTCACTTAACGTCCACAGGTTCTTGGAAACTTCCAACGAATAAAGTTGTTTCCTTCAAAGTTGTTTCATTATAACACTGATGAGAAAAGAAATGATTTTGTTGCACTTCATTTCACTTAAAGTCACAGTTTCTAAGAACCTATCAACAACATTAAGTGTGGACTGACTGTACAATCATGCTACTTTCAGCTTTTGTAAGTGCTTTGACTAATGTAGTGATTTAGGAGATAGTATTAACATTGCATACAAGGCTGGATTCAGTGGCTCACATCTGTAATCCCAGCACTTTGGGAGGCTGAGGCAGGAAGATCACTTGAGGCGAGTAGTTCGAGACCAGCCTGGGCAACATAGACCCTGTCTCCACGAAAAAATTAAGCAGGCATGGTGATGCACTCGGGAGGCTGAGGCAGGAGGATCACTTGAGCCCAAGAGTTTGAGGGTGCAGTGAGCTATAATCACGCCACTGCACTCCAGCCTGGGTAATAGAGCAAGACCCTGTCTCAAAGAAAAAAAAAATATTGTACACAGACCCTCAAGTGTCAAGTGTGTACACTGTGTTTCTTTTTTTTTTTTTTTTTTTTGAGACAGAGTCTCACTTTGTTGCCCGGGCTAGAGTGAGTGCCGTGGCATCAGCCTAGCTCACAGCAACCTCAGACTCCTGGGCTTAAGCGATCCTACTGCCTCAGCCTCCCGAGTAGCTGGGACTACAGGCATGCACCACCATGCCCGGCTAATTTTTTTTTGTATATATATATTTTTAGTTGGCCAGATAATTTCTTTCTATTTTTAGTAGAGACGGGGTCTCACTCTTGCTCAGGCTGGTCTCGAACTCCTGACCTCGAGTGATCCACCCGCCTCGGCCTCCCAGAGCTAGGATTACAGGCGTGAGCCACTGCGCCCGGCCTACACTGTGTTTCATGATCAAACGTTTTTATATTAGGTGACTTGGGAAGCAGGACTGAAATCAGCTGATCTTAATTCAAATCCATACATTTAAATAGTAACTCAGTTGTGATTTAGAGAAAAATATAAACCATCTTTAAAAATGCAAATATTAACTAATGGGTGAAGTGGGTATTACTTGGAATTGAGGTGGACTTAGGAACATTGGAGGAAGGTGAGGTATGATCATTATGCACAAAAACAATTTGATGGAGCCGTTTTCATATGGCTATGTTAAAGTCATTTAATTAAGTATCTTGATTCAGAATAGCCATTTATTGGCTTACTAGGTACTACAGCGTTCATAAACATTGTTATTCATTGAACATGGAGTGAACATGAGGATTTGGTTAGTTAAAGGAAAAGTTACACTTAGATCAGGTATCTAATTTCAGGTATCCTTTTTGTTCCCTAACACAGGACCTTCAGTATACGAATAATGATGTGCATTGGCTGTATTATCAGAAATCTTATTCTAACCACAAATATCTTATACGAGCTTTCTTGAAACTAGAAGGAAGTAATTTAGAATGGCAAAGGTAGAATTGGTGTTTCAGCAGTGAAAATGTTGAATATTTTATGTGAGGTATGATAAAACTAAATATTATAAAATTGGTGATTACTGATAGTAATTAAGCTAAAGAAACTCAAGAGTTCAGAGACACTGAAGGCCATTCAACGTGCCTTTTACAAAACTTCTAAAAATTAAGTTCCTATTATTAATGTTGTAAAATTATTGATGCATAAATGCTGTTTTAATACCTTATAATATATAGTACTTTTCAGCTTCTAAAGTGCTTACATATATATTCTGTTCTCTCATTTAACTTCTTATGTATTCTCTTATTTGATCTTTAAAATAGTCCTATGGAGTAGAACAGGTATTGTTATCTTTCTTTTTGATTGAGACTCCAGAAGGGCAGTTTGTTTAGATCCAGGACTGTAACAGCCCCAATCCTTTCTATATATTTTTTCTTTTGTGCTATTTGAGAAGTTAATGATTTCTCTTTGTATCATAACATATAGAATTAGTTTATGAAGCAATTTTCAGACCAAATGAGGCATGCCCCGAATTATGTAACAGTCTGTTTTCATGTTCACTGACTTACACTTTCCTTGCTCCTTGCGCCAAATCAGCATTGTGATGTGTTTGAAAGCACATTTACTTTTGATTTTTGTTACTTTTTTTTTTAACTTCTGGCCCTGCCCTTTGAATCATTCTTCGTTGATTTTTTTTTTAATTTTGTCATAGCAATAGTAAGTAATAAGGATTTCTTTCTCTCATCTTGCAACTGTGCATGTAGATAAAACTAATATCAAGACTGACTGTAAAATGTATAGGGTACATTTTGTGACAATTTTTTATTTAATATACTCTTTGAAATCCTAAATGTAAAGAGCACATTTAAAATATAATTTGAATTTTGTTGTGCCTCTGCAACATTATTTCCATTGTTTTTGACATTTGAGTCTTCATTGCTTCATTAACTCATAAAATTATATCTGTGTCTCTGACATGAATCAGCCACCTACAGTTTGCATTCCATTTTGAATGTCACATTTTAAGAGTCATGTATACAAACTGGAGGGTGTGAAGAAGAGAATAACCAAGTGGCAGTGGGTCATTTGAAAGTATTATACATATAGCAAGGGAAGGAGCTAAGAATAGTTTGCCTTCTGAAGAAATTATTTGAAAGTGTGAGAGATCATAAAAAGCACCAAACATTTAAAGAACCTTTCCTTGGAAGAGGTATTAGAATAAGAACCAATCAGAGAGACAAATTTTCAACCACATTTTCAACCACATTAATGAAAAATTAAGACAATTTGTGGAGGTCCTAGTTTGTTTCAGTGCAAGACACAAAATATTGGTCTGGCTAGAGGGCATTTCTTTTTCTTTTAACAATCTTTTTAAAAAATGCAACACCTAAGTCATACAGAAAAATATAAAACAAAAATGTAACAAATGCTCATTTATCCAGTTTTAAGAAATAAAACATGCCAACGCAGTTAAAACTTAAGGGTGAGGGTAGCTATTATGTCATTATTACCTTATCTTTGTTCTTTTCCATTTCTAATATTAGAAAATTAACAGACTAATTATTTGGGAAAAAATAATAAAGTTATATACAACTTGAAGTGTGAAAAGTAAATCCATAAATGAAGCCAAAGAGAATAGGTAAATATGAATGAATATGTATCCGATCTTGGATTGGAGAAGAACTTCCAAAGAATAAAACAAAACAAAGTCAAAGATTGACTACCTCAAAATATAAAGCCTTGTAAATTTTTAGAACACCATGTATTTATAATATACATGAGAAAGATGTATATAAAGAGTTCTTATAAATCATTAAGAAAAAGAAGATTGCCTTATCCCAATATAAAATTAGTGAGGAATATGCAGGCATTACTATGAAATAGCAGTTAAATGTAAAAAAAAATAAGCCTGATTACAGTGGTCCTCCCTTATCTCATGGGCAGTACATTCCAAGACCTCAGTGGATGCCTGAAACCACAGATAGTACCAAACCCTATATATAGCATGTTTTTTCAGTCTGATAACCAAGAACTACTACTAAGTGACCAACAGGCAGGTGGCATCTACAGGACAGATATGATGGACAAAGGGATGATTCGTGTCCCAAGCAGATGGCATGGATTTCATCACCCTATTCAGGATGGCATGCAGTTTAAAACTTATGAATTGTTATTTCAGAAGTTTTCCATTTAATATTTTCAGACCATGGTTGACCACTGGTAACTGAAACCACAGAAAGTGAAACCGTGGATAAGGAAGGACAACTGTATTAAAAAAATTAAAATTACATTAAAACTATAACATAAAACCATTTTTCACCTGCCAAACTGGCAAGAGTTAAGAAACTTACTATTGGCAAGATACAGAAATGTACACTTCATGTATTGCTGGTAGAACTGAAAATTAAATGGACCCTTTTTCTGAAGCATCTTTGACAAGTTCCCCAGGCCTGCAGCGTATCCCTAGTGACCAGTTAACAGAGGAGACAGGTGAGCAGGCAGACACAGCACTGTGTACGATGTTGAAGGGTGTTATGGGGAAACAAAGCAGGGAGAATTCTGCCTGAGGACATTAAGAAAGGTCTCAAAAACTGGAAGATTGATAATTTTACTGGCAAATAAATAAGGAAAAAGCCAATTCCAGGCAAAATGTCGTGTGGAGTTGTCAGAATTACTTATGTTTGTAATTTTGTGTTGGATTGGGCGAGGGTGACAGCAGGGAGTGGGAGTAGATGACATAACACTGGAGAGAAAAGTTTGAACCTGACTGAAAAGGACCGTGTACGCTAGGCTAAGGAGTTTTGATTTTGTTCTACAGGTAAGTCTTTCAATTAGGGATTGGTATGTTCAGACTTAAGGAGATCCTAAACTGAGTACTGACAGTGAAAAAGGAGAGAAGAAACCTGGATTCAGAGAGATTTCTTAAGTCTAAATAACTAGAATTAGGTGACTGATTGGAAGGGGATGGGGGAGAAGTTTTAAGGGAAGTCTGTATGCACTGCACTAATATCTAGCAATTGGAATTGTAAATTCAAGATCATGACACTAGCACACACCTCAAAGGTTTTGGAAGGATATGCAATGCAGATTTCTCATCAACTAGCCAAGCTGGGGCATGGATACCCTGGAAGGCCTGCAGGTCTCAGCCTGCCAGGCAGCAGAGCTGAAACCACAGCTAAAATTTCCTTTATATTTAAGCATAGAAAAATGAATGTACACTAGGCTGTGATATGTATTAAGTGAACAAGTAATTATATCTAAGTTTCTGTGTTTTCTCAAATATTGTTCTGTGTTCAGCACATTTGAAAAAAGTAATCTGAGTAGTTTCTTTACTTTTAAATTAGGGTAATTATCCATCAACCTACTCTTGTCAGTGTTTCTCAATGTTAACCAGCTGCATCAGAAATCACCTCAGGTTTTTTATTTAAAAATGCAAATATTTGGGCCCCTTCTTCCATCCAGTCATATCAAAATCTGTTGGGATGAGGCCTGGTAATAATGCATTATAGAGAACACTCAGTAAATCATATACAGTTTAAGAACTGAGGCTTTGGGGACCAGATGAGTTTCTTGGCACAAGTTGATTCATGAACAACCACAGTTATAAATGATGAAAGATTACTCCTATTTTTTAAAACAAAGATGATTGCAATATTATAGTTCAGGTTATTGGATTGGAAAGAAAAGACCACATATAACCCAGCCCTAAGTCCAATTTATTTAGCTGAGAGAAGTTGCTGATGCTACTTATATACCTGGTGGCTTGTCCATAGTTTTTCATATGTAGAGCATAGCTGTTGGTGAGCCTTTGAGCAGGACCTCCTAGAAATAAAAAAGCTGTGTTCTTACTATTTTATTCCCTTTTAATACTATGGCTTATGGGGTAATGATGGAAAAATGTGAGCTGGCTGGTAATCTAACCACTTTTGTGAAGGGAATATTAACAAATGCTGGGCTTTCATAGTTGTCAAGCCAAACTAGGCATCAGGATGGTCACATCTTCACCTGGGGTACAAGAGTGATGAGGGGGAAGCACCTTGTGTCTTATTATCCCAAATATTATCTCTGTCTTCAGTTCTCTGGTATTCTGAAAAGGATACCTGGCCAACAAGTTATATGTAATTACATATAAAGGGAAAGTTTTCCCTGTGTGCTTCCATCTTAGTTTTAATCATGTTGTTATCCATGAAGGGAAAGTTAAAATGTTTACAGCATATTCAAAGTATGATTTCTAGGTCGTAGCATTAAGGTGCAATTTCTAAAGAATGTTAGAGTATAAATTTGCAAACCTCCTATTGCAGATTGCTTGATTTGGCATTTAAAGACTGGGATTGGTCATTTGATGATGTTGATGGTGGTGATGATGATGATGACGATGTTTTTGATTTCTGAAGAAATAAATGGGGTAAATCAAAAAAATCAAAAATGAGTTATTTTAGTACTTCTACATAGTGCATGTGGTTTGCACTTGGGCTTTCATTATTTTTGACTAGTTTTGAAAATTTATAAAGTTGTTAATAGTATATAGTTAAAAAATAGTTTTCAGACACATTTCTAACTGAAATTGCCATGTTAAGTATAAAAGTGAAATGCTATGTTCAGATTCTTTATAAATTTCCAGTACAGTTGGAATTAAAATTTTTTATTTTAGGAATGAAACATGTAGAAACCACAGAAGGAGTCAATTCTGTATTCATTCCATATTCAGAGGAGAATTTACAATGTTTTCAAGTTTCTACAACTGTACTACTTTGTGAACATAGCATGGGATTCCTTTCTTCATCTCTCTCTCCTTCCTTCCTCTTTCTTTCCAACTTGCAAGAATTGAAACTATAAAAACTTTATAAGTCTAATAAGTGCTGTGAAATTGTTATTTCTGATTTGGCTTTTGTGTGTGTGATGCTGTGAAATGTTTGCTTTGTGAGAATTTAATGTTACCCTTGCTGAAGAATGTTAATAGTATTGCTGTGAAAACTCTCGTGCTTTTAGAAAATGTGAAATAGTTTGGTTAATAGTACCTAAAGGAGATGTGAATGCAAGTTGAGCCTCATGACTTAAACCTTTTACATAGGATGGTTTTAAAAGAAATAATGTGTGTCTTAACCTAAGTAAGCATGTTGCAAAACATAAAGCATGTACTGTTGGGATCTATTTATAACCTGGTTAGCAGAGTATCTTTGCATCTATTTACTATAACATATTTGTTCCTGTTTTATAGATAAGAACAATGTGGCTGAGGGTCAAACAGCCAACTAGAACCTGTCCCTAAGTCCATTGCTCTTTCAGCTACATAGGCAGCTAGCAGTTAAACACCAAATCAAACTTCTATTCAGAGTTATTCTGTGGCATACTATTAAATAAGTCTAATAGCTAGTTAACCATATTAAAACTTGTGTGTAATGTTTGTAGCCAATATGGAACTTTCAAAGTCCATATATTGAGAAAGAATATAATTGCCATGTACCTAAAAATAAGAAAAGTAATAAGTAGGCTTATGCATGATTTAGGTGTTAAAAATATAGTAGCAGGAAGACAGTATAGTTTAATAATGTGAATGGAATGCCTTTTCAAGGAATTTAACAACCTCTTAAATTATTTCAGCTATTATACAATTTAAATTGTATCAGCTAACTTTATTTTTCCTTTCTTTTCAGCTAACTGCCTTCTATGAAAGCAGTCATTATTCAAGGTGATCGTATTCTTCCAGTTAAAACAGGACTGAAATATGATGGCCCAAAATTTCTTAAAAAGCTGTATTTTCCTGAGAGACTGATAAATACACATATGCATATATGTTCCTTTTTTCCCTGTAATATAGATGAAAATTTTTGGAGAGATTTCTTGGGCTCCTTTGAAGCAGCAAATTGATTGAACCAACCATGATTGGTTAATAGAGTAAGGATATCAAGTGCAACTCTTCCAAACTTGTTTCATAAAGCTCTCTTAGCAGTCACTCACACTACATTGCACAAAAGGACTGAGAAGACTTAAAGTTTAAAGAAATCATCTTTTCAGCTTCAATAGTGAGATTTCACCAGCACATTTACCAGAAGAATCTTGAAATGGATTCCACTACAGTGATATTGACTGCATCTTTCAGAAGTGACCATTATACTGTGTATATATATATATATATATATTTAAAAAACCATATATATATATAGTACTGTAATACTGCAAGAGGGTTTTTTAAACTTCCCACTTTATTTTTTATATACATTAATCAGATATCATTACTTACTGCAGTTGCAACTATGCACTTGTATAAAGCCATAATGTTGGAGTTTATATCACTCATTCATGTGTACCTGATGGAAGCTGCATGTTCGTGTTTAAGCAGTTACTGTAACAAGAAGTTTGAAGTTAATTTTATCAGTTTCCTAATGCTTCATGATAGGCAACTTTACCCATTTTGAATGCCTTAATTTAATTTTTTTTCAAAGTCTCAGCTCTTTTCTGTATTAAAAAAAAAGTGTTTACCAGCTCTTAGGATGCAAACTTGCTTTGTGGAAAAAAAATAGTGCACTATTTTTACACATAATAGTTATATCAATGTCAGCTTATTTTGATTGTATAACAAAATTTTTTTAAAGCATTGGTTATAGAAACAATAATGGATAGTATTAGAACTAATATATCTTTGATGTGTATGTATTATTCATCCAACCCTTTTTACAGACCTCAGTGTTAGTCTGTGACTACAAAATGTTTGCTTTGCTTTGAATTTGTTGGCTACCCTAGATGTGCTTTGATTTCTGGTAAAGACATTTGTGATTATCTTGACATTCACACTCAAGATTCAAAAATTATCGCAAATATAAAGAAAACTAAGACATACTGTAGATATATTTTAAATATTTAAATGTGATCTTCAAACACACAACTGTGTATGGCAATATTTCAGTATTGGGTTAAGAAAAAAACTGATAACTGGGAAGAAATGGCCTCAAAGGCACTTAATTTGATTTTCATTTTTTAAATGCTGTTAAAGTTACAGTTTAGGCAGGACCATTCCTGTTATAATTCTCATGATCACAGATAAGTATATGTTTTATACCACAACAGTATGCAGCAATGGTAAGCATCAGGTTTTTTTAAAAAAAATTATGTAGTCTTTTATCAGTCTCTCTTTACATACATACACACAGAGTTTGGTATGATACTGAAATACATCATCTAATATTTCAATGAAGGAAGTAGACATAATTTTCATTGATTCCCTCTGGTGTCAGTATAGAGATTTTTAAAGAGTTAGATCCCCATTATAGATACTGTTGTGGAAATTGAAGAGCAGTCATCGGCCTACTGATGTACTGAACCTGAATTTTGTTATTCTTACATTATCCAGTCTGCACTCTTTTATGCTGTCTGTGCTAAAACTAGATGTGCATGCCATTTCTCTTGCAGGTGTGTTCTGCAGTTCTGGTTTTGGGGGACAGCTTTTTTTTTTTAAAGTAAGATTAAAAAATGAAAAATATATAAAATTTATATAGAATAAATATTTCCATTCATTAGAATTGTTAAAAGGAGACTGAATTAATATTTTATATAAAGATTTTGTTACACTATGGGAGGTTCTATCCTATTCTGAATTGGAGAGTATATATATATATATTTTTAATAAACTTTATTAAGGTGAAACAATTTCAAGTTTACACATGAGTAACTGCAATATTTGAGTGAAAAAGGCAGAAGTTTAAATTTTGAATGCTGTATATATTAGAGAACATGGAGAATCATGGTGTGATGCAACTGTACCAGGAAAATTAATGTGAATATCTGGGGGGAAAGAGATATTCTTAGGGGTGAAAAAAATCTCTCCCATGGAGATTCTTCACATTATATGGTTTGACGTAAGGATTAATTAGTTTGTTTGTCCAACTAGTAGAAATGCGCTTAATAAAAAATTCTGACCTTGGGTAAGAATTTGCTTTGTACCGCATTGCCGCTTTTCTGTACATACATGAGTGCATGCACCTGTCCACATGTTCTCTTCCCCAGCACTCATTAAATATGACACAACCTGATTTTGTGCCAGTTTCTCTTTTTCTTGAGGCCCCAAAGCTTCCAAGATAAATGTTTATGAGACTATAAGTTGCTTATTTCTTCACACCTGATTTCTCCTAGAGCCATAAATACCTCCTATTGGGAACTAAGAACTAGTGAGTATTGGGATTTTCTTAGTTGGATTTTTTTTTACTTTTGTGGAGATAGTGAGACAGAAGTGGAAGGAAAACTGGTGCCGGTATTACTGTGGAAAATTAATGTATAGTGAATTTTTTTAAAGTATTAATTTTAAAAAAACATGCTATCTAGAAGCAAGATTTTTTTTAAAAAAAATCTATTTGAAAGTTTAAAATGCTCTAGCTAATGGATAAATATACCAATAAATATAAAATAAAGTTTAATGCCTTTAAAACTAACCTGTGCTGCAGTTGCACAAATCTGGCTCTGAAGGATCTACTTTGCATCAGCTTATCTGTATGTCCTGAACAAGAAGTACTCCAGATTGCCAAACCACACTTTAAGAAGTTATGCTGCTGTTTATCTGTCCTTACAGGATTCTGATGTTAAAATAGAGAAACTCAGACGTGATATTAACCTTATTGGAACATGCTTTAAATAACACGTTTAAATCTTATTTGAGCAAGTCACTTCAGAGTCTCTCAGTCTGCGTTGACACTGCTACTGACTCACCTCTCCTTCCCTGGAATAAGGCTTCAGCTTCCCTATGTTGTGAAGATACCACAGTTGAATTGTAAAGCACTTTGAAGGTAAGCACTGTGTGACAGTGCTGAATATTATGCTTGGGGACCTCTCCCCATCTCCCTTCCCCATAATAATGAGTTTTTTGTTTGGAATTGTAATAAGTTATGAACTGCATGGTTTAGATAATCATAAATATTTGATCAGCTGTCCCCTCTGAACAAAAATCGTACCCCCCCTTTTTTTTTTAATTTGTTGCATCTTTGTAGTAATGTAATTGTATTTTATGCCTGCTTTTTATAAAAAAAATAAAAGAAATGAAGACATGAGCATTTTCCTACTTTTCCTATGAAGTAGTCCTGGAGTGCTGCAACCTTTTAAAATTTACCCCAAATATTTGCCTTTCTCATAAGATGGGTATAAAAGATGGGATGGGGGTAGCAAACAAGTCTTGTAACTGAAGCTATGGAGTTGTGTGATTCTTCTGCCCTGTCATTTAGTTCTTGGAGAAATATAAAATAATAGAATTTCAACCAGGAGCCTCTCTCTGATTTGATTTGGGTATTTTAATGGGGACACAAACCTAACAATCTCATTTGAGCTGGTGAGGATAGGGACAGATGCAGGTGTCCCTTTTGTCAGGAAATAGTTTGATGATAGGTGGTTTTCTAGAAAGTGTCTCGGGTAGTCACTGGGTTCTTTTCTAGGACACTTACTTGCTATATGGTCTTGGGCAGGTTATTCACACTGAGCCTCAGTGTTTTCATCTGTAAAATGGAGTTTGTGTCTACTTTATAGGATCATTGTGGGATTAAATATGAAAATGTGTGTGAAATAATCTGGAATAGCTCAAATGTTTGTTTTCTCCCAAAGAAGGAAAAACAGACTGCTTCACGTAAGTATGTTCTTAAAGGAGTTGCTTTAAGCAATTACAAAGTACTAATAAACTATATCTAAATAATTTGTTGGAATAAAAATAATTTGTATTTATACTGATGGTCAGATTATAACTGCAAATGAGAAAAGATTAACTTATATCTTTTAAAAATGACATCTTGATCCAAACAGCTACAGAATGAATGATTTATTTTTAGATACCATGTTTCTCTTCCTGCTGGTCCCAACCAGTAGTTCTAAAAGGATTAACCAGTTTGTTTAAAAACTACACCTTATATGACAAAATTAGTCTGATTGAAACAAATGACAGATTTAAGATTCAGCAGAGTTCAAAATTTGAAAGTTTATTTTACATAGGAAACTAAGCATTCTCTAATAAACATCACTTATTGAATATAGCAGAATAATGCCTTCAATTAGAATGGGAAAGTGAATTTTTATTTTATATATTTTTTAAAATTTTATATGAAAGGGAGGAAGTGAGGAAGAGAGTTCAATTTTCCTTTTTTGTTTGTTTGTTCATTTTGAGACAGTTTCACTCTGGCCCTGGGTAGAGTGCAGTGGCATCATCACAGCTCACAGCAACCTCAAACTCCTGGGCTCAAGCGATCCTCCAGCCTCTGCTTCCAAAGTAGCTGGGACTACAGGCGCGAGCCACAACACCCAGCTAATTTTTCTATTTTTAGTAGAGATGGGGTCTCACTCTTACTCAGGCTGGTCTTGAACTCTTGAGCTTCAAGTGATCCTCCCACCTTGGCCTCCCCGAGTGCTAGGCATGAGCCACTGCACCCGGATAGAAAGTGAATTTTTAAATGTTAAGGTTTATATTTTTGTATGAAAATACAGTGCATACATAATCCTAACATGTTTAGGATAAGATACTATAACGAGAATAAAATCTATCAGAACTGGGCAGAAACTAGCAGTACTCTTTATATGTTTTCAATAGATAAAACCTGGCATTTTATGCCAAATTCCAATAATGGGAATTGCATAGGTGTGGCCATTTTTAAAAGGCAGCATTGTGCTTGAATCAAAAAATTTGTTAGGATTTCCTCTTCATAAGTAGAGATTGCAGCTAACAGTAAATACCTTTTGGTAGGAATTACTTAAGGCACAGTGTTAAGTTAAAGGACTATTTTGGTATACAAACTCAAGCCAATTATATTTGTGCTTCCCTTGATATCCTTGCTAGAGCTAAGCAGGTGTTGTACCGTATTATGACATACAAGGCTGTCCTGTTATATCTATGTTACAATTAAACTTTAGTCCCAGAAAGTGAACCCTAGTAATTTATTACAGTTCCATTTATGACTTTGAGCAAAATCCCACTCCATTTACTCCCACTCATGGAGAGGATTTGTTTCTTAAAAGGTTCTGAAAGTTGAAAAATAGATGCAGTTAGCTTTTCGGAGAGAACTTAATCATAACTTCAAGAGTAAGGGTGAAAGTGGTCTGCTCAAATGGGCTTCTTGGATGACTTCCGTCAGTCACCAGCCTTCTCAAAACTGCAGATGTCTGATCCCTACCATAACCTAGAAGTGGGGAAGGGAAATTGACGTTTAAACAAGTGTTTAAGTGGCTCTTTCAAGTCTAAAAAAGCCTTTGGCTTCAAAGATTCAGAAATGATTGACTAAATTTATAAAAGACCTCAATTTAGCAAGGAGCTTCTTTTTCCCTTTGGTTCAGTTATTCAAAATCCACTTTGTGTGCAGGAATAATAAATCCATCATTCAGTCTTTATAACGGTCTTCCGGTAGCGAAGTACTGTGGCTGTTACCCATATATTTAAAGCCAGCATGATCACAAAACGTATAAGAACTGAAATCAAAAAGAACAAAAGTGTGTTTTAAAACCTTTTCACATTGTAGAGCAAAATCTACATTATATAGAGTATATATACTCTTTATATATGAAAGAGTATAATCTCTTTAGAGCAGATTATACTCCTGCTCTAAAGAATAATCCTAAATAAAACTTCACTCCCCACCCCAAAAATAAAACTTAACTATCAATCATGAAAACTTCAAACAACTCTGGTTCGAAGTATTTTTGGGGGAATGATCTTCCTATCATAATGACTACTTTTGGCCACTTGGTCTGACTTCGTGAATAAATAAATCTTAAAAGATTAATTTAGAGCCATTTGCCTCTGGCTAAGAAGTAGTATAACTTTTCAAAATCCCTTTACTCCTTTAAAGTCTTGAGGGTGCCCTTATCTCAGAACATTCCGTATTAAGCAAAGCTAGTATAATGCATTCTGTTAAGATAATTCTTATACTACATTTCTTAACAGAAAAACTCGCCCAAATGTCAAAGCATATTTTATGTTGAAGTAACCATGAAAATGTGACTCTGTAAAAAAAAAATAATAATAATAATAAAAACCCCTAAAACCTTAACAATGACTTTACTAATACTTTAAGGCCTGAACACTCTCCCGATGAATAAGGTTTATGAGATTTAAGATATCTTTGTGTTTGTAAAACACATGTAAGATATTAGCTAAACTGTTTTTAAAAGGTTATCCCCAGATATACTAAATCTCAGGAACAGCTGTCACACATAAGAAATCAGAATTAGAATACTCTTGAGCTTGTAAACTTAATTTTTAGCGTGTAGGTTTGTTGTTTAGTTAGGATTTGACTCTCCTTTGCATGCTGAGAATTCAAGTCCTGTGGCGAAGACCCAGTCTGTCTTATCTCCCATTCCCTACTTGGTCAAAGTTTACTCTTCGACCAGAACAATTTTCATTGGAGCTGACAAAAAGTATATGAGCCAAAGGAACAACCTCCAGGAAGAGACCAACAAATGCATCTCTCTGTTCTGAAGCAGTATTTCTCTATTAAATAATAATTAGCTTATTTAAGGGGTCTGTGTGCTGGGGACATTTCCCAATCTTCATAGGCAACACCATCTGTTCTAATCATTTTCCAAAGATGTATAATATATGCTCGATTTGGGAGTCGAAAGCCTAAGGAATTACTAAATTCTTTTTTAGTTAACCAAAGTATTCTCTCCTCCATCACAGCTTTTTCTTTTAAAAAAACAGAACAAGAACATCCAGTCAAATGAGTATGCCACTCCCCTGCTCCAAAAAGCCTTCAGAGGCTTCCTACTGTTTGTGGGCAGTTCTCTTAGGTGCTGGATGCTGGACTCTGGGTGCTCTGGCCACTGCCAGGCTCACCCCCAGTCACGCTCCCCACACTCGCCCCGTGCCCTGGCCCTGCAGAGTTCTCTCAGGGTCTCCAGGCCTGTGTCCCTCTGCTAATGGCCACACATGCTGCTCCTTGTAACAGTCCCCCCCCCTTTCCAGGGATTAAATTGCTACCCATTGTAAGATTTCACTCTTCAAATTAATCTCCCCAGCTCCCTCAGACTAGGTCAGGTTCTCAGGTGCTCATCCTGCCTTGCTCTTTCAAAACACATCTCACAGTACGATCCAGTTAACTGTGATCACCTACGGCCAATTCCACTGCTGAAGTGGAAGCCCCATGCAGACAGGAATCCACTCGTGCACATTCTGTCCCCTGTACTACAAGAAGTATATGCTTAATAATAAAGTGACTGATGAAAACTAGGAATACCTTGTTGCCGTCCTCCACATCTGCCATCCATTACAGCTGAGTCCATCTATTAAACCCTAAGACAGTTTCCAAATGAAGAAGGCACAAATAGTACAAAACTCAGAAGTGAGAAGAAAAATATTTTGCTTACTTGTAAAATCATTGGTGGTCATTAAGGTTGTTACTATTCTTGCTGTAAAAGAAAATTTGCAGCAATAAATGACTTGCTTCTCAGACATTTTGGTGTTTAGCTATTGTCTTTCCCTTTTAATATACCAATATATACTAAGTGTTGTTGATAGATTTTTGGTAGCACATAAAACCACATAGTACTATTTTTCATAAACATCTACAAACCAGCCATGCATCCTAGCACAGTGGTTTATGAAACTGCTCATAAGAGAAGCAGCAGTTCTTAGAAGGTACTTCGGTGCTGCCCAGGGAAGGCAGGGGTGGGGCTGAGCTGCCCTTCCACGGTCTGTGTGTGCCAACCCACCAGTCCCCCACCCTCAAAAAGCAACTCTAATCTCATTTACTTAATGAGCTTCTGGCTGGTTTTATTTAAAGAAAGGCTCTCACTAGTTGAAAAACAATGTTTTCAATTCTACCTCTGTATTTTGTAGGTAAGGAAACTGTGGCCCAGGAAAGGGTAAGATTTTCCTAAGGGTCTAACTAGAACTGTTTTTTTAATTCATTTTTCTGGTCTAGTCCTTCACTTAGCAAACACGTAGGAAATTGGGGTAACAGTTGAAACTAACACTCATGCACTACGTGAATTGGGAGTTAGAGAATACCACTGCTTGCAATAGATGTTGATTAAGTCAGCAATTTAAATGAAGGACGTTGATCTTAAGGGAGAGAAGACTCCAGGTTAGGAAGGTGGCCGACAAGAATTCTCATGTCCTAACAGCCATATATCTGATAAGGGGTTATTATCCAACATATAGAAGGATCTCAACTCAATAGTACAAAAACAAATGACCTCAATACTGTACTGTTACTTAAATTTAAGAGAAAAAAGAAAAAGAAAACAAATGACCCGATTTAAAAATGAGCAAAACATCTAAATAGACATTTCTCAAAAGAAGGCATACAAATGGCCAACAAGTATATGAAAAAATACTCAACATCACTAATCATCAGAGAAGTGCAAATTAAAACCACAATAAGATACACCTCACACCTGTTAGAATGGCTGTTACCAAAAAGATGAAAGATAAACATGGGAGAGAACGTGGAGAAAAGGGAACCCTTGCATGCTGTTGGGGGAATGTAAGTCAGTGCAGCCACTATGGAGAACAGTATGGAGATTCCTCAAAAAATTAAAACTAGAACTGCCATGTGATCCAGCAATAACTACTGGGTATATATCCAAAGGAAATGGAATCTGTGTCTCGAAGAGGTAGCTGCACACCCATGTTTACTACAGCACTATTCACAATAGCCAGGATACGGAATCAACCCAAGTGTCCATCAACAGGTGAATGGATAAAGAAAATGTGTGATATGTGTGTTTCTGTGTGTGTATACACACACCTTAACATTTTAAAGCTAAAAATAAAACTCAACATGTCTTAATTTTAAGTAACTTTGGACATAAACCCAAACCAGCAACCCTGGATAGAGAAATTGGTCCTTTAAAATGCAGAAGAATCATGATAAAGCAAAATATCTAAAACTAGTAAATCCAATTAATATGATAGCTCTGAATTTTTAAAATGTTTCTGCCTACATATAGTATATATGTGTTTTAGGCAGTTCTTGCAAGAACCCAAACAAACAGTGGAAATTCTAAAGTTAAGACCAAACAAACAATGTGGCTGCAGAAAATCTCTCCACTGCTACAAATTATATTCATTCTTAAAAGCCAATGTATAATTTTCATCCTTTTAATCTTACATCACAAAGGTTCAAATTTTTAAAGTAAATTAGTAGATTCAGTATAATCAACCTCTTGATACTTTTCAAAGAAGACAGGACTGTTAATATTAGGCCTGATTTTTGCTTTCCCCCCTTTGTTTTTCTTTTTTGGCATCTGGAACATGGATCTTGCAGAAAATGGAGGGTAGTCTGCATTAAATCAGCCTTGTAAATATGGACACACTTAGCTAGGAGGTTCTGCTTGAACAGCCAGGACCATCGCACTTCAAAACCAGTTAACACACTGCCAGGTAGACACCTGGTGCTGGCATTTGCGTCTGGCTCTTACTTGCACAGGTGTAGGCGGAGAGGCTCCAGGTCAGCGCGCTCACAGCTCCCGAGTCTCTCGTCCTCCACAGACACTGGAGCTGCGCAAACTTACTGGCCGCACTGATGAAAGTACATAAATTCTGTTTGCAGATAAAATGTGAGAAAGTCAAGAGTCTGTTAAAAAAGAAAGTCCAAGAGCACCAGATACTCAAAGCATGCTTGAAGCCAAATTTCCCGGTCAAATAATAATCAATTTGTATAATACAAGGTTGAAACCTAAGTTTGGTGAAAAAGAACGCAACAGTGAGACGTTTATTTGTAACTCACAGATTCCACTGTGCAGTGGGCAACTCATGGGCCATAGCTAGTTTGAAGTTGGGCGTAGGAAAGAATCACTGCCTGGCCACAAAGGCTTATCTATCCATAGCCCCCAGTAAAAAATAAATAGAGATACTGTGTTTTAGAGCCTGGGGAAAACCATGCTGTTCTGAACTGACAAACTCCTAAACTCAAGCATCAGCCCTGAATTTCTGGCTACTGAATGACAAGTCCACACAGCGGCAGGCTCAGGCCCTCTGCTGCCTGGCAGAGTAAGATCTTCACAAGTTAGCCTGCAGCCCCCTCACGCTGAGGGAAAAAAACAACGTCTGGGGGGTAAAGTCAGAAAAATAGTGAGTATGAAGCCAATATGTAATTATTAGCCTAATAAGAAGCTCTTCAACTGACGCTCATCAGTTTTTCATTCTACAACGGTTAACCACCTCTCCAATCTGGTTCTCTATGGCCCCCAAAAAGACAGTTTACAAATAAATTTGCCCCACATTTAAATGAGAATAATATCTTTTAATATTTGGCTAGCACTGTACTTTCATTCCCATTATCCCTGAGTGCAGCTGAAAATTTAGCAGGTTTAACAGTTGATCTCGAAAGTGCTCTCCAGGGCAGCCTGCTACTTCTCACACATCCTTTCAAGGGTGATACTTACCATGGCCAGGTCTATGATCCACTTCTGCAGGGTGAGGGTGAACCAAGAACACACCAGTCTTACCAAGTGCTAAGGGAGACAGCAGTGGGTCACCTGGCAGCGCCGCCACCCTCCCGTCTCAGTCTCATGCAAACAAACCAAGACCACAGAGTTGCACACAGAAACCAAGTGTGGAACTGGGGGTGGTTCCACTAGAACTTGTCAGACACGTTGGAAAAGACGAAAAGGGTTTCAAGTGAACATCTGCTGGGAGTTCAAAAGAACAGAGCAGATTGTGGGAGAAAAATACAAAGACACCCGTGTGCACAGGGCTGTTCCCTGGGACTGGGAACATTCCTAATGGTTTCAACGCCCCTCTTAATTCCTCACCAGGCAGCTGTCTCCAATTCACTGTCAAAAGTCAAACACTTAAAAGGGAGGACTCGCACTACAAAGTAGGAATGTTCTGCAAAATTGGTGTCATGTGGACCTGTTGCTGATTGCCCCTGTCCCACTAACTCCACCCTAAAAATGATACAGCTGAGTGAGACTGAAGTGAGCACTGGAAAGAACCAGCCAGGAGTCTCAGGACTGCCCTTGAACAAGTCACTTTCCATCTCTTGACCTTGGTTTGCCTATCTGTAAAATCGAATTAACATTTCTTGCCCTGTCTACCTCCTAAATGCCTACAGTCACATAATTGGGACTCAAGAGATTGCTGTTATTATAATTAACAATGTTAATTATATGATGCCCTGTGCTAAAAGTCAGTAGAACTGAATACTAGCAGCCTAATCGACGCCAGGAGGCAGCCTGAATCCAGCTGGATGAAATTCTGTTGTTACAACTCTCTAATTCAATTTTTTAAGTTAATTTTTGCGGTTTTCTTTTTCCCCAATTCTGTACCATCCCGCCTCCTCCTATGTATTCAAAATATATATTTTATAAAATTTGACCAGCAGTAGGAGCTACTGAGATCCTACAGAGGATTTCTTTGTAGGGTTGCCAGATTTGGCAAATAAAAATACAGACACCCAGTTAAATATGAATTTCAGGTCAACAACAAATAATCTTTTAGTATAAGTATATCCATGCAGTATTTTGGACAGTCTTACACTTTATGAAATATTCGTTGTTAATACAGCAACCCTACTTATTTGCTCTCCATAAGGCACAACTGACAGGAGGCTGTAACTATAAACACCTGCTGACAGCACAGACTTGCCCTAGGCACCCCAGCAGCTCTGTGAATAATTTACCATCAGCACCCACACCTTCTAATCTTCAGCCTCACCATTTGCACAGATAAGCTGTTGCATTTTATTTCCAAAGCAAATTACATAGTGCTTTTCATCTTTAAAATACTGTTTTCAAAAACCTTTGACCAGCTGGGAATAACCTTGAAGTGCTGAGGTGCGGCACGCCTGGGCAGCCCTCTTTCCGCAGCGGGAAACTGAGCCACGGGAGCCTGCAGCTCAGAGAAACCGCGGAGGGTCCTGCCGCGCCCGAATCCAGCTCCCGGCTGCAGACACGGGCTGTAGAGCCCCCTTGTAGTAAACCCAGCACGACGGCCCTGTCATTTACTCAGCTTCTCTGTGTTCCTGGTACTTCTAGTTTGCGCAACTCTGAAGGTAGATGTTATGCTCCCATCTCGCAGATGGGGGAACTGCGGCTCCGAGCATCGGGGGGCGGGGGCACCGGGCCTGTCCTGTCTGACTCTGGGCCAGCTGCTTCCCGCCCCCCACCCCCGTCCCCACACCCACATCCCCGAGGGCTGCACTTGGGCGGCTCCTTCCCTCCTTCCTCCCCACTGAAGAGGGAGGAGGAATAAACAGCTCAGGCCCTTTCACAGACGCAGCAGGATCCACTGCCTGCCCACCCTGCCCCGCCACTCAGACAACTTCCCGGCCTCCTAAGGAGTGTGCAGTTTAGTGAGAGAACAGTACGGAGTCGTTACAAAGAGCTGGAACAAAGCCTCGCCCTCCTACACGGGAGCCGCCCCTCGAGCCTCGACTGGCGCTGGGCCCCCAAGGCTGCGCCTCTGAATGACCCTCTGGGCCAGGAGCAGAGCCCGCGCCGCCCTTGCCTGGCAGCCAGCGAGCTGGGAAACGGGCGCGTTGGCGGCACCGTGCTCAATGCCAGGCATTCTCGTTATTTCAAGGTCTTTGGGGCTATTTTCAGAAAAGGAAGAAATGTCTGAGATAAACTAGTATAGTTGTGCAGTGCGGCCCTTAGCAGGGGCTGACTATATTCCAGCATGTTCGGCAGTGCCATGCTATGGCTACATTCCACCTGGGCTGTTGGCACAAGCCAGTCACCCTGGCCGTGGCGGGGAGGCCGCTGCCAGGGACTGCACCGAGGGCGTCTCTAGTCTGTGTTGATACATCTGCATTTGGGATTCTTTAGTTTTACCAAAGAAATACATATCTGGTAAAGGACCCTGCTTCACGATGCATATTGTTAACAAACAACACCCCCAAGCCCATTTCTGACTCCCCGGTGCCGAAAGGATACACAGCGATGTAGGGTGCGGCCTGTTTCACGTTCCCATTGAAGTGAAAGACGCAGAGCAGGAGGATGACGTCTGAAAGAGGAAGGCTCCAGTGAGCGGGAGGGGAGGCGGGGCAGGCGGTGGGCGTGGAAGGGACGTTACCTTGGGCGATGACGATGGGGCACTCCAGGTAGGTCAGCGGCGGGTACCCGTAGTGACACTGGTACCGGAGGAACACCAGGAACCTGGGGAGGAGGACGCAGGCTCTCACCACCACCCTGCAACTGCCCCCAGATCCCAGGAGCCAGGTTCCTTTGCCAAATCCTACGCGTGGTGGCTGGGAGCCCCACGTGTATGGATGGTACTCAATCTAATAATCCGAGCCCAACACTGTGGCTCAGGCCTGCAACACCAGCACTTTGGGAGGCTGAGGCAGATGGATCACATGAGCCCAGGAGTTCGAGACCAGCTTGAACAACATAGTGACACTGCATCTCTACAAAGAATTAAAAAATTAGCCAGGCAAGGTGGTGCACACCTGTAATCCCAGCTACTCAAGAGGATGAGGTGGGAGGATCACTTGAGCCTAGGAGTTCCAGGTTGCAGTGAGCTATGATGACAGAGGGTGACAGAGGGAGACCCCATCTCTAAAAAAACATAATTAAATTAAAAAAGAGAGAAATAATCTGCATGGTTTGGGGAGCATCCAGAACTTTCCGGGAGCTGGGCCCGAGTGCAATATCCATGCTCTATCCAGTCCCTGCAGATGGTCATTTACAAAGGATGTTTACAGAAGGCACATCACTGACCCTCTGCAACACAAGAGCCCAGGTCTGCCTGTCTCCGAAGTTAGGTGGTCGCCCGGCCCAAGCCGCTGCCCCTCAGCAGTGGCATGCAAACGCCCATCGCCCCGAGAAGCTGCAGAGCTGCACGGGATCTGGGATGGGAGGTTCGAGAGACCGTGCATTACAGTCAGAACGCCACCCGGGTGCTGCATGCTGCCTTCCAGAAGTGCTGCCCCGTCAGGAGAGGGCAGGCGGGAAGGGCTTGGAGACCCACTCTCAATCCCTCTAAGGAAATCCTGGCTCTGTGAGGGCCCACCCTCCTCAGGAGACAAGGCCAAAACTTCTCTCACGCAGCCCACACCCCGGCCCCGTCTCCTCCCTCAGGAACTGAGTCCCCGCTGTCCCCTGGGCTGCCTGTCTCTGTCCCACCACCCAGCAGTGCAGCTGCCCGACCGGTGTGTTCAGTCCAGACCACGAGGACAGGAAGGAAGGCAGCCCGCACCACCGAGCTTCAACCCACACTCGGGGCCCCAGGGTCTCCCTAAGCTGGGAAGGGGTCATGGAAAACTGGCTTTATCAAAGAGCTTGTCCCTCCCCCATCCTGCTCTGAGAGTGTGCAACTCCTGGCTCAGCTGGGGGCCGGGGAGGGGGTCACAGGAGACGGGGATGGGCCTAGGTGTCACCCTGAGCACGTGGGTCTCCCCCAGGTCTGGGCACCTGTGTGACTAGCAGGGCCCCTGAGGCCTGGCTGCCCGGCTTTCCCAGCTTTGGGGACAAGCAGGTGCCTGGCCCAGCCCCACCTGGCCTCCTGAGCAGCCCTTCTGGTACCTGTGAGAGCGAGCCCAGGGGGTCTGGGGAGGCTGCATCCCACCTGAAAGGACGTCAATCTTGCTAGCAAAATAACAGAAAAATGAGCTCGCGTGCTCGCTCGCTCGGGCTCTCTCTCTCTCTCTCTTTCTCTGACAGGCACCCCGCAGAGCTCTGTTTTCACAACATCTAAAAGGAGCCCAGTAAACAGAAAGGAAATGTAAATTTTTTTATTTTCTGATCACTAGACCTATAGACTACGACTGCCCTCTTACAATTTGCTTTTATAGCCTCCCAGAGTTCCTGAGAAGTTCCAGATGGACACCAAGGGGAACAAACTTTAGGGCCCAGATCCTGCCCTAAATCGTATCTTTCCACTATCCGCCACTAAGGAAAGGCACGGATGGGACAGTTCACAGTACCCTGTTAATTTGGCTACAGCCATAAATCATCTTTCACCCCCCCCCCCCTGGTTTTTTTTTACAATTCCTAAATAAAAGGTCTGAGTAACCAGCTTTCCATGCCAACACACTCTTCCTCTTTCCTGTTGGCCCCTTCTCCGCCTCGGAAAAAGTTAAACTGCTTTCTATCCTAATCCTTGTCCAGAGAGGTCTTTCTCAAAACCCGCGTGCACCAGCTGTCCACCCTACGCCCCCTCTGCGGCCCACAGCTCGGCAGGCCGCGGCCGTGAGAATAGGCCACGGGGGCGCTCGCCACCCGCACACCTGCGCTGTGCACACGCCTTCCGGACACAGCCTGAGGCCCGGGAACCTGCAGGGCCCAGGTGTGCTCACGTTCAGGCGTCGCCCACGCTGGCCTCCGCTTCTTACAGACTACTTGGGGAAACTGAGGCCCAAAGAAACCAAGACCATACAGGAACTCAGAGAAAAAACGAAGAGCCTGGATTTCCTGACACCGGTCTGGGTGTGGCTGTCACCCCCCTCGTCGTCTATCCCTGCTTGACAGCATCCAAACTTCCCACGGCTCCTGCGGCCTGGGGGGTGGAGGCAGTGTCTTTATTTTTTAATGTTTAATTGAAAAGTAACAGCTAAAATGCTCATTATAATAAAATCAGGCCAGACTGTCATCTGACACCAGCCCCACTAGCTCGCGTATATCCCCTGGCTGCCCCGAGACGCATTGGAGTTTTCTAACTCAGCACGCACGCAGCCACCCAGACGCAGGGAGGCAGCTAGCCTGAGAGTGAGGGGCAGAGCTGGGAGTTGAACTCTGGACTTTTCCAGAGGATTCTTACCCAGAGGCCAACGCTCTGCTGCCTAGAACCGGGGGAGGCGAGGGGGCGCCTGTGCTCTGGAGGAGTTGCCCACTTCACACCCAGCCACACTAAAATTCTCTGCTGTCACTAAGACATAGTTCATGCTCCAAGTGACCCAGTGCTCTCAAAAATGGGCTTTCAGAGCCAGTTTGCTCAGATTGAGATCCAAAGGGAGTCCATGCCGTCCAGGTGACTGATGCCGACCACCTTGGGGCTCCTTCTACTTAAACTCTGGCTGTCCCCCCACCCTCCGGTCAGAGGTCCTCCAGGCAGGCAGGCCCCTGGGGAGTCAGACAGAACCGCACCCACCCCACCTGGGTCTCCCCAGGGAAGGCTGGGGAAGGAGCTGGGACAGGGCAGGGAGAAGGGGAAGAGTGGGTGAGAGGACCGGGACTGCTGAGGTCGCCAGCCTGCTCAGGTTCCTACAGTCTGAGATAAAAACGATACTTACCTGCTAAGGCAGTAGTGAGGCTTGAGTAAGGTAACACCCCCAATGGCAGAGTAACTCAGAGGTAGTGCTCAGGAAATGGGAACCATTATAATAAATTGCTGGGGAGGTGGAGACAAAACCTACTGGAATTCAGTGGTGGAGTTGGATTGCTTCCAGCTGGCCTTTTGGGACAGGCTGGCCTTGCAGCTGGGCCCTGACCCAGCCAAGCCACTCACAGAAGTCTGTGTGCCCAGCCCTGGCAGGAGGCGGCCGTGCATGACCAGCAGCAAGCCCCTCAGACAGCCCACCCGCCTCGGGCTCTCACTCAGTAGCTACCAGAGATTACCTGGGAGGCTTTATCTGCACAGGGCAACCTTGCTTCACAGTGGAGTTCCACCCCTCACCTTCCCGCCGCCTCCCCCAGAGCTCAGAGGAACTTTTTCCCAGGCCAGTGTTTTGGTGTTGACTCATTTCCCCTGAAAATCATTTATTACTCCTGTAAAGAAAAATAAAAATCTCAGGGATTCCCCCGGCCCCCAAATCCTTATGCAAAAGGGAGGGTCAGGCCTGGGGCTGAGTCATGCAACAGGCCCTTCCACGTGGACAGCTGCTATTAACATTATGCGTCAGCCAGATCCGCAGGAAAAATAAAGGCCTTGGGCATCTCGGGAGGACTACCCAGCCCTGCAGATGATGATGGGTGGGGAAATTCTTTGCTGGCTGCCCATAAACAAGGGCAGCAGATTGTAACTTCAGGTCTGCAGGCTAGTCTAGCTCCTAAGCTAAAGCCTGTTGGATTCCACACTAACAGTGTTGACTATGAGTTTAGCTTCCCAGGTGCAGAACAGAGAAAAGACGAGATCAAACAGTCCTCCACCTGCCCAGGTCACCTACATGACTGATTCTTCCTTCACTCCCTTTTCCTCAAATAGGAACCTTAGCTTATGTAAAATGTGGATTTCCCAGGCACTAATTAGAGCCTCACAAGAACTAATCACCTGCCTCACTGCCCGCCCCTTCCCTCCTTTTCCTTCTGTATCCAAATCCCTCTTCAGGGCCACAGGTGTCTGTGGTTTGTGCTTTTCCTGGTACGTCCTCAAACTTCAGCTTAATAAGCCTCTGTTGGTTAAGACCTTTGCCTCAGTCACTTATTTTGCATTGTCACACCTCACTGCTGCCTACACAGCCATCCCCCTCCCCTATGAGGAGGGTAGTTAAGCTCAACCACCTGGCCCTCCTTTTGAGTGTCATGTTTGCAGGACTGCCGAGTGCACAGACACATCAGTAAACTTGTAGCCTCTTTTCCTAGTCATCTGACCCCTCCCAGCCGTTCCAGTGGCGGAGAGCAGAGGGGAACCTTTTCCTCCCCCTACACCTGCATTCCCAGGCTTCCCAACCAGGTTCACACCTCTGCTTTCCAGCCTCAGATCTGTAGCCGGGGGTCAGCGCGTCCACTCGGGATTTCCCACGGACAAACTGGCACCTGGAGTCCCCTGGGCTCCTCCCTGCCTGCCTGATTCCTGCCCTAATCCCGTCTCCTCCTCTCCCTCCAAAGATCTCCCCATCGCCTGAGTCTTTAGAGATCTTAGTTAAAATTCTTGTTTTACCGGTCAGGAAACTGAGGCCAGAGAAAGTTGATGGTGTGGGGCGGGCTTAGGGGTGCTGTGTGTGAGAGCCTGATTCTGCTAGGACTCAGCCTTCTCATCTGTACAATGGGCGTGCGCAGTCAATGCAAATCACGGAAGGTTCAAGAAGCAGTGGAGGAAGGTGGTGAGGAGGGTGGGGAAGTCCTGCCCCGCGCGGCCCCGAGGCTTCCGAGTTAAGCCGTGGCCGCCCACCTGGAGCACCGAGCCCCGGGGTCGTCCCGCCCTTCTTAGAGCCTCGCAGGGGCAGAGGGAGGGCGGAAGGGGCAGCCTCGGCCTTACCCCGCCAGCTCCAGCAGCAAACTCGAGAGGCTGATGCCTCGCGCGCTGCGCGCCGCCAGCACAGCGGAGATCTGCGGCAGCTTGAGCGCGGCGCACACGGCCAGCGTGCTCCAGTTGCAGAAGCTCAGCAGCGCGGCCTCCATGGCGCCGGGCGGGGGCGCAGGACACAAAAGGAGGGTCCGGTTGCGGCGCCGGGGGCCGCTCAGTCCTTAGACGCCCCGCTCGGCCCAACCCTTCCGCCTGCCCCGCGCACCCGCCCGACCTTCGCCCGCCCCAGTCCCGCCCCAGTCCCACCCCCGGAGCCTGCCTCGCTCCACCCCCGGACTCGCCCCGCCCCCAGCCAGGCCCCGCCCCGCCCCAGACTCGCACCGCCCCCGAGCCTGCCTCGCCCCTGGATTCGCTCCGCCCGCGGGTTCGCCCCGCCCAGAATTGCCCCGCCCTCGAGCCTGCCCCGCCTCGCCCAGAATTGCCCCGCCCCGGCCGGCCCGACCCTGCCAGCTGCTGACTCAGTTTCCGCGCTCCCAGCCGGCCCGGCTTTCCCACGGGCTGGGTGGGCAGAGGGCAAATGGGCACCCCTAAGGGGGGGTGGACTATTCTACTGGAATTTTTTCACCCCAACAAGCTGTTTTCCTCTAAGCACTTCAGAAATGAATTAAAACCTAGCGGGACGCGCATTGTCCCCAGTCGTGTGCGTCCTCGCGTGCCCCGACGGCGACAGGCCCGGGGAGGCTGCGGGACCTGGGGGCGCTGGGACCGAGCCCGGCCGCTCACTGCGCGTCCTCCCGGAGCCGCGGAGCCAGGGAAGGGAGCCTCCCTGCGTCCCTGCGTCCCTCCCTCCTCCCTCCCCGGGCTCGGGCCGCCAGAGTGACGCCTTTTCTTGAGGAGGTAAAGCAAACTTCCGCTGACCAGGGAAGGCGGCTTGGACGTGGCCCTCCGAACCAGCCTCCGGAAATCGCGTTTGTACCGGGGCCGGATCGTGAAGCTAAGAAAGTCACAAAAATGCGATGCTGGAGTCTGCGGGCGCTGGCTCTGCGCTGTCAACCTCGGCCCGTCTTTGGCTTTGCTCTGTCAACCTCAGACGGGCGGGTCTCGCTCTTGCACAGGCAAATCTCGAACTCCTAACCTCAAGCGATCCTCCCACCTCGGCCTCCCAGAGTGCTAGACTTTCTTCATTTTAAAATGGGGAAAACCATGTCTGACTCAGAAGGTGACTGAGAGGCATAGAGTAGGTGCTCAGTATATATAGTCATTCCCCACCAGGTGCAGACTTGCAAACCGTTTTGGGGATTTGTGAACACTGGCTTTTGGGGGGTGGGTGGTCCTAGGTGGAGTCATGTTTGGGCCCTGTGGGAAGGTGTTTGGGTCCAAGCCCCCATCCCCCAGCTGGGATATCCCAGCAGCATGCTGGCCCTTCAGCCCAGATGACCGCCTCAAAACAGCTGATCTTCAAGGCGCCCCAGTATCTTCAGGAGGTGGGGAGTGTCTGGATGGGGTTTCTGCAGTGCGCAGCCCCCAGGAGCTCTCTCCAGCACAAGACGGTGCCCCATGTTGGAGACCTCTGCCTCGCCCTCGCCTACACGGCTGCATTGGACACAGCCCGCTATGTGAGCCTGACCCCATGTGGCCACAGCTGAGCAGAACATGGCTGAAGCTGGCATTCCCTTCGGGAGGGACTTGGAATTGAACAGTGACTGATTGCATTACCCCTCCCACCCCTGCATCTCTCTTCAGCAGGGAAGAGTAAACTCAGGAGCCATTGGTGGTGGACATTTCACTCACCTTAATTTTTTTTTAAATTCCTAAACCTATAGAAAGTTTGCAAGAATAGCACCATGAATACTCCTGTACTCTTCACCTAGATGAATCAGTTATTGATATTTTTATCCACATTAGCTTTATTTGTCTATATTTACACACCACATAAATTTTTTGTTAAGCCATTTGCGGATGTGTGATAGACGTCATGTCGCTTTGCTAGACAGCTCCGCACACACCTCCTAAGAACACGGGTCTCTTCTGCAGAACCGCAATGTAACCGCCCCACTCTGCACTTTAACACTGACATGGTGCTATTCTCTAATACTTAGTCTGCAAAGTGTCCTTCATGGTTGCTTTCGCTTTGACCCAGGAGATGGTCGAAGATCATGGTCTCAACCATCTTTAACCTGAGTCACCTCCTCTGCTTCCCTGTTTTTTATGGCATTGACATTTTTGAACAATCAAGGCCAGCTATTCGGCAGAATGTCCCTCAATTTGGGTTTTCGTAGAATTTCTCCTGATTACATTGCAATCACACTATTTTTTTTTTCTATGGCAGGAGGGACCCTGGGTGCAGTGCTCCCGGGTGGTGCGGACATTGTCCTCGGTGCATCCCGTGGAGAGGCACACATGTTGCCTGTGCCGTTATTGCTGAGGGTAAGTTGGATAATCTGGTTAAGGCAGCATCTTCTAGACTTCAGCATTTACTGTTCTCTAAGAATCTTTCCCCTGATGGTTTTGATGTCTTTTATTGATTCTTGCCCAAATCAGTTATTGCCGCGATAGTCATCAAATGGTGATTTTCCTGTTATTGTTTATTCTGTATTCAACAGAAAAGAGGTTTTCCTCAGTACTTCAAATGTGTAAAGAATTCTTGATATGAACTCATGGATTCTTTGTTATTACTGTTGTTGTTATTCAGTGGGTTCATGGGCGCTGGCCGCGGGGTGGCTGTCACAGGTGTGGTCAGGGGTGGGCTATGACTGTCCTTCATTTTGATGCTCATATTGTCCCAAATTCAGGTTGGCCCTTACGTCCCTTTACATTTCCTCGGATGCTCCAGGCTCACCTTGCACGTTCCATGGATGAAGATGATTATTTTTATCATGGAAGCAGAGACGCGGATCCTGCCCAGGCAGAGGTGCTCCGAGAAGCCAGGATAGTGCAGAAGGCGTCCTTCCAGCTTTGTTGTGGCTCTCAGCTGCTCGCTCTGTGGCCAGGGCCCTGCTTTCCAGTTCTCCTTTCTGAACTTGCCTGCGCGTTTCTTGCTGTGCTCCTAGTGAAGAACTGACCTTCACAGTCCCGCTTCCCACCAGGCACTCCCTTGCACAGGCTACCTCCGTCTAATTATGTGTCTGCACGGAAGGTGCAGAGACTGGGCCCTGAGACGGTCCAGGTCTCACCAGGAAACCGCCTCCAGGCTGCCGGTCATCTACGAACAGCCTTTGAGATGGTGCCAGACCATTCACCAGGTGGAGCAATAATTCAAAATGACTATGGGGACCAGCCATGCTGACTGGCACCTCCTTGCCATTCCTGCATACCCCTCACACCAAGACCCCTTTTTAACAACCTGAAACTTTGAAGTGCTTTCTTTGAGGCACGAGCCTGGGCCATTTCCCCACTGCTAGCTCTAGAATAAAGTCACTTTCGTTTTACCACTCCTCGTCCTTGTTATTGGCTTTTACAAGTGGCAAGTGGCCGAGCCTGTGGCCGGTTACAATTCCAGTCCCTTCCCAGAGCCCTGCTCCTCCCTGGCCCATGGGCTCCGAGCTGTTCTGTGTCCTTATTGATAAAGCCCCTCTGCTTTGCTAGTGCTGACGCTGCAGGCTCGGTGCCCATTTCCCCAGGGCTCGGGTCCAGAGGCCTCCTTTGTTCTGGCCCAAACACGGTGAGAGGCTGGTGTCAGGACTCTAGTGCAGATACCCTCTGTCCCGATTCCCGGGGCTCCCATTGGGTGAGACAGGGGTTAGAAGCAGGCATCCTCTTGAAAAGAAGGCAGATGTGGCAGGCAGCAGAGGGCAGGTGGGGCTGGCATGAGGCAGGGTCTACTATGATGACAGCATGCACATGGGACATGGCCAAACGTGTTGGCTGCAGGGTGCATGCAGAAGGCTTCAGTGTGCTTGCATGATTCGGTTGGGCTCTTGTGCTCTGGTGATGTGCCATGAGAAGAACATGTCCCAGGAGGCTGTGGGCCCAAGAGAATGCAAGACATTTGGGAGAGACTCAGATCCAACCTGAAATGTGCAGCCAAGTCTAGCCAAGCCCAGCCAAGGTCAGCCGCCCCCCAGCTTTGCAGACCTGTGAGCAAGAATGGAGTGGTTTGTTACACAGCACTGTTGCAGCTGACTAGTACACTCTGTGAAAGAGCCAGCACTGCCTGAATGCTCAGAGAAGAGACTCCTGGAGCTGGTGACGTCCTTAGAATCTGTCTCCTTCTCCCCTCCCATTTCATGGCCGTGGAGCCTGAGGCTTGCTGAGGGGAATGCGGCACAGAGAAGTCACAGGTGAGGTGGATCCTGGCTCTTCAGCAGCTGCGTGACCCTGAGAAGACTGAACAAAGTCTTTGGCTTAGTTTCCAAACCTCTCAAATGGTGACCATCCTACCTACGAAGGAGACAATGTGGGTACAGTGCCCAGCACAGAGTTTGTGTTTATATGTCACATCGTCTGTCAGTGGCTGTGCTTCTAGGAGTGGCAGGACAGGTGCCCTTCCTGGCCCTCCTAACCTTCCCCCAGGGCAGGTAGCAAAGCACTGGGTGACCCCCTGAGTCTGTGCAGGCTGGACTCCCTGCAGTCGTGTTCACCCTCGACTTCCCCTGCACCTCCTGCTCCCACACTCTCCCTCAGATGGAAATAATTCTTCTTTTCTCTGGCTGCCTTGTGCGGGATGGTGACCAGGCACTGTCGTGGGCCAGGCCAGCCTAGAGCCTCCACCCTGCACACACCTACCTGCGGAAGGCTGACCGAGCCCACCTCACTCCTAGACTGGCTGCAGCTCATCTTCCAGCTTCTTCTTCCGGGCCCCTTCCACGAAGAAGAAGTCCATGCCAATGAGTGTCTTCCCCAGGCATGTGTCCACCCTGCTGCCCACGACCCGGTTAGTGGAATTGGGGACTGTGTCCGAAAAGAAAGGTACATAGTCCGGCAGCTTCTCAGGCTCCTTCCTATTGCCCTGAGGGGAAGGGACAGTTCAGGTCATGTGCTGTAGGGAAAAAAGGAGGGACCCGCATGCTGTAGGGGACCCTCAGGATGGAGAACAGCAGAGAGCAGATGGCCTCTCTGTTTGAAGCATCTCTGCAGCTTCCATCCTGGTTTGGATCTGGGTCCCCCTGAGAGTGACCTGATTCCACAGCCCTTGCCAGGCTGTCTCCCCTCTTCATCGATCCCCAGGTACCTCCAGAGCCCTTGACTTTCAAGCTGTGACCTGCCGTGATGAAGAGAGGGACCGTGTCTTATTCCTCTTTCCAGCCCCATGTCCTAAGATGCTGCTTCACATGTGGTAGGAGGCCGTAGGTTTTGATTTAGTTTTTGTTTTTTTTTGTAAATCTTTACTTAAAGTGTAATGTTCGTACACAAAAGTGCACAAATCATAACTACAGCTTAACAAATTTTCACAAAGTGAGCAGGGCTGTGTGACCCCACCTACATCAGGAAATATGGTCCACCCCCACCTCACCTCCCTCAGATGTTATCTCTGCCCCTGTGCCAACCTGATCTTGACCTCTGATGCCACACATCAGTTTTGCCTGGTTGAGAACTTTATATTAGTGGAATTGCGTCTCTTCCGTCTGGCTTCTTTCTCTCAACATTATGTTTGTGAGATTCACTCACATTTTGTGTGTGGTTGCAGTTCATTCATTCTCACTGCCATACGACATTCCATGGTGTGAACTGTCCACAGGTTATTTGTCTGCACTACTGTTGGGCACATTTGGGTTGATTCCAGCTTTTGGCTCTCATGAGCATCTAGGTACATGACTTTTGGTGACCTCTGTAACTGATGGATGAAGAAGCGAATGAGTGAATATATGAATTAATCTGATGAGTGGGGAAACAATCCTTACTCTTCCTAACAAAGTGGCACGGCCAGTCCAGTCATGAGCTCCTGGCTTCCACCTGGGAAAGTCCATGCCGAGCTGACCCCACCCTGTGGGTGAGGCACAGACCCGAGTGGTCATGTTGCTATGACGCAGCCCCTGGCAGGAAGAGACTCTTACCGGCTATAAGCCCAGACCAGAAGCTCAGCGCAGGATTTCAGGTCTCACAAGCTAAATTTTCCCTCCCCGGTTACAGTGAGCTATGATCATGCCACTGCACTCCAGCCTGGGCAAGGGGCAAGACCCTGTCTCTGAAGAGAGGGAGGGAGGGAGAGAGAGAGGGGGGAAGGTCAGTGAGGGGTGAACAAGAAGGCGAGGTAGCCAGGGTTAGATCGCAGGAAGCTCTGTAACCCACTTTGTTAGCTGAGTGAAGGAAAAAGGAATATTCAAACCGCAAGTATGTTTGACGGGGATGTATTTCACCTTACCATGGGGTCATAGTCTTTCAGGAAACTCCAATTCTCAGCCCTGGAAAGGAAGAACATGTTGGCAGTGTGAATTCTCTCTGAGACAGTTTTGCAAATGACTTTCACTGTATCGAGTCGATGTAACTATGTATCACCTGGAAGAACTAAAGAGCTTTTAAGTGAAACTAATGCCAAGTGTCAACCAGCTACTTCCATGTATCCTACAAAATGGACAAGCATTCCATTGACTTTTCCTAGAGTGGCAACTCTGGTGCCAGAGGGTGTCGCAGGCTGCATAAGGAGACCACTGGCTACAATCTCAACACCCGCCTCTGTGCATTTTCAGAAGGCCATGGTAGGCGCGCTCAAGCATTTTGTGAAGAAAAACCACTTTCCATGTCCTCAAGCCTCTGTAACCTTCCAGCGTGGGTGACAGAGGAAGGTGGGGAAGGAGTGGGAAGATAGAGGGTGACTTCGACGAGGATGGCATTACCTGCAGTGGTAGTTTAATTTTTATTTTAAGCTATTTTTAAAAAGTCAAGCAATTCTACAAGACACCACAAAAACAGTCATCTCTGCCCCCATCCTCATAGCCCCTGAGCCCCACATCCTACAGTCAAACCATTTCCAGTCTTTCAGCTTTCTTCAGGCCTTTTGTGCCCATGTTTTGAAATAATATGCTTATACTGCTGTTTCTTAATTTTTCTAAAAATTTAAATTTATCTGTTGACTTCTTATTCTGGGAGATGATGAGTTAGCATTCTTACTCCCATTTCCTCCCTCATTGTTCCAAAATAATTATATTATAGATCTTGGTTAAATTGCTATTTATTTTGTATATCCCATGGGTATGTAAATGCTATTCACTGATGAACTGAGGAGCACAATATGATTCCAAGTTCCTTTCTCATACAACTTAGTATATTTTCTTGTCTTTTCTTTTTTGAGACAAGCTCCCGCTCTGTTGTACAGGTTAGAGTGCAATGGTGTCATCACTGCTCACTGAAACCTTGAACTCCTGGGCTCAAGCCATGCTTCTACCTCAGCCTCCCGGGTAACTGAGACTACAGGCATGAGCCACCACACCTGGCTAATTTTTTCTATTTTTTCTTAGGTCTCACTCTTGCTCAGGCTGGTCTTGAACTCCTGACTTCAAGTGATCCTCCTGCCTCAGCCTCCCAGAGTGCTAGGATTACAGGCGGGAACCATCGAGCCCAGCCTCCTTATGGTCTTTATGCCTCTCTGCACCCAGGCTGTCTTCTCTGCCCTTCTAGTAAATGTTGCAAGTTCTGTGCTATGTCCTCACCTCTTCTGATCCATCATATTCCTCCAGGGAAAGCTCATTCATATCGATGGGGTCGATGCCCACCTTTTTCTTTTTTAAATTGAGAAGTAATTCACATACTGTAAGATTCACCTTTTAAAGTGTATAATTCAAAAGTTTTTAGTATATTCACAGAGTTGTGCAACCATCATAACTATCAGATTCCAGAACATATTCATCACCCCCCCCATCCCCTTGTATCCATTTAGCAGTCACTCCCCACTTTACCTTACCCTCAACTCCTGGGAACCCCAAATCTACTTTCTGTCTGTACACATTTTCAGTGTCCAACTCCTGACTCTCAGATTCAACTACCTTCTGGCCAACTCCATTTGGATGTGGTTGAGGCATTTAAAACTCACCAGAACTCAGCACCCTCATCATTTATCTTCTCCTCCCCATTAATTATGCAAGCTGGAGATCCCTGGCGCCCTTCATTCCTTCCTCACCTTTCTTCCCACATCTACTCAGTCTGCAGTACTTTCTGCCATCTTACAGGCTGTCCACTCTGTTAATTCGTTTCTTTGCTGTGCAGAAATTTTTCACATGCAGAAGGATGGAATTGGACCCTTCTCTTATACCATACATAAAAATCAACGCAAAAACCTAGAAAAACCTTCATGGCATTGGTTTTGCCAATGATTCCATGGATATGACACCAAAAGCAAAAATTGACAAATGAGATTATAGTAAACTAAAAAACTTTTGCAGAGCAAAGGAAACAATCAATAGAGTGAAAAGGCAACCTATAGAATGGGAGAAAATATTTACAAACCAATATCTGATTAGGGGTTAATTGCCAAAATACATAAGATGCTCCTATAACTTAATAGCATAAAACTCAATAACCCAGTTGAAAAAATGGATTAAGGACTTGAAGGGACATTACTCCAAAGAAGGCATATGAATAGCAAACAGGTATATGAAAAGATGCTCAATGTCACTTATTATCAGGGAAATGCAAATTAAAACCACAATGAGATATCACCTCACACCTATTAGTATGGCTACTATAAAAAAACAAAACAAAATAAAGGACAACCAATGAGTGCTGGCAAGGATGTGGAGAAACTGGAACCCTTGTGCACTTTTGATGGGAATGCAAAATGGTGCAGCTGCTATGGAAAACAGTATGGAGGTTCCTTGATAAATTAAAAATAGAGCTACCATATAATTTAGCAAGCTCTCCTCTGAGTATTTATCCAGAAGGATATTACCATCAGGATCTCAAAGAGATTTCTGCACTCCTGTGTTCACTATAACACTATTTTTGTTAATAATAGCCCAGATGTGGAAGCAACCTAAATATCCATTGACAAATGAATGGATAAAGCAAGTGTGCTATACACATATAATGTAATATTATTCAGCCATAAAAGGAAGGAAATTCTGCAATATGCTAAAACATGGCTGCACCTAGAGGACATTATGCTAAATAAAATAAGCCAGACACGGAAAGACAAATACTGCATGTTTCCACTTATATGAGGGACCTAAAATAGTCAAACTCATGGAAGCAAAGAATAGAACGGTGGTTGCCAGGGGCTGGGGGAGGGGGCAATGGGCAGTTGCTACTCAGTGGGTATGAAGTTTCAGCTATGCAAGATGAATAAGTTCTAGAGATCTACTAGACTGGCCGTTTTACATTGTAAACTAGATCATGTCATGCTTTTGCTTAAAACACTTGGCACCTCCTTATATTTGGAAAAAAGCCCTCCAAATTTTGATAAGTGCCTGGGTGGCTCTCGCACTTGGCCCTCGTTCTGGGGCCCTCCCCACGGCTGGCCAGCTGTGCCTGAGCCACAGGGACATTCTGTGTTTTGTTTCTAAAGTGCACCGAACCCCTTTCTTGGCCCCTTTTCATATTTCAGGTCTCAGCCTAAATGTCACCTCCAGGAGGCTTTCCGAGAGAGGGCCCACTACCCCCAAGCTGTCCCCTTCATAACACCAGGCACACTTTGTGCTTAGCTATTTCTCTGCTGCTTTTTGCTGCCCTGTCCTGAGAATGGAGGCTCTGTGGAGACACGGCAAGGTCTGTGCTGTCCCCCGCTGCAGCCTTACAGAGTGGCTCACGGGTATTTTTTACAGTTTTTAATTATTATGGATACACAATAGTTGCACATATATATGGGGTGCAGGCGCTATTTTGATAAACACATGCGATGCATAATGATCAAATCAGGGTAACTGCAGTGTCTACCCTGGGTCCTTATTGATTGAATGAATGCAGGCAGGAGCATCCTATCCCGAGGACAGCCGGCCAGCTTCTCTCACCCAGGCTGGGCATAGCTTCCTGCGGGGACCTCCCCCGGCTGTGCCAGCTTCAGGTGTAGGGATTGCTCTAAACTGAGAGGGGCAGTTAGAATGAGCGAGGTGGCTGGTCTGGCCCAGCTATCTGGCTGGGCCCCCTCTTCTCCCACATCCTAGGCTCAGGTCTGGCCCTGGGCCGGCACATCCCCCACCCCTACATGCTCTCTGTTCCTTGGCCTGGATCATCTTTCCACCGTCTCCCTTTCTCCAGAAGCTTCCCAGACCTGCAGTCAGGCTGAGGGAGCAGGGAGAAGGGGGCAGGGACCCAGCAGGTCTGGTCCAGAACAGAGTCGCAGTCAGTCCCAGGAGGGCAGGGCAGGGACTCACCAGCGCCGCAGGCCCCGCTGCTCGGCCTCCAGCAGCTCCCTCCACAGCTGGTCCTGTTGCACGCCCTGCTGAGCCTTCGCCTTTGGGGCCTGGGGGGCTGGACAGCCACCTGCAAGACCCCTGCCCGCCACAGGGCCACTCTGGACAGCTGGCCTGGGGTGGGGCAGCTGGTACCCAGCTGATGTGGTTCTCTGGAGCTCAGGGGTGGGGCGGCTCCCCATGGATGCAAGTGTGTGTGTGTGTGTGTGTGTGTGTGTGTGTGTGTCTGTCTGTCTGTCTGTCTGTCTGTGGCAGAGAGAGAGAGAGAGAGAGAGAGAGAGAGGATGCAAGAGAGAGAGCAAAAGAGCACTCGCCAGCCCCTGAGCTTCACCTCTCCTGGTATACCTCCTCCGTCCCCACCCCTGGGGAGCCTGGGCTGGGGTCCTCCTCACTGCCCCTGAGCCCCCAAGCTCAGAACGGCCGATGGGGACTGGGGCCTTGCAGGCTGCGGAAGGCATTTGAGGCCAGCTGTGTTTTAAACTGTCTCGCCTGTGTTGACTGTTGTCCTGGGAACAGCTTCTAAGTGTGCCAGGAAGGGGCGGGGCCGTGTGTGTGTGTGTGTGTGTGTGTGTGTGTGTGTGTGTGTGTGTGATCCAAACCCTGAGGGTGGGGTGCAGAGCGTTCCTGAGGGGGTGCCATTCCCAGCTCAGCAGCGCCCCCCACCCCAGGCAGGAGGCCTCAACACAGTGTGGGGGAGGGGGAGGATGGCAAAGTCCAGACTCCAGGGCATCCCGGGCAGGCCCAATCCCCTGCCAGCCCACTTGACCTGGGGCAGCCCCTGCCCCATCTGGCAGACCGGAGGGGAGACATGGCCCTGTTCTGCCCCCTCGTGGATGCTGCGAGGTGCACATGACACGGGGGATGGAGGGTGCTCTGTGAATTGTAGGTCAGATATTAGTGTGATGCTTCCTGCTTTTCTTCTGGAATGATGGCAGGGGTTATAAGTATGTGTCAGGCAAGGGAAAATTAGTGAACATGTGTTATTGGTACCTGTTATATCTGTAAGCCCCGAGAGGTTACAGAGCACGGCCTCTCCTGGTCTGGCTCAGCCACCTCGCACATGCACCACTCTCATCACTTCTGCCCTGGGCTTCCTGCTAGTCCCTGTGCACGTTGCCAGATTCATGGTTCCTTCCACGAAGCTCTCCTGTGGACCGATTCAGCTGGGCACGATGCTCCCTATCTTCGTATGGCTGGGAAAAGGGACATGTGAACAACTAAGTACAGACAAAGCCATGCTAAATAGCTGCCCAGAGGCACAGGCACCAGTTCAGCCAAGGAACAACTGAGCTTGCACCATGGCACCTGTGTGCCTCGCCTGGATCTTCAGCAAGAAGTTGAGACTTCACTGGTGACAAGGATTTGCCAGGTGGGAAAATTGGGGATACTGCAAAAGCTTGGGTGCAAGAGAAAGCCTGGTATTTGGGGAGAAGTGGGGGGGGAGGAGGCAAGGACTGGGGTACAAGGGCACGTGAGGCCAGGCCACAGGGGTGTTTCAGACCTTGTCCTGCACACAGTGGGGAGGCACTGATGGGCTGCAAGCCCCAAGGGAGCTGCGGGGTCCAGAAGCATCGGAAAGGGAAACGGACTTGGGCAGGGTGCAGGCGTGGAGGGGAGCAGGCTGAGGGCCAGGCCAGGAAGAGCAGCCAGCTTCATCTCTTGGCACCTGCCAAAGGGGAAGAGGCTGAGTGGTGCAATCTTCTGGGACGACATTGGTCTAAAATCAGAGCTGCAGGCCTGGGTCTCTCTGTCTCCCCACTGTTCCTCCTCCCGCAATGGGGATGAGACAGGTTGGCATCTAGTGACTCTTACATTTTCCTGGCAAAGGTGCGTAGCCAGGAGAGCAGCTGGGATGGCCACAGCATGCTGGGCCCCAGGGCAGGCTTTTCTGAGTGGCACTCAGAGCTGTCTGTGCTCCCAGCAGGCGAGGACAGGTCCCCACCATGCCCAAGGAATGGCAGCTCTAACTTCCTTGAACACCCAGAAGGGGTCCCAGGAGTGTGTTTAGAGAGGGCAGTGCCTGCTACCCTGGAAGAGGCAGTGTGTCCTGGGAGGCCTCGCCGGCCCGACCGTGGGCAGTGGTGCCAAGCAGCTAGGAGCAGCCATGTGCTTTGCTCAGATACCTCTGCCCAGGTCCGCTGGCCACAGGCTCCAGAGACAGAGAACAGGGTAAGTGACTAGCAAGGGCATCTGTGATGGGCCCTCCTGACCGGCCAAATTCCTGTTGTATGTAGATGCTGAATACTTCCATGGATGTTGGCTTTTATAAATTAAAGTTTAATTTAAAAACCATTTTAGACTGATGGCTGATAAAGGGATGGATTGAAATATGACAAAGCAAATGTAATAAGATGTTAATACAGATCTAGGTGATGGGTATATGGGCGTTTGCTCTACCATTCATTCAACTTGTCTGTATGTTTGAAAATTTCCAAAATAAAATGTTGGATGAAAAAGATTTCACCTGCCAGTCCAGGCCAGTCTCTTTTTGCATGTCACTGTGCCTGGAAAAGCACCCAAATTCACTTTGGGCATGCCTCACCGTGCTCTAGCCTGGGAGGACCAACCCTGGCAGCCCCGCTCACCTCAGGTTCTCAGGGCACTTGTGGATCAAGACACCTTGTTCCAGGCCCCGCTCTGCCGGTGACTTGCTGTGTGCCCTTGAGCGAGTCATTGCCCCCTCATCACCCCACATTTTGTGATCTAACGTTATGTAAGTCTTTCCAGGAGAGGACAAGAATCTCTGGATTTGGGAGGATGCTGGAGTTGTCCCTTAGTGGGTTTTTTCAACCCCAAGAAAGCGCGGTGAGTTTAGGACCGTCAGGTAGGCGTGGCACACCTTTCCAAGCCTGGCATAGGTGAGCAGCGACAGGCGCGGCCCCACTATGCCAGGAAGGAGCAGCGCCAGTGAGAGTCACAGAGCAGAGCGAGGCCACGCCCCGGGGGCAGGTGTGGGCGGGGCCAGCCCAGGCTGTCCCGCCCACTTCCTGTAGAGCCCGCCCCTTCCCGAGTTGGCGGGCGGAGGGAGGGTCCCTGCCGCGGGGCGTGGGGCCCAGGAGCTAGAGCTTTGGCGCCCCCCAGCTGTAGGGAGCTGGGGTGCGGTCCGTGGGAGGAGAGGGCGAGGGAAATATTTGCATATTTGAACCCCTCTTTTCACCCCTAGACCTCCGCTTCCCGAAAAAAAATTTTGGCTAAATGCCATCTCCCCCTTTCTCCCATGCGCAGACCTTGAAAGCATTATACCGGGTGGTGACAGTCAAAGGATTCAGGGCCACCGTTCACTCCTGGGCAGTTGCTCCTACCAAGTCCCCAGAAAGCTTCCTAGTTTACTAGAACAGCAACATTAAAGAAGAAAGCAATTCACCTGTGGGAAATCTCCCCCCCGCCTTCCTCCTGAAGCCTGGCCCCAAACATTTTCATTTTTAAATAGTCACTTTGGACCTTCCTGTTTGTTGTATAGTTGCTGTCAATGAACCTAACATATTGTCTCAGCTTAAAATTGTTTTAAACATATCAGAAACATTTTCTCATGTTTCTCTTTATAATCTTTATACATCTCATTTTAATTGGTTTGTTAGAGCTGATGCACCATAATTTACTTAAGCATTTTTCCTATTCTTGGGCATTTATCTTATTTTATTTTCAGGTTATCATTAGCCATGATGAATATCTTTGTCTCTCTTTCCTTCTGTTGAATAGTTGTGACAGACGCAGTCCCAGAATGGGACTACAGAGTCACAGGAAATGAACATTTGAATGACTTTTAACGTATAGAGCAGTGCTGCTGAGCACCCACACGCTTATTACCAGCAGCGTATGAGCGTGTCAGCTTCAATGCAGTCTTGCCGCAGTGGGAGCTGCTGGTGTGTCGGTGTCCCTACCACCACCCCAGGTTTGATGATTGGCTGGGAGGACCCGCAGGACTCAACATACAGTGATACCCAAGGCTGTGATTTATCACGGCAAAAGGAAACAAAGCATAACCAAAGGGAAGAGGCACCAGGGGTAAAGTCCGGAGGAAACCAGGTGTGAGCTCTCAAGAGTCCTCTCCCAGGCCAGTCACAGAGGATGCACTTAATTCCCCCAGCAGCTTCTTGGGACGATATGTATGGAACGTCGTCTACCAAGGTTGCTCACTAGAGACTCAGAACCCAGGATTTTTATTGGGGGCTGGTCACAGAGGCACCCTCGGCCTAGTGTCTACCAAGATTCTAGACTACCAGAAGGAAAACAGGTGTTCGGCGTCAATCAGTGTTTGCACACACAGTTTAGGCACAGTGAGCCATCCTTATCAGGGAATGGTTGGAATTCTCCTCAAATCCAAGTTCCCAGACACCAGCCAAGGGCCAACCTTGCAAGCAGGCCTTGCTAAGGATAGCATTGCTATGACATGTATTTCTTTCATTTTCTTTTGAAGGCCAATTATTTTGGTATAAAATGATATGATGGGGCTGGGGCCAGCTGAAAGCTCTTCACTCACAGGACGGAAGTTGTGCCATCAGCTGTGACCGCTGGCCAGCTGGGGCCTCTCCATGTGGCTCGGGCTTCCCCGTAAATGGTGGCTGGGTTTAAAGAGTGAGTATCTGAGAAAGAGGGAGCCAGGCTGAAGCTGCATCACCTTTTCTAACCAACCACAGAAGCCACCCTGTGCCACTTCCACTACACTGTTTATTAGAAACAAGCTCTAGCATTGGCCCATATTCAGGAGGAGGAGAATGAAAATCCACCTTGGATGGGAGAAAGGTGTCAAATAATTTGTAGATGGGTTTTAAAACCACCACACACATATGATATTAGCTTTGCCATTTTTAGGGATTTATTCTTCAAAAGAGCTCATACCAAGGTGCAAAGTTATTTCAGGATATTTTCTGCAGTGTTATTACTTAAAAAAAAAAGAAAAGAAACCTATCAATAGGAGATGGGTTGAATTACTTGTGGTGCCCTCACAACACCTATTGTCACTGAACCCCACAGGAGCACAGCCTAGGTCTGGTTACCTTGCTGCACAGAAAAAGCCAGTTACTGAGACAATGAGTATTGCCAGGGAAGAAAGGGTTTTATTGCAACTGATGATTGACATCAGAGGGGAGTCAGGAGATACTCGGCTTTTATAGTGGGCTGTGGAATGCAGGGCAGGTGGAGTTTGAAGTTACAGGGTCTGCAGGTGGTCTCATTCAAGAGTCAGCTGTTGGGGCCGGGCGTGGTGGCTCATGCCTGTAATCCTAGCACTCTGGGAGGCCGAGGCGGGTGGATCGCTTGAGGTCAGGAGTTCGAGACCAGCCTGAGCAAGAGCGAGACCCCATCTCTAGTAAAAGTAGAAAGAAATTATCTGGCCAACTAAAAATATATATATAGAAAAAATTAGCCAGGCATGGTGGCGCATGCCTGTAGTCCCAGCTACTGGGGAGGCTGAGGCAGTAGGATCGCTTAAGCCCAGGAGTTTGAGGTTGCTGTGAGCTAGGCTGATGCCATGGCACTCACTCTAGCCCGGGCAACAGAGTGAGACTCTGTCTCAAAAAAAAAAAAAAAAAAAAAAAGAGTCAGCTGTTGGTAATGGATGGAAAGGCGTCAAGAAGTCTTGTGAAGTTGGTTAAGCAAGAAGATTACAGTGTTCTGCTCATTAGGCTTGAGTGCTCTGAAAGTCTGAGCTATTGGGGAGAGAACAAAAAATAACTTAGGGAGGGGGTCATTTTGCAAGGCTGATACACTATTACTTGTAAAGATGTCATCTATATAATGTTAAGCAAAACAAATGACAGAACAACAACAAAACAAGTTATAAAGCAGTATATGTGGCATGATTCTGTTTTTGTTATTATGCGCACGTGTTGACTTTGGGAAAAGCCTGAATGGATGAGTGCACCTGTGTCTAGTGGATGTCTTTAGGGGGCAGAATTATGGGATTTATCACTTTCTACTTTATATTTTCATGGTATTTGAATACTTTACAATAGCATATATTATTTAATAATTTAAAAGTATACTCTGCATATAGTTTTCCCTTTTAACAATTTATTCAGGTTAAAATGTTTATAAAGTTTTAATTTTGTTCACTTTTGTCATCCAACTTCCCTGATTCCTGTATTTTTAAAAATCTCTTTGTGAGTTAAAACTGAACTCCTTTAAGAAAGTCATGTTAACTTATAAGAAATGGCCTTTGGGGGTAATGGAGAGAGCACTATATTGGGAGTCCAGAGAAGTGGGTTCTAGTCTATACTCCAACCATAACCCACTTAGGCCCTTGGTAAAGATTATTCAATAGTTAAGTTGTTAAAGTCTCTCTTGGATTATGTTTTAGTTCCCTGGGGTTTCCATAACGAAACACCACAAATTGGGTAGCTAAACAATAGAATTTTATCATCTCACAGTTCTGGAGGTCAGAAGTCCAAGATCAAGGTGCTGGTGGGGTTTGTTCCTTCTGAAGTTGTGAGAGAATCTGCTCCAGGCCTCTCCCCCAGCTTCTGCTGGTTTCCGGGCAGCCTTTGATATTCCTTGGTGCATAGCAGCGTCACTCCAATCTCTGCGTCCATCTTCACACGGTGTTCTTCCTGTGTGTGTGTGTGTCTGTGTCCGCATTTCCCCTTTATGAGGACACACCCATATTGGATTAGGGCCCGCCCTGCTCCAGTATGGCCTCGTCTCAACTAATCACACCTGTGATGGCGCTTTCCAAATAGGGCTGCATTCTGAGATACTGGGGATTAGGACTTCAGTGTAAGTTCTGGGGAACTCAATTCAACCCATAACAAATTATATGGATTTAAACTTCTTCTGGGATATATTACGGATAAAACCATCTTGTATTCAGCCCCCACTGCATGCCGGGCACTATGTGTGTTACCTTCAGTCCTAGCCTCATCTGGTGAGCTGTATTAGCTCCATTTTACGGAGGAGAAAACAAAGGCTTTAAGAGGTTGCGTGATGTGTCCAAGGGCACAAGCCACGAGCGAAGGGCCTGGCAATGAACGCGCTCAGCTGACGCCTGAGGCCTGCGCTTTGTGCGAGCGCAGAGCTGTCGCTTGGCTGACAAGTGCTTGACTACTATTTTTTTCCCTAGGAGCTTCCTCGATAATTTTCAGCAATTAGACGCTCCACATTTTCAACCCAATCGCGCCTCTGGGAGATGATTTAAAAATTCCCTGATAGTTAATTACATTCAAAATAGCAGCTGTATAGCGTTTCAGGTTTAAAAGTGCACTCACTAGCATTTCTCATTGAGGTGCCATGAAAGCCTTGCACGTGGAACTGATCGTGTGTGGATTCGGGGGAAGAAGCTAGGGGCTCAGGACGACCACGGCGGGAAATGTGCTCACAGGACCAGGATCTCCTCTGACTGTAGTTCCTGGTCTCCTCTTAAGTTACTTCACAGAGGAAAAGCATCCCACATAAACAGTTTTACTTCGACTATCAAACATATAAAGATTCTAGATTCCTGGGAGTTGGGGAAATTTTAAGCATTGGAAAAAATGTCCTGAGGCATGGTCTTTATTTTCTTTAGTCTACAACTTCCCACAGCTGAATGCAATTTGGAGAAAGCATCTGTCGCGGATCGTATTGGTGACCGGGGCGGCGCGGGGTAGCGCGGCGAGTTGGCAGCGCGTGCAACACACGCGAGAGGCAGCAGGGGGCAGCCTGTCGCCGCGCATCCTCCATCACCTCTGGGTCCATCCCGCGACGCTGAAAGACGCCGGGTCCCTGAGGTCTGAGGCTGTGTGGCCATTTCTGGTCAAAACCAGGAAACGAGCGCCATGTGCGGAGAAGGTGTCCCTGAGGGGCCCAGTAGCGAGGCCGGGGAAACAGGCGCTCAGCGTAGAGCCCTTGGCCAACGGCGGCGCCGCACACACCGGCCGCCGGGCGGGGGCGCTGCTGGGCAGGCGCCGGGCAGTCCGGGCGGAAGATCGCGTCCGCGGCGGAGCCAGCACGTCCAGGCTGGAGACCAGCCCAGATGAGGGCTGTGGTGCCCGCAAAGGGCTGTGTCAAGATCCCTTCTGGCTCCAACTCTGTGGTTTAAAGTGGCCCAAGGGATTTCTAACTGTGACACTGTGCGCTTTTGCCACCAAGTCAAGGGGACATAATATACTATAATAACGGATCCAGCCACCTTGCCTTTGGCCAAGCCCCGTCCTGAGCCCCAGGACTCACCCGCACCCCGCTGACCCGTGCGGGCTGGTGCCCCCGAGCCCCCGTCGCCCCAGCCTGGGCCAGGCTCCGCCCCGAGCTCACAGCTAAGCAGCCCTCCCTCCGCGAGCTCGAGCTCGCCGCTGGCGCTGGTCTCCCTGGCGGTCTCTGACGCCTGTGCTGCCTCCCTCTGGGCCCCAACCCGCGTGGCTCTTGAGGAGTTGGGGGCAGCCTGCAGTACCAGCCTCCGGCTGCCAGCAGGGGGTGTCAGGTGGTGGCGGTAGCCTGAAGGGGGTGGACGCTCCAGGTATTCACACCTGCCCGAGGCCAGCCCCACCTTCCTCTGGTTCGGTTTCTAAGGAGGCTCTGGCTGTGTGGTTGTAACTGTTTCCCAGGAGGGACCCCCTTCCTGGCCCCCGGCCCTCCTGCCACTCAGTCCAGAGCCCCCTCTTGGCACTGCCTCCTCCTGCTGAGCAATAGCCACCTCTGGCCTTGGCTGGGCCCTCAGGTGAGGCTGTAGGGGGCAGAATGAGGATGGTCACAAAGGTGACTGACTGGCAGGTGTTTCCAGTCAGCAGAGACAGGGGACAGGAGGTCATGAGGTGGACGTGGCAGCTGGCTCCGTCTGGCTCTGAGATTCAGGCGTGTGGCACGCCAGGGGCACGTTGCTGCTCTTCCTGGTCTGCCCCCGTTTGTTTTTCTCAAAAGACCCTTTTCCCCCATTCCGACCTGAACGTGCCTTGGCCGCAGCAGCCTTGCCGATGCCTCTCCTACGTCCCAGGACAACGGGAGCGCCCGCGCTCTAGGCTGATGGCGAGGATTAGATGAGTTGATCACGCAAGAACAGTGCCGGGCAAACAGTTAAATAGACATGAAGTCACTATTACCAGGTGCAGATCCCTGTCCTCAGATACAAGTGCTGAAAGTGACAGTGCAACCAGGCAGGATCCCAGGGACTCAGTGACCAGGCTTCTTCTCCTTCCCAACAGGGACAAAGGCTAACTGTGACAGGTGGATTGCCTGTAGCTTTTCTGTCTCTGTCTTAGGGGAAGCTTCCCAGAGAAAGAAGAGCTTCAGCTGGAACGTGGAGGAGTTTGCAGGTGGCTGGGTCAGGGGTGGGGAGTGGAGGAGGCGACAGCACCCCAGGAACAGCATGGGCAAAGGTGTGGGGGTGGGGGAGTGGATTTGGACTTGGTGTCCTGTGGCTGGAGCCCAGAGTGTGGTTGAAGAGGCAAAGGAGAGACGGCGCTCAGGGGCTTTGGGGAGGCAGACATGCCTTAGGCTGGGGGACCAGTGGATGGCTGGCAGCATTTGGTGGTGCAGGTGCCCCTGATGGATTTGGTCGCAGTTGGCACACTTGCTCATAGCTCTGTACACCTGGAGTGCCTGGGAGGGCAGGGCGGGGGCAGCCAAGGGCTGAGGGTGTCTCTCCTGTCAGAGACGATGCCCCACTCACCAAGGCCAGAGGCTGTGCCCTAAGGAGCAGCTGGGGTTACTAGGCCGAGGGAGGGCAGCCAGGGAAGGTGGAGGGGGGTGGCGGCAGTCACGTGGCCAGGTACAGTGAGTGGGATTTGAACTGGGCAGACCTCCAGCTCCTGTGTCTCTGTTCCCTGTGTGACCTTGGGCTAGCCACTTCCCATCCTCATCCCTGAGAGAGTGGACGAGAATGGACGTCATCACCCTGCCCCGCCCCACTGCTGGGAGAGGACAGGATGAGAGGGTGGGGCCAGAGGCCTTTGCAAACGTGTCCACACGGAGGCTCCTCTCGCTCAGCGCAGCCGGGAGGGAGACACGGGGACTACACGCAGTAAAATGACCAGCAGCAGCTGGTCCCCTAAGAGCAACTGAGGTGGGGAGGGCTATGGGCCCCTGAGACGGGGAAGAGGAGGAGACACAGTGAAAGGGGACAGGAAGGGACATTTTTGGGGGACTTACAAGTATCTAGGACTGTGGTGGACGCCTCATTTGTTAAGCCATTTCTCCCTCATGTCAGCCCTTGAGGAAGGTAATATTTCCATCATACAGGTAGGAAAAGGGAGGCTCAGAGAGGGTGAGTGACCTGCTGAAGTCACACAGCAGAGGTGGCATTTGAACTCAGGGCTCTGACTTGAGGGTCCTGGGAAATCGCTCCATGGCAACAGGAAAGGTCACAGAGAGGTTGAGGCCAAAGGTGGCCTCTGGCCAGCTCTGCCATGATTTCTTTTAAGGTTCGTAGTTTTTAAAGAATGGCAAAGCCCGGGAGTGAGTCCCTCTGCTGCCACGAAGTGCGTTGTTCCCGATGTACTTCTGGGAGGCAGTGACATCGTTGTCACAGAAGTGGCTGTGCAGAAACAGATGCTGCAGATGCATCTTGCTTGAGAGCGAGCTGGGACTGGACGGCCTCTGAGGTCCTCCAGCTCCGGGTTCTGTGATTCCAAGTCCCTTCCTCCTCCTGAGAGGGCCAGGGCAGCAGTGGTTCCCAGACCTGACATCGGAGGTGCGTCCAAATGCAGATTCCTGGGCTCAACTCTGGAGTCCCTCTAGCCTCTGCCTCTCCAGGCGACCAGGCCCCTGGTAACATGTCACCTGAGCCCCCTGCCCCCTGTGATTAATCCAAGTCCAGGAAGGTGGGGGATGGGCCTAGGTCACGGGCAGCCCTTGCTGTGGGGTCTGTCCTTTCCCCCTGCTCCCTCAACTTTTAGGGCCTGCCCCTTTCTCCTGAGACAGCATCCCTGTCTCACGCTCTCACTTCCTGTCACGGGGCAGCGTAGCAGGGGGTTTCTTCCATAGCTCCCTCCCTAAGAGACTGTTCAGATAATTTATTTGTCGTGATGCCTGAGGATTAAATGAAATAACAGGGGAGACAAAGTGCTCAGCTCAGAGGCTGGCACCTGCTGTGCCTTTGACGAGTGGAGGCCTCACCTTTGGGACAGTTGGGAGGAACTTGCGTGGGTGGAAGGCCATGGTGCCGGGTGGTAGCAGGGCACAGTTTGAGCGGTGGACACTGGCTGGGAGCAGTTCAGACCAGACGTGGAGGCAGGACGTGGACACGCGGAGGATTAAACTTCAGCTCAGGGATGCCTCTGCCCCGGCCTGGGCAGGTAGAGGGTGTGGCTGGGGGGCAGGAGGCATCCCCCTTCACCCCTCTGTTCTTCTTGGAATTCACGGAGAAGACAGTCACTTTGAGCCCATTCCTATCACCGCATCACAGTTGAGCAACATCAGGAATCCGATGTGGCCGTGTCCTGCTGTTACAATGGTGATGCCGGTGGCAGGGACCATACCTGGGCGACCACTCCAGTGCTTTGTTTCATTGACTCCTAACAACCACCAGATGGGCGGTGTGACGGTTCGTTTTGTTTGTCAGCTTGACTGGGCCAAGGTGCCACATTTGGTCAAGCATGATTCTGGGTGTGTCCTGAGGGTGTTTCTGGATGAGATGAACATTTGAATCTGTAGCTTGAGTGACGTGGCCCTCCCCGGGGGCCTCGCCCAGTCAACTGAAGACCTGAGTAGAACACAAAGGCCGGGTAAGAGGGACTCCCCCTGCCTGCCTGCTGGAGCTGGGACATTGGTCTCGTCCTGCCTTTGGCCTCAGGCTACAGCATCGCCTCTCCTAGGCCTCCAGCCTGCAGACTGCGTGACTGCCCGAGCCAATTCCTTATAGCACCCCCGCCCCCCATTCTATTGGTTCTGTTTCTCTGGAGAGCCTCAGCTGATACAGGTGGGTGCGACTGTCTCTATCTGCAGATAAGGAAACTAGAGTTGGGGGTGGCAGACGGTGGAGTGGGCGCTCAGGCTCGGACTCAGGGCAGACTCCACCGTGGAGCTCTGGGCGCTGTGCTCCAAGGCACTGCCGGAGCCCTGTTTCTTGACACGTGAGGAGCAGAAGTAGGAGGGCCATGGTGACACTGTCACCTCTGTGGATGAGGGTTGGGAGCTGGGGAAGGGGGAAGGAACTCGAGGGCGACCCCTCCTTGGTTCGCAGAGAGGCGGAGGTCCTGGGAGGGCAGAGGTCGGTGCGGCCGGGCAGAGCAGACTCTGGCTTCAAAGCCCGAGTGGCGAGTGGGGGACCCGCACATTAACACTGTGCCGGGTGATTTTATGCTATTGTCTCATTTTGTCTTTGTCATAACCCTGGCAAGTGCATAGGATTTTACGCCAGTTTGAAGAAACTGAGGCTCGGAGAGTGTGAGTGACCTGCCTAAGATCGCGAGGCTGGAAAGTCGAGCAGCTTGGAGTCGATCTCATGTCACATGTTTCTCGGGCCCATGTTTGTCCTCCACTGTTTACTCTCTTTCCCAGTAGAATCTTCTGTTCTTTTCTAAACAAGGAGGCAGAGAAGCTTTGTTAAAGGGAAATATCTGACTGATTTTGAGGAGGAAGTAATATTTGAAGCAAATAGTGAGGGATGCAAGAGTTAGCTTTGGGGCTGCAAACCAAATTGAGCGGAAGAATATTTTGTTTACTGATGGAACTTTCAGCATTTCCTGTTTATTATTTTGCCAATATTTGCCTTGTTTTGATTACTGCAAAGGTCAATTGTTGCCTCCTAAGACATGCTGGTTCTGCAAACCGGTGAGGAATCTGTAACTTGGGAAGGGTCCCCGGGAGACTCCGAAACCTTGGATTGGCCCAGCGGGGTGCCCTTTAAAAAGTGTCACAGTTGCACAGTTGAGGGAAGATGTTTGCTCTGGTGTTATCAGCTCTAATCATGTGTTTGAATTGAGTCCCTGCTCTTGTTAGAGTGATTAGTGTCTATTGGGAATGAGAATGTGTTTGCATTTATATATCCTGCAAATTCTCCCAGGATCAAGTGTGCTAGAATGGGATGCCTCTTGCATTTTGTATTAGGACAGAAACTCACTTAGTGACTAGGAAAGTGGAAAGGTGGTAAACTATGGGGATTGAGAGCGAGCACTGGGGGGTCAGACCTCAGTGAGGGAGCTGGCTCTTCACCCTCTGGTGCTCATAGTCTGGACAGCAGCTTTGCTTGCCCAGGGCAGTGTTTGCAGAGGGCAGCGGAGAGAACGCAGGCTCCTCGGTGGGGCGGGCTTGGTCTGAATCTTTCTCACTTCTCTGTGGCTTTCCCCTCTCTAAGCTTCAGTCCTGCTCCCAAGAAGGATAATAATGACATATAAGGATCATAATAGTCACCCCATGGGGTTATGGCAAAAATGAAATGCCTTAAGTTGTGTATAAAGTTCTTGGCAAACTGTGCGGCATCACGCTGAAGCCCACCAGGCAAAATAACTGCAGGGACATCCCTGCAGTCCCCAGCGCGGGGTCCACTTGGCTTGCTGCAGCAGGGGAGAAAGCCTGTGCTGGGGAACCACGGGCCAACGGGGAAGTGGCCTTCTGCTGGGTGGTTCAAAGGAGGGAGTGCCGGTCACTCCTGCCGCTGCAGCGTGGTCTTGCCTGGGTTTCCTTGTCCTTCCGTTCGGTTGCCTTCATCTGTGTCCTGCTAGGAACCGTGTTGGTCTCAGCTTGCATGCCGCAGGGCCAGCTTGCCCTTTCTCAGTCACACAGATCTAGCAAGGCCTGGAGATTGCACCTGTCCTTACCTGTGCGCCAGCTCCGCCAGGCGGGTCCCACCTTCCGTCTTCGGGCTTGTTGTGCCCTGGAACTCTCCGACCTATGCTGGGCTCCTACTTGTCACTAGGGCCTCAGATGGAAATCGTCCTTCCCAGTGGCTTCCCGTGCAGACTAGCTCCTCGTGCAGCTCTCGCAGCCTCTGTCTCAACACTATTTACTTCTTATCATCAGGCGCTTATGCACGTCCCTCACTCAGTTCTCGCAGCGCCGCGCGCAGCAAACATCGTCACATCCCATTTCACAGGTAGGCAAATGGAGGCTCGGGGAACTTAGTGATTTGCCTGGGATCACGCAGCCAGACCCTGGCCGAGGGGTGCAGGGTTTGAACTCTCTGGCTCCCTGACCAGGGACGTGCTGCCGGAAACGAAGATCGAGAAGTGCGGCTGGTGCTGCTTTTCATTCACTGATCCGCTTATTCACACCCTTCGTTCATTTCACAGATATTTGCCCAGTACCTGCTATTTGCCAGACCGGGAAGACAGATAAAGGCTCACAAAGGGGGTGTCCTGAGCCCCTCAGCCGGGTTCGGAACAGCTGCTCTGGGGTCAGCAGCGGGGGAGGGCAGGTGCCACATGTGGAAGAGCCTCCTTTTCCCCGGGGATCTAGACCAGCAGGCTGCACTCCTCGTGTGCCTGCCACAGTCCTGGCCACGGACGTTAAATGTAACACGATGACATAATTATAGAAATGGATGACACCCAGCTTCCTTAACCACCTGCTCTAATCTGCAGCCCCAGAACACAGTGTAATGATTTGTCACCCATTTCTAAGGTAGAATGCACTAACTCCTAATTACAAGCCAAGGCTAGAGATGAGCAAATAAATATGCATGTCAGTCTGAAGGCTATAATTAGAACGACCATTTGGCTAAAGGAGAGTGGAGATGTTTTAATTCCAGCCCCTGCTTGCATGTTAAGTCGCTGCCAGGGAGCAATCTGTGTGTGTTAACAGTTAGGCTCTGAGGAAGCCGTGACATCTTGAGAAGATATTTGTTTGTAAGTGGGGCTGGGTATACTCTGTATGCTACTAGATGTTTAAATTCCATGTTTATTTCCCAGAGCCAAGTTAACGTGATAATTAATATTTTTCAGACATTCTGACAGATACTCAGATGATGATTTTGCATAAAATCTCTAACTTTATCTAACAGATTGGCATCATTCATCGGCACAGTGGGCTAGAAGATGATGGATGGACACGCTTAATCTGTTCATTCACTACGTAATTAGGATATACGTGCCTGCGATTTCCAGTGAAGCCAAGAAGTATGCCTTCCTCGCTGTCTTCACAAACACACGCCAGCCTCATTTTCTGACCCACTAAGTTAACATTTGCAAGCGCGATTCCTTCAGGCCCCCACACGTAACCCCCTCAGTCCCGGCAGGTGCTGGGCAAAACCGACCAGAACAGTCCAGACGCAAACCTGCTCTCCCTAGCAGTGTGTTAGCCAGCTGGGCTTTAGATGTCGTATCTCCTTGGTGACCGAATTAGAGAAGTTGTCATTACTCCCAGTTCCTGAGCCGAGGGGCAAGATGGGCACCCCCTTCCTCTGCCCACCATGCACCCAACAGAGGGAGGGAGTAGAATGAAGCCGGGGAATGGGATGCACGCACCTTGGAAATCTCCAAGAATGCAGCACCTGAGCCTTCATGGGGGAGAGACCACACCACCGGGGCCTCAGTCCCCTGGCCTCACCTTGTGCTCGGTGGTGCTAGTAACAACTTCCAGCACTGGCCATGCAGCAGGCACTGCGCTAAGCTTGCAAACCCCCAGAACTAGCACCGAGGAAGGTCAGTGGTTCTCAAACGTTAGCAGCCACCGGGATCACCCAGGGGACCTCTTAAAACACACGTTGCAGGGCCCCACCCCAGATCAGGCTGCCAGACTTAGCAAATAAAAATATAAACATGAGGTTTAATTTGAATTTCAGATAAACAAAGAATAATTGTTTAATATAAGCACATCCCAAATATCGCACTGGTAGTATTCACCGTCTGTCTGAAGTTCAAATTTAATTGGGTGTCCTGTAATTTCTCTGGCAACCCCAGCCCCAGAGTTTCCGAACCTGTAGCTCTGGGTGGGGCTTGAGAATCTGCATTTCCAGTAACTTTCTGGGTGGTGTAGATGTCGCTGGCCCGAGGAAGTGAGAATGGAAGTGTGGCCCCGGGGCCAGCGACGTCCCACTTCCCAGACGCATCCCATTTCCTTCCTTGAGGAAGGCAGCGTTATGATCCCCATTCTAGGGGTGAGTAAAATGGGGTACAAAGAGGTTAAGCAGCCGTGTCCAAGGTCATAGCCCCTACCGAGACCCAGGCAGCCTGGCTCCCAGGCCAACGTGTTGGCCGCTGTGGACACGGCTCCAATGAGAGGCACCTGTCAGAGGAAGGGCCACAGCTGCCCCGAGGGCCGTCTCCTGACACGCTTGCCCCCAGTGCATTCTCCACACAGAGCCCGAGATTCTTTTAAAATGCAAGTTGAATCATGCCACGCTCTGCTCAAAACCATACCAGGGCAACCAGGTTCCTCAGTAAATTCCATGACTTATCCTGTCTCAGCTTGGAAAAGTGCTAAAGCTTAAAGCTTTTTAAAAGTCAGGTAGTAGAATTTCAGTGAAAGAGTTCCAACTTTGCCACACAAGACCACTTTCAACAGAAATCCCGTGGCCAGGTCACTCCTGAACTTCTTGTGCAGGAAGCGGCATATCTGGAGTCTCCTGGGACCGGCCACACGGCCACCACTCCCGCCTCTGTGTCGTCAGGAGAGCCCCCTATGGCAGGGTGGTGATGATTCTAGATACTCCCCTTCTTGTCCCCCACTTGCGGTCAGGGCTGGGCATGGGGCTCGCCTGCCAAGGGGGACTGTCTCTGGGGGTTCCAGGAAAGGCTCCAGAGAGATGCACTGCAGGAAGCGCCCCTTCTCCAGTGGACGCTATTACGCCTACACGTGGTGCCCAGCGGTGCGGAAGCCACGCTGGAACCATGAGGTGACCGTTGATGACCTGGTGGCCGTGCTGAAGGCACAGAGCAGAGAGAGTCAAAGTCCTGAATGAACCCTGGAGCCACTGAACCAGCCTCCAACCTCTTACCTCGGGACCTTGTGCAATGGGAAGTGACAGGCCATTGGCATCCTCGAGCTGCCTTCCTCAGCTTCCTGTGCCCCTGCTCAAGCCTTTGGCCAGAGGACAGCCACCTGCCCACCAGCCCAGGCTGCTGGCACTGCAGGTCTGGGGGACACCGTGTGCAGACACGTGGGACTGGCCACACCCCTGTGGCGTCCGGAGGGGCTTTCTGAGCTGGCCGGATATCCGAGACTGGCCCCCTGCAGAAGAGTCCCGTTCATTTTGTCACGTCCCACAGACGCTCCAATGGAGCCCCCGACACACCGTCTGCCACCTGCTCACCAAGGGGCCCCTGAGACCTGTGGCCAGGTGGGGTGACAGGAGAATCATCTGGATGAGTCCTCCTCACGTGACTCCCAGGGCCCGGCTTCCTCCGCGTGCACCTGCGCATAGAACTCTCGGTGCCGTTCGTTCAACCTGAGGTTTCATTTAAGCACAGAAATCCTATCTGCTGACTATAAATGAGGGGCCCTTCCCACTGGCTTTGCCTTTAGGGTAGTTTCTGACCCCGGGAAGGACTTAATCCTCTGTCCTCCCCGTGGGCCGAGGCTCTCTGCCCTCTGTTCTGTGACTCGTGAGGGGGACTTGAACTCCACTCATCGTGGTGGGAGAGTCACTGCTGGGCTGGTGGTGTGGCCCCTTTGGGCAGAAACAGCCTCCATGGGGTTTCCTGTGCAGCTGCACTGAGCACTCACTGGCCGGAGCCGCTCCCGTGGGGGACACGTGCATCTCGAGGGTCCCAGGATGCGAGTGTGAGGCCTTCATCTCCTTGCCCCTCAGCACCCTGCCTCGTGGGTTCCACAGCGTGCAGTCTGGCTGCCAGAGTGGCCAGAGCGTGGCTGGTGCCGTCCTCACTGCCTGGTGGCTGTCCAGGGACGGGACTGAGCTCCCGTTCCTTGTGCCCCTAGGGTGAGGAATGCAATCATGGTGTCTGGCACTCGGTGAGCAATTAACAATTCTTAATTAACTCAATGACTAAGCCAGGAAGAACCAGGTATACCATAAACCTATAATAAAAAATTAGTTTTAGCCAACAGAAAAATCACTGGGTGACCCTGATTTATAATAAAATCTGTTTCACTGTAGGATTCTCTTTTGGTTGTCAGCTCTTCTAAACACACGCCCAGCAGGCTTTAATCGATGGTTGATGTTTTAGATTTCAGGAGTCCACCTATGGCACAACGTGAGGGCACCTCCCCGGGCTCCGGACAGGCTTGCCTGGGTGCTGGCTGCCTCCCCCGTCCCCCAACCCTCCCCAGACTCCACAGGCACCTTCTCTGTCCCTTGCTGGGTTTGTCCCTGGTGCGGGTTATCTGCTTGGGCCCCCTCCCTTGTTTTAATTTTGTCTCCCAGAGACAGAGTTGAGAGAGTATGTCCTTGTTTGCTTGCAGTTTGCAGCCTGTCACGTCCCCCACGCTCCTCTTCCTGGGCTCCACTCCTCCCAGAGAGCTCTCCCCGGCCCCTGCAAGTGGCATAGAGCTGAGGGAGGCAGCGAGAACTGCTTGGGAAAAAAAAAAAAAAAAGCTGTGACGTACATGCCACCAGATTCACCCATTTAAGGTGTCCGATTCCGAGGGTGTGGTATGTTCACAAAGCTGGGCAACCATCACCACTGTGTAATTTCAGAACATTTTTCTTACCCGCAAAAGAAGCCCTGCGCTTGTCGGTAGTGACTGCCCCTTCTTCCCTCCCCCGGCCTCTGGGAACATTAGTCTACTTTCCGTCTCTATGGATTCACCTGGTTTGATCATTTCAAACGATGGAATCATTCACTGTGAGGCTTTTTGTGTCTGGCTTCCTGGCAGAGTGTTTTCAAGGTCCATCACGCTGTAGCCTGTCTCAGTGCTTCATTCCTTTTTGTGGATGAACATTTCCATTGCATGGATAGACCACATTTTGTTTACCATTCATCAGTTGATGGAAATTTGAGTTCTTTCCACTTTTTGGCTATTAAAAATAGTGCTGATATAAACATTCATGTAGAAGTATTTGTGTGGACATATGTTTCCGTTCTCTTGGGTGTATACCCAGGAGGGGAACTGCTGGGTCACGTGGTAATTCCATGTTCAACATTTCGAGGAACTGCCAGACTGTTTTCCACGGTGGCTGCAACATTTTACATTTCACTAGCAATGAATGAGGATTCCAGTTTCTCTTCATCCTCCCTGACACGTGACACCCGTGATTAACTTTTCTAATAAAGCCATCCTAGTGGGTCTGAAGTGGTACCTTGTCATGATTTCCATTTGCATTTCTCTAATGATGACTGAGACTGATCATTTTTTCACATGCTGATTGGGCCATTATTCTACTTTCTTTGGAGAAATGTCTAGATCCTTTGCCAATTTTTAAATTGAGTTTATTTTTTATTGAGTTGAGAGAGTTCTTTATATATTCCAGTACCCTTATCAGATATATGACTTGCAAATATTTTCTCCCATTCCATGAGTTGTCTTTTCAATTTCTGGAGTAATGTCCTTTGAAGCACAAAATTTCTTAATTTTGAAGTCCAATTTACCTAATCATGTCTTTGGTTGCTTGTGTTTTAGGAGTCCTATCTAAGAAACCATTCTCTAATCCAAGGTTATAAAGATTTATACCTTTTTTGAGAGAGGGTAAGAGTTTTATAGTTTTAGCTCTTAGGTTTAGGTCTTTGTTTTGAGTTAATTTTTTGTATATGGTGTGAGGTAAGAGTCCAAGTTCATTCTTTTGCTTGTGAATATCCAGTTTTCCCAGCATATCTGTTGAAAACTCTCTTCTTCCTCACCCCTTGAATTGTCTGTCTAATATCTATTGGCCATGGGTATATGGGTTTATTTCTGGAGTGTCAATCTTATTCTGTTGATCTATGTGTCTATCCATATACCAGTCTCAGGTTGTCAAAATAAGACAAAACTTGACAGACTTTTCAGAAGTTGAGAAATTGCTAATCATAGTGAGAGCTCTTAATACTCAGCTCCTGGAATTGATCATTCGGGCAGGAAGACAATGCTGGAAGACTTGATCAACACTCTAATAGGCTTGATCTAAGGAGCTGCATAGAACCTGGACTCAACTGTTAGGAAACTGGCATTTTAATTTCCAAACATAATATGAAACATTTACAGAAATTGGCTGTGTACTAGGACACAAAGCAAATATGAAGAAACACAAAATTAATCAGTATGATGTAGACCTTTCTGTGGTCATAAAAAAAAAAATCCAAAAAGACTGGCAAAAAGTATCTCATAAAAGGTTTAAGGGGAAATTGGCAGAATTTATACCGGTCAAGCAAGGAAAAGACAGAGTAACATTAAACTTGCTGGAATTTGCGGTATTGCTTGTTTTATTTTATAGACAAGGGATGTTTTAGGGGAAGTGGGAAGGGAGGCATGGGGAAATCTTGTTTTTGAGTAATTTCTGCTCTGAAAGAAAAATGTGTCTGCAGGGCTTATTCATCATGAAGGTGCAATTTTGCAATCTTTTTCTAAGTGAGAGGCTCACACTGTAGCTATGTGGGCAAAATGTGCTTTAAACCTCATTATTACTAAGCCTCTGAAATTCCATCTTGCTTCCCCCAAAGCCAACATTTGTTTCACTCCAGCATGCCCAGGGCTTCTGTACCCGAGATTCGGTGCCATTTGAAACAGAGCAGCTCTCTCCTATACACGGCGCTCCAAAGACTGTGTGGCACGTTGGATTAATTTTTTTGGTAATTACTGAAGTGATGCTCTGGAAATGACGAATTTATTATGGTTTTTTCTGCCTTACACTTCCACTGATGTGAAAAACCATTACTGAAAAAATATGTTTGTAATTTCCTTAATTACCATGAAAGGTTCTTCTGCTATCTGGACAGTTTGTTAAAAAAAAAAAAAAGTGCCAGGGTAACGAGGAGAGATGTCCCCGATGAGCTCACTGAATCACGAGGACCAGAGAGTGGCGGGAGAAACAGCAAAGGAAAAGTGAAACGAGTACGGCGGGAACATCAGTCTAATCACTGACATGGACCCAACCCTTTTTGGGGCCCATTGTGTAGTAAGATGCATTTTTAAGAATGTGGAATCCATAAATTCCTATTTATCAACAGGTAAAAAACCAGAGAGGCTCACCCCAAACAAAATGTCTGCCGTTCATCTGTACAATTTCAAGTGAATGGCACAGAAAAACACAATCCAGCTTGATATTTGCGTCTTTTCTCATCAACGTTGAGCACTCTCTCTTGCCCAAAGGTCCGGATTTTAAGCAGGCTGACTGCGATGAATGTTAACATTTTGCAACTTCATTAGTAAGATTTGAAGAAAGTCTGGAGAAATGAATTGAAATGGAATTAAAATTGCGATTTATACATTTAGACAGTGTTCTTTGCCTAGGCGTGACATGACAGATCTTGGAAACACGGAGGGGAATTGTTAGGGATTAAAAAAAGAAGAAACATTTAGCAAAAAGGATTCCAAAGCCCACTGGCATTATTCACTGCAAGAGTCACCGTCATGCAGAAAGAAACCGAGGCAGACGCAGACAGCAAACCCGAGGTAAGGCCGGCTCGCAACACAATGGGCAGGTGGAAGAAATTGCCGCTTGTCTCAGCGGCTCCCTATTCAATGCATGTAGAGTCAGGTGGAAGAGAACCTGGCACCAAACCACTAGCACTTTCCACCTGCCAGGTGTAGTGTCTTGGGAAGCCCAGGAACTACCAGTGAGTTGTGAGTAGGTGATGTAATGCTGTCATTTTATTTTGGGTGCTACCATTTATTTCTGTAAAACTTAGATATGTCTTTTGAAAGACACACAGGGTCAGAGAAAGCCCAGGGAGGACGGCAGGAACTACTCAAGTGACGCAGCAGGTGGGGCATTGAAGGGCTTCCCAGTTCCTCACACCTGTGCCCGAGCAAGCGCTGCCCCACCCCCTGCAGGACAACCTTGGGCAATTACTTTGCAAATTATCTGAGCCTGTTACTTATCAGTTAAAGTAAAGCCAAATTTGAAACGTGTGTTTCTTATTGTTGCTGTCAGGATTAAATGAGAGGAGGGGTGTAAATTCATTAACACCATGCCTGGAGTTTGGTGAGTCCCCCACCTTGCTTAGCAAAAGCAGAGTAATCATGCTTTGACAACAGCTACAAAAATCAGCTGAAGACTGACATGTAAAGCCTGTTTGCATACTGTCTATTCATGGATAGATGATGATGATGATGATGATAGGCTCTTGAATATGTCAAACTTGGTTTGAACAACATGCTGGGGAAAAGAACCTAACTCTGAGGGTGTTTAAGACAACCTGATTGTCTGAGGCGGTGAATTGCAGAACGTGTCACCTGCTGTAGAAGCACCGAGAGAGTGTGGCTGTCCCTGAGGTCTCCTTCCCCTCCCTGCCCACCCCTGGGAGAACAGCGGGCCTGGCAGGGCTCTCTCTTTGGCTCTGCCCCGTAGCTGCTGTTTTCTAAGGTCAGGCTGACACTCGAGTTCACTTTGCTGGAAACCACTGACCTGGGGGTCACGTCGTAGGTCTAGTCTCCTTTGCAAGACGGACATCCACGTGCTGTAACAGCGTCTGGAACTCTTCCTCGGTCACAGAGCTGCCAAAGTGCCATGTCCCAGAGGCCTGTCCTGCCATCCCTGTCTGTGTCTTGAGGGTTGTGCTTGTCCGTTCTGGCACCTCCCCAGCGACAGAGGTCAGCAGCGGCACTGTTTTGGTGGCATGTACTTTTAGTTCAGCGTCCCGGCACCTTTGCAGTCACAGCTCTGGGCCTGCTGTCAGCAGGGCCATGAATGGAGAGCGGGGAGAGGCCAGCCAGGCGCAGGGAAGGGCCGGGAGAGGCAGGAGCCGATCCCGGCTCCTCACTCACGGAATCCCCGCCCCTTGCCTGCCCCCCACCCCCCCACACCCCCCCGCCCCCGGCAGGGGCCCTGGAGGGAGGATGGTGGGTGGGCCACGTCTCTGGCTGGTGTGGAGTGGGTTGATGCAGGAAGTGGTGAGTAGCAGAGACGAGGGTTTGGGATCCGGGAGGGTGAGGAGCTGAGAGACCAGGCACTGGGGCGTGGGGAGGATGGAGCCGTCGGCCGAGAAGCTGGTACGTGCTGCAGACGCTCCTACTGTCCCCTCTGTCTTCTCCCCTTCTCTTCCTGAATGCCTGAAGGCTTATCTTAGGGGGCAGAGTAGGGTGGGGCAGCACTGTGCCCAGCTGAAAAAGTGTACCTCCCAGGCCCACGTATAGCTGCGGTGGCTGCGTCACCAGGTCATGGCGGTACGTGTGTGGCACGTAGGTGGAAGTTTGGGTAGGACTTTGGGTAACGCTCCAGGTGAGAAAAAGGGCAGACACTGTTATCCACTCTCCCCCCTCTGCCTCCTTTTACGCCCACCCAGCTGGAGAGGCGCTCGGCGGGTGGTCCTTCTCCGGCCCAGTCCTAGTCCTTGCAGAGCTTTAGGACCCCCAGGAACCCAGCCCCGGCTTCTCTCCGCAACCTGACCTTCCCTCGGTACCTGCTCCAGTCAGCTCAGGTCGTGGGTTCCCCTTGCTCCCTCCGTTGCTCTGTGGTCTACAATGGCCTCCCTGTCCCGCTGCTGCCTCCACCCAACCCTGTCCTTCCCAGCCCGGCCCCTCGGCCGCAGGGGCGTCATGGCCTCCCGCCTGCAGCTCCGTCCTGCCTTCCACAGTCACAGGAGGTGCTCTGAGCACTGCAAAGTCCTGCACTGGGCGAGGGTGCCCTTGCCTGTGAGCAGGGATGCAGGGAAACAATGCTGCTTTCTGCCTGGGGTGTCTGCCAGGGACCCAGGAACAGTGGCTCTGTGTCATTGTAATAAAGGACAGACAATTTGGTGTCAAAATCACCAAGCCTTGTGTCCCTGTATATTAGAGATGAGGCAAGAGGACCCCGTGGTTGTGTCTGGTTTCGAGGAAGAAGTGAGGCTGAGGTCACACAGGTGGCCCTGCTGCTGTCACTCTTGTTGTGCCAGTGCTGCCAGCCCTGCTGGGCTGGAGCTGTGCTTGCCCACGTTGGTTTGCTTGCTGTTTTCAATATTTAGTGCTTAATGAAATGACAAACTGCATTGGATGCAGCTGTCTTGTCAACGAGGAAGCAAAGTAATTAAGTGTTGCAATGATATTCCTTCAGTGCCCCAAGCTGTGCTCGCTTCATGCAAATTGAACGACTCTAAAAGATCCCGGGGCTGGCTTTGTAATGGCCTGTCACATCCTGTAAGAAGGGAACTCCACTCTCACCAGGACCTTCTGAACTTCATTTGTCAAAAATGACAAATGGACCACGCTTTCCTCCTTAATAATGATCATTTGTCACCCGCTGGCGGCAGGAGAATGGGCTGGCGCTGCTGGGGTGAGGGACAAGCTCCTGAGTGTGTTGGGCCTGGAGGCCAAGTTTGGAAAACAGCAGATCTCAGGGGACAGCTCCTCCAGGTGTCTCCAAAGCCCAGGTGCGCCCCTCCCCCCCACAGCTTTCCCCCCACCCTCTCCTCATTTCTGATGAAAGACCGAGCTCCGGCTCCTGGCCTGTCAGTCTGTGGGTTTGCCAACCCCGAGTAAGTGACTGAGGCAAAGATCTCAATCAGTGCAGGTTCATTAGGCCAAAGTTCACGAACATGCCCAGAGTGCACAGGTGCATCTGTGCCTGTGTTTCCGGAGCAGGATTTGGGAAGTTGGCTTTAAAGGGGAGAGGGCACGCGGGAAGGAGACAGGAGGAGGGGCGGGCAGGGAGACAGGCGGTTACGTTCTCGTGAGGCCCAGGAGATCCGTGTCTTGCATAAGACAAGGTGGATGTTATAAGACAGTAAGGAGTGAAGGACGCATCAGTTGTGTATATGTCCTGGGGAGGTGGAAGAATGTCCCATCTCATTTTGTCTCTGTTCTGCACCTGGGAAGACAAACATGTAATCGACAGTGTTAGTGTGGAGCCCCACAGACTTTCCTGTTAGGGCTAGATTTAGCGTGTAGACTCAAAGTTACATTTCATGTCCTTGTTTATGGGAGGCCAGTGCGGCCTTTCTGATGCGCCGTCTGTGGGGGTCCTCGTGGGGGTCCGAGGCCTGCACCTCCCGTGGGGACTGGCCCCTGCACGGTGTTAGGAGCAGCTGCTCATGGGGGAGGGGCTGTGGCACAATGCAGCCTCCAGGCTTGACCTCCCCTTTGCATAAGGAGTTGGGGGTGGTCCTGAGACTTTTATTTTCCTTTACAGGTTGTTTGTTTATTTTGAGGGAGTAAAATATACATAATAATATTTATCATTTAACCATTCATAAGTGTACAATTCAGTGGCATCAAATGCCTTTACAATGTGGTATAACCACCACCACTATCTACACCCTAAACATTTCACCCCCCGACAGAAACTGTGCCCACTCAACACTAACTCTCCCTGCCCGGCCCCTGCCCCTGGTAACCTGCATTCTACTCACTGTCCTTGTGTGTTCACCTGCTCTAGGTACCTCATGGGTGGACCATGCGATATTTGTCCTGTGGGTGGCTTGTTCACTCAGCGTGATGTTTCCAAGGCCCATCTGCGTTGTTGCCTCTATCAACATTTCAGTCCTCTTCATGGCTGTATAATATTCCCCTGTGTGGACAGACACCGGGCTGGATTTTGGAAAGGACCCAGGCAGCCATTGCTCAGCTGCAGCCTCAGACCTGGGTTGAAGCTGTCATCATTTGCACAAATGTCTGGACTCTCTGCTGCTCCTTCCCCTGAGGACATGGCTGACCCCTTCTCTGTCTCCCCTCTTGGACTGCGTCCACAAGCCATGGGGTACTCTGAGGGCATCGCAGTGAAGAGCAAGGACAATGGACCTTGAAAATGTGGAAGAGACTGAGAGCAAGTTATTCCCTGGAGTTTGTGAAACATGGCTAAGATGCTAGCAAACACCGAGTAGGAAATCTGTTTGCTCTTAGACAACCAGTCCCGCGGAGCAGCCATGTGTCTGTTGCTATGGGGATAGCAGGAAGGCAATTGCTCAGTTAATCAAGGTCTGGCCAGTGCACCTACAGGGCTGAGAACTGCAGACCTGCCCTGATTAGGTAGTGCTGGTGGCATCTCGCTCCTTGAGTAGGGGTTGGGGGAGGTAGTAGAGTGGAGGAGTTAAAGGAAATTATTACATTTTCTAGAAACATTATTTGATGTTAAAGTGATAAAATATCAAATTTAAATTAATGAAGCAAATGAACTGCTTTGAAACTTGAAGGGTGGGGTCCTCGCCCTGCAGGGTCGCCCTCACTGTGGTGCTGATGGATGAATTACAGTAAACCTTTAAATGCTTTGGGGGGCGGGTGCCCGCTGCTCTTAAACTTCTCCATCCCAGCCCTGGAATCAGTCATTTCCCCAAGGAATGTGGGTTCCTTTCTGTGAGGAATGAAATTTAAAAGCCAAAGTCTGGGTGGCAGGTGTGTTCATTGCTTTTGGGAAATAGCAGCTTTTGTTGCTGTTCCCAGGCTCTCTGAATGGGCAGAGCTGGGCTGTGCTGGGCAGCCCCACCCGGCCAGTCTCCTCACCTTGCAGGGCACCCTGGGCGGGGTACCCCACGTGGACGCCCCCTGCACCTTGCCTGGCTGGGTCGGTTCCTGCCCCTCCCTCTGCCTGGGTGCCTTCCTCCGCCACCCCCTGCCAGCCTGATCATCGCGACGCCACCCTAATCCTGCTCCGGTTCCAACAGCTTGTCTCAGGCGCCCTCCTGGTGTGGACGCCGTCCCGTCCCTGCTGGGCTCTCACGGCCCCTTGCCCAGCTGCGAGGACGCCGTTTCCTCCCTGCTCCAGCTCTGGGGTCCTTCTGGGGCCGGCGCCACCCTCCGCTTTGGGCTAGCTCATCCCGGAGGGGAGGAGAGGAGGGGAGAGAAGGCATTCTGGGCAATTCCGGACCCAACGCGCTCTCGGTGACGTGATTTCCATCCTGTCCCAGGCCGGCAGCACATCACGTCCAGACAAGCGTGGTGGCTCCTGCTATATCCCGGCTGTTTCAAGTCAATTGTTCCCAAACCCATCCTTCCCAGAGCCGCTCGGCTGTCTCCGTCATCCGGAAGAACTCGCGAGGGAGCCGTGGGCAGCCCTTGCTGAGAGGCAGGAACAGAATTAAGACCCATAACCACTGATGAAGGGAGGCGACATCACTGCTTGAAGTGTGGATGGATACACATAAAAACCTCGAGATAATCAGCTAAAAACTCCTGACACTAGGAGGGAAACTCGCTAGGATGGCCATGTACAGAAAAGTGCACGGAATAACTTTCTTAAAAACCAACAGAAACCTACGGAATATGATGGAAGAAGAGTGCTTTCACAGCGCCCTAGTCCCTGGGGTCCCAGGGGCTTTGCCCAGAATGTGGCTTCAAGAAGCCCTGTCCTGGGTGGGGCCAGGACGGGGACCCCTTTCATAGGATAAAAGCATCCCCAAGACGTGACAGTTCGTGACTTACTTTCTTCTTCCTTGTGGGCAGCCAGCTCTGCGCACCCTCTGGCAGCCGCGTGCAGGCAGGGCCCCCGCAGACTCAGCCCAGGGGGTTCAGGGGCTGGCCGTTCCAGGGGAGTGCCGGGGCCCACGGGTCAGGGGCAGCCTGGCACAGGCCCTCAGAGGGAAAAGACACATGGTTGTACTTTTATCCCAAACCGCAGAGAAGGAGGCGGGTTGCCTGGACTCCCTTCTGACTTGTGGCTGTTGTGGTAATTGTGGCCTCCTGGCTTCTGGGGGTTGAGGGCCACCCTTGGCCTCTGTCATCCCCTCCTGACTTCCCCGGGGAGTCGGTGAGCTCAGCTCTGTGGCTGTGTCCTGCTGTCCGCCTGGCCGGCAGAGCGCAGCCACCATCAGGCTGCTGGCGACGCCCAGGCCCCTCTTGCCGGGAGACGCCAGGTAGCCTTGGTGGACTCTGTGTCCTCTGGGCCCGCTCTCGAAATGCAGTCTTCCGGCCACGCCTTACACACCCATCCCAGCACCCGCTGCGGTCGGCCCGGCCAGCTCAGGCAGTCCCACCTCACTGAGCGCTGCTGTCATTTTGTTCTGGCTTCTCAGAGCCATCCCAGTGGTGAGCTTGTCCCCCCACCCCCGGGGTCCTTGCTAGGGTGTTAAATCCTGTGTCCCATGTGGGAAATACAGTTCACAGGAGGCCACTGTTTTTCCAGCCTCCTGCACTGGGCCCAGCAGACCAGACCAAACCAGCATGGAGCCACTTGTGCCAAAGGCCACGTAAACAAACTGGACTTTGACACGGGCCAGTTTTCAAAAATACAGGGGATTTCAGTCAACCTGAGTTAGGGTAATGAGGGAGTCCCCTTGGCCTTAACAGTGTTTGGAAAACAACTTTGAAACAACCAGTCTGCTTTTTGTTCTCTGTTTCTGTTTTCTTCAGCCCTTTTTTGCCTATAAAGCCACACTCTGCTCAGCTCACCGGGCACTCATTCTGTGGTACGCAATGAGGTGTTGGCCTGTCTCCCTCGGGGCTGCCAGAGGCAGCCTCACGGGGTCTGACGCCGCTCCCCTCTGCCTCCTGCCCTTTCAGTTCGACCTTCTGCACTCTTAACTCCATCTTGGCATCTGCTTCCCAGAAAACTCACACTGCAACAGACATCTATTGTTAAGTTTACACTTAGGTATTTATATTATTATTGTTTTTTGCTATATAAATGGAGTACACTTTAAGCTGGTTTTTGTTTTTACATATGAAAGCTATTGACTTTTCTATGTTCCTATTCTAACCTTCTACTTTACTAAACTCTTATTGTTGATGGTAGCTTTTCCACTGATGTTCTGGAGTTTTCCACATATATAATCCTATCACTTGTAGATAGTGAGAATTTTATCTTTTCCTTTCTAAAAATTCTAATACCTTTCCTTGCTTCCCCTGCCTAATTGTATTGGCTAATACTCCAACACGATGTTAAATATTGTAGTAATGGTAATAAAAGGCATTTTTATCTTGTTCTTGACTTTGGTGAAAATCTTCTAGTGCTTTCCATTTAATATGATACCAGATTTTTTATAAATATTCATTAATTCCCCTTTTATTGAGTATTTAACATGAATGAGTTTTGGACAAAATTTGGATTTTGTCAAAGGTCTCTTTGGTGATTTTGCTTCTCCGTGCTATTAATATTATGGTTTATACAGATGAATTTCCTGACATTGAATCAACTTTGCATTTCTGGAATAAGCTCTGCTTGATTGTGGTGTATCATTTTTCAGTGAGTTATTGGCTCCTGTCTGCTAAAGGCTCTAGTTAAGATTTTTGCTTTGACATTCATAAATGAGATGGGTTTGTATTTTTGTTTTGTTTTGTTTTGGTCTAAATGTGTCATGGCTCAATGTCATGCTTATCTCATACAATAAATTTGGAGAAATTCCTTCTTTGTCCATACTCTAGAATAATATAAGTAACATTGGGATTGGCCAATCTTAAGAGGTTTGGTAGAATTCTCCAGTGAAAGCATCAAGTCTGGTTTTTTTGGGGGCAAGGCAGTGGAGCTCTTTAACTGCTTTCTCTGTTTTCGGAATTGTCTACTGATGTCAATTTTGTTAGGCTGTAATCTTTGTTGAATATTATCCACTTCATTCAAGTCTTCAGATTTATTTGTACAAGTTTTGCAACATAATCTCACAATTTTTAAAGAAATTATGTTTTGATGGCTATTTTCCAGTTACTGTTTTTTATTTTGTATATTTGTGTTTCCTTTCTTAATTAGGTTTGCCGGTAATTTGTCTATTTTGTTGATATTTTTCACCCAAAGAACTAGATTTTTGATTTACTACTTCTACTGTTTATCTTTTTTCCAACTCTTTAACTTGTTTTAGCTTTAACTTTTTTCTTCTGCTTTCTTTTAGCTTACTCTGTTTTCTAGCTATTTTTGAGTTTGTACTTAATTTATTGCCTTTATTTTTTCCACTTTCATTGTTGTAATAATTTTATACTATACATTTTCCTCTAATTACTGCTTTTATAGTATCCCATTGATTCTGATACTATGTTTTCATTTTATCATTTTCACGAAATTGTGTAAATTTATTTTGTAGTTCCCATTTGTCCCAAGAATTGTTCCATAGTATCTTTTTTCATTCCAGGTTGAAAGACTTTTTTGTTCATTTTATTATTAATGCTACTACTTTTATTGCATATGTTCAGAGGATGTTGTTTGTACAATTTCCATTCTTAGAAACTTACTAAAGTTTTCTTTGTGGCCTAGATATGGACAATTTTTATGAATTATCTCTCACACTATTATTTAACATTGTTACATAGCTAATGCCAATCAGGCAAAAAAGAGAAATGAGGCATGTAAATTAGAAAGGACGAGATAAAATTATCATCATTATCAGATGTTATAATTGTTCAGCTGAAAAATCCAAAACAACCAACAAAACATTAGGTAATTCAGAAATATGGTTGTGTAAAAGAAATGAATACATCAATACCCTTCAAATATACATAATGTATAATTTATATACATATAATTTGCACATATATATATATATATAAATTAGAAGCATAGTGAGGGGCTAGTCACATGGTTTGCAAACATTTGTGTATGGAAAGTGTACCTGCCCTACGTTTACCCGTGCAGACTCTCGGGAAGGACACCTAAGGAAGACACAACACTGGTTGCTATTGGGAGGACAGAACTGAGAGACCCCAAAATATCTTTAGGGTGAGAGCTAAAATTTAACAATGATGACCCTCCCCTTTGTTCCACAGAAACATTAGGGTGCCCAGAATATCAGGGTAGCTAAGGAGGAAAGAGATCCAAGAAAAAAAAGTTAATTAAAATCAGAATGGAAAGAGAAGTGCTCTGTGCTTGGTGTCAGAGAAATGAGACTCGCTGGAGGTGAAGGCCCAGGGACGGTGGGGGGGGGGACAACAAGGGGAGAACAGGTGGAAGGTGGACAACTCCTGACCTTTCCGCCGGAAAGAAGAGGCCGGTTGGGGGCGGGGGTGGATTATAGCAAACTCTAGAAGCAGATTTCATTCCTAAAGTTATCTCTGAATAGGTGGTGTTCATGCATTAGTTTTCCTGAAGGAGTTATGGCAAACAAGCTGATGCATTTGTGTCTGCGGAATTAGATGCACTTATGTCTGTGGAATTAATGATAAAAAACATTGTTTGGGGACCATTCTAAGGGCTGAGCATTTGGGGACTTTATTTTTTTTTACAGAGAGAAAATTCATGTGTTTGCTCTTGAAGCTTTAAAAGCCTTTTTATGCTCTTGCATTAAACAGTGTTGTTAATGGAAGGAGAGCTTGTTTTTCTCCAATAATGGTCTATTATTGCCTCAGAAACCGACGTCTTTGGAAATGCAACGGTTTCTCTTTGCCAGCCCAATTTCGTCGCTGATGGAGCCGCCTGAGTCTCTAAGTGCTATTGCCAGACTTTTTCTTAAATGTGGAAAATGCATAGCCACTTGGAATTATCCCGACAAACTGACGACTTTGAAGAGGAAGCTAAATTATGAGCATTTTTGCTAGCACTTTGAGAGCTAAAGTGATTCCTCAAGCGTGCCACTTCCACGGTGCTCCATGGAAGGCTGCTGGGCGTGGGGCCAGAAGTCTTTAATTAAGCCCTAGATTCACCGCTAACTTGCTCTGTGAATCTGAGCAAATCACCCGGGCCTCTTCTAGCTCAGTTTCTCATCTGCTGGAGAGGAAGGAGATTAAGCATTCCTATCTCACAGGATTGCTCTGCAAGTTGAAAACAAAATCCCATGTAAAATCAAATGCACAGTGCTTGGTGCGTGGTAAGGGTCTACTGAATAGAAATCTGGGCCCCTTTATGGTTTGGGGCAATGGTCCCACACAGTGATCCCCACTGTCCCTTAGAATCATCCGAGAAACTAATTAAAAAGGCAAAACAACACAAAATCCTAACCAACGTGGATCCCTGTGTCTGCCCAGGTGACGTGCGTGGTCCTGCGGCAGCGCGGGGACCCGCAGGTCTGGAGGGCGGGGGCTGCCACCCTGTGACGGGCAGGCAGGTCTCTGAGCACAGCCCCAGAAGCCAGTGTCAGCAGAGAGAGTGGATTGTGTGGTGTCACCACAGCACTGCGAGGGAAGGTTCCTTCAGAGTCTATCATCTCAGAATGAGTTTCACTTTCTAACCTCCAAAAATGAAATACCAGCTTTGTCAGGACATAATTTTCAAACAGAAACAACTTGCATTAAACCCCGGCCTGGCTGGAGCTCACACTGTGTTTATGTGATACTCTGTCAACACTGTAGAAAGTTCACAAGGAAAGGCTCCCTCAGGGGCTCGGTACCCCTGGGCAAAGCTATCAGTCTGCTCTGAAAGTCCCCACAGGTCATTTGGCCAATTCCCCAAAGTCGGGAGCGTCAGCCACATGGACACCACTCACAGGAACTGAGGTTCCAGTCCAACACCATGAGGATGGACGGTGGCACAGAGCTGCCCCTGACATTTGCAGGGCAGGGCGAGAGCAGAGGGAGGTGCTGCCACCTGTATGTCTAGACATTTAAAGATTACCAACCGAACTCATAGGTTGTTCAATGCCACATGTCCCATTCTGCTCCCTTGACATCTGTGTCTGGAAGGCAGGGTTTGAATGCAGAATTCCTGGGCTCTTCGGGGTCTCGTGTGGAAAGGTGGCCGCACGATGACTGCTGGCTGTGACTGTCCCAGTCCCCAGGTCTGCCCCTGCTCTTCTCCCCTGCAGCATGAGAGCCCCGTGCCTGTGGGTGGGACACCTCACACACCCACAGCCTCATAAGCAAACACCCTCTCAGCTCCTCCTTGGGTCTCGGGGGTGCACGCCAACGTGTGTCCCTGTGGAAGGGTGGACCTGAAGCAGACTGGAGCCGTTTGGGCAGGAATTCTGGGATGCTGGGCATCTGCAGCGTGGGCCAGACGGGCAGGGGCGTGGGCTCCAGGGGGCACATCTGCTTGGCATCCACCCACGGGGAGGGGGGGTGATCGAGGAAGGTCAGAGTAGGGCCACTCAGGCTGGGGCCCAGGGCGGCGTCCAGGGGCAATGCTGACTTAGCACAGCAGTGGGTGCAACGTGGGGTCACCCAGGATACGGAGGAGTCGCCAAGGGCTCCCATGGGCAGTCACCCGCGGTGCCACGGGGGTGGGCTCAGGGATGTACTCCCGGCAGATTTGAAACAGGATTGGAAAGAGGGCTTCAAAGATGAGTGGCAATGGTCCAGGCACACAGAGAGTGGTGGGGGGTGTATTGTAGACAGAAGGGAAATCTCATGCAAAGGAACGGAGGTGTGAGAAAACACACAGTGTTCAGAGAAACCGCATCTGATTCTCGCGGACAAGGCGTGTTGGGGGCGCAGGCTTAGGGGAGGCTGAGAGGTGAGCCGTGCGTGGGATCCCCGCCTGGGCCCTTGTCAATGTCACCACGCAGGGGACAGGAAACAGTGAAGGGTTGTCATCAGTAGATTGGAAGCAACACTCTGTAAATAGGAGAGGTCACAGTGTCCTTGGGTAATGTATTTTCACACATACAAGAAGTGCTCTTACAAAGTGAGCAGTTGTCACTGTATTTGCAAAGTCTGTGAAACAGACTCAGGCTGTAGTACAGACACGAAAACCATCTGATGCTGTAGAGAGATCATATTAATTTGTTTGTAGTTTTTTTTCCCCAGCTACAGGATAACAAAGCAGCTTGGTTCCTGCACGGATTTTGTTTTTAAGACCTGCATTTATTAGATGTTTTTATAGCACTGGGAGCTTTTATAAGGCTTTACAAGCCACAGTGCTGTTCCCAATAAATAAATCCAAGTCCTGCTCCAGGATATTGAAGACAAACAGCACAGAAATCTTTCTTGTTCTCATTTTCATTTGTTTTATCCGACAGGCTTGTAGCAGTGCTTATTGGCGGTATGAATCTGAACAGCAGAGGCCCCTGGGGGGGAGGAAAATGTGAGTTTTGAATATGACTTTTCCACCAGACAAAATGAAATGGAATTTAAATCTGTCATAATCAACTCCACAGGACAAATCTATTGTCTTGGTGAGGCAGGATCACTTTGTAATGTCTGTGCTGTTGGCATTCAAACTCCTCGCTCAGAGTGACTGAAATGAAACGGTTCAGGGGAACCAAGGAGCGCTCGGAGCCCCCGCAGGCAGGTGGTTTCTCACTTGAACCCATCTCCCATCCCTCTTGGCTGATTTGTCTAGATGTCCGCTCGGCCCCGGAGGGTTCAGGGAAGGTGGCATCTAGGCACTGAGACCCCATTCTTCTTTCCTGAGGTTGGATTCGGTCTGGCAGGAGAAGCAACTCTGGCCGATGGGAGCCTTGGAGGTGATGCCTCCGCAGCCGCAGGCGCTTAAACCATGAGGAGAGCTGGCCCAAGGCAGGTCGACCTGCCGAGCATGTTGAGGGGGAAGGTGGAAAGAGCCGGGGTCTTTGAGGATGTCACTGAGTCACTGGTTGGAAAGGTTATTAGGTAAGAGAACACATTTTTCTTCCTGCAGCTGACAACTTCCTCACCAGCAGAGGGGAAGATGACCTGTTCCTAAGGCCTCCACTTTTCTCTTCTTCCAGGATCTGTATGCAGGTAGTAATGTCCTAGTGTTAAAGTGACAGAGGTCGGCTCAGACATCTTACTGCCTAACCTGCTAGGCATTGCCTGTCCGCACACAGACACTCTCCATACCGGAGCTGGTGTGGTGAGCACTGGACTGCGAGTCCACAGGCTAAAGTCTAGGTTCCACTTTCCACCAGCTCTCTGAGTGAGCTTGGGAAGGGCATGTTGCCTTCTCTGGGCCTCAGTCTTCGCATTTGTAGAAAGAGAGGTTTGAAGAACACTATCTCTGGGGTCCCTTCTGGCTCTTCCGGTAGGCGATTCTAGAACCCTGCACCCCACCTCTGTTGTCCTGACTTGCCCGCTCCCCACCCCAGCACTGCCTGCTGCCTCTGCAGCAGGGACGCAGGTTTCTACCTCTATGTATTTCTGGGCTAAGAGAGGTGCCTGGCCTAGTGTATTTGGACCTGGGTTAAGCCCTAATGCCATTCTTCCCTTGAAATTTCAATCTGTGTCTTTTGGGGGGTCTGGGATAGTGCCAGCCTGAGACACTCCACGGGGCTCAGAAGTGCCGTAGGATCATACCATTTTGCCAAAGATGTTGGCTTATAAATAATGGCAAATGTGTATAGAGTGGTGCTCAAACTATCAGTATTATCCCAACAGGTACTGTTTATCTGTGCAAAGAGTGTGCCCAAGGCCTTTGCAGGTGTGCACATTTGCTTCTTGCTGTGCATTTTGGAGAAAGTGATGTTTCACAAGAAGGCAAACCCTCGAGGGCAGGCCTGAGTCTCGTAGATCTCTGTTGATGCCCAGCGCCAGTATTTTAGGAGTTAATATGTCTGCCCCTTGCTCCCCACCCACCAGCCACCACTGACCTCTCTTCCTTAGCTCACAATGGCTATTCTCCTTCCTGCCTCAGGACATTTGCACAAGCTGAGACCTCTTCCTGGACCACTCCTCTACTGCCCTGCCCACCCCAGCCTGCTTAACTCCCACTCATCTTTCAGGGCTCAGATGCATTCATTCAATGTTCATTGAGCACTTACTACACGCAAAGCCCAGGACTAGGGGTTGTAAAGCCTTCCTTGCCACCCTTACCCTAGAACAGAGCCAGTCTTGGTCTCTTCCTTTGCTGATTTCATCACGGTTTGCAATGACGTTTTGCTGTGGTTCAGTATCTGATCAATGTCTGAGTCTATCAGACTGGACAGTGAGACTGTTGCGGGCAGCCACCCTGTGCATGGGGCTGTCAGCACATAGGTCAGTGCCTGGCATATGATAGGGAGTGGGTGAACATTTTTTTTGAATGAATGAGTAGTTGGAGAGATTTTGTTATAATCTAGTCAGCCAGCAGGACACGGATGGGCTTGTCTTTCAACAGGGATTTTTGCAGGGAAAGAGAACCCTTCTCAAGCTATAGATCTACATCCACGGACCTGAATGTGTGTCCATGGTCCTAGGCTGAAATCCTGGTCTAAAATATCAGGGATTTGTATATTTTAACTTCAAATTTCTTCAATCTTTACTTGGTATTTTGGCCTTAAAAAAAGCACCTTCGAAAATGTCAGGCTTTTGTTTGTTGGAGAGATGGTGGGCGTTCAAGCTTTGGGAATGAGCCTGTGTATTCTCTGTGTGGGGAGCAGTGTGCCAGTTGGCTTTGTTCTCAGTGGGTAGATTGTTCTGGAACCCTAGGAGGAGATAGACAGGTATTCCCCAGAATTAGTCACTGAAGAAATGTCTCTGTCACAGGGCTGCTTCCTGTAATTGTTCACAGGAATCCTCTGTTTGGAAAGAATGAGTGAAATGAAACACTTGTTTTATTTGACTGAATGAAAGCAGTTAGAGCTTCCTGGGTAAAGCAGTATTGAGAAACTGTGGATTTGGGTTTGGGGAAGAGTTAGGACTTTTTGTCTTTTATAAGGGATGGGATCTTGCTCTGTGGCCCATGCTGGAGTGCAGTGGCACAATCATAGCTCATTGCAGAGTCAAACTTCTGGGTTCAAGCAATCCTCCCACGTCCGCCTCCCGAGTAGCTGGGACTACAGGTGCATGCCACCACACCCAGCTAATTTTTTTGTAGAGATGGGGTCTCACTGTGTTGCCCGGACTGGTCTTGAACATCTGGCTTCAGGCAATCCTCCCACCTTGGCCTCCCAAACTGCTGGGATTACAGGTATGAGCCACCACACCCAGACAGGACATATTTTTTATGAAATGGTAATCATTGATGGACTTCATGACCAAAAGCTTACACCCGAGACTCTACTGATTCTTCCCCTGCTCAGCTGGGACCATGCAGCTGCACATTTTGTCTGTGTGGCTCTTTATTCCTTTCAAAGGACCAGATCATTTCATCCTTATGACAACCCTGTGCAAGGTGAAGGCCTATTTTACAGAGGAGGAAGCAGGGGTAGGACATTATGTGACTTGCCTAAAGTCCCACACCTACTGCGGTACACCTGGTCCTAGAATCTAGGCCTCTACAATCTTTCTAATGTCCCATTTTCTTTTGAAACCAGGATAAACTGAGATGAAAGAGGGCGCTGGGGAGGGTTGGGGTGCAGACCAAACAAACCAAGATGGTGTTCAGTACAGACTGTGGGAGGCCAGAGCCTAGGGAGAGCAGCTTTTGAGTGTGCACTGTAGGATGGCCGGACCCTGCCTTGGCGGGAAGATAGCAGCAGCAGCAACATCTTTCCTGTGCAATTCAGAGAAAAAAGTAGGGCTTACTAGTGGGGACAAGGGTGTTTGGGACTGTCTAGTAAGGGTCAAAGCCTTGCCTTAAATGTGCTGTCAACTGTGAGAGTGTTTTTACTCCACCCACTAATTAAATTTTAACAAATATCTTCTCCTTCTAAAAGCTTTGCATCATATCTAGCTAGGATTTTAAGTACATAATTCACATTCATCCATTCACTCAGCAGACTGATTACCCTTTTTACAAAGCCTTGGCAAATCCCATAAGGTTTGAGCCCTGCAGTCAACACATGTAGACCCACATGTTATAAATATTGCATTATTGGAATGAAGTCCACATGTTCATTTCTTAAATATTTTCTGAATGTGGGGTTGGATTCTGCTGGCTAGCATTTTATTTAGCATTTTTTGCATTGATATTTGTGAGTGGTATTAGTCTGCAGTTTTCTTATCTTCGTACTACCTTTACCAGGTTGGGACGTCAGTGTAACAGTGATGCTTCATAAAAGGAATTAGGACGTTTTTCTTCATGTCCAGTGCTTTGGAAAAATCTGTATATATGTTAACACTCAGAAAAATTTGAAGACGGAGAATGCCCAAACTTCAAAATCATTGTAAATTAAAAGAAAAAAAAGTCACTAAATCAAAGTACACAATTTCTCGTGCTTCTGGCCCACGTGACCCAGCGAGGCACTGTGGTGAGCAAAGGCAGACTGAGGACAGCTGAAGGGGGGAGAAGGGCTAGTGAAGGTCCTAACATTGACCTCAAGCACCACAGGAAGGTGACGTCCACCCTAAAACTGAAAATACTAAAATCGTATCTGGGTAGATCACAACATGGACTGCGAGGAAGGGACTCAGGATTACACGCAACCTGAAGGAATAGTTTCCAAAATGCACAGCTCTGGCAAGAGAAAGACAAATGGGAAGGAAGGAAGGTGTCTGTTGAAGTTAGGTGATGCAGGGGAGAAGCAGCAAGAGGGGAAGGTCCTGGGAGACGACAGAGAACCCAAGCAGGAGGGCACCCGTGCTCCCCCTCACCACCCACACATGCACACACACACACGTGCACACACACACACACACACACACATGCACACACACACACATGCACCCCGTCCACTCAAGTATCTGGACTTCACTGGCAGAATAGAGAGCCACCGAGCCAGGCATCCAGTAAAACATCCACTGGCCACAAAAATAAGCAAGAGAAAAGATTAATAGATCCATAAAATGTTAATTATGCCCCAAACCAGAAAACCGTATTCAACACATATCAAGTGAGAAAAGCAACCCCCAGAAAAATTATAAGACAACACTTCAAACAGAATTAAATATACTCAAATATGTATTTGGAGATAAAAAAAAAACCTTTGAATCAGAAATTCAAAACATAAGAAGGTAATTTTTTAAAAAACCAGGAATAAATGAAAAAAGAGTTGCTAGAGTTCAGAAGAAAAAATGGAAGAAAAAGACAAAAATATCTCAGAAATAAAGAATAAATAACAAGATTTGCAAGGGAGCGCATACTGAAATGAAAATTTAATAAGGGGCATTGAGCAAAGGCAGGAAAACAACCAAAGGAAAGAGAGATAAAGAAAGAAGTAAAAAGCAAGCAAATAGTAGAAAAAGGACAGGAAAAAAGGAATACTATTTATATTATTGTAGTCTGATAAAGAAAGAAACAAAACTATGGGACAGAGGTAATATTTAAAATTATAATCCAAGAAACATTTCCAGGATAAAAACACTGAATCAACAAACTGAAATGGCTTACTGGGTGCCCGCAAAAATTAACACAGACAGAGCAATCAACTCCAAGACATGTCTAGTAAAACTGTAGGATTTCAAAGATAAAGGAAATATCCTCAATGCCTCCAGGAAAAGAGCAAGTAATTTACGAAGGCAAAGGATTAAATAGGTATTAGACTTTCCAAACACAGCATACATAGCAAGGCAACAATGAAGCAGCATTTTAAAACATGTAACCCAAGGCTTTTATATCCAGCCAAGCTGTCCTTCAGCACCAAGGCTGTGGAAAAACAGCTTGCAACGTACCAGAGCTCAGCAAATGCTGCACCCAGCAGCCCTTCTGGAGGAACCGACAGAAACCAGAAGAAAGACTAAGGAGAGTGATGAAAACAAAGGTGAGGACAAAGCTAAAAGATCTGGGGCTTCTAGAATTGGAATGAGTCTGAGCTAAGCCAAGAGGTGACCTTCCTCTCACAACAGTATGTGAAGCAAACCACTTAAAACAAGGCTCGACACCCTCACTTTAGGGCACACAGCAGGGGGTGACAGCAACTGCCACTGTCGGCCGCCTTCCGCCAAATGTGCCCAGGAACTCGCAGTCCCAGCACACCTTCCAGGTGATCCGAGGAAAGGGATCCTGAAATCCCACTTGGTGAGACACATGCGTGTCTCCTCCACACAGTCCGCCCCTGCGAAGGTCAGCTTTTGGTTTCAGCACCCCCACAACTTTAAAATATTAATAATAAAAATAATAGTGGACAACATATATTTTTTTTTTTTTTTTTTTTGAGACAGAGTGTCACTTTGTTGCCCGGGCTAGAGTGAGTGCCGTGGCGTCAGCCTTGCTCACAGCAACCTCAAACTCCTGGGCTTAAGCGATCCTACTGCCTCAGCCTCCCGAGTAGCTGGGACTACAGGCATGTGCCACCATGCCCGGCTAATTTTTACTATATATATTTTTAGTTGTCCAGATAGTTTATTTCTATTTTTAGTAGAGACGGGGTCTCGCTCAGGCTGGTCTTGAACTCCTGACCTCGAGCAATCCACCTGCCTCGGCCTCCCAGAGGGCTAGGATTACAGGCGTGAGCCACCACGCCCGGCCTACAACATATATTTTATTCACTTTATATAAATTACCTTATTTAATCAAATGTGTCTTGTTTAATTGTCTTATTTAATTTTTACAACTCTGTGAGGTTCTCCTGGCTCCATTCATAGATGAGGGAACTGGAACTTGACAAGGGAGGTAGCTCATCCAGAGTTATAAGGTCCGAGTCAGCGGTGGATCCAGAGCCGACTAGGTCCCTGCCTCTGCTCTTACCCACCGGGCTGTGCCGTCCCCCACGGCGATCGCCCTCAAATAGCAGGCTGTGGAGCCGTTATCAATAATGCAAGCCACAGTCTGAATTAGGTCGTTAATATCAGCAACTCGCTTCTCTGTAGCTCTTTATAATCCGCAAAGCTCTTTGGTGTATACCATGCTGCTTGATGCTCACAGCAACCCTACAAAGCAGGCAGAGTCACCCCCAATTTACCCCAGCTGTCAAGTCCATGTCCTTTCCGCTGTCACAAGCACAGCCTCCTTGACACTTGGCTGAGAGCAGGGCATTGAGGGAACAGGGTATGAGGAGAAAATAAAATATCTATGTGTGTACATAGTTGATTATTTAAAAGTAAATTTTTAAAAACTGAAGAAAAACCAAACAAACCAAAAGCTGAATGTCGTTTTGTCCTAAAACTTAAAAAAAAAGCAGCATAGTTCAAGATGAGGTTTGAATCAGGACTGCAATCCCGATCTGAACAGGACTAGAATAGCTCCTGAGGGAACAAACTGGATGTGTCCTATGCTTAGCTACTCTGAGCTTTGATCTGCTCTTCTGTCAATATGGAACATTCCTCCTTTCCACCTTATCTGTCAAAACAGACCTTATCCTTCAAGACCAAGCGCAAACATCACTCCCATCATATGCTTGTCTTAATCTGCCAACAGGAAAGGAATTTTGCCTCTGAATTTCTGAGCACTTTTTTTGAAAGCTAAAATTGATGTTACTTTTATTATCTTTTTTACTTTTTAAAGTGGAAGTTTATGGCGTATACAAAAACCTTAAAAGACAATTTATAAAAGTTGGTAAATAAACCAAAACAATAACAAATTCTGAATATTACATCCCAGCGTATTCAATGTCTTCTTAGTTAAATACTGAATTTGATAGGTTTTACCATGCACATATTTTACAAATACTCTTTTTTTAATTAAATGGTTTAATTTGAGATAATTGTAGATTTATAAGCCATTCTAAGAAATAACATGAGATCCCGTATTCCCTTTATCCGTTTTCCCCCAGTAGTAACATCTTGCAGAAGTATGGGTCAGTGTCACAACCAGGACATTGACGTTGGCACAATCCACCCAGCTAATTCAGAGTCCTCATTTTGCTTGTACTCATTTGTGTGTGTTTATTCTGTGCAACTTTGTCACATGGGTAGGTTCACGTCTCCCCCACCACGTCAAGTACAGACAATTCCATTGCCACAAAAATCCCTCCTGTGGCACTTTCATAATCACACCCACCTCCCTCCTGCCACCCCATCCCTAACCCGTAGCAACCACCAATATGTTTTCCACTCTCTAGTTTTATAATTTCAAGAATGTTATATAATGGAGTCAGTCAGTGTGAAACCTTATGGGATTGGCTTTTTCATCTGAGTACTTTCTAGAACTGGAGTCAGTATGTTTGAGTACCGCTCATTACTTAAATATCCTGTCTCTCACTCTCCTCACCTGTGAAATGGAGATGACAACGTCTCCCTGATAAGACCGGTATCTGTCACTTGGCATATTTTTGGCCGCAAGGCGATTGTGATGGTTCACTTTACTCACGGGCCATGTTGGGCTGTGAGCCTCTTGCAGCCCTCCGCTACAGACCCTGCTGGAAGACGCTGCCTTTGCTGTCTTCTTCGTCATCTCTGTGGGATGCCAGAGGCTGGGTTGGCCTGGAGAAGACCCTATAAACTGAAAAGTTGATTGCTAGTTACTTTTGATGGGGAAGGGAACTGGCACTAAAACAAGATGTCACATATATGAGGCTGGTGATGTCATGGTAGGACCTGGGGACACAGCAGAGACAGGGGTCCTGGAAACGGAACAATAGAGAGAGGGATCCTGACAATGCCCATCAGAGATAGGAATCCTTGGAGCACAATATCAGGGAGCAAGATGCTGGGAACACCCATCACAGAGAGGGATGCTGGGAACACCTCTCAGACGGAGAGAGGTGCTGGGAACGTCCGTCAGAGAGAGGGCTGCTGGGAAGGTTCATTAGAGAGAGGGCTGCTGGGAAGGTTCATTAGAGAGAGGGCTGCTGGGAACACCCTGGGGGAGGAAGGGGTAGGGAGGAGAGAGAGAGAGAGAGAGAGAGAGAGAGAGAGACAGATGTGCTGGGAACATACCATTAGAGAGAGGGATGCTGGGAACGTCCGTCAGGGAGAGGGATGCTGGGAACGTCCGTCAGGGAGAGGGATGCTGGGAACGTCCGTCAGAGAGAGGGATGCTGGGAACGTCCGTCAGGGAGAGGGATGCTGGGAACGTCCGTCAGGGAGAGGGATGCTGGGAACGTCCGTCAGGGAGAGGGATGCTGGGAACGTCCGTCAGAGAGAGGGATGCTGGGAGCACCCCTCATCCATCGGAGAGAGCTCCTCCTTCTTGGAGCACCAGGTGTCTGTGACTCCCTCTCTCTGGAGTCCTTATTCAGTGCACAAAGGGAGGATCTTGAGATGTTTAAGACACGAAATGCTACAAACAGTAAATGTTATTAATTCTCTGAGAAGTTTGAGTGTGATAGATTTTCAATATTACATATTTAATTAAAGTTCACATTGTCTTTTGACAGCTGGGTAAACACGCTTTATTATTCCACCCAAATCCCAGTGCACACTAGAACCTCCGAGTCACACAGTAAGCACCAACATTGCTTTTTCCAGGTAACTAAGCAAATATTACAAAATCCATTTGTACAAGAATATGCTCCACCACATCTATGTAGTCTTGGTGTATTTGCTCATCATGTAGGAAAAAAAAATAAAAAACCTTTGGCACTTTTAACGCTTTCCCCCAAAGAACACCTCTAACCAAGCAGAAGCAATCTGATCCGCCAGTTGGAATGATATAAGTGGAATTAAATATTTTAAAATGATGTCTTGATCGTTGTTGAAATTCTTGGGCCTCTGCTGAGACTTGACAGCTTGGTAATTACTAATTTGCTTTTATGCTAATTTAACTGGATTCTCATTTTCTTGTTAAGCTCTAAGACTTGACTGAGTCGGGGCTGCTCCCACAGCCAGACTGAGGAGTGCACTAGAGAGCAGCTGGGGACAGCAGGGGTCTCGCCGGCTTTCCTGACCCGGCACCTGCAGCCCTGGCGCCTTCTGCAATGAGGTGCACGGTAAATACTCGTTGCACTAGTAGAGGCTGTCACAGGGAATGTGATTTTCCAAAGGAAAATTAGTGATTCTTCAACCAGGCAAGCAGTCACTTACGGCTGGCCCAGGCAGCTGAGCTGATGGAAGGAGCTTAAGTTTTAGAATAAGACATAGCCAGGTTCACATCTTCTCTTTGACATTTACTAGGTGAGTGACTTCAGGAAAACGACTCAACCTTACTGGGTATGTTTCCCCATCTACAAATAATGTACCTACATTGGGGTGTTGTGTGTATTTAAAGACTCTATGTCAGTAGCCGAGGCAGTGTAACTGCGGCACATAGTATTCAAGAAATACCGGCCTCATTTTTCTTCCTCTTTTTAAGCACTTGAATTTCTATTTTCTGCAGTTTCGTTACATTCCTTCACTATCCCCAGATACAGTCGGTAGCATTATTCAGTTCAGCTGGACTTCATGCCAGACTCTGTGTCACGTGCTGCTGCTGCTGCTGCGCATGAAGAGATGAACAAGCACAGCTGGGCCCTCAGAGCCCCGGTGGGCCAGAGCCAGGGTGTGACGGGAGGCCCCCGCCCAGGGAGGTGGAGGCCAGAGTTCTGGAGAGCCCTGGGCCCTAACGGCACACAGGAGACAGCTGGGAAGCACCAGCAGGCCTTCCACCCACCATGCACCTTCCTACCCCTGCCCCTCTATTATTAAATACTCTTATTCTAGAAACAACTCCTGATTCTGGGGTGGTTCCTGGCAGGCAACACATCCTGCCTGAGTATCTGTTACCTTTCTTCTCCCCACACTTACTCCCTTGCACAGTAGAACTTAGAATGCAAATGTGTTGCGTGAAGATTGCACGTGTAGCAGATAGTGGTACTCAGAAATAAAGCCTTGCTTGAGTCTCTGCTTTCAGTTCTTTTGGGTATGTACCTAGGAATGGGGTTGCTGGATCCCACAGTAATTCTGTTTAAGTTTTTGAGGAAACTGTTCTCCCCGCTTTCCTTCTTTTCGTGACCTTGGCCATCTTGAGGAACTGGCTAGGTATTCTGTTGACTGTCCCCCAATCTGGGCTTGTGTAATATTTTTGTCATGATTACACTGGGTTTTGGGTGTTTCTTTCTTTCTATTTTTTCTTTCTTTCTTTCTTTTTTTTCTTCAATAGAGACAGGGTCTTGCTCTGTTGCACAGGCTGGGACTCCTGGCCGCATGCGCTCCTCCTGCCTCAGCTTCCCAAAGTGCTGGAATTACAGGTGTGGGCCACAGGCCTAGCCAGTTTGGGGGTGTTTGAAGAGACTACAACAGAGGCGAAATGTACTTCTTATGACGTCACATCAGTACGTGACCACATGACAGCACAGGAGTGCTGCATGGCATCACTGGTGATGTTAACCTTCATCACTTGGTTCAGGTGTTTGCCGGGTTTCTCCACTGTCAGTTACTATTGCCCTTTGCCTGGCTTTCTCTCTGGGAGTGGGTCACTCAGTCTAGCTGCTCTCATGGGGACAGAGTTAAGCTCCACGTCCTGGATGTTAGTATCTGTATTGACTACTTGGAATTCTTCTGTAAGGAGGATCTGTCTCTTTTCCCATTTAGTTATCTATTCAAATGTTTATTTATATCAGTATTGACCTACTGGATTATATTTTAGGTTATATTCCTATATTACGTTATTTATATCTTTGCTCAAATTGTTTCAGTTTCACCTCTTTCAATTTGGCCCCCGTGTCTCTTTGACATGCCTCATCCTTTTGTTTTTTGAGCACTCTCTAGTTTCTTTTTTTTTTTTTTGAGATAGGGTCTTGTTCTGTTGCCCAGGCTAGAGTGCAGGGATGAGATCATAGCTCACTGCAACCTCAAACTACTGGGCTCAAGCGATCCTCCTGCCTCAGCCTCCTGAGTAGCTGGGACTAGAGGCATGAGCCACCATACCCGGCTAATTTTTAGTAGAGACGAGGTCTCGCTGTTGCTCAGTCTGGTCTTGAACTCCTGATCTCAAGTGATCCTCCTGCCTTGGCCTCCCAGAGTGCTAGGATTACAGGCATGAGCCACCGCACCTCTCTACTTTCTGATACTACAAGATACTTCAGGCTTGTCATGTACTTTGCCTGCTCCAACCCTAGAATTAGCATTTCTCCAAGGATTCACAGTTCCTTTCATTGGCGAAATCAGGCTCTTGACTGTGGGTGTAAAGATGCCTGATTTTTGAACAAATTATAGTAATGTTCCTCAACTACCCTTACCCCCAGCAAACACAGTCTGAGCCCCTAGCAAATAGGCAGTATTGATGGGCACAGACCAAAACCATCATGGCCTGAAGCATGGGTGGTTGGTGCAGAGCTTGTGTCCCGTTACTGTCACAGGTAGACATCGAAAAGCCCCATGTCTCAGTTCTTCACTGTAAAGTGGGGCACAGGGTGGGCGTATAGATGCCAGAGCTTGTCTTGTAAAGACCTGCAGCCAGTTAGGCTGAGTTCTGCAGCACATCTAGGCAGGCTCCGAACATGTCCAAAGTTCTACCGTGCTGGGATATGGGTAGCAGGGTGTGGAACTCCCCAGGACATGTCAGGGTTTGGAAACAGGATGGCTGGCATCCCAGGCTTGAGTGTGGGGCTGAGTACAGAAAGGCAGACAGGCCAGAGGGAGAGATGACCAAACTCAAATCCCAAACAATGACCATTCAGTGAGTGTCCTTGTAGGACAGTGGGCCGGACAACTGGAAACTGGTGCCACTTCCAAAGATCCAGGTTGTCACTTGCCATGTCCAGGTGGAGCTAGCCAGCTGGGAATAGGTCAGACTGAGAGCAGACAGCAGATCAGAGCTGGGACGTCAGCTCAGGTGGAAAGGGGGCAAGGGCTGGCACTGGGGGCCAAGAGGCATGGTGCTCCGGAGAGGATCCAGTGCTCAGCAGAACCTGGCCCTGAGCCATGTGCTCTGCCCTCTGTCGGGTTTCCTACCCGGTGTGGCTGAGGCAGGTGCTGCTGTAGGAGACGGTTGTTCTGAGCCCTGCAGGGGGAGCCCTATAGGAGGCTGAGGTTCTGAGTTCTAGGGCAGCTCTAATTTCCTCTCTGAGGAGCCACCTCCTCTTTGACAGCTGTGTTTAAAGCCCGTGCAACCCACAGAGCATCAGAATATAAAACTTAGAGCAGACATGTCCACATCCAGCCATGGCAGGCAGGAGGGGTAAGTTTTGTTATAGGAATTGGTAAATTTGGATAACATAATTTAGTTTGCTACATTCCTAAATCTACACAATAATGAGAGCTTTGTAGAGGTTCATTATGCCTAAGTTTGGTTGGCCTAAGCCCTAGAAATTTTCTGGTGCAATTTTTAAAGTTTCTCATTATATCCAAGTTCCCTGGAGTCATTGCCTTTATTTTATAAGTCTGGTAAGAAAACATTTGATATTTCAAAGACTTTTCCTTGGCCTGGAAAACAGCTTCCGACATTGGATGCGGATGGAGTCCCCCTGGGATTGTTCGTGCTTGGGCTACAGCACAGCTTCTGGAAGGGTCTGTGTCAATTACCTCTCAGCAGGGCTGGCCAGAGCTTCTGCGGACTACACTGTGGGACCAAGATAAGAAAACAATCAATTTTTCGTAATTAAAAATATTCCCTACTTGATTTTCAAATGAGGAAGAAAAAGGAAGGCTTTAGTCCAATATATTTATAGAGACATTCTTAAAATCTGACCATAATGTTAATGTTATTCATTTATCAAGTCATTCAACAGACATTCATTTTCAGAAAGCCATCCGTGCATTTTGCATAGCAGCTGTCCTGGGCCGTGCTCTGCGCTTGGTGCTGAGAAGAAAGCATGCGGTCCCTGCCCTCACAGGCTTGCAGTCGCATGGGGCAAGAGCTAAACAGAGGTCCGAGGAGAGGGATGGACAGAAGCAGGGAGACCCAGTTGTAGCTCTGACGAGCGCCCTGGATGACTTACCGGACATTGACGATAGGATTGGGTCCTGGTTTAAAACAGTGGACTGAGCACGTGCATTTTCCTCTCTTGCCTACAAAATTTCCACTGAAATGATATTAAAGAAATATAAAATTAATAACAAAAGGGAGAGAGTGGGATGAAGAATGACTATTAGGAAGCAAGAAATTCTTGTGGATTTCAAGAAAACGGATGGCAGACGGAGTTGTACCAGGGGGTAAAGCAGAGTGGAGCCCAGAGTGGCTGCAGTGAAAATGGTGGCCGTCCCCTCCCTGCCATCCTGGGGTGGGGTGGGGGATGAAGGGGACACGGCACTCACACAGGACTGTGTGGCGACCATGGTGTTGGCCCCGTTTACAAGAAAACCCTTACTAAGAAGCTGAACTACCTTCCAGGGAAGGCCAGGATCCTGCAGCCTGAGTTCTGCACACCAGAGGAAAACCATCCCAAATTTGGTACCAGTGAAGGGTCCTGCCAAATTTACCCACTTTTTACTCCTTGAATCAAAATAAAGTTTGCCTCCCACATGTGTTGACCCGGAGCTCACCTATTTGGTGCCCAGGCACCCAGGCAAAATAGAGCCACCTGGAAGGGGAGGCACTTCCTGCCAATGGGTTACTTTATTCAACAAAGTCCTCCTTTTATAAATAGAAAGACAACAAAATAGCACCACACATTTGGAAAAACAAACACATAAGAGAAAGGCACCAACAAGAACAAATCCTAGAGGAAACAGAAGATAACTTTAAGAAAATACACTTGGTATCTCAGAGTGATTTAATAAAATCCTCTTTCCATAAGATAAGAACCAGAGGCCATGAAAAAGGAAAACAGAAAAAAACATGACTGAACTTCCAGGCAACCTTGGCCATGGAAGCTCTTTCTGTTTTCCTCTAAGAGAAAACTCCAGAAGAAAATGTGGATTATATCAGAACCCACCAAGTGTTCACACTCTGGGATAGTCCAACCTCGGCAACAAGAGTTGAAATCTGAAAGCAGATTTTAGATTGTTTTTATTGAGGAATGATTAACATACTATAAACTTTACCCCCTGCTGTGTACAAGCTAATCGGCCATTAAAGTCTGAGGTTTAAGTAAAGGGGTTTTGATTATAAGATATATCTTGATTTTTAAAAAAAAACACCTTTAATTTCTCCTGCCCCAAAAGAAATTCAAGTAATGCAATTCTGCACATTAACAGAGTAAAAGAATACAGTGAGAATACAGTGACATCAATAGACACAGTAAAAGCATTTGATCTAATTTAACATCCACTTAAGGTTTTTCTAAAAAGAAAAGGAAACCCAGCACACAGGAACTAGAAGAAAATATCTTTAATGTAATAACAAATATCTGTTAAAAAAAAAAAAAAGCCCTACACATGTCATCTTACTTAATGGTGAAGCATTAAAATAATTCCTATTAACATCCTGGGAAATAAAACCAAGGATACCCACTCTCACAATATAATGTAATGTGGTATAAGAGGTTCTAGCTAGAGACATAAGAATAGGAAATGCAAGTTTTAAAGATTAGAAAAGAAGAAACTAAACCATCATTTTTTTTTGCAGATGAGATGACTGTTATGTAGGAAGTCCAAGAGATTAGACAATTAGAATTCATCAGAGAGTTCAGTAAGATACTCTATTTTTTAATTGAAAAATTGTATTTTCAAACACCATGCATCAAAGTTATGAAATGTTATTTAAACTAAATACCATTTACGATAGCTATAAAATAAATCAAACAAAAATAAGCCCAGCTACCTAGAAATAATAAGGGGAAAATGGTAAAAGTTACTGAGTGACATGCAGGAAAACCTAGAGATAAGTCATATTCACGGATAGAAAAACCCAATATCATAACGATGTTAATTCTCCCAAAAATGATTCATAGATTTGATGTAGTTCTAAATTTAAAACTCCAATAGAATTTGTCACCAAACTCAACGAGATTATTCTAAAATTTATATGGAAGAATAATGGATCAAGAACAGACAGAAGGCCAGGCGCAGTGGCTCACGCCTGTAATCTTAGCACTCTGGGACGCCCAGGCGGGAGGATCATTTGAGTTCAGGAGTTCCAGACCAGCCTGAGCGAGAGTGAGACCCAGTCTCTACTAAAAATAGAAAAATTAGCCAGGCGTCATAGCTCACACCTGTAGTCCCAGCTACTCAGGAGGCTGAGGCGGTAGGATCGCTTGAGCCCAGGAGTTTGAGGTTGCCGTGAGCTAGGCTGACGCCACGGCACTCTAGCCTGGGCAACAGAGTGAGACTCCGTCTCAAAAAAAAAGAACAAACAGGAACTGTTTGAAGGAGGACAAGGCTGGGGGCTGCCCTCTGGATCTCAAAGCCCAGCACCGGCAGTTCTGTGTCGGCTCAGAGATAGACAAGCTGAGCTTGGGGAGCAGAACGAGGGCCCCAAGAGACTCGCACGTGTGCGTTAGCACGCTACTGACAGGGCTGGCGATGAAGGTCATGGATGAAGGGTGGATTATTTAGTGAAGGGTGTTGGGGTAATTGGCTATCCACAGGGCAAACAGCAAAATCAGATCTTTCCTTCATCCCTTATGCAAAAATCCATGTCTAATGGATTACACAGTTAAAGTCAAAACTTGGAGAATAAGATAGAGGAGACTATCTTCATGGTCTAGGGAAGAGGGATTACTTAGAACAAATCCTAAAGGAGCAGACTGATACCTTTGGCAGCCTACCTTCATTTAAACGCTACATAGAAACGTAAAGATGAGCCACGGATTAGCAGAAGGTATTTTCAACGCATGACTGACAAAACATCTGGACGATACAAAAATTTCTAGTAAGATAAAAACAAACTACCCCATAGAAAAAAAATACAAAATCAGTGCTTCACAGAGGAAGCACAAATACCCGATTAATATGTGAAAGGAAGCTCGACTGTATCAGTAAATGAAGGAATGTAAGCTCCGATCATAGCAGAATGTCATTTAGCACTCCCACCATTGACCAAAAAAGTCTGATAAGATACAGTGCCAGTGAAGATTTGGAACAATTCATTTATGTTGCTGCTGGGGGCTAAAAATGGTGCAATCACTTTGGGAAAAAATTTGACAAATAAAGAATAAAGAAGTTGAAGACGCACAAAGATTCAGCAATTCTTTGGATTCTACTCTAAAGAAAAGCTCTTATACAGGAGCACTAGGAAACATGCAAAAATTTCCACAGTAACGTGGAATGTAATTTAAAAAATCACTGGAATAAACCCAAAAATTCACTGACAAGAGAATGAATAAATAAATTGTGACATATTTTTACAATGGCATGCTGCAGGCAGTGAAAATGAACAAAGCTGCAGGCACCAACTTAGATAAATCTGGCCTCATTTGGGGCAGAATATATCACAGAAGAATACACACAGCATGACATCATTTTTATAAAGTTCAAAAACATGCAAATCTAAACAATGTATAAAAATACACACGTAGTCAAATTACAAAGAATAGTGAGGGATGGTAAATAGAGACTTGGGGGATGGAGACCCGGGAGGGACACAGGGCACATGGGAGGAACTCATGCATATGTCAGTTCGTAAGCCAGGTCAGGGCCTTGCTGTTCGTTTTATCACTCATTTCGATTTCACAGCCTGTGTTCTTTAGCACATTCCAAGGGCCTGCTCAGGCCTCGCAGAGGGAACGAGCGAAGGACCAGACCTAGATACATCTTTGTGAACATGTGATCATCAAGGAAAAAGGAAAGATCTTTAAAGCATTTAGAGAGAGAAACATGCAAATGTTTACACCTTCAAAGGAACAAGAATCAAGGCTGGTATGAGGTTTCCCCACAGAAAACACTGCATGCTAGAAGACAATGAAGCAATATGGATAAATCATAAAAGCCTCATATTACCCCCTTGAATTAATTGTGCAGGGCTGGGTTAATTTTCCAGGCAGGCTCACTGTGTCCCCCAAGATTGCAGAAGACAAAAATCCCTGAGTTCACTCTGTCTCTTTACACTGGGGGTAGGGTGGAGCAACCCTGGAGGAAGGAGCCCCAGCACACCAAGAACACTCTATAAATATCCTCCTCCCTTGTCCAACCTCTGAGCCTGGTGGACTGTCCACGTGGATGCATATGGGTGAGGGATTTAACAGTCAGAAAGCCATATTTTCCTGTCTCCTTATGGAAATCATGTTTGCTGACCGCAGTAGGTAGAATAGCACAGCCTCCATCCACCAACCAGCCCCCCTCATGACTTCTATGTCCTAATCTCCAGAACCTGTGAATATGTCACCTTCCATGGCAAAAGGGACTTTGACAATAGGATTAAGGATATTGAGATGGGGAGATTATCATGAATTATCCAGGTGGGCCCAATATAATCATGCGAGCCTTTATAAGAGAGAGAAGCAGAAGGAGATGTGACGAGAGAAGCAGAGGCTGGAATAATGGCTTGGCAGGCTTGGAAGGTGGATGGGGCCACAAGCCAAGGAAAGCAGGTGGCCTCCGGAAGCTGGAAGAGGCAAGGAATCAACTTCTCTCCTAGAGCCTCCAGAAGGAATGGAGCCCTGCCGACACCTTGATTTCAGCCCAGTAAGACCCATCTTGGAGTTCTGCCCTCCAAAACTTTAGGATAATAAATCCGTGTTGTTTTGAGCTATTAATTTGTGGTCATTTATTACAGCAGCAATAGGAAACTAATACAGCAGCCTCTTTGGAATGTGGTATTTATTTTCTTTGGGTCTCTGTCAAATGTTTCATTTGAAATAATTTTGAAATCAGAATTCTGTATCCAGCCAAACTATCATGAAGCTTAAGGGAAAATAAAGATATTTTCCTCCATGGAAGTAGTAAAAATGTTTATCTCTGACATCTTAAAAGGAACACACACACACACAGAGACACACAAACACGCACACAACTACTTAAGGGTATACTCCAGCAAAATAAAAAGGAATCTATTGAAGACAAAGGCTTCGGATCCAAACTAATTCAGTTGTCTAACAGAAATAAATGTCGGGATTACAGCTTTGCAGTGGGCCTAGAAAGCAGAAAGAAAGTAAGAGGTTAAAGAAGAATAACTTTAAGAACAAAGTAGTTTCTGTTCAACAAACTCTGAAAAAGAAGCAGGAAGATCCAAGTGCTGTGCTAAAGAAACACACATATTTTTCTATCAATCATAAAAAAGAATTAGAAACCCAAGGAAAACAAAAGCTGCACAGGAAGGCTGTGGCAGATTCGGCAAATCAGCCTGCCCAGCCTCATCCTAGCCCCGGTGTGGTACCTTGGAGTGAGGTGGTTCTCAAGGTGTGGTCCCTGGACCGGCTGCGTCAGCATCACCTGGGAAATTGTTAGAAATGCTAAGTTTCAGGTCCCACCCCAGATCTGCCCACTTCAGTTTGGGAACCACCGCCTATTGTATGTTGGAGGTGGAAAGGCTGAAGGCTCTGTGTGTTTCCTGGACTCCCTTACACCTTGGGATTGTCCCGTGGCTGATGTCCCCGCTGGAGATTCGGATGGGAGCAGTGTGAGGGAGGCTGGTCTGGCGGCCAGCAGGGTCAGAGAGGCAGTGGCTTGTTTGCAACGGGCGGGCGGATCACAGGGTCTGGCCTCTGTCTGTGGGTGTCAGGAGGCTGGGCACAGGCCACCTGTGTTGCTGGTATAGGCTGTGCATGACACAGCGAGAACCTGTGTGTGGCCCACAGAAGGACAGCAGCGGTTTCTAATCCCAGATGGGAGGTGAGGCAGTACTGCTCAGAGACCCGGAGTTGGGGCAGCAACTTCCTGCCTCTGCCTCTCTGATCCCTCCTCTGCTCCGCGGGACAGTGTTGCCATAGGCTGGCTTTTCCAGTCTTTTCTGGAAGCTGGGCCTCAAGCCCAGGCCTCCAACCCTCCCAACAATTTTATATTAAATTCCTTTCTGCTTAAACTAGCCAAAGTGGTGTCTGTTCTCTGGGACCAAGTCCTGACAAGTGAAAAGATCATGGTTCGGACATGTTGACCTAAAATGAGACATGATGTCGAACACTGATTGAGTATAAGAAAAGAAAATCCATTTGACCTCTGTGTGCATGGAATGTTCTCCTTCAAGAACAGTTCAGTTGGGCTGGCCATCCTTATGGATAAGTTACACACAAGGATCCTCATTTATGGACGTGAATTCTTCCATGCTACACGTTACAGATTGCAGGTCATGTTCACGATAGTTACCATTCTTCGACTCTGTGGGACCACAGAGAACACAAGAGGGACTTTCTGACCCACTTTGTGTTGACTCAGGACTCCTGCCGGAGAGTGGGTCTGAGGGGAGGCAGTGCGTGGAGGGCGGGTTACCTGAGGACACAAAACTGTACCTCACATTGCACCTGACGACACAAAATCCCCAACATGAAGACATGGGCTCTGAGTCCAGCCGACGTCAGGCATCAACCTGGAACGAGCACGCTGCAGTTGGCTGCTGTGGTATGTTGGTGATTTTAAATATCACATTCACCCCACGGTTTAAACTTCCTTGATTCCTTTTCAGAAGACATTGACGGAGGCCATGCAAGCGTGCGGTGATGGTGAACTGAAGTGTGGGACAAGGGAGGACCCCCAAGGTGTCACCACCTTGTTCCAGGGAAGCTCCTAATAGCATGCAATTATGTTTCCTTCTCTACGGAACAAATCGAAATGCTTTACAGAAAATAATATTTGTACAGTGATAGTAGTATAACCTCTATTGGCTTTAGTTTTTAGAAATCAACCATAAACAATTTGGTTAATTCAGAATTTAATTAATGGGAGTTGATCATAGATACGGAACAAGTTGAGTATAAGACCCGACCTGGGAGAGGCAACGGTGGGTGGGAGGCTGGGAGCTGGCGGAGGAGGAGCAGGGCGGGGGGACTGACACCCTTTACCTTACGTAACGGGAAGTGCAGAAACACCGCCTATAGTTGGCGGAACAAGAGGTAGAGGTTTCTGGGTATTTGTACAGTTAAAGATAGTAAATTAATGAAACAAAAACTATTGGTATAACTAAAATATTCTGGAAGGCAGGTAAGGAAGGTAGGATTTCATGTGAGCTGAATGCTTCATTTCTCAGCGGGGGGCATCAAACGGAAACGGAGGCTCGTGTGTGTCATGTCACGCATGGCACCCGCAGAAGAGCTCTGGGACCAGACTGGGTGCTGGGGACAGGCGGGAGACCCTGGATTTTTAAAATATCACTCTTGATTGCTTGATTTTAAAAAACCATATGTGAACGTAGTTCTAGTGCGTTCTCTCTTTCTCTCACGTATCCAAACACCCTGTGGATGTTAAAAAAAAAATAAAAAGCAGCTGGTCTCTTTCAAAATTTGGCCTTTTGAAATGTGAAGATGTGGGCAGGGCGCGGAGGGCGAACGCGGCAACACGATGGCGTGACAGCAAAAGACCCTTCGGATGTGTCTGTGACCCCAAAGGAGGCGTCAGAATGCCCCATACTGATCATTCACGCTAAACGCCTGGGGTCAGAGATGTTTTCTATTTCCGTGGTTGTGTGTGCATATCCCGCCCCGTCTGAGGGCAGCACCCGGCTCAGGGTCACTCGCAGCTGCTAGTGGTGCCAACACGTTTCACACCCACAGGAGCCCCTGTTTGCAAAGCGTTGGGAAAGGTTCTCTCCTGTCTGGCTGGCTGTTTGCTTTGTTTCTCTAAATAACAGCAGATTACATTTGCACAGCTTTCCACGCTCACAAAGCGTGTTTGTAGCTCTTAGGCCACGTGGCCCCCTCCACCTAAGGAGGAGCTGTCCTGGGGAGGCCAGCTGCCCGTGGTGGGGCCGGGAGGGGGAGGGCCAGGCCGAGGGCCTGGGACTCCTCCCAGGGCCTGATGCTGAGGTGAGGGGTGCCGCAGGCCTGACTTCTGCTCCAGAGACGCCGTGCCCTGGGGGAGAGGAGCCTGGTGGGGACAGTGGGAGGCAGGGAGGCCAGCTGGCAAGTCCCCGTGACCGGCAGGAGGCCATGAGCCAGCAGAGGGAGAGCTGCATGCAGGAGAGGAGGAGGCGACTGTCCCCGGCCGTGAGCATCCCTGCGGCCACATCCCCTCCTCTAGGACCTGCCACTGCCACTTGACCGTGTGTTTATACCTGTGGTGCCAGGACACGTGTGGACCCTTGTCCCTGCAAATGGTGGCCGAGGTGTGGTGTGGACGACGGGACATGCCCAGTGTACAACCTCAGCCCCAGGCTGGAGGCTGCCCAGCCTCCCGGAGTCTGCACCCTGCTCCATCAGAGGAAGGTTTTCAGAAGTTAAATTCAAAGTTGCTGGTGGTTTTGAGTCACCTTTTTTTCCCTTTTTTCAATAGCGACTCTTGAGTGAAAATTAGGCTGCTGTGTGGGTGGCTGTTAAGGGCGCCTCATTTCCACATCGGAGAGCTGCCCACACAGCAGATTTTAGTAGCACTTGAAGTGGGACCTGATTTTGCCTCTCAGCTGCTATATTAAAATAAAATGCCCTTAAGCTGATTATAAAGATACTAATTTGAACGTATGGATGCCATTTCCTGGGCGGGAAGAAATGTCTTCATTGATTCTGAGACCTTGTGTCCCTGCATGTCACATCCACCATCTGCACTCTCTAGCAGAGAATGGCCAGGGCAGGGGAGGGGTGGCCATGGGATGCGCGCTGGACAGAGAGTCCTGGCTCTGCTGCCAGTTTGCTGGGTGCTTTAAGCCAGTCACTTCTCTTGGCATCCAGGCCTCTGTACACGCAGGGACATTCACCCCTGCTTCTGCCCATATGGCCGTGGGGACAGGATGAGCTGATGGACAGCAAACTTTGTACACCCGAGGAGTGGCCCTCAGTGTCCCAGCATCCCTCACCCCGAGGCAGGTTGGGGCATGGCAGGGGCAACCACTGCTCTTGCCTTTGCCCCTTCCTGAATTTTCTTTGGGCTCCTTTGGAGGCTTCCATACCTTCACCTCCGCTCCTTCAGCCTGCTGCAACAGCCTCTTAACTAATCTTGTTTGTCTTTTTTTTGCCTTCCGAGCAATGCCTGTGACCTCTTGGGTCTGAGCATGCGCCTCCCAGCCTCAGCATCTTCAGTCCGGAGCTCAGGTGCTGCCCGCCCTTCCCGCCGGTCTGCAGGGTCCTCCCCGTGCTGCTTTGCAGGCTCTCCAGGCAGGCAGAGGCACTCAATCCCTCGAGCTCCCCGCAGCACCACGAGCAGCCTCCACCGCACCCTGCTTCCTGTCATCCTGCTAACTCTGGCCTCCCTCTGCACGCAGGCTGCAGTTTCTGGAGAGCAGAGGCTGGCGCCAGCCTGTCATGGCAGCCCTCACAGGCACTCAGGGGTGCTTGTTGAGTGAATGCATGAAAGGGTGATTTTTGTTGGAAATGTTCTCTTTCTGCTGAGCTGTCTGGACTCGGCTAGCTGCAGGCCACATCTTCTGGGAATAATTCTTGAGAACCCCTTCAGGGAGACTTGACTTCCCTGTAGGGCCCCCGTAGGCTTCTGTCTGAGCACAAGCAGACGATTATGTCACTGAGTTGCTTATGCAATCCCGGTGTTTCCCAGCCTGCTCCAGTTTCCGCCACATGGGGAAGGGCCCCTCTAACTTGGTGGGGGGCGATCTCGGTTTGGAGTATTTTTGTCTCTAGAGACGGGGCTCTAATCAGGGGCCTGGGGGAGAGTCCTCCACTGCTGCCTCTAATAGAAGGTGACCCCACACCATAATCCACAGAGGGTTGGGGATGGTGGATGCTGTGGTTTGAATATTTGTCCCCTCCAAAACTCATGTTGAGATTTGATCCCCATTGTGGCTGTGTTGAGAGACGGGACCTTTGGGAGGTGGTGAGACTCTGCCCTTAAGAATGGATTAATCCATTTATGGATTGATGGATTCATGGCTTCTCATGGGAGGGAATGGCTGGCTTTAGAAGAAGAGGAGAGACCTGAGCTAGCACGTTGGCACACTTAGCCCCACGGCCATGTGGTGTCCTGCCTCAGGACTCTGCAGAAAGTCCCCACCAGCAAGAAGGAAAGCAGATATGGCCCCTTGACCTTGGACTTCTCAGCCTCCAGAACTGTAAGAAATAAGTTCTTTTTCTTTATAAAGTACCCAATTTCAGATAATCTGTTATAAGCAACAGAAAATGGACTAAGACAGTGGACACACACACACACACACACACACACACCTGCAAACAGTCTGTCCTCTGTGGAGGGCTGCCAGGATGACAGTCCCTTCCTGGGGGTACCCTGCCCCCCTTCTCTGTCAGCGTCCACCAGGTCAGTCCCTCTGGTCTGCAAGGTGGGCACACTCGTCTTTCCAAAGGAGGGAGGCAAAGCCCAAAGGGCACGGCACGGCTGGAGCAGGAACGCTGCCATGCTGGCACCCTACCTGTCCCTTTGTGCCACCTCAAGTCAGCCCATCACCAGCAAGTGCTCCTTCGACATCTGACCTGTGTCTCTCACCTCCAGCTCTTCTTCCCCCTGGAGCCCAGCCATGGCAGGCGGGGTGGTGAGCTCTGGGTCCGTGGGTAGAGTGAGTGCTCCAGTTCTAGTTCAGTTTCCTCCCCGGAGAAGATGTTAGCTGAGTGCTTAATAAATCACCCAAGAAGTTAGCACACCTCGCCCAGGGCAGGCACGCGTACTTCTGGGAGGCATCGTGGTCTAACCTCACACTGAGGAAAGGCTGGGTCTCCGCTTGGCTCTGCGGTTGCCCCTTTTTGGAACAATAGACCCCATGGTGTTGTGCCAAGGAGTTCTGGCTTTCCTGCCTACCTGGCCTGGCGCCTTCCCAGAGAAATAACACGGCTGTCGACAGCTTTTTTCCTTGATCCCGGATGAAGTGGCCCCATCTCCGATGTGCCTGAACTCCCAGGCTTCCTTTTCTCCTGGTGGGGGTGCAGTTTGCTGGTTTGCTCTGCCACGTGTCTGCTTCCTCTACTGGGCTTGCAGGCAGATGTGGGACTTCCCAATCCCTGTGTTCCCAGGGCCCAGCAGAGGGCTTGACCCTGAGTGGGTACGCGGTAGACGTCTGTGCATGAATGAAGCCAGGAATGAGTGCTGGGGACCAGGGGTTGAGCATCCGTGAGGGAGAAGAAATCAGAGGTGGGTGAGGGTGGGATTCCTGGCCAAGTCTTCAGTGGACTTTCCTGATCACTGAGAGTGGCCAAAAGGTTAGTCAAGATGTCATCAGGGGAGCTGCTGCCTAGTGGGGAAAGAAGGACTGGACCCGGCACAATTTGTGGGAAATTATGGAAAAAAGTAAAGCCATCCACGCTGATTCCTTTCTCAGTACACGGGCTGCAGTCGTGCGTCGGAAAGCGGAGACAGGGAGCCCCACTACGGCGGGTCTCATTCACGCTCTCCTCTGCCCTCCCAGGAGCCCTGCAGGCCAGAGACTATCGGCCCTGTTTTCACAGGGATAAGTACTAAGGTCCAGAGAGGGCGGAACCTTGGCCAGGGCCACACAGCAGGCGAGGGGCAGAGCAGAGGATTAAAACACAGGGCTGCAGACCCCACGGCCAGCTCCACAGGGACTAGTGCTCACTGAGCATCTGCTACCTGCCTTTTGCTTTTCGTAGCTTTCTCTCTCCCCACTGGGAGGCCACCCTGGCATTAGTTCACCAGAAAAGAAGCTGAGTCTCAGACAGGTAGGTAATCACCCAAACGCATGGTGCTAGCAAGTCTGAGGCTGGAGTCTGTGCCCCAGCTAGTCCGACTCCAAGTCCAGTGTTCTTCCCGGTAGTCCCAGCTGCCCCGTGCGGAGGCCTGCAGCAGTCCGTGAGCAGGGCCAGCCGGGACGGCTCGGTCTCCTCCCCGCGGAACAGGATTGCTTTGACCTTTGGGCTCAGCTAACATGCAGTCCTCTGATTGAGTTTTCTCTGATTTGGAAAGTTGCTCTCCACTCCAGCCTTGCTGTTGGGGCTGGAGCCACAAGGGGCCTGGAGTGCAGACAGGGAGCGGGGTGCTCAGACAGCCCCCGGCGCTCACTGCCCGGGAGCGGGCTGTTTCTGCAGGATCTCCCTGCCTTCCGAAGATGGATTTGGGGCAAACATTCAGCCCTGGAATGCCATTTTTAAGTCCTTTAAAAATAAAATGTGAGGCTCCTTGTTTCTGTGAGCGCACTCACGGAAATCCCGTCCCTGTGGCTCTGGGGCAGGGCCCGCCGGAGCCTGCTTCCCGGGCTGAGCTGGGGAGTGCGCGTCTCCCCGGGCAACCAGGGTGCAGTCATGGATACCACTTGTACGGGCTTCCATGACATGTCTTGTGGCATAAAATTTTGCTTTTAAAAACAGGAATCATGCCAGCAAATACATAATATTTGCTTTGAAGTACTAAATTCCCAGAATGAGATTTTGGTTCTACCTCCACGGAGGCCTAGGGATTCTTGGAGTCCTTCTTGGTCCTCCAGGGGACAAGCTTGTTAAGTTCTACTCTCCAGTTTCTGACTTCACTGTTCTCCGTGCTTTTAATTTCGAACAAAACAGCAGTGAAGTGACAGCGATTGTCTCGTATACGAAGTCAGAGGGCCCGGGTCTGTGTCCATCAGTTACTGACTGTGTGACCTGGAGCAAGTCTCCCAGCTTTTTGGAGGCTGGTTTGCTCCCCCTGTGAGACTGTTCACGGGCAGCCTCGCAGAGTTAGGGAAAGGAATAAAGGTTCCACGGGCAAGTCGGAAGCCTTGGAACCCATGAAGTGCTTGTTCATTCAGACAAACAAATTTCCTTTTGAAGCTCTTCCTTCTTCTATTCCGAGTCTTTATCTGTTGGGTACGTTTTTGGGTGTTGATTATTTTTTTCTCTCTCTCAGATGAGAAAAAAAAAAACAAAACCCTTACATCCTTCCCTCTGTCCCGTCTGTCTCTGTGCAAGTTTCCCTTTCATCTGTGCTCCTGTTGTTTTATTTCCCACTCATCTTCCCAGGCAGCAGCCATCCTTCCCGGCAGCCTTTGCAATTGACATGGTTTCATCAGTTCTCTTTAACTAGCATTTTCACAAGCCTCACTCTAACAGGCAAGTCTTAGATGTTTTCTCATTTTGGTACGGCCTTGTGTTTTCTTCCTCCTACTTCCTTTCATCCAGAAGATATTGAAATGTTCCGAAGAAGGAATTGAAATGGACTATGTAGGAAAAGGGGGCCTGGAGGTTGCTTCCTCACCAAGGGTCTTAGTGACTTTCATTTCCTCTCTCCCATCTTGGTGTTTGGCGTAGAGTGGGCGGTGGTGGGTGAGAGAAGGGGCCTGGTGTAGGAACCAAATGTTTTAACTTGTCCTTGAGAAATGTGAAAGCCCGTGGGGTAAAAATCCTCTTTGCACAGCGTTGGAGAGACACGGCCTCGGAAATCAGAGAGACCTTGTTTGGAACCCCTAATGGACGGGTTGGCTTCTTTTCTTTCTGAAAGATCATTACCTTTCTTTTCTGGATTCCAAGACATGTGTTTAGATGTTTAACGCACCTGGGATTTATGTGTGAGGTTGGGACCACTTTAGTTTTTTCTAAATGGACAGTCCGTTGGAACACCTCCATTTGTTGTGAGTCTGTCTTTCTCACAAGCTGGACCTAGAATCTATAGGTCTGTCTCTGGATTCTCTGTTCTCTTCCACTGATTTCCCCATCCCTGTGCCAGACCACATGCTTCCATTACTGCTGGAAGCCTGAGTTTCTGAGCCAGAATATTCATGGACACTTGTAATTCACTTTTTTTACAAGAATAAAAGTGCAGAATCCCTTGTTCCTACAAGCCATCTGGTGTTCTCCAGCACTTGGAAAAGTAGTGTAAAACAATCACTTAGATTTCTATTTGATTATTTAAAAAATCATTTTGAGCACCCTTGTCAATAAGGCATTCACTAAATCTTTGAACTGAAGAGAAGTAAAATTCCAAATGTTTAATTTATGAGATGTTTGCTCCATGGAGACTAGTTTATTTTCAGGCATGGGGAAAACAAACCAAACTTGGGCAAATTCTCCATTATTTTTCAGTCCTGGCACTGATAAATAGTTCACACTGAGCTCGCACGCTGAGCTACCCTGCATTTACGGTCGGGTTCTCCCATGCCTGGCCCCGAAGCCTCTTTTGGATGTGGCACTAGTACTTTACAGTCACAGTCAAAGTCAGGCTGTCACAGCTTTCCTGTGGTTTGGAGTGGGGTCAGTCACAGGCCATCAGCTGTCACCTGCACAGCTCTAACTTTCACTGATGTCTGGGAGCTGAGTCTACCATCCAAGAATTATTCTAGAATGCATCTATTAGGTTTCATAAACTTTAAAAAATTCTCCAATTTTGAAGAGTAAATAGAGTTCCGGGGGCTACTTAAGGAGAGGAGGGAGCATTCATTGAGCACCTGGTTTGTTCCTCGATACTGAGATGCTTTACTTACGTTGTCTCCTGTGATTCTCGGAGCCACAGAAGTAGGTGGGCCATCCCTGGAGAGAACTGAGGCCGGGAGAGAACTGGCGACACAGTCTGTACGTGATGGAGCAGGGGCCAACACCCCACCTGTTGGACCCAGGTGCCTCTAGCCTACCGTCTGACTAGTCATCCGTTCCAGTCCCAAGTGCCTCACCACAGACTAATTATTTATAACTTATTGGTAGGTTCAGCCAAGGCCAAGGCCAATGCCTGTTACTGTTTCTGACATTTTTTCTACATTTGTTTTAAGGTAGTGAAATTGCCTTGTCTTTAGGCACCATTATGTCTCTGATGGCCCAGATTCCGTCGTTCCTCCCTGTTCCCTCCCCTCTCCTCTCCTTCTCTTACATAATCATTCAGCACACTCGTGGAAGGCGCTAAATGCTAATACAGAATCTCTGCCCTCAAGGAGCCCGGGGTGCAGTGTTGTGCATCAGTAATAACAGCTGACATTTATTGAGCACCTGCTGTGTCTCCTAGGCAGCGTTCCAAGTACTTTACACGTGTTCTTTCATGTTAATTCTTCACAAAAATCCTATGAAATCTGTTCTGTTATTATCATGCCCATTTTCTATATGAGAAAATAGAGGCACAGAGAGGTTATGTAACTTGCCTCAGGTCACACAGGCAGGAAGTAGCAGAACCATGGCAGTCTGAGTGGGAAGACCATGCCCTCAGCCACCAGAGGGAAGTTGCATCTGAGGCTGCCTTGGAGTCAGGGATGTTTCATGTGGAAGATGAGGAAGAATGTCCCAGGCCACCAGTGGGCGGGGGGGCAGGAAGGCTGTCCTGGCAGAGGAAAGAGCACAGGCCCAGGGGTGGGAGAGTGTCCGACAGATTTACGGAATAATGAGCTTCCTGGTGATCGTTTCATGTTTGTGTCCTGAGATCAGATTTACAGAAGCAGCTTAATCCCACAAGAAGTTGGGGACAACGAAGCACTTGAAGTTTGAGTGCAGGACTAGACTGCAGGGAGCAGACACAGGAATATTTTTCATGCCTAAGATACGACCTGCACCTACGACCAGTCTCAGCACGTGCAGAATCGCTGATGTGAGCTCTTTGGGGTGAGCAGCTGGAACCGAGTTCCACCTATGCAGCAAGCGCTCTCGAGCACCCAGCCCTGTGCCAGGTGTGCAGACACGGGGTGAACCAGGGGCTCTTCCTGCCCCCTGGCGGGCTCAGGCCAGCGGAGGGCACAGACAGACCAGTAGAGTAGGACAAACGGGTAACCGGCGGACTTGGGGGGAGCATGGTTGGCGGCATGTGGAAAGGTTTCTCTGAGGACATCATAGGCCTAATGGGTGGCTGGAGAGGATGCCGGGTAGAGAGGATATGGCCCGGTTTGAACCAGGAGAACAAAAGACTTACATCTGCAGCTAGTATCAAGCCTCCTCTCATCCAAATTCTAACCGGACGTGACCTTGAGGTACGGGACATATGCCAGGCTTGGACTGGAGATGCTGTCAGCATCAATGTTGTACAGGCAAAAAGACCAGATTCGGAGGTGCACCCAGGCCTCTGGGGTGACTGTCATGGGAGCAACAGCTGTGTAGGCAAAGAGCAGCCTGGACACATTTCCCAGTGCTGTGAGCTGCTGCAGGTGGCACCGTTCTCAACGCCTGCTAGGGGAGGTGGGCAGGGAGCTGGTGCTGGGGTGGGGCTCTCACGGTTCCAGTGGCCCTCTCAGGTGGGAGATGGCATAGGAGGGACTGTGCCCTAGCTGGAGCCGTCCAGAGAGCTTCCTTCTGGGCCAGTCCCACAGGCGCCCCAGGCTGCTGTGGCCGGCACCTGTTGTCAGCTCTTCAAGGACCTGCCCTGTGTTCTGGGTGGTCTCCTGGACCCATCAGCTCCCAAAGTCATTGTTGGGGAATCTTGACCCTTTAACCGCTGTGATGCAGACTTGCTGTGGGCTAGTCCCACTGCTTTGAGTCTGGTGACACAGCACCCACGCATGCCGCGCTGCCCGGGGCGGGCTTATTCCTTACACAGAGGCAGCAAATGACCACAGAGCCTAGGATTCACGATGGGCTGGCCCCCCAAGGCTGAGGAAAGCTGCCTGGGGCAGGTGGAGTCTTGTCTCCAAGTGCCCCACTCACACCACAGCTGGGGGACCCCAGACAGCAGCCTGCCCTGGGTTCTGTACCCCGGGGCACAGGAATTGCTGAACTGAAGCGTTGAAGGACATCGTGTTTCTAGGGGGCACTGGAACAGAGTCCCGGCTACTCCAGCCACATCCTCCTTATTTCAGGCGTTGCATTCCCAGTGCATTCTACAGTTATTCTTGAGAACTACAAGTGAGAAAGTGGGGAGAACTGTCCTGTAACGACAGTGAAGCTTCATCATGCAGCTGTGACCTTCTTGAGGGCAGGATTCAGTGTGATTCCCCTTGGTACCCAGCCAGGGCCACCGGAGCAGCCCCAGGGTGGGAGGAGTCAGCCCCCTCCAGGGCTTCCACGGTGCCTGGTGACCATCTGTGCACCCTGGGGCCGTGGCTCCTCTCCTACCTGCCCTCTACAACTGCTGCCCAGCTGGCCTCACTGGCCTGCAGTCCGGCCCCTTCTGTTACTATTCCTATGCTATTGTCATAAAAACAGAGTGTCAGTGTGTGTTCTAAAGGGCCACACCACGACAGGCCCTGTGCCCGTCCAACCTCATCTCTTGATCCTGTTCCCACCCCGTGTCCCCTTTACCCTGGACTCCAGCCGAGCTGAAGCCCCGTACGCCAAGCTCTCCCACTGCCTCAAGTCGTCTGTACCTTCTTCCTCCTGCTGGAGTGCCCCTCCCTCTGCCCCCCACTCTTGGTCTGACCCCTCTGGTGTCTCGGGAAGCCACCCCTCCCAGGAAGCGTGGCCTTTCTCCTGTACGCGCTCACCTCCCCAGGCTTCCTGCTACCATGACACGTCCCATGGGTCTGGTTGTTTATGACGCTGCCCACCCCGGTACATCTGCACCCTGTGAGCACAGGATCAAGATCTTGGTTTTCTCTGTGTTCCAGGTATCTAACGCTTGACTCAGCGGATGCTGAGTGAATGAATGAATGAATGAATGGCTGCATCTACAGCAGCTTCAGCAGCTTCACACGGTCGGGAGTGGGTCTCAGGTCTTGTGTCCTCCTGGCCTCTTCCTTCTGCTGCAGCCTCTGTCCCTCTGCACACACTGCCTGCAGATCCCGTCTCTGCACAGAGCTGCTCAGAACCCTCCTCGGATGTCAGGTCCTCCCGGAAGGCTTCCCAGACGAGGTAGGCTGAATAAGGATCCTCACCTCCCGCGAGCTTCCGGGATGAGAAATCCTCTTTCCTTCTCTGTCCCCGTGAGCCTACCAAATAAGAAAAATGTGGAGCCTAAAAACGGAAAGAAACCAACCAGTTGAACTTCACCATAGAAATGGGGCGAGTGAGTCTGTGTGGGGGCCCGGAGAGCGGAGTGGAACTTGGCCCAGCCATCTGGACGTCCGTCCGGGGCCGCGGGCGCCTCCGAAACACACCAGGGAGAGAAAAGATGGTGCGGCCACCTGCTCTAATACAATTTTTATGTCTTTGGGGAAGGAAGAGAGGCTTGGAACAGTGATTTTTTCTCAACCTCCTACTCTGGAAAATTTCAAAGATGTTTAAGCATTGGGGGAATAGAGTGGGCTGCCGTGTGCCCACCGGCAGCCTCGTCAATTACCAATTCAGTGCGCAGCAAATAGAAATATCTATTCGTTAGATTGTAACGATCAATTTAAAACACTAATTTTATCAAGTATCAACATTAGACATTAATAGTAAACATTTATACAAATTTAAATATTAGTTAGAAATAGTAATCAACTACTGGGTATCTCAAGTGCCAGGCACTGTACCAGGTTCTCAGCACACAGCAACATCGCCAGGCACCTGGGCCAGCCCAGTCCAAGGCCATCCCGTCAGAGGGACAGAGGGGTCACCCTGCTCTGCCCTCCACATGAGGCATGAATCCACTAGCCCCCCGTGGATTTCGTGGAACTTAGGAGGCCCACAAAGTCAGTGACGGGTAAGCATTAGCTGTTACCGAGCCATTTGGGCTTTCGGAAAAACCAGGAACAAGAGTCAGCAGATGCTGGCTCTTAATGCTGTGTCATGTTGGACACATAACTTAAGCTTTCTGGGACTTTGTGTTTTTTGGTTTAGAAAATGGAGGAAGTAAGACCCTGTTCCGGGGACCACGTAGTTTTCTCAGGAAGGAGGGGAGGAAGGGACAGAGTTAGGATTAATGTGAGGCTCCAAGCCAGGGTTAGAGTCTGCAGTACACCCCCACCTCCCAACCCCCTGGCCCCAGGCAAACCCGGGGGCCTGGCAAGGCCTGTCTACACGTCATGCCAGCCTCGGCAGCAACACCCAGAGAAGCAGCCTCGTGCCCGCTGGAACTGGACGCCCCTGACGTTAGAAGGCGCAGACTGGTGACCCTCACGGAACAGGCCACAGGGAGGCCCGCTCCTTCCCCACCAGCACTTAAACAGAGCAAGAGACGCTGGTGTGTGAGGGCCTCTCAAGTTTTCCACTGCTGGGAGCTGCAGCAGGAGGAGGAAGGAGAGAGGTAGAAACCAGAAGTTGGGGCTCTGCACCGCCAGCAGGGACGCCAGTCACCTACCCCAGGGTCGGTGACGTGAATAAATGCAAACGGCCCCGACTGGATGTCTGATATCTGTCAGGGGACAGCAGGGAGGGTTGAGAGCTGCCCACCTGTCTGCCGTTTGTCTGAGTGCACATCACACCCAAAGAGATGTTTAAAAGGAGATGTTCTCCGGACAGTTATTTATTAATAATTAGGGCTCAGCTATAAACATGCAATCCAGTGGTGGCTGAAATTATTACATTGTCCCATCAGAGCTTAGTGACATAATTTCATTCCCATTTCATTACAAAGAAAGGGCATAAACTCTGACAGCAACCATCCCTGGCCCCACATGGAAATTGCTGATTAGAAGCCACTGGCTTGATTGGCAGCTGGTGCGTGGTTGCCTGGGCGTGGGCAGGGTGAGAAGGGGTACGACAGAGGGTCCGGGACACTCCTGGGTGACAGACGCTGGTTACCTTGATCGTGACGATGGCCGCAGGTGTGTGCTCAGGTCAAACGTGTCGGCGTGCTCGCTCTGAACACGTGCAGCTTCGCGTACACCACAGAGCTGCGGACAGACAGCCCCACCCCGCGTCCCGGCCGCTGAGGCCGCTCCATCCCTGCCTCGCCTGAGTTTTCCTCGGGAATGTTATGAGCCCCAGATAAACCTTAGAGGACTGGCCTTAAACCGGGTTACACTATTAAAAAAAAAAAACCAAGACACAGAAAACTTAAGAGGCAGGGTAGCTGAGTTTTCCCAAGCAACAACCTCAACTTTGCAAAAACTGTCTGATTTGACACTTGCAGCAACTCTGTGAACCCGACACTGTCATCTGTCATATTCCTGTTTTACAGATGACACTCGGTGGCTCTGAAAAGTTACAGAACTTAGCTGGGGTCTGGTGGACCCGGTCTGTCTGTCTGTCTGTCTGACAAATTCCCTCTGGTTTTTGAGCAACCCATGCCGGGAGCCACAGTGCCACCGTCATTTTCAGGAGATCACACGAGGACACATTGGTCCCTTGTTCCTACCGCCTCGGGGAGGTCTCTGTTTCTTCTCCATCCTGCTTCAGGCTCTGGCAGACTGCAATCACCAGGTGGGTAGAGTTCCGCTGTTGCATTTCACCTTGTTTGTAAATATTTCCGCACGTTGCTCAGACTTACCATTTTGAAAACCTCCATCAAGTCCACTGAGTGGACGTGTTATACTGATTTACTCACCCTGTCATCGGACAGTGAGACCATGGCTTCCCGTGCTTTGCTGCTGTGACTCACGTGGCCCCGGCTGACCATGCAGAAGGCAGCAGTATCAGGCAGCGGGTGAGAACACGGCCCTGCAGTCAGACTGCCTGGCCTGAATCCCAGAACTGCTACAAAATAGCTGTGTGACTTGAGGCAGGTTATTTGACCTCTCTGTGCCTCAGTTTCTTAATTTATAAAGTAGAGGTAATAACAGCACCTCTCTCTGAGGCTCTGGTAGCTCCTGGGCCTGGGCCTGTTGCTTTCCCGTCTCCGGCAGCGGCTCTGCTGACCCTCGATGTTCCTCTGGGTGGGAAGGTCCGTTCATTTTCTACGACTGCTGTGGCAAATTGCCACAAAGCTCGTGGTTTGGAACAACACAAAGTGACTGTCTTACAGTTTTGTGGAGTACAAGTCCAACACGGGGCTCCCTGGGCTAGAATCAAGGCACATTCCTCCCTGGAGGCGCCAGGGGAGAATCCGGTTCCTCGCCTCCGGCAGCTCCCAGAGGCCCCGCTCTCCTGGCTGGCGTCCCCTTCCTCCTCCTCCAAGGCCAACAGCGCGGGATGGCTCCACTCATGTTGCTCTCTGTCTATTTCTTGCTTCCGATTTCCTCTTCCACTTTCAAGGACATTGCACCCGTGAGGATAAGCCGGGATAATCTCCCTATTTTAAAGTCAGTTAATTAGAAACTTTAATTCTGCCTGCAACCTTAATTCCCCTTTGCCATATAACCAGCATATTTGCAGGTTCTGGGGATTAGGAGGCAGAGAACTTCGGAGGAGGCATGATTGCCCGCCACGCATTGCTGGGGCTAGAAGCCCTGAAACTGCACACGCCAGGCCCCCTTGCTGGCCAGACTCCACCTAGAGTCAGCCAGCGGAGACCCTGCCTCGGATTAGAAGGTGGGCACAGGTGCGGGCTCTCCTGCTCCTGGGGCAGCTCTGGCAGCGGCAGTGGCAGGTGCAGCAGCACTGGGAAGCGTGGCTGTGGCCTCCAGCCAGGTGCCACCAGCTCCCAGCCCTGCCCACTTCACACCTGCAGCTGAGAAGTGGGAGCAGCTCCTTGATCTCTAGTCGCACCCCTCCCTGCTTCCCTCCATCACCCCTTTAACACCTTCGTCACAAGCAGCTTACATGAATGTCTTGATTTCCTCTAGCCCTTCACAAAGGAGGTGCCAGGAGGGTTGGGACCCAAGGCCGTGTCCTTGAGCATCTGGGCACTTGTACTCCATGACTTCATTTAACCATCTCAACGCCTCTTATTTTAAAGATGGATAAACATATCACTCAGACCACCTGTCAGTACTCGGCACAGCTGTGCTTTGAACCCTAGTGGTGTCTGCCTGGGACGGCGCTGCCTGCCCAGGGACCATGCCTCAGCCCGGGGGTCGGGTGGCCTGGTGCCCGTCCCCTGAGCCTCTGTCTCAGCTTCCTTCTGAGCTTTCTAGCCCCGATGGTGGCTAGACCTCACAGGGACACCTCCCTGCAGCCTTCGGGAAGCCACCCTGCACCCAGCCACCACACTGGCCTCTCTGTTATGGGGTTTGTCGCCTGTGTGCCCCTTCCCTCCTCACGGTGGGAATATCTTGGGGGGTTTCTCGTTTAGTTGAATTAGCTCTCACTGCGATAGATGCATGTCCCCTTTGCTCCTGACTGCTGTGTTCTAAGGGCAGGTCTAGGCTCTGAGGCCGGCGGACCCCAGGGAACCCTATTCCAGTATGACCTTGTCTCTCCTGATAAGGGAAGGGCATCTGCAATGACCTTATTTCCAAATAAGGTCATAGTCACAGGGACCTGGGGTTAGAACTTCGACATGTTTTCTTGGAGAACATAATTCAACCCACAACAAATACCATGTCCCATGGCCACCCCTAATTGGAGGTTTTTTTAGTAAGGAAAATGGGGAGAATGAGTCTTTAGCTGCACTAGCAGCGCCTGCCACAGTGGTCCAGTCCTGAGCCGCAGGCACCCAGCCCCGCGAGGCTGGGGGCTCAGTCCTGGCACCTCCTGGTTACCCAGAACCCAGACTTCTCCGGGCGGCTACAGCCCTCTGGTTATGTGTATGGACACAGAAGAGCTCTGTGTGGCCAAAACCATGATGCCCAGGCACGCTGTTCCATCAAATAACCTCTCTGGCTCTCACTGCAAGACTACCTTATTTTTCATATTTTTTAACAGGCAGAGTTCCCTGATTTCTGACGTTGCAACCTACATGAACAGCCCAAACACCCCAGAAATTAGTAACACCTGGAGCAGCCAGAGCAGCCTGTTGTTTCTTGTTGACAGCAGAGAGGGGTAGACACGGGAAGTTTTCCTAAGCAGCCCAGGGGGGGTGAGGCAGTCTGGGCTCTGAGCCCTTGCAGCTCAGGACAGCGGGGGCCGCCAGGGTGGGCTCAGTGCACCGTGGCTGCTGCCGTCTGACAGCACGGTGGGCCTCGAGGGATGAGAACAGGCACACACATCTCAATATGCTGTGTTCAAATTTCTACCAACATGTGAAAATCAAGTGTTTCACTTCTTTAAAGGGTAAGCCAGTCATTTCAAAACCCAAATTGTGCAAACTAGCTCATTTTCCAAGTTGCTCAAGGTAGAACTGGGTTCAAACCCAAGGTGTTCCACATCTTGGGCATGTGGCAAGGTACCCACCTCCTCTTGGCTTCTCGTCTGCATTGATGACATGGGGACCAGTGCCCCTCTCTCATGAGATTCAGCCTGCCTGGCAGGCCCATGCCGTGTCTCTCCCGGTCCTCTCTGCCTTTGCAGACGCCATCCACGTCCACCCGGAGCTCAGGACGGAAGCCACGGCTTTATTCTTGTTTCCCTCTGTCTCACGTCTGTTTAGCCCAGCAGCGAGCCCTGCCGGTGTTCCATCTCTACTCCCACCAGCCTACTTTAAGTAATCAAGGGCCAGGCTAATTAAGGTAATTAATTAACTTACTAAGGACTACTCTGATCTCTCCCCAGAGAGAGAGCCGGCAGGGCCTCTTCACTCTGCCCCTGGCCCATTTTCCACGCGGACCACAGTGGCCTTCACAATGCTCTCCGGACCATGCCTCTCCCAAGTTTAACCCCAGCTGAGCTCCTGGGTTAGACCCAGCCCCTTCCTTCCTCCCCACCTCACCCCTTCGCACCCTGCCCTCCCTGACCATGCTCCGCACACGGGTCCTCCCTCTGTGCCGGGACATATCAAGTGCATTCGCGCCCAGGACCTTTGCCCTGGCCTCCCCGCTCTCCTGATGTCCCCGAGATGCGCTCCGCAGGGGCGGGATGGTGCTGAGCACAGGATGGCTCTGACTCGACGAGCCATCTGGACTGCTGCTCCCTGTCACATTTAGTCATGGAATTAATGAGCAAATTAACTGGGAACTCATTATTCAGCTCAGGAAATGATAAATTCGGCTTCTCTTTCTTTTGGCTTATAGCCTTTGAAGCCCCACAATTTTTCCTGATAAGAATGAAATCAAGAGAGCTATTTGCATTTTTAACTTTCATATAAAACTACAAAAGAAGGAACGAGAGCTATCAACAAGATCAAAAGAAATGGGAAACTTACAAAGAGGGGGGAAACGATGGTATTTTGCCTTTTTGTTTGCAGACTATTTGGAAAGACATGACCAGCACAGAGAAGCCACACTGATGGGCTCAGGAGAGCAGCGAGTTGGTGCTGGGTCACTGTGAGGTGCAGGGTGCAGGTGGGACGGGGCTCCAGAGCGGATGCGCCTCAGCCCTGCAAGGAAAGGCCAGGGAAGCTGCTGCCCTGTGAACCAGACAGCCCTGACTCCAAGCCTGTCCGAATGGTGCCGGAAGTGAAGAGTTAATTCGGAAGGTCTCTTCTCTGGGGGAGGTCATGGGCTTTGTTCTCATCCCCCAAAGTCCCCTTCGCTTGCTCTTGGTTCCTGGATGGTACTCCGGAGAACTGAGATCTCTGGAATCCTGTGAGTCTTCCTAGAATCACAGAATTTTGGCATGGCTTTCTCTGTCACCTCTCAGATATTTCAATTCATGCTTGGATCTCTCTTTCTTCTTCCTTTCCGGGTAGGGAAAGAAATGCCCCCTCTTGTTATAAATGAAAGAGAGAAGTCCAAGATTAAGAGGAAGAGAAGCTCAGTGCAGCATGCGGAAGGCACTCGGGGACGCAAGAGAAGAGAGATTCTTGCGGAGATAAAGCCAGCTGGACGTCCAGGCAGTCCCCAGAGGAGGTCTCTAAGTTCCACGCCATATGCACAGCCGCGTGGCAGTGGCCTCTCAGGAGGGTGGTGGGTCCCCATCTTCTGGGGGAGCACATCAGACCCTAAAGTATCATACATGCCAGAAATAATGGCAGAGCGGGACCCCAGCAGAGGACTCTCCTTCCCTTCCCTCCTTCCTTCCTTCCCCCCTTCTTTCCACTCACCCATCCTTCCTTTCCATGACCCATTCTTCTTTTTATCTGTCCATCCATCCATCATCTAGCTCCTTCCAGAAAAGAGGAGAAAATTTACAAATATGCAAAGAATACTTTAAAATATGTACAACTATTATAAGAAAGACACAGAAAAGGTAGAATCAGCAGAGGAAAGGAAGCTGAGGCCAGGAGTGACATTGTCATACAAAGTACATGCCTCCAGGCCCTCGGCACCTGCTACAGGTAAGCAGCACCCAGGTCTCGAGCTTTCCAGCAGCCAGCGGAGTGGGGAACATGATCGCTCGATCGGCCCTTGACTCTCAGTGTCTGTAAGGTAAAAATAAACCCGTTGCCAAGGCAAAGTGTGGCTCTGAGTGATTCCGAGACCAGGGGGAATTTTCCCAGGGCTTTTGTGAAGAGGGCTGAGGTTTAGCCGGGAGCCAGGCTGGTGGCCAGTGACCTACAGCTAAGCAGGCTGAGCCCCTGTTACGGGAAACCGTGGGGGTGGGGCTATCAGAACTGTAAACAAAACCGACACAGTCTCTGTTCTCAGTGAGCTTGCTCTCTAGAGGGGAGAGACAGTAGACGCACAAGTAAAAAATATGGAGATAGATTTTTTCCATATGGTGATACATGCTATGGAGAAATAGGAAGCTGGAGGGGCGGGGGGAGTGGGAGGGAGACGGGGAGGGGCTGTGATCTGAACAGAAAGTGAGGGACAGTCTCCACCAAGGTGCCAGTGAAGCAGAGACCCACATGAAGTGAGGGAGCCCTGGGCAGATGTCTGAGGAGAGAGACTATTTGACAGGGTTATAATCCTAATCACATTAGGTATAGTGTGCGGATCTTGTGCAAAGCTCTTTAAAAGTTAATCCCACTTGGCCGAGTCCTGGTGGCACGGAAGACCCCACGTTCTGTGAGTTCAGTAGATGCAGTCGCTGCCCCGCTGCTGCGCAGGGACCAGCCTCGCCGCCTGGGGCCTGTCCCCCGCCCTGGGAACATGAGAGAGGAGAGGACGCTGAAACCCACTCCACACTCACCACCTTCGTGAGGTTTCTCTCCTCTGTGGACCCCGAGACAGGCCAAGCTTCGAGCTCTCCCCATCATAGCATGTGCACAGAGAGGGGTTCAGCAGAAGGTGGGGAACCCCGAGAACCCAGCTGTGCACAAAGCTCCAACCACGCAGGGCATCCTGCCCCTCGCACTCTCGGCCCTGGGGCGGGTGCGGGAAGGGCAGCGACACTCCTCCCCTCGGGTTCTGCCTCCCTGCGCTCTGTCTGGGTGCCAGCGCCCTGCCACGCTGAGCCAGCGTCCCGTGCTCACAGGTGTGCATTTTCCGGGGACACCGGCTCACCTGAACAATCAGCTGACCACATTGGAGCTACTGAGAGAAAAATGTGTGTGTCGCTACCATGGTGCTGCCTCAGCCATCTTCAAAGGTAATTTGTTTTGTCGGTAGTTTATTTTGGTTGTAAATAAAGATGGTTTATTTTTCTCTGATTATATACATGGCTGGCTGGGCAATATTGTTCAGAGAGGAAATCTCTTGTATTGGAAGAGGTAAATATTCCAGGGCTACAAATACAAAAGAGAATGTGTGAAGTCAGTAACTTCAGGGAATTCTGATAAAATGAATAGAGGAAAACTGCACAGCATTTAAGCTCCTGTGACCCCCGGGGAAGACCCCGACAGCAAAGATGGAGCCGAACGGTGCAGGGAGGACGCCTGCGGCTGAACTCCTGCCCGGCTCCTGGCGGGGGAGAGGGGTCTCCCCATGCCCACAACCTCACAGCCAGAAACAAAACAAAGCATGAACGTGCAACACGCAGCAAGGAGGGCTGAGCCGCCCCTGGGCTAGTTAGCCGCAACTGGCAGCAAGGTCTGGAAGTGTTTGCGGAGGGATCCCTGCCCTGAAGGAGCAAGGTTGTCAGGGAAGAATATGAGGACTCGGATCCTGCAGGTCTGTGACACCTCAAGGCCCCATTGGCCAGTCACTAGGTGAGTGTGCAGGTGTCCCCTGGTTCTATCCCTCGGTGCCACCGCCTGGAAGGAGAGCCCTGCAACCGGCAGGTAGATGCCCACCATCCTGGTGCCCTGCGTGGGCTGGCGGGGACTGGAGCCACTAAGATTGTGCATCTCCCAGCGGGCTGGGCCCACCCGTGCAGGGTGGGGAGCAGAGAGGTAGAGAACACAGCCATTTGTGAGCTGGGGTGGGGTAAGGTAGGATAATGAAAAATACATCACATGTAAGAAAGAGAGAGGATGCAAACCTGAAATCCATTGCCAAGGGCCATTTCAACTGGATTTTTGACCCATGGGGTGACTTTAGAACTTCACCCCAAACAGGACCCCCCTGCGCTGGGCAGTGTCCCCTGTGTGACTTCCCTGGTGGACACATTCGCTTGGATATGGCTTGATGCCTGCTGTCCTCTGAAACTCTCTCTGGGCAGATCGGTGAAGCTTTGTTGAAGGTTGTGAGATGTGGATCCCAAGGACCGGGCACTTCTCCGTGGGTGCACTCTCCTGGCCGCGGAGGCCCAGTGCTGGAGGGGAGCCCCATTCCCATGGGGATGACGAATGATGTCTCCACTGGGAATTGTCCAGGCACAGCAGCCTTGGTGTCTGTTCTAGGCTTCTCGGGTGGCCGTTCTGGAAAACGGCATATGCCGAGCTGCTCTGCTGTGGGAAGGCGGCTCTTGGTCTTCCCAGGCTGCAAAGTCCTGGGGGCTGACCTGGGATTTCTGGGGCCTTTCTCTGGTCACTCAGTGGCACAGACTCCCACATACCTGAGTGCCCCTCCATCCCTTCCCTGAAGAGCCCTATTTCATTCTTCTCGCGTCAGCCCATGGCCCTCCTGCAGCCCGTCTTGTCAAGAGCCTTTGGGGAAGGATGCAGGCCCTTCCTCTCCTCCCAGGAACCTGCCTCGGCTGCATCTGCAAAACGACACTGCTGTCTGGACAGAGGTCATCCCCACAGGAAGAAGGAAGTTGGGGGCAAGTGACAACAAAAAGCTGCTCCCACAGCCCTCCCAGAGGCCCCAGGGCCCTGGGCTCCCTGGTTCACTTGCCTTCTTCCTCCTCCTCCTCCTTCTCTTCTTCCTCTTTTTCCTCTTCCTCCTCCACCAACTCTTCAGAAAAACAGGAACTTGCTCATTATCGACTAAATTTTGAAGTTTAAAAATACATGCCTCAGGGCCAGGTGTGGTGGCTCACGCCTGTAATCCTAGCACTCTGGGAGGCCGAGGCGGGAGGATTGCTTGAGCTCAGGAGTTCAAGACCAGCCTGAGCAAGAGCAAGACCCATCTCTACTATAAATAGAAAGAAATTAGCCAAAAAACTAAAAATAAAAAAAAATTAGCCAGGCACGGTGGCGCGTGCCTGTAGTCCCAGCTACCCGGGAGGCTGAGGCAGAAGAATCTCTTGAGCCCAGGAGTTTGAGGTTGCTGTGAGCTAGGCTGACGCCGTGGCACTCTAGCCCAAGCAAGAGAGTGAGAATGTGTCTCAAGAAAAAAAAAAATACATTCCCCACAAATCAAAGTTCATTATTAAAGTTCAAACTTCGATATTATAAGGTAGGGAGAATTTTTTATGAAAATCAATTATGATATTAAAAAAATAGGACAGTCAGGACTGTCTGGCTCAGTGAATCTCATTAACTACAGAGGTCTTTGAAGTGAAAATTTTCTGGATGTAGAGCAAATTATTTATAAGATACAGACCTTTCTTCAAAAGTATTACCATAAAAAATAACAAATGGAGTCCTGCTTCCAGAAAGATGGAGTAGACACGCTTTCCCCTATTCTCCCCACTAAGGACAGCTAAAACTCCTGGACGTTATATAACAAGCAAACGTAAGAAGACTCTGAAAGGTGCAGAGGAGGCAGGCTGGCTGGAAGCTTTGGGCCCTGAGGAGCGGTGGGGAGCTCCCTGGGTTTTCTTGCTGCCTCGTGTATCCCAGATTTGGAGCAGAAGAGCTGGAAATACCCACGGGCACAGACGATAAAAGCCCCAGCAAAAGCCTGCTCTCCCCAGCGAAAGGACCAGGAAGGGAGCAGCAAGATAGAAAACTTGAGACAATTGTTCTACTCCAGCCAAACAGTGCAGAAAACCTGTGGCTTGCCCCAGCCCATGCTGCCAACTGGGGTGCCCAGACTTCCCCTCTGGGGAGGCTGTAAGGAAGTCCTCTTCCTTTGAGGGCAGAAGAACCCCGTGGCCATGATGGGGTGACGGAGGGGCAGTGGCATCCCTGAGGAGCCAGTGGGGAGCAGAGGGCACTGCTGCCTGGAGCTTCGTGGTGGAGGAGGAGCCCTGCTGGCAGGGAAGGGCCGTGGGCTGGCTCTGCCTGCTCCTCCCCATGCTCCTGACTGGGTCTGGCACGGGTTCCTGCTGGCCAGCTTGAGAGAGCCGGTTCCCAGACGCCACCCTGCCCGTCCCTGCAGGTCCCTCTCACACACCTGTGAGCTCAACTCAGGGCCACCATGTTCTCAGTAGGAATCTTTGGTGGGCTGCGGCTGCCATCCTGGGGACTGACCGTGTTTAGGAGCTCAGATGTCCCCAAGGCCTCCATCCATGTGGCGGCGTTCCCGCACCCCCGTCCAGCCCAGGGCCCTCCCTGGGGGTGTGAGGGTTCCTGGGGCATCTCTCACTCGCGTTACTGCCCCACTGAACCCTGGCTCTCTGCCTCCCTCCACGGCCACCGGGTCTAGTCCCCAGTGCCGCCTCTCCCAGCCCAGGTGCCCTTCAGACACTTCCTCCAGCAGGAGGGCACCTGGGCTCCCAGAGGAGCCCTGCCCCTCCAGAGAATGTGGAAGTATGACTGTCGCTTCTTTCTTTTTATCTTTATGAGCATTTTTTCTTTCTCTTATACTCACAAAATAGAGTGTGCTGCCAAGTTGACTGGTAAAGTATAGCAAGAAGAGGCCTCCAGAACTTTCTAGGACAAATTTGGCTCATGGATCTCAGGAAACAGAGGAGAAGGAAGCGGGTACTGAGAGACGGGGAGAGACGGAGCTGTGCCCAGTCCTGGGGGGCTGCTCCTCCGAGAGGCAGGGAGGCCCCGCAGGATGGCTGAGGAGCTCACAGCAGCCCCTCTCCCCAGGGCCGACCTTCAGCGGAAGAGCTCTGCCAGGACAAGGAGAAGGAAGGAGGGAGAGAGGGCAGGACCCGAGCCAGAAAAGTTCCCTTCCCTCTGGGCAAGACTTAACTCTTAGTTTGGGCCAGGCCTGCCTCGGTCCCTCTGGCTGCAGCCCAGAGCTGTTCCCTGACCCAGTCCCTCCCCTGCCACCTCAGCGCCTGCTGTGGCTGAGGGGACCTGTCTGAGAATATGAAAGTGAGGGGCCGTTTGGTGCCAGAGCATTTCTTCCAGAGGGGAGGTCAGATGGGGAGCAGAGCCCCCTCAGCTCTAAGCACCCCCCACTTTTGTTATAGTTAACCCTTGTCCCAGGACGCGGCAGCAGCCAGGAGGCAGATGTGTGTCGGTGCGACAGGTGAGCTTGCAGACGCTGAAGGGTGTCTGTCCGTCAACAGGATGGCTTTCTGGGTTTTGTTTTATTTTTCTTGTTTGCTTTCAAATAACAGAAAAAATCAACAGATGCACTGGGCAGATGACGCCTCCGAGCAGTTAGCAAAACACCAAGCAGCGTTCAGATGCCCGGCAGATTCCGTGTTTACGCTCGGTCTGGAGGGATGCAGCCCCGCGGACCACGGGAACAGTCCTCGCTTTTCTCTTCACCGAGGGCTGCCAAGGAGGGCTGGAAGCCGTCTGGCCCCTCCGCTGCCTCCAGACCGTCTCTGCCTGACCCTAGAGCCACCTTAGTTTCTTCATGTGGACAATCGTGACAGGGATGAGTGGTCTCCAAACATCTGTTGTTACTGTTATCAGTCAACATTGCATATGCACCACTGGTATGTTATCGTCAGATATCGACATACAGACTCCAGTACTACTTTAATAATACATTCTGTATAAAGATATAAGTTAAAGTAAACGAGATAAAAATAAAGTATGAATGTGGTGGTTTGGATAGTGTGCCCCCCAAATTCGTGTCCTCCCTGGAACCTCAGAATGTGACTTTATTTAGAAATAGGATTTTTGTAGATGTCATTAGTTAAGATAAGGTCTTACTGGAGTAGGGTGGACCTTCAATCCTGGGTGACTGGCATCCTCGTAAGAGACGAGACACAGACTCTCACAGGGAGAACGCCACAGGCCAACAGGGCACAGCCCAGCCAAGGAAGGCCGAGGATGGTGGCAGGGAGGGACCCTCCCTGGAGCCTGCAGGGAGAGCATGGCCTGCTAATGCCTTAATCTTGGACTTCCAGCCTCCAGAACTGTGGGACAATAAGTTTCTGTTGATTTAAGCCATCTAGTGTGTGGAGATTTGTTAAGGCAGCTGTGGGCAGCTGACATACTGTAATATTTTTATCCTGCCCCCCCGCGGGTTGCCTTGCACAGCCTCTGGGGTTGTTGTGCCCACCTTTGAATGCATAGGTTTAGAGGGTGTCCACGGCAGGCCAAGAAAGGGACTGAGACAGAGACAGAGCTGTCCCGAGCAGGGTGCTCTGTCTGGGAAGGCGTGACTTCCAGCCACCGGAGAGGCCACCGGACAGGCCACAGGTGTGACACGGTGCATAAGCACGGAGCTGGGTGTTCACAGTAGGAAGCATCGGCTTTTGTGCTCGCAGCAGCCCAGACCCAGAGACGGCATGTCTTCCTTCTTTTGGCAAAAGTCTTGAAAAGTGCAGCGTGGGGCAGACGTCTTTCTCCTGTGACTCATCGAGCCACCCGGAGGAGTCACCGGCCGTCTCTTCACGGTGCACAAGCCCTCATGCTTCCGCCTGTGCCTCCAGCGCCCCGCCTGCTGCCTGCGAGCCTCCCTCGCTGGACCCCACATCTCATCAGCACTTCAGACCTGTGGACTCCGTCTCCGCAGTGGCTCCAGGGTCCGTCCTGTCCCTGCAGTCTCATTGCCACCACGTCAGTCCTGTGCACACGCCATCCAGCCCACGGTTCTCAGCCTCCGTCCACGCCTGGCTCCCCCCACCTATCGTGGGCTCTGAAGCCAATAAGATGTCTCTCTGTTCGAGAGACGGACTTTGATCTGTGAAGTTGCCTTCACAGTGCTTTTGATACTTGAGAGCCGCGGTCCCCAACCTTTTTGGCACCAGGGACAGGTTTCATGAAAGACAATTTTTCCACAGACTAGGGTGAGGGGTGGTTTCAGGATGATTCAAGTGGGTTACATTTATTGTGCAGTCAAACCTCTCTGCTAATGATAATCTGTGTTTGCAGCCGCTCCCCAGCACTAGCGTCACCGCCTCAGCTCCACCTCAGGTCGTCAGGCATTAGATTCTCATTAGGAGCACAACCTAGATCCCTCGCATGCGCAGTCTATGGGTAGGGTTTGCTGCTATGAGAATCTAACACTGATCTGACAGGAGGCGGAGCTTATGTGGTGATGCCAGCGATGGGGAGTGGCTGTAAATACAGACGAAGCTTCACTCGCTTGTCCGCAGCTCACCTCCTGCTGTGTGGCCAGGGCCCTAACAGGCCACAAACCAGTACCTGTCCAGGGACTGCAGCTCTAGAGTATTATGTGCTAACATTTGAAACCAAGACCTTTCACATATTCTACTTCCCATGTTTTCTGGAAGCATCCGAGGCTATGCCAGTGATGGGCCACCTTTGCTCACAGGGGAGCCGTGGGAGCGGAGAGGGAGCTGCCCCTCAGAAGCTCACCTGTCCCGTGCCTGCCACCGCTGCTGGTCTCGCACCACTCACGTGCTTGGATGTTAAGTGTCCGGGCAGGCACCCTGTGACCCATTAGAGGCTCATGAAATCTATTCAGTGGACCACAGCCAGCATTTAGGAAAAAAATGAAACAATTGGATAGAACATATCGGACTGACTATCTTACATGTGGCAAGGGTCAGTATTGTTTTGTGAAACTTTTTTTTTTTTTTGAGACAGAGTCTCGCTCCAGGCTAGAGTGCCGTGGTGTCAGCCTGGCTCACAGCAACCTCAAACTCCTGGGCTCAAGCGATCCTCCTGCCTCAGCCTCCTGAGTAGCTGGGACTACAGGCATGTGCCACCATGCCCGGCTAACTTTTTCTGTATATTTTTAGTTGTCCAGCTAATTTCTTTCTATTTTTTTAGTAGCGATGGGGTCTCGCTCTTGCTCAGGCTGGTCTCGAACTCCTGAGCTCAAACAATCCACCCGCCTCGGCCTCCCAGAGTGCTAGGATTACAGGCGTGAGCCACCGTGCCTTAATTCAGTTATTTACATGTATACTGGTTGGAGATGTAAATCTATTTTCCACGGTGGGGCCTAGCCTCCTGGTCTCTCTCTCTCTCTCTCTCTCTTTTTTTTCCTTGAGACAGGGTCTTGTTCTGTTGCCGAGGCTAGAGTGCAGTGGTGTGATCATAGCTCACTGCAACCTCAAACTCCTGAGATCAGGCGATCCTCCTGCCTCAGCCCCCTGAGTAGCTGGGACCACAGGCATGAGCCACCATGCTTGGCTAATTTTTCTATTTTTTTGTAGAGATGGGGTCTTGTTCTTGCTAAGGCTGAACTTGAACTCCTGGCCTCAAGTGATCCTCCCGCTTCAGCCTCCCAGAGTGGTAGGATTACAGGCGTGAGCCACTGCCCAGCCCTATCTCTTTGATATATCCCCAATTTCAAAGAGAGGAGAGAGACGTGGGAGTGGGCAGGGCTGGGCTTGGCCCTCTTACCTGCTGTTCCCGAGACCTTGGAAGGAAGGGCTGCCGTGGTCGTGTCCAAGAATACCTGCTGTCCTCCGTGCTCAAGGTCTCATCCGCCTGGGATTGCAGTAAGTAAAAAATCTTGCTTTTAAAAATTGAGGTCTTCCACCCTCTGGAGTGGATCCCCACCAATCTCAATCAGAGCAGTGTCCCTTGTGTGTTCCATCAAACTCCCCCCATGTTAAAGGTGACAACTTGAGAGAAGTCCCGTGCGCTAGCAAGTTTGGGCAGTGCTGGACCAAACGAAGTAAATGGGTTTCTTGTCTGCGGGACTTCTCAGACACTCTAAGAATTCTTGACGTGATGCTCTCTAGAAAATGCTTTGAGAGACGCACGGTTAGAGGCTAAAGCCTGAGGCTTTTCAAATTCTGAAAGAAGTTCAGAGTTGAATCTCCAAAGGAGCCTGCAGAGCTCTCACTCCTTCCCCTCCCACCCAGTGAATAATTCTCTTCCCCGCCATCATCCAGCAAACAGGCCAGTTAGACGCCCATTCTGCCTGCCACGAGCTCGCAGTCTGTGGTGCAATATGACAAGGACATATACGACCATACTGGGTCTCAAAGAGGAGAGGTTAAGTGCCCTGGGAAAATGCTGTCCGAGGGACGGTTCCTGCCAGCCGAGGGGACCGGCCACTGAGAGGGAGGCGGGTGACTTTGAGCCAGGCCTTGAAGGCTGAGTGAAATGCTCACGCGTGCGAAGGGGACAGGGTGGCATGGTCACTCCGGGCAAGTGGGAGCTTTCTGGGGAAGGTCCAGAGGAAGGAGGGCCTGGGACAAAAGGAGGGAACAGTGCAGGGGCCAGCACTGCCTCTCGGAGGCTGCTTCCGGGACAGAGTACGGCTGGAATATGAGGAAACACAGGCAGGCAGGTGTCGGAGGGCCGCAAGTTTGGGGCTGCAGGTTTATGCTGTTGGGCAGTAGGAGTCATGGAGGGTTTTGGAGCCAGTGACAAGGGACTGCCCAGTCCTTGACCAAACACAACCGGGCAGGGAAATCACTCCCTTGTGGCCAGAGAATGTTGAAATCCCTTCTTACGGTGAGCCCTGGGTCCTGGCTCTCTGCAACCAACGGCTGGGCAGGATAGTGGTGACAGCTGAGTCCCTGCCGGGGCTTTGAGGGTTTCCGGGGCTCCCCTACAGTGGCACCCAGACATAGCCACCGCCCCAGGGCTATTTCCAGGCTTGGCCTGCCAAGATGGGTAGGGCCTGTGAACCCTCTTCCCCTTCACTAAGGGACAGGCCCCCAGGAAGTCCCCACGATGCCCCGCGGCTCTCCCTGTCTTGGTAACCGCGTGGTTGCTGCTCACGTCTCCTGTCAATCATCAAGACTGTGCAGCCCTGGGGAAGTGCTTCATGTCACCAGGCTGAGCAGAGAACGGTACCCGGGACTGACTCACTCTGCCCTTCAAGGTGGGCTTCTCTGTTTCAGGGACAAAAGGCACACAGCTTTTTGGCCCAAGAGCAGAGATCAGAAAGGTGGCCGGTGGGGGATGTCTCCGAGCCTGAGTTCTCTGTCTTCCTCAGGACACTCTGGGCTGGAGGGAGGACAGGCTGGACTGGGAACAGATGGCTCTGGCTGGAGACGTGTCCCGGAAGAGAGGCCACTCTTGTTTCCCCTGTTCCTAGACTTATGGAGCTGGAAGTGTCCTCCAGAGATCATTCCGTCTGTCTCCCTGTCTTGAAGCAAGAAAACATCTCAGCCTCCAGCTGGTGACGCGGAAGCGGGATGGGGGCAGGCGAGAACACAGCGCCCACGCAGGGAGGGGTGGGACAGTGCAGGGGGGCGGGGGCTGCGGGCTGAGCCCCCAGCTGCAAAGTGAGGACGGAGCAGGAGCCAGACCCAGTGCCAGTCGCACTGGACTATTTTTAAGAGGACTCTGTGAGGAGCCCACACTGTGGAGAAATCATGGGGTTTGAAATCAGGCCAAGGCTCTGGGACGTTTGCACCCCTGAGCCATAATTCCTTTAAGTGGACCTTACTAAAAACCCCAGTGTTTTGGGGGCTATTTTTCAGTCAGAAGGCATTATACTGTGAAGATAACAGCAATAAATTGGGTTCTTTATTAGCAAAATAATTATTTGGCTGAAAAATCTCCTAAGGCCAATAATAACTGTGAAATCACCACGGACGTCTCATCACTGAGCTGTCCCCTCACCCAGCTTCTAGGGGGAAATGCAAACGAGGCTCTAAATTTGTTTTCCATATTACTTTATCCATCATTGAGTCCTGCTTAAAAATGCACTTACATTATTCCAGTGAGAAAGCAACGAGGTTTACCATCCAACGATAAAGGCAGACCAGGGAAATAAAGCCTCCAAGGTGGGAATGGAGGCTTTGCAGGGCCGGGGGAGGTGGCCCTACCATTCCTGCTCGAAGGCCCCTGTGTCCAGTGGGTGGGTGCTGGGCTGCCTGCTCGGCTGGGTCTCCCAAGGCCGGGGCCCGTGTGCAGGTCCAGGGTCCGGTCACCAGGCCCACACACTGGACCACAGGAGGCTAGTTGGAAAACCTAAACCCCCGGCCACATTCAGGATGAGTGAAAGGTGTTTCCAGTCCTGGTGCCCAGACACCTTGTTGCAATTGTCATGGGAAGGGCTGTCTCCTTCCAGCCTGGAAACTGGGAGAAGGCCAAGATCTATCTCAGGCACCTTGGGGACAGAACCTGGCACCCAGGAGGTACTCAGGGGACTAGGGGTGCCCGAGGGACCTACCTCTACCTTGAGGACCGGGGTCCGTTCTCTTTAAACAGGTGGCCCCTGCAGGCTTTAACTAGATGTCATGGGAAGAACTCAGGTTTTGATGTCGTATCTGGATTCAAATCTTGGTTTCTTCGTTTCCTGGCTGGATGAACATGACCATTCATTTATTCTCTTCGGGCCTCAGGTTTTTTCATGGTAAAATGGGGCTAATATAAGTGAGAACTGAAATAATGCTCGGACACCCCAAGCAGGTACCTCATGGGCTCTCAACCACAGGAAGCATCACCCTTTGCTCTGAGTTCCTGGCGCCTGTTTCCATGTCACAGAGAAGTGACGCTGGAGCTCTCTCTGGTCCCGGAATTCTAGGAAGGTACAGCAGATGCTGTTGGCCTAACAGATCTGTTTGCCCTTGTGGGCTGCTTCTCGGCGTCTGATCAGTGAGAAATTCAAAGCAAAAAGACTTGACAGACTCCTAAAATTCCCATTAGGCACCATAATAGAAGCTTTCTTCCGCCACCCCTGACACGTGTGAATAGTTTCTGAATGCCTCCAGCTGTCAGCGTGCGCACAGGGGCCTGCGTGGGGATGACGAGCCACAGTGGGAAGTCCTAGGACCTGGTGATGGATGTGGCTTCCCGGGTGGGCGGGAGCTGGCAGTGCACCCGGGCCAGGAGCTGGGGCTGAGTCAGTGGGTGGGTCAGAGTGGTGAGCTCAGGCCGTGAGTGGTTCTCAATCTTGGCCGCAAGTTGGAATCACCAGGAAGGCTTTAAAACCATGGTTGCCCGAGTCCCACCCCTCAGGACTGCGATTTAATTGGTCTAAGGTGTGGTCCAGGCAGCAGAGTTTTAAAAGCCCCCCAGGTGATTGCACTGTGTGGGCGAGGGTGTGAACAGGTGATGCCCAGAGCAGAGCACCTGGAGAGAGGTGGACGGTGGGGAGCTTGGCAGCACCTGCCAGGCATCTAGATGTGGGAACACCCAGGTGTGCAAAGGACAAAATGAAACCAGCATCTGGGCTGGAATACAAGACCCCAGCCAGAGAAGACTGGCAGGAGCCCTGTTTCCTGAGATATGGTCCAAAGTCAAAGGGAAATTCGTTCCTACCCTGTGTTCCTGGAGTACCCTGCGTTGCCCTGCCACAGCCTGGGCCGCCCTGCACTGTAGTTACTTAATTATTTGTCTGTCTCCCCCAGGCTGCAGAAACATTCTGGAAGGCAGAGAGAGGCTCTACTATTTCAGTCATTGCCAGTAATAAGAACCATGCCTGGCCCTGGCTAGGCCCCTAAGGGGTGTGTAGTGAATGGGTGACTTGTCTAGGACAAATCTGGCACTACTAGATCCTACCAGACAGAGGCTGGGTTGTCTCTGTGCCTGAGAAACTGAGGCTGAAACTGAGTCTACATCAGAAATCAAGTGATTTCATCAGTATGAAAAAGAAAAAGAGCCTGGGGCCTGGTAGGACCTGATATTTTCTCTGATTATTTGCCTAAATCAAGAATTTCTTGAATAAAAACGTGACTTCTCATCACCATGAGCTGTTTTAGGTTTGAGGAGGATGTGAAGCAGCAATTACATTTTACAGAGCAGTTTCTTGATCTGGTTTATTTTTTATTTTTTGGTTTGTGTTCACAAGCCATTAATTGCTGTGCAGAAAGCTGGGATGACGTTAGCAACTTTCCATTTGGGAGGGAAGGGAGGTGGTGGGAAGGAAAGGAACCACGAGCTGCTTTTCTGAGTATGAGTTTAGTCTGTCAGCTTTGACCTTTCCGTTCCGACTCAATGCCTATTCAACAAAAACCTTGACATTTAAAAAGGCAGCACATCCAGCCCACATCTTTATGTGATAGGCCGACCAGTTTTCAGAGCCTTCTCTCTTCAGAGCTGTAGCCAAAAAAGTAGTTTGGCATTTCTGCGGCTTCTGTTCCCCAGCTCTCTGAAAAATGAAGGGGAGACAGGCAAGATGAAAGCATCTGCTATCCGATGTCCGGTCCCCTAAATGTGCCTGCATTTGCCGGTGGATGTCTCTGTGTCACACACGGCTTTATTTTGCGTTGAAAAGGACAGGACCACAGGTGTCGGGAAGCAAGATGAGACAGGTGGAAACCCACTTCGTACACCTATTTTTAGCTCAGATTCTATTTAAGTGGAAGTGATAACTTCAAGGTAACTGGCAAGAGAAAATGAGTCTGTTTGCACAGTAATTGTTTTGCCCAAAAAAGGAATGAACATCCTTAAGGTAAGCCAGAGGCTGAGTGCAGGGGAGAAGCAGAACAGGTTAGAGAAGAACCTTTGTGGGAGGGCCCGTTAAAGAAATTGGCAGAGACAGAAAAAATACAGCGATGAGCCATGAATCTCGGGTGACTCAGGCCAGACACAGGGCAGCTGTGGTATCGACCTCTCTGCCCTGAGGACTCCGGGCTTCTCAGTGTTCCCACAGGGAAAGCTCATGAGTTACGGAGGCTGGCGGTGCTGGGACGGGTCGCCACCTGGATGGATGCCACCCTGGAAATCCTGAAACCCATTTCCACTCCTGGACCACAGGGCGCTACCCTTCTGGATTCTTCTCCCACTCACTGTTAGAGACGACTCTGTCTTCTGTCCCTTCTGTCACCTCCATCCTGTCTTTACTCCCTCCCCCACTGGCACAGGCTCCTGGCATGTCACTTAGCTGAGTTCTTGCCAAGACTCTCCACTCCCTCGTCCCCGGGCTCAACCCTGCCATCTTCCTTCCACTGGAAGACCCCCACACAGGGCAGGTGGGCACAGCTCTGCCCAGCTCTCTCCTCCCCCCAGATGAAGGAGGACGGGGCAGCAGGGTCTTGTCTGTTCCGCCTCGTCTCCTCCCTCAGCCTGGCCGGAGCAGGCGCAGTGAGCGGGTGTGGAAGGGGCATTTCCCTGTGCTCGTGAGGTGGGCGCAGGGCAGAATGGAGGAGCGCTGTTGTCTCCGCGCCTGTTGGCTGTGTGATGCGGGCTAACCCTCGGGCCGTCTCTTCCTCAGCTGTCTTGAGTGTGTGAGGGAAGGAAGCAGTGGCCCAAGGGTGGGTTAATGGCCTTAATGATCACACGGGACGGGCCTGGACGGACCACAGACCACTCATCGTGAGCATGTGCTGAATCCTGCTGTGGTGGGCAAGACGCCGCTGTGGGTTGTGGGGCGGGTAAGCCCCCAGCCCACCCTGTCTCCAGGGCCCAGCGTGAGGCTGGAGGGGGCAGTCTGGAGAGGGGACAGGCAGGCTGCCCTGGAGGGCGGGAATGGCGGGGCACTGGCTGGCGAGAGAAGGTGCCAAGCTGGGAGGAGGGGCCTGGGCTCCCGTCTGGGCTCTGCCTCGGATTCTCTGGGTGATTCCAGCAAGTTACTTCCTCTCCTTGGACTTCCGTTTTTTCTCAATGAGACAAGGAGTTGCACCGGGTCCTCGTGGCTCTGACCACACCTGAAACTCAAGTCCCATCAAGCTGAGGTGTGGTCAGAGCCTTTTCCTGGGAATCGGCATGTGCTCAGCCCCAACCTCACCCAACACACTCGCCTGACAGGAGCGTGTCCACGGCCCAGGTGGACAGCAATGATGAGAACACCTGGATCACCTTTGGCACAGGCGTCCGGGCCTGTGACTCGTGGAGTGCGGGAGGGCGATGCTGAGAAGGGAAATATGGAGATCTGGGGCCGGGCAGAGCGAGATGCATCCTGGTTTTCTGCTTGGGATTTTCTTTCTGGCAAAGATGGGTGGTCTCTCCATCCCTCAGTTGTAAAGGGGGCCCATTAATAATAATAACAACACACTCAGAGGCGAGCAATCCCAAAATGAAGCGTGACGAACATACCTTAATAAATCCAGAGATTAAAGTTGTAGACTTTGGAAGTGCAACATATGACGATGAAAAAAATCACAGTGCATTGGTATCTCTGAGACACCGCAGAGCACCTGAAGCTATTCTAGCCTCACGGCGGCCCCACCATGTGACGTCTGCAGTGTAGGATGCTTCTTACCAAATGCTGTCCTGGGTTTACAGTATTTCCAACACCGGATACTAAGGACCACTCAGCGATGAGAGGAAGGATTCATGGATCTCTACCAAAACATGTGATATGGAAAACCAGGAAACAAATATTTCCACCACAATCAATTAGCCGGGGATGAGCACAGTTCTGCTGGCAGATATTATATGTTTCAAGGCACTGTGAGCCTCTGAAGGAATTTATGCTTTCTCAGGATGCTGAGCATGAACTTCTCTTTGGCCCCATCCAGAAGATGTGGGAGTATGATGCGGCCAAAAGAATTACTCTCAAAGAAGCCTTAAAGCATCCTTTCTTTGACCCACTGAAAAAAACTCTATAGATCTACAATTGTGTGCAGCTCTCGAAGAGATCTTACAGACTGTATCAGTCTAACTTTTTAATATTAAGTTATTTTGTGCAGCTTTCTAAATTCCTAACATTTTTATATTATTACCATGTTTATTTTGTTTGGATAATTTGATTTAAGCACATAGCTGAGCAAAGTGATGAACATCTTTTTCAGTAATTATAAAATGATTTATTCAGAATAAACTTTGTGCTTATGAAATTAAAAAATAATAACAGTAACAACAACAACAAGCGCGTCCTAGAATTGCTGCGAGGTCTCAGCGAGAGGACGGGTGACGCACTGAGCACGCCCAGCTGGCCGGGCAGCGCCGGGCGGAGGTGGTGACTGTTTCTCATCCTTCCTGCCCTGTAGCTTTTCCATTTCCACACGTCGTCATAAAAGCCTCCTAGGGCTTTCTAGTTCCTGGCTTTTCTTCTGTGCAAAGCCACTTCCATTATTTTTGCCTCCAATTCAATTTCATTTTTACAAAACCGTTTATTTCCTATGCTTGTTACTCTACCTCTTGCTTTGAAAAATTTCAAGCAAGTCAAGGTGGTCTTGCAGCCATATTACATTTCTAGAAAATTAAAAATATGAAATATTATCTAAATATATGGAAAATTGGTAGGTAGTGAGACTCAGCTCTGATTCACGTTCAAAATAGGTCTCCTATCTGGCAGGAACAGGCTTGGGGTGGGGGAAGGCAGGGGGAAGGATTTGAAAGGCAGGGCTCTTAGAAACATTGCTTTCTCTTTCTTATTTGCCTGTTGAGACAATGGATAATTCCTTTCCTAGAGAAAAAAATTTTTTTAAAGTGATATGCCTCCTTTTATAACAGTCCAGAGTGGTAACAACATTGTAATGTTATAGCAGATTCTGTGTCAAAATGACCTGTGCTGTCATGCCATGAAAAGAACAAAAATTAAAACCTCAAATTCTCAAAAGATAAATGTCAATAGTTCATCACAAAAACATTGACTGTTTTCAGCAAACAAGTGATCTGCTTGGGAGTAGCTGCCATTTGTGAACATAAGCATAAAATTACTTACGCCAAGTTTGCCAGTGAATCACAGGGAAGGAATACTTTGGCCCACATTTAACATTTTAAAGAATTTCCCTCAACCTTGAATGAGGAGCAGATTTGCCTAAATGGATAAATTAGGTGCAGAAAAGATCAGCCACCAGGGAGCAGGGTGGTTTCTGTGGCTCTCTGTCCCACCCCACACCACCGCGGGGACATTGAGTGGCAGGCTCTCTGTCCCTCTGCCAAGGGGACGGCTGTGTTCCGATTCCCGGCCTCCCTCTGCGCTGGGTACTGCTGTGTCGTCAGTGTAGGTTTTGAGGCCAACCCTTCAAAGCTTGGCTATTTTCTCCCGGGCGTCACGTCAGCAACACTCGAAGGTGTCGCTGGGACACTGCGGGACACCCGGCCTCCAGGCAGTCAGTCGTTTAGCCCAGAGCTGCTGCTCTCACTGTTGGACGTTTTCTGTCGAGATAAACGTGGTGACAAAATGACAAGTCAGAATAAGAACAGCTCTTTAGAGTTTCTGATATATCTCTAAACAACTTTCTGTTGTTCCTTTCCCTCTTTCTGTTTGTACTATAAAAGTAATAAAAAATATTACAGATTATATAGAAAATGCAGATTGAAAAAGGAAGAAAATTGAAACCACTCTAAATCTTTTCACCTAGTGATAAGCAGTGTTAATATTTTAGCATGTACGTATAGCCAATTAGCCATCTATCCATTCTATAAATACAGATTATAGAAAGTTATTAGCACTCACTTGTCATGTGTTTAATATGTGAACAAAGCTGGCATCATATTGAAATACTGTAGCACAGTCTTTTCACTAATATTGTTCCATGACGGTAAAACAACATCTTCCAAAAACATTTTTAATGGCTTCATAGCTTTCCATTGTGTGGGCACAACAATATACTGAAGCAATGTATTTCCTGAACGAATAAATAAATGTATACAAATGTATTATTTCAATGTGGCTTAACATCTAAAGGCACTTCCCCACTTCAATCAATGTATTATTATTATTTACATTAATACTATTATGATTTTAACAATAGTAGATCAACCATGATTTGGCACTTACTATGCACCAGACTATGCAAAGCTTAATGCTTTACGTGCAATAATGTATTTAACCCCCGTGACAGTCCTACGAGGTAGCTACCACATCCACACCACCTGTCAGTCATGACTTTCACCCTGAACCCTCGGCCCTGTGCTGAGAGGCTGGACTCTTTCTCTCTGTGCCTTTTAACTGAACCTCGGATTCTGCAAGTTTTGGTTTGACTAAAGCCAGAGAGAGATTATAAAATACCTAATATTTTTAAAAAACCAAAACTTGCAGACAATTTCATCCATTCCAGCTGCAAGTGATTACCACCCCTGTGGAAGAAGTCAGTTTTGCCTCTATTAGTAAATTCATTTCAGCATTCCTGATTGCACACACACACACATATATATATATATACACACACACACATACACACACGTACATATATCTGTCCTTTGATTCTCCTTTGAAATTGTTTTTTCCATCTTACTGGTTCTCTCATTAACTAATTAGGTAAATAAAATCTTTGATCTGTGTTCATTTTATATTTCCATGAGAGTCATGTTTTACTCTTTAAAAAATATTAATCCTTTAACAGACCAAGCAGAAGCCATTGGAATGCTGGCATGTCGCTTGCCCTGTTGCTCTGTAGGCAGAATTCAGTCTTTAGTTACGAGAGAAAAACTCCAAGTCAGGGACAGAAAGTCCTGGAGGTGTGAGAGTCCCAGCTCCTGGTGTCCTCGAGGTCCGTGTGCAGCCCGCTCTGCTGTGCCTACCTGTGTCCAACAAACTTAACCTTTCGTCTGAGCTACTCCAAGTTGGGTTTCCGTCGACTGCAACCAAAAGAGCCATAGAGCCTCACATTGCACAGAGATCAATGTAGGAAGGAGGTGAACTTTTTAAAACCCAGCTGGACCTGTTTGAAAACAGCAGGCAGCAGACACAGGTGGACACAAACCCAGGCCCTGCTGCTGTGAGGAACGAGGGAGGAGAAGGGAGGTTCCCACTGGCTCTGAAGGAGCAAAAATTGCTCAGAGTCTGGAGAATTCATGGTCTAGTGACCAGAACGATTTGAGGAGGGAATTCAGAGCCAAGGGCAGGCCTCAGAGCTGCGCCCCCAGCTGCTCCAGCGCAGAAGTGTGCTCAGGGCCATCCTCTTGCCGCGCCAGACACCCTGGTAGGACAGACTCCTTCCCTGGGGACAGACCACCGCCAGCATGACTCCCCGGCCTCTGTCGGGGGCGGGGGGCAGGCCACACCTCTCCTCCCCTCTTACAGGCCTGGACAAAGGAGCAGGTGCCTTACTGACAACTTATCGTTTGTATCCAGAAGTTTAAAGTTAAAGAGGAACGAAAGCTACTGTGAGAAAACCAAACGCAACGCTGCCAGGGCTTTGACAAACCCTGGTATTCTCAGAGTAGTTGTGAGTCTTCATGAGGATTTTATTCCCTTGTAGAAATAACAAGTGATCAGTGGGGTGAGGACGTAGGGCCAGTCTCCCAGGTTCCTTTTCAGAACGCTTGTGATCGGGCTTCGACGTGCTGCTACTTAATGCTGCCCGTGGTGTGGGTGGGTGGAGAATGGATTCGAGTCCGGGGGCTTGGGGGGTTGAAAGCTGGTTCTGCCACTCATCAGATGTGTGACCTTGGCTGAGTCTCTCGAGCTCCCTGAGCCTCGGTTTCTCCATCTGCAGAAGGGGATGCCACCCGGTTGCCACACGTGACAACATGCCAAGCGCCCATCACACAGCAGAGGGAGAAAACCGGACGTCTGCAAGAACACGTGGCTCCCACACATGCAGCCCCTCCTCAACAGTCCCCCGTCCACCTCGACGTCTCACCCTGGCGGGAGGAGCAGCCAGGTCTGCAAGCTGATCCTTTAATATTTTAACTCGGTTTAAATCGACTTCCATCTAGAAAGGCACCAGCTGGGAATCTATTCAAAGGGCTGGTCCCACGCAGCTGTGACACAGGAAACAGCCCATGTGGGGTGCTCTCAGCCCCTGTCCCCACCCCCAAAGCCTCCTGCTTCCAGAAATGCCACCTTCATCCCTTTGCTGAAGACTCGATCCCAGCCCACCCCCAGTCAGGACCAGAGCACCCTGGTGACTGCAGCTCAGCATCGGTTCATTCCAGAAGGGCAGGAGCTCTGAGGCCTCCCAGGTGCCAGCCGCTCCCCCACCCAGCCCTGCGCTGAGGCTGGGCCACTCTGTCAGCTACCAGGGGGCGGCGACAGTTGTCTGGGGGTTCAGTGAGGCAGCGCCAGACTCCTGTCGTGTCATTGTTTCTATTCTTCATCTTCTTCTCATTACTATTTAGGTGACTTTTCCTGCCAGCACGCGTTGCCAGAGTGCCGGGAGCAGAGGACACGAGCTCCCCAATGCAGAGAGTTCTGGCAGAGGCACGAGGACAGGGGTGCAGGCCCGGCACGGGGCTGGGGTTCTGGGGGAGCTGGCCCTGCCGGGCTGCCCTTCCTGGCACTCCATGGGCCTGCTGGCTGCCCTGCCTGGTGACACATTGCCACAACACCTGTGCTCCCTGCCACTGCCCTGCCCCGGAGCCCAAGGTATGTGGGAAAGGCCCCCCACCCCAGGGCCAATGGGAGGACGGAGGTTAGGGTGAACTCGCTCCTCCGAGCTCCTCCCCCAACCTCTTTCACACAGAAGCCCTGGGAGGACGCCCAGGTTCTCACCTCTTTCCCATCCACACCGTCACAGGGACCCTTGATGGTGAAGGACGGAGTGAGGTTTCGGCCTGGGGGCTGGAGCCCGTCCGGAGAGGAGAGCCGCAGGAGGAGAAGGGTTGTCGGACGGGAGGAGCCCTGACCTGTGCCCAGACGCTGGCTTTCTGCTGCTCCTCACCCGAATCAAACTTGCCCCTCCCAGTCCCCAAGTGCTGCCTGCTTCCCCCAGGCTGGCCACCCACATGGGGAATGGCCGTCCTGCTGCGGCCACAGGACTGTCCTCCCGATTGCTTGAGAGCATCAGAGTGAGGCTGAGACAATCGTCACAAGAGCTGGCATTGGGGAGGGCCGCCAGGCAGCGTGCTGGGCAGGGAGAGGCCATGGCCACCTAGTCAATGGTGCTGCGAGGGGCTGTGCAATTTCTAAGCACCCTTTGACTTCTGCGTCCAGCCGCAGGACAGCTCGGATGAGTCCTCAACCTTGTAGCAGTGCAAACGGCTTTCCTCCCTCTCTCCCGCCGTCTCTCTGAGCTACTCCGCTCTGTGGCCCCTGTCCTGGGATGATCCTGAGGAACCACACATCTGCCCCATCTCCCTGCTCCACTGTCTGAGCGCCACAGTCCCTGTGATGGCATCCGAACCTCTCCCTCCAGCCCTCTAGGCCCTGCCCCGTTTGCCTGGGGCCAGTCTCTGCTAGCCGCTCCCGTCCCAGGGCACCCCGTCTCCCCTGCACAGCTCTCCGCTCCCTGGGCTTTGCTCCGACTGTCCACAGAGTCCCAGACGCCCCCTGCCCAGCCTCGTGCCGGAGTCAGGCTGCCAGAGTGACCACCCTGCTCCGCCACTTCCAAGTCACGTGAACTTCATCACATGATGGCACATCGCCTTGCCTGAGTTCCTCATCTGTAAAAAGACAACGAATGCTAGTGCCTACCCCATGGGGTTGTGGTGGGGATCAGATGATCTCCAAAGTGTCACGTGCTCAAAATAGCCTTGGCACAAACGTTCCTTAGTATTGTCGTTGCTCTTCTTCAAGAGCCACCTCCACCCACCTCCTCCAAAACACCTTGGCAGTAGCCCCTCACTCCACTCCCAGTCACGGCCAGCCTCTCCCTCCCGTGCATCCCACAGTCTATGAGCTTCTATTTTAGCCCCTGTCACCATCTGGCTGGCCCATGTGATTCTTGCAGGAGTCCAACCCCCTCAGCCTGAGCTTCTGGGGGACCAAGGCTCATTCACCCCCAGCGTCTGGTGCAGGAGGGGACAGAAAAGCTGCAGAGCACAGGGGCAGGTGTGCGTCCTGCAGACACGGGGCCCAGAAAGTGGTGTGCATGGATGAGGCTGGTCCCCAAATGAGCAAGGTGTCCGGTAACCACAGCGCTAAACTGTAGTTGGGACCCCTTAGCGCAGCACCTGGACCCCTGTAAGGCAGAATTGGCATTTCCTTCTTCTCTTTCTCTCTCCACATAAACCAGCAGTGAGATTTGCAGCTTCATTCCTTTTAATTTTTTTTTTAAAGTCTTCCAAATTCAGTGTCAAGAGCAAGGTATCTAGGTACCCTGTGCTGGGCTCCCCAGGTGTGCTGACCTGTGCTCTGGCCCAAGAGTGACATTGCAGGAACAGTAATGGGGCGTCTTTTTGAGGACTGTGGTGGGACTATCCCCCAAAGGGGCAGCTGAAGGAGCCTCCAGGGCCCAGACTGCAGGGGGCCAGTGTTGGGGGACGGGGGCCCTTTTCCTGTGACATCCAGAGGGCGGCAAGGCCCGGTGGGAAGGCGTCTACAGAGGCAGCTTTGGACTCTGTCTTCATTCGGGATCTCCCAGAGGCAAATCCCAAGACAAAGATCAGTGCAAGTAAATCGTTATGGAAGTGAGCACAGAAATGGGAGAGGCGTGGGGAAGTGAACAGGGAAGGTGTGCTAGTCCGTTTTGCGTTGCTGTAAAGGAATGTCTGAGGCTGGGCAGTTTATACAGAGAAGAGGTTTATTTGGCTCACAGTTCTGCAGGCTGTGTGAGTAGTTCTGGTGAGGGCTTCCGGGAGCTTCCAATCAAGGCGGAAGGTGAAGGAAGAGCAGGTGTGTCACAAGGCTGGAACAGGAGCCGGAGAGGGAGGAGGAGGGGCCGGGCTCCCTTAAGCACTCAGCTCTCACTGGCTGCAACTGTTGGAGATGGGACAGCACCTAGCCAGTCTTGAGGGATCCGCCCCCAGGACCCAAACACCTCCCACCAGGCCCCACCTCCAACACTGGGGATCAGATTTCAACATGAGCGCTGGAGGGGACAGACATCCAAACTATATCAGAAGGAAAGGCAGCCGGTCATGAGATGTCACTGAGCACGTCACCACTGTGGGCTTCATCCCTCTAGGGCTGTGGCCCCCAACCCCTGGGCCACAGCCCAGTACCAGTCTGTGGCCTGTTAGGAGACGGGCCCTGCATCACTGCCTGAGCTCCGCACCACACCCCTCACCCACGGCACCCCACCCACCCCTGGTCCATGGAAAAATTGTCTTCCATGACACTGGTCCCTGGTGCCAAAAAGGTTGGGGACCACTGCTCTAGGGGCCCCTGGGAGCCCATGCAAAACATATAGCAGAGATCTCCCACCAGTGTGGAGGGGGCTGGGTCGTTAAAACCATTTCCACCTGGGATGTTGATATTTAGTCCTGACCTGAGCTGCTCTAAAAGTTTCTTGATTTCTTCTTTTCTAGTATCTGCCATAGCTAGAAGATATGCTTATTTTTATGCACACAAAAAGGCAGCAAGAAGGAGTTAATGAGCAATTAGGTGTGTTCCATTTGGATGGAAGGAGTTGCCAGACCCTGGCAGAGGGAGAGGCAGGTGGTCTTCCTCCCAGCAGCTGCGAGGTCTCGGGTGCTCATGCTGAAAAGACCTCCCTTTATGACTGGTCGGAATGAGACACACTTCTCCATGTAGGCAGGAATGGAGGCGGGCAGGACCACATGTGATGCAGGCGGGACCGCAGTCTATACGTTTTGTGCCTTGTTGGAAGTGCTGGAAATCTTCAAAGCACAAAATTCTTCGTTTCAGGCCTGGGAAGAAAGGGACTTGCTTCTTAGCACCAAGGGTCCTGTTCACTTCTGTGACATCATCCCATGTGGGGTGCCCGAAAATGGCCCCTTGCTCTTGGGTTTCGTAATGATTCCAAGGTTGAGTGAGGCAAACGTCTCTCTTTCCCTCCAATGGAGAAGTCTCAGAGTTATACTAATTATCTAAGGTTTAACGGACAAATTAAAAATAGTCCCAAACATCCAGTGAATCAAGGCGGCATTGCCCAAAGGGATGTGTCTGGATGGACGTGATGATCCCTTAAACTAAAACCTAAAGGAGAAACTAGCGCCTTTTGAGGTGGTTAGAAGAAAGGAGGTAGAAATGAAGAAATGGTTTAAAAAAATTAATATCTTTGTTCTTTTTAGGGTAAGAGAAAAGCAGTCTTGCTCATGCTGGCCAAGGTGAGGGGTGGACTGCTGTGAGGGTCTGGGTGGGGGATAGGGCAATGGAACCTCACAGAGATCCGAAATCAGGAGGCACAACTCAACAACAAACAGACAAATTGCCCAATTACTATAAAAAATAGGCAAAGGACTTGAATAGACATTTATCCAAAGAAGATATACAAATGGCTAATAAGCACATGAAAAGATGCTCCACGTCATTAGTCATTAGGGAAATGCAAACCAAAACCACAATGAGACGCCACTTTACACCCACTAAAATAACTAGAATCAAAACGACAGGAAGTAAGTGTTGGCGAAGGAGACATTGAACTCTCGTCGCTGCTGGCGGGAATGTGAGATGGTGCAGCTGCTGTGGAAACCAGCCTGGCAGCTGCTCAGAGTCCAACACGGGGTTACCATGTGACCACAGTTCCACCCTGGGGACCTGCCAGGAGAAGGGAAAATACACGTCCACATACAAACTTGTACTCCTATGTTCACAGCAGAGCTATTCGTAACAGCCAAACAACAAAAACACGCCGAACACCCACCAACTGAGGAATGGATAAACAAATGTGGTTTCTCTATGCAATGGAATATTATTCAGCCACAAAAAGGAGGGAACATTGATACATGTTACAACTTGGATGAACCTTGAAAATATCACGTTAAGAGAAAGAGGCCAGACCTGCAGAGCACTCATCGTATGAGTCCGTCTGTGTGTCGTGTCCCAAAGAGGCAGGTCCAGAAGACAGACGGTAGCGGAGCGCGTCCGGGCAGGGGCAGGAGGGAAGGGGGGGACTTCGTAACAGCGGAGTTTCTTTGTGGAATGATGAAATATTCTGGAAGTAGCAAACGTGGTCGCAAACAGTGTGGTTGCACTAAAACCCATGGAATTGTACAATTTAAAATGATTAAGATGGCAAATTTAGTTACGTGAATTTTGCCTCAATAATAATTTTTTAAAACAGGGGTTGTGGTCATAAATCATAATTTGTGGAGCATAGCTCAAAGGAAAATGTGGGGTCCTTTGTTCAAAATTACTATGACTTTCAGGGTGGTCACAGCAGAACCTTAAAGCCTCGTTCCGGGCCTCTGTAGCAGGAGCCGGAATCCCAGCTCCTCAGTGACACGGCGGTGGAGGTCTGCCCTTCTTGGCTGCTGCTACCACGGCTCCCCGATTTCGTGCACCCAGCTCTGCCCCAGGGCTTGTGTCTCCTTGGTTCCTTCCGGCATCACTTCCCACTGTGACTGCGATTCTCCTGGTGACACTCCCACGCATGCCAGAGGGAGGGCGGCTGAGTTTTCTCCACAGCTGTGTCATAGGTGGCTGGTACCCGTGGAGCTGTGGTTGTGGCGGGAGGGGATCGTGGGGGCAAAGCCTGAGGCCCCTTCAGCGAAGGTTGGGGTGGGACGTCCCATGGCTGGGGCGGGACTGTACTTGAGTGTCTGCTATAGCTGCGTAGGTCAAAGGAAAGTAAAGGGGGAGGGTGCATGGGAACAGTGGCCTTGCCTGTCTCTTCCCCACTTCCCGTCCTACCCCACCAGGGACAGTTCTTTGACACTGGACACGTTACTCACGTTCCCCGCCCGCCATGACCTCTTCAGCAAACAGAAGTAGAACCTTAGCAGTTCGCATAAGGAACTGGACCAGGTGATTAAACAAAATAAACACAGGTTGAGCTCCTGCTCAGTTCCAGCGCTGTGCTGGGCCCTAGGGAGGTGGAGGGGGAGGACGGGTGGGGACACAGATATGCACACAGCTGATGGAGACACAAGGTAGGGCTGGGGGCGTCCTGACCCCCATGCAAGCAAGACGGGAGGAACACGGAGGCAGGCAGGTGGACCTCCCCGGGGAACCAACGACCTCTTTGCCCAAGAGAGGACACTTGAACTGGGCTTGGAAGAATGAGCGGTGTTGCGACAGGAGAGGGGCGGGCATGTCACAAGCAAGAGCAGGGCGTGAGCGTCAGAGCTGCCCTCAGGGCCCAGCAGGGGTTGAGGTCAGAGGGACACTGAAAGAAGGGGAGAAGTGACATCAGAAAGGCCAGCACAGGCCAGAGGGAAGGTCTCTGCAATCGTACCCAAGCACCCTTCACTGTTCCTCCTCACACAGGACACCATGGTCGCATCCTCTGCTCCTTGTCCCTGCCCCGTGGCCCTGACTGCACGTGGGAGAACCCGAGACAATGTGCGGCGCAGCTCTCGGTGAGCTTGGTGCACCGGCCAGACGCGCCTCACTCTCATGTCAACGTCACCCCTTGAGAATAGGAGCCTCTGTCTTGGATTCCAGGCAACTCTGCGGGGTGCTCCAGAGGGTCTGGAAATCTGATGGTACCCCGGTGGGTGGTGGGAGGGACCCCATTGGAACCAGCTCCCCAGCCCGCCTTCTGCTCCCAGGTGCAAACGAATGTCACATCTGGCTTCTCCAGGGCAGCGTGGGGCTGGGGCGAGGGTCTCATGAGGGCATCGGCCAGGACCAGTGAGTACAGGGCATGGGAGGTGCCAAGCCCCTCCCTGGCTGCGGCCCACAGAACCCTCCGCTTCCGTCCTGGGACTGCCGCTCACATTTCTGGCTGTCCCTGACCCTGTCACCTCTGTCCCAGAGTTGGAGCCCTCCCGCCAGCTCCCTCCTGACTCACCAACCCTGCCTGCAGCCACCAGACACTCTCAGGATTGTTCCTCTGGAACTGGACCACAGCCACCAAAGCCGCAGCTGGGGAGAGACGACAGAGCACCTAATCCGGGTGGGACTCTGAAGACCATTTGGATTTTACTTTAAAATATGGTTCCATTTCACTCAGTTTTTCGAGAGTGGAGGTTTTGTTACTAGACGTTCCACTCTAGTACCTTCCGTAGGAGGTATTTTCTACCATAAACTCACACTCGCTTTGCATCTGTCCCCTTTGTGAACCTACACTGAGGAGGTAACCTTAGGACAATATAGTCAGCAGTAGCCAAAGTAGAGTATTCTCTTCTTTAAATAAAAATTTCTTAAAATAAAAATAAAAATTTTGTCTTGTTGCAAAGTAATAAATATTCATTGCAGAGGAAAATAGAAAATGCTGAGAACCAAACAGTAGAAAATAAAAAATTATTCCCTTGGGATTACTGTAGTCAACATATATACAGTATTTCTTTCTATGCATATATATATATTCCAAAAAAATCATGATTGCATCACTAATTCATAATCTGCTTTTTTTTAGCTAACAATATGCACTAGACTTCTTTCTATATCACTAAATTATTTTCCTCCTATGTTATCTTAATGATCACATAATATTCAAAATAGCATTAAGTCAATCCTCAAAGTGTATTTTTATACTTTTTTACTTTTGTGAACAGTGCTGCTATAAATGGTCCTGTAGCTGAATCTCTGCACATATTTGTGATTATTTCCTTAGCATAAATTCTTGAAGCTGGAATCACTGGGTCAAAGAGAGGCAAAAATTAAGGTTTCTGAATGTATTACCAAAATGCCTCCCAGAAAGTTATATCAGTTTATACACCTAAGGGTAGTGTGTAAGAATTTATCTGTATCCTTGGCAACCAATTAGTGTTCTTTTTAATGATTTCCAACTGAAGACTAGGACAATATGATACTTCACTTAGCATTTATTTGATTAATATGCAGTGGAACATTTATTTGTATATTGACCAATTATGTATATTTTTGTGTGATATCATTCCCTGCCCTTTTACTGAAGTATTTATTTCTTTCCTGTTGATCTTTAACAGCTACTTATATATTGTAGCTGTTGAACCTATTTCCAGCTGTATGTGTTATAAATATATTTTCCAAGGTTGCCAATTGCCTTTGGTGGTATTTACGGCTTGCTTGGGAAGCCCAGCTGTTCTCTTTTTATGATCAAATCTGTCAATTTTATCTTTGATGGTTTCTACCTTTGGCATCATGCTTCAAAAGTCTTTTCTCCCCTCAAGGATATACAGATAGAAAACAGTGTTTTCTTCTGATACTTTTATAGATTTCTTTCACACTTAAGGTTTAATCCACCTGGAATTTATTTATTTTTATGGTATGAGTTTTTTGTTTATTTTGTTCCACCACTCATTTGAAATGAAAATGGCATATTTTGGGTTATGTCTTTTTTTAAGAAATGATGGGGTCTTTCCCTGTTGCCCAGGCTGGAGTTCAGTGGCATGATTGTAGCTCCCTGCAGCCTTGAACTCCAGGGCTCAAGCAATGCTCCTGCCTCAGCCTTCTGAGTAGCTGAGACCTCAGGCGTGCGCTACCATGCCCCGCTAATTTTTATTTTTATTTTTTTGGTAGAGATGAGGGGCGGCTCCCTATGTTGCCCAGGCTGGTCTTGAACTCCTGGCCTCAAGCAATCCTCCTGCCTTGAGCTCCCAGACTGCTGGGATTACAGGCAGGAGCCGCTGCATCCGGCCAGGTTCTGTCTTTGTTCCCCCTGACTGGCTGGTATCTCCTGCACTGATAGCCCGTCAGGTTTTCCATGACGGTATACAAATCGGCTTTGGTGTACTTACCTGGTCTCCCTCCTCAACAACCCCCATGTTCCTTCCCCTCAGCCCCGCGGGGAGCCACAGTACATCTTAGGAGCCACAGTGAGGAAAACACGTCTCCATACACGCAGGTGGGCCGTGAGAGATGCTGCATACCAGTTATGGGTTAGCCCTGTGCTTTGGGTGATTTATAGACATTTCCTCCTGCCAAGGAAAATCAGGTCTGAGAAACAAACTGTGTCCTTCCCCTGGTAAGAGGTCCCGCTTCTGTCCTGTGGAACACTCAGCCTGTGTCGGTTTGTGGGGCCGGGGGGTTCAGTTCTCATAACAACCCTGAGAAGTAAGTATTATCACTCCCATTACAGGAAGAGGAAACAGTAGGCTCAGAAGTCCCATAACTCACCAAAGCATCCTTTCAAGTAAATGGCAGAATTAAAATCAAATCCAGCCTGGCCATGGTGGTTCACGCCTGTAATCCTAGCACGCTGGGAGGCCGAGGCAGGAGGATCACTCGAGGTCAGGAGCTCGAGACCAGCCTGAGCAAGAGTGAGACCTGTCTCTACTAAAAATAGAAAGAAATGATCTGGACAGCTAAAGATATATATAGAAAAAATTAGCCGGGCATGGTGGCACATGCCTGTAGTCCCAGCTACTTGGGAGGCTGAGGCAGGAGGATTGCTTGAGCCCAGGAGTTTGAGGTTGCTGTGAGCTAGGCTGACGCCATGGCACTCTAGCCTGGGCAACAGAGTGAGACTCTGCCTCAAAAAAAAAAAAATTAGAAAAATCAAATCCAGTCCTGCTCACTCTGAAACCCATAGCTGCACCCCAGCCCCTCAGCAGGGAGGGAGAGCAGGCAGACTCTCCACTCTGTGTGGACGCCTGGACGATGACTTTGTCAGAACTGCTATAATAAAAGACCATAGACCAGTGGCTTAAACAACATTGATTTCTCAGTTCTGGAGGCTGGAAGTCCAAGATCAAGATGCTGGCAGACCTGGTGTCTAATGAGGGTCCCAACTCTTAAATAGCACCTTCTAGTATTCTCATATGGAAGAGAGAGAAAGAGAAACCTGGTCTCTTTCTCTTCTTATCAGGGGACTAATCTCATCATGGGAGCTCCACACTTGTGACCTCATTTAAAAATAATCACTTCCCAAAGGCCCCATCTCCAAATACCATCACACTGGGGGTTAAGGCTTCAACATGTGAAGGTGAGGGGGGACATAAACATTTAGTCCTCAGCAGACGGCCCCTCCTGCCAGGAGTCCCTCTGGCCCCACAAACTGACAGGGGCTGAGTGTTCCACTGGACAGAAACGGGACCTCTTACCAGGGGAAGGACTCAGTTTGTTTCTCAGACATGATTTTCCTTTGCAGGGAAGGAAGATGTCTATAAATTCTGTATCACTGCAAGGTGACAGAGAGAAGTGGGATCCCAGCAGGGAAGTGAGAGCAGATCGGGGAGGCCATCTGCTTGGTGATTTGGAATCTGTTCCTTCCCTGGAGTCAGGAAATTTCTGCATCCTCTTTGCAATCTTCTTGGCCATTTAAGCCAAGGACACATTCCTAGTGTGAAATGTCCACAGCATCCCCATGGACCCAGCAATTACCCGCTGTTGTCACCTCTGACTTTGCAGTAATGGGAGCAGAAGGGCAGTGTGTCTTGGCACATCCCCAAGGTGGGGTGAGACCACATGCACCAGGGTCACCTCAGCTTGGGGTGGGAGCCTGGGGCTCTCAGGAGGCAAAATGCCCAAACATCCATCTATCCACCCATCTACCCGTCCACCCACCTACCCATTCACTCAAACATTATCTATGTGTCCGTCCATCCATCCATCCACCTACCCTTCTACTCAAACACCCATCCACCCAAACATCCATCTATCCACCTAGCCACCCAGCCACCCAGCCAGTGATATTTATGGGGTGCTTATGAGCCAGGCACAAACTAGAGGGATTCATGAGATATTCAAGGCTCCGCATTGCAACTCAGTTTTCGGGCACCATCTCTGAACCCATTGGCTAAAGAAGTCATTTGAAGAGACCTGGTCATTTCATGTTGTAACCTTCTATTAGCACTTTTACCATAATTTTTTCTTTTTGGCCAGGTCATGATAAAAGCTGTATGTTTGAGGCAGGAGGCAATCTGGGGGGTTTACTCTGGCCTTGGCAAGCTGATCTCTGCTTCCACGGGAAACATGAGCCAGGGCAAGGCAGAAGTAGGGGAGGAGTCCTTGACAGACCAATTCCAATAGGAAAATCACATGCTATGTTTACTTTCTAAACAAATGAAATAGATTTTCCTTTCCCAGGGGCCATCTCACTGGGCGAGTGGCTGTGGGGCACTCGTTCTGATGATGCCATGTGGGGGAGGGTGTGGGCGGCGGGGCCAGGCAGACCCACTGTCCCCAGCACGGCTGCTCGCAGCCTGGGGCACGTTTACTCACATACACAGTGGGGACAGTTCTACCGGCTAGAGGACATGTGGCAAGGACTAAGCGAGCCGCCAGCCCAGCCGGCTGCCCAGACCCTCCGTGCTCAGCAACCATCGTGAAGCCCAGGCTGTTCTACTGGAGGCAGGTTATGGACCCATCGTCATCGAGAGCTGGCTCTGCAACCTGGGCTGGAGCCCAAAGAGCAATGAAAGGTGCCCAGAGCCCAACAGTGTCAGGCCTGGGAACAGAATGAGCCCTGCCACTTGCCTCTGTGCATCTCTGACTGCACTTGACCTCTCCCTTTCCCCCATGTGCATCTGAGAGAAGGCCCCGCGCCACCTCCCTGGCCGCCTGACCCCTCCAGCCAGGACAGGCTCCATCATCCCTCCCAGCCACACTCAAGGCTCTGCCTTCTTACTCAGACCCAGCAAAAGCCTCCTGGGGCTTGCAATGGCCCCACCCCAGCCCGCTGCCTGGAGATCTCTCCAAAGAGCAGCCGGCTCCCTGCCTTTGCCCCTCTGTTCACTCTCCTGGTGTCCCCCACACCAGCCCCACGACAGACCCCACTGGTCCTCAAAGTCTGCATGTGGCTGGTGGATCAGCCACACCCCTCTTCTGGACACCCTGCAGGTCTGTGGGGGCCGAGCCAGCTGACAGCCCCCCTGGGTCACTGCCATGGCCCCTAACTGGTCTCCCTTCCTCCATTTCTGCCCCTCCCAGGCCACTGTCACCCTATGTTCAGAGCTTTCCTTTTAAGCAGCGTATGACCTGTGGCCCATCCAGCGGCTCCCGGGGCCGTCAGGATAAAGCCCGTCCTCCAGGCCTGAGACCCCAGTCCGTGGCACGGTCCCAGCTGACGCGGCCCTGTCTCAGGCCCCATCCTCAGACATGCTCCCCCCATGCCCTGCTTGACCGGTCCCTGGGGTTCATCTCTCGTGTCCCTCTGTCCCCACCCCCACCCAGGCAGCTCTCCGGGGCCCAGGGCTGCACGGCTATGAATGAAGTGCAGGGACGAAGGTGAAATTGTTATCGTCATTGAAGGGATGACGGAAATGAGTCTCAAAGAAGGGGACATGTTTGGTCACATAGAGAGTGGGTGGCGGAGTCCTGGGCCTCCGGAGCAGTCCTGGGGGCTGGGTGTTGACCTTTGCGGGAGTAGCGGAGGGGGCTGCAGTGATCACGCCGCCGCTGCTCTCTGAGCGGCTGCTGTCGCTGCAAACTGATTGCTGACGAGGTTGCTCAACAGCCAGCGTAATCACCAGAGAAAACCATCTTTAAGAGCTCATTCTGCCCGATTTGAGGTTGATGCTACAGCCAGAGTGCTCGGCTCTGTGCCCGGAGGGTGGGGGCAGAGGACCTGCCGGCCAGTTAAGCCTCCTGGCGTCCACCGCACCCCAGGGGGCCCCGTGGGCAGAGTGGGGGGAGGCCCCTCCCCCACCTCTGACAGCAGCTGCCCTCCCAGCATCCAGGTTTAAATCCCAACTCAGCCAGGAATCGGGGGTTAATTTCTTGACATTAAGATGAGGACAGTAACCCATACCCTGGAGGCCTTAGAGAACAAATGAGGCAGCGAGGCAGAGTTGCTAGCATGGGGCTGGGCACATAGGAGCCCTCAGCCGGGGTCCCCTGCCACCGCTTTCCGTGGGTGACAGTGGCTCTGCTGGGCCCTTCCCTTCTTGGCTTTTAGACCAGAGTATCGTGTGCTCCTCTGTATGGAAAACCATATGGGCCCCGAATGATCTGGAAGGACAGTACCAAAATGTGAGCACCGGTTCATGGGTTGTCTCCGTGTGCTTGGATTTACACTTTTATTCATATGGCCATGAGGTACTTTGATTTTGTGTACTAGGCATGTATCAGGTTTGCTATTAGAAAGAACAAGCTCAGGAAGTTCGTTCTGAGAGAGCTGCCCAGAGCCCCCCCAGGACCCTGGCTTGCTTGTCCCGAGGGACCCGCAAGAGAGAGACAGGCCGGGCTGGGCTCTTCCTGGCCGCTTGAGGCTGAGAGAAAAGATACACCCGCGTGTGGCGGAGAGGGAGGTTCCCAGCTGCCTGTGGTCAAACAGCTCCTACCATTTTTACTGAAGCGTGCACCGCTCTGCCCAACTCCTTGGAGTGGCGATGGGCTATGCCTCTTTGTCCTCTGTCACTGGAAGTCGGGGCTGTCACTGGATCCTTTTTTGTCAAAATCTCAGAACCAAATGAAGATGACTGACTTTTTGTAATAAATACATGTTTTCTCCTCCAAATCAGTTCCATTGATCTAACAGTTGATGTAGATATTCCTTTAGTTGCTACTGCAAATCATAAATATGGATTTAATAATTTTTTTTAAAAAAGGCTTGGAAATATTTCTCTGTCCCCAAAGCTCTGCAGCGACAGCTGTCGTCTGACCTGGGGGTACCCCTTGCTCTCCAGACCTCGGTACCCGAGTTTGCGAGAAAACAGCAGGGCCAGATGAGCTCTCAGGCCGACGCTTGGCCTGAGCCGTGTCTGGGGACATGGGGGAGGCTGCCCGGTCAGCCCTGTCCAGACAAGAGACTTCGGGGAGACACCCACAGATCCTAACCCAGAAGGGTGGCAGGAGCGGTGGGTACCCCAGGGGCTCCAGGGTTGCACCTACAGAGTTTGAGTCCTGCTCTGCCTCCAACAAGCTGTAGGACAACTCTCTGCCTCGGTTTCCTCATCTGCAAAGCAAGGGGTGGTTGTCAGGACCTTGGGGTTGATGTGTGCCTAGTGAGCAGGGCCTGGTGCTCCTGAGTGTTAGCTGCTCCAGTCATGAGGCCTGGCGGGGGCACGGTGCGCCGGCTGCAAGGAAGCCCACCCTTTGCCCACCTTCTCTGCCAGCCTCAGCGTCTTGCTTCACACCCTGTTATTTCCTCTAATGTCTGCACCAGAGACTTGAAATCCATTTCAATGCACACCCTTTAAAGATGTGGCCAGGGCAGCACTCTCGGAGGATGCGGGATCAGAGTGGGGCGAAGGTCAACTGTGGGAGGACCCAGCTGAGGGCCCCACCACACCCTACCCTCTTCCAGCCGCTCACCCAACAGGGTCCAATGTCATGTTCTGTGATTATTTTCCACCCTCAAAGAAATTGCTTTGAACGATTTATGTTTCAAACTTGCTTAGTGCCTGGCGGGAGTTTGATTAAGACGGAGCGGGAAATCTCAGGTCCACTGTTTCCTATAAAAATCCAGGCCACGAGGGAGGTTCTGCGGTGACAGGTCCCGCCAACAAGGCTGTTGCTAGTAACTGCATCTGCCATCGCCATAGCTGCCAGGCGGGCCTGGTGGGGCTAAGGCCAGGTGAGCAGGGTTGGAGGTTCTTCAGCAACCTGCCCAACACTCGGCCCCCCGGTGGGAGGAGGAGGGTGGCAGGAGTCGGGCACAGACAAGGCCTCGTCCAGGCTGGGGGCTGCCAAGGTGGTGACAGGGGGGAAGGAGGGTATAAGGCACGAACAGCGGACACCTGCGGTCACTCACAATAAGGGTGGTGTCGTCTCCAGTTTGGAGACATGCAGAATAGACTAGACTCAAGGGTCCCCAGGGTCCCCAGCTCCAAGTGGCAGAACTGGGATCTTAGCACAGATCTTGAGGTTGGGGTCAAAGAGGTACACAGGACAGCTGAGATTTGGGGCGAATGTAGCACACTGTCCTTCCCGCCACTGCCTCCATCTGCTCAGAGCCCCCTCTGGCTGGGGAGCGGGAGATAACTCAAACCCGCCGGCCATGGGCGTCTCCCCCTCTTCTGGTTTAAAACTCCCTCTGCAGTCGGCACAGTCATGTTTACCTGGATGTTCAGATTCAGGGGCGCTTTCCTGCCACTGGTCCTTCTCAGGGTGGCATCTGAGTGAAAAGCCATGTCTTGTCCCGCACACGGCTGAAGTAACCAGGACCCTGCACCTGGTCCCACAGCACCCTGCAGGACAGGCAGGAAATTCTAGACCCACTCACCTTCCGCAAGCCCCGGAGACCAGGCAGGGCTGCCCTGTGGGCTCGGGGGTCTTGACTCTTCCTTCCACGACCTCCCACTCAGGGGAGAGGGGATCCCACCCCACCCTGCTGCCCCGCGCCTCTGTGACATTATATCCTGCGTTTCACTCCTCTCCGGTCCGAATCCCCCAGCCCCATTCTTAGAGGTAGAGGAGACTGTTGGAATTTAGAAATCCCTTCTTTCTCCGGATGAACCTGGGCTATTGTCTTGCTCTAGAGGCCAAGAAAGCTAACCTACAGGTACAGATGAGGCCGGGAAACGTGGAAATGCATCGGCTCAAACGGCGTGGGCGAGTAACCGAGAGTTACGATACCCGTCGGTTTAGCACTTTTCGTAAACCTGTCTGCCTTGAGGCCACACCCCGCTCAACACGTCCCTCATCTGCGTTGTTGGTGCACGGTCCCTGGCAGAGATGACCACAGGCAAATGTGGCACTCTGGACTCCGAGCTGTATGCAGAATGTATGATGCATCGTCCAAGCCTGGATGTTATTAACAATTACGCAGAACAACGGGCACAAACGGGAGCTGTCGGAGGCAAACTGGGGCATGTGGTCATTCCAGCTCTCAGCACAGGCGATGTATGGAAAATGAACAAAATCCCCCCCCCACCATCTCTGTCCGCCCTTCCTTGTGCCTCGTGATGTCTGGGGACCCCATCGTGGACCCCAGCCCTTCTCACATAGACGTATACAGCAATGCACAGCACAGCTTTGGAGTCAACCACACCTGGATTTGAAATCTGAATTTACCTGTGCAAGTTGCTCGATTTTTCTGAGCCACAGTTTCCTCATCTGTAAAATAAGAAGAGCGTCGACCTCTCAGGATTGTTGTAGGAGCAAATGAAGTGCCATGTAAAATGACCAACGTGCCCAGAAGGGTGAGAGCATCGCGATCGCCATCACGCCAAGTCCCCACTCTAACAGTCATGGAAATAAAGACTTTCCGTCGTGTGCGAGGGTGCGAACAATTCGTGAGGTTCTTTCGAACCCATCTTCTCATTGCATCTATTTCTCTCTCCATAAGTTTGTGCACTTGTTCATTTTTTCTCCATCACGCACTGGTGGATACACACTTCCTACTTGCCTAGCTCGGCCTCAGGGATGCCCCCCTCAATCTCCATGGCCTCTCCCACCCGCCGGATGGAGGTCACTGCTCTGCCACCTCTTGGGCCTGTGGGTGCCTGGAACAGACTCCCACCCTTGCAGCCAGAGCTCTGTACGTTCCCTGCTCACCGGTGTGGCTGCCTGTCCCCGGGCTGGGAGCTGCAGAGGGCGGCACTGGGCGGGTCTCATTCATTTCCGTGGCCCCACTGCATAGCCCGTGGGCTGGCAAAGCAGGCACCAAGGACATGGTTTAAATGGAGAAAATAAAGGAAGAAGCAAAATAAGAGAAACTCTGTGCCTAGCGGGAGCTCCCGGCCTGGTGGGGAAGCCTGAGACGGGCACTGACAGATGCACATTACTAGCACTGTGATCGCAAGTACCTGTTGGGTACAGCTGAGTGGGGGGTGAGGAGGTGGCTGGAGCAAAAAGTAGGGAAGTTCTGGGCACCACACAAAATAAAACCTAAATTCTGGACAAAAGAAATCACTCATTATCTCACCAGCACTGTCCCGCAAGCGGGTCTTCTCTATTTTATAGCATAAAAACCAAGGCTCAGAGAGGTTAAACGATTTTTCTGAGGTCACACAGACCAGCACATGGTTTCAAACGTAAATTAATTTCTCAGATGTGTTAGGAGTGAGAGTATAATGAGAACCACACTGATGGAAAAGAGCAAAAGTGAGAGGACAGGGCCACATCCCAAGCCCCACGTTTTCAGGGAAAAAAACCAAATTTCCCATACACATGGGCAGGGGGATTCTCTCCGTATCTCTGGGGTCAGGGCCCTGCTGTGGGAGCTTTCCCAGGAGAGGGGGGCTGGGCGGTTGCCGTGGTTTGCCAGCAGCCTGAGCGGGGGGCCATCTGGCGAACCGCCCAGGGCATGGCCGCCCCTACCCCTCGCCGTGCTGGGCTTCCTGCTTCCGTTCTTCCCGCCACCATCTCTGGCGACCCTGCCTGGCCTTTCCTTACTCATCTACTGACTCATTCCTTCGCTCAGGCACCCACTCATTCATTCCTGTGTCGGCTCACTCATTCATTCACCCACTCTCACTCCTGCTGCCCCTCCCATAGGCACCGAAGCATCCCCCCGATCATTTGTTCATTCACTCATTCACTCGTTCTTTGAGCACTTGCTGTGTCCGAGGGGCCTCTGTAGCTGCCGGTTCTACATGTGCTCATTCAAATAAATAAATAAAAACAAGACAACAATAAAAAAACAAATAAGAAGCCAATGCAGTGTAACAACTGCTTAGATAACATTTGCACTGTAGAGGTATCACAGGTAATCTAGACATGATTTAAAGTGTACAGGAGGATGTGCGCAGGTTATATGAAAATGCCATTTTCTATCAGGGACTTGAGCACCAGTGGATTTTGGTATCCACGAGGGATCCTGGAACCTGTCCCCAGAGGATGTGAGGGAGGACCAGGCCCCAGGCCAGGATCTTAGGGACACAGCGGTGAGATGCCAGCAGGACTGGAGGTTACGGGCCCTCACGGTGAGTGTTAGGATTGGGAGACGTAAACGCGGTGTGGGAGCCCCGAGGCAGGGAGGACGATTTGGGGCTGAGGATACAGAATGGCCACAGGAGGGTCCCAGCATCCGTGTGCAGAACAGCCTTGCAGCAGTGGGCAGTGGGAAGCATCTAGCATGGTCAGGAGTGTGCGAGGGGTGGGGTGGGTGGTCAGCAGTGTGGCTGGAGTCGGGGTACAAGGATGAGAAGTAATGTGGACGGGGGCCACCCCCTCAAGGCCCACAGGGCGTGAGGCTCACACAGACAAGGCCATTGGTGAGGGCCGAGGGCTGGGGTCGTCCGGTGCTCACAGTGGTCCCGGTGCGAGTGGGGAGCACTGGGGGGAGCTCGCCCATCTGACAGCAGGACCCCGTGGCCCTCCAGGGCCTCCCTACCCTGCCCGGGAGGCTGTCCCGCAGGCCCTGCTTCGCCGGGCCCTGTGCCCTGGCTCCTGGGTGGCTCTGGTGCTGCCGGAGATCGGCGAGGCGGAGTGAGGACGGTGTCTTCATCCCCCCAACTTCCTCTCAGGTTGTCACAGGCCAGCGACATCCCTGAGCTGGAGCTTATGGCCGTGGTCAGGTGGCCTGGCAGGGTCCAGGTTCTAGGAGGCTCTGCCTGTGACCTGCAGGCCTCAGGACACTGGCGTAGTCATGGGCTCCTGGATTCTGCGTTACCCTGCGGCCTCCCCACTTTCTGCCCACCTCTGTGCAAATAGCGCCTTTATGAAATGCTGTTCAAATCCTGCAATTTGCATGTGCCACCTGTTTCCTGCCTGGACCTGCCCGGGGCTCCATCCCCCAGGTGCTGCTGCTCAGGGAAGAGAGTGCAGGTCCAGGGTGCTGTGTGCCTCGGGGACTGTCCTGCCACAGGGCAGCTCTGCAGGTGGCGGAGGTCTCACCTAGTGCAGGTGCAGGGATAGTGACAGCCATACAGGGATAGTGAACAGTGTGAGAGTGGCCAGGAGGCCCCAAGGGGGACTGGGCCTTCCCACAAACGGCTCTGAACACCAAAGAGCATGAACTTTCTTCTGCAAGTAGAACTGGGAAGGAAACAGCAGCTGTGATGGGTGGCTCGCACTTCAAATCATTTTTCTCATTGAGGAATGAAAAGTCCTTGTCTCTGGGCCTGGAAGAGGTGTGTTTTGGGGGCAGCTACTTCCCAGGGCTCTGAAATCTCCCTGTTCCCTCCACCCCCATCTGCCTGAGATCTCTCTCTCCTGCCTGAAGACCAGGTGTCTGTCCCCAGGGCTCCCTGCCCCCCACCCCTGGAGATTCCTATGTTTCTGGGGACCATGTACATCCTTATGAGGGGACACAATGGCCAGGAGATGGGGGACTTTGGCCTTGTCACTGCTGGGGTGCTGTTTTGGCCGCTGACTGCTGAGGCCTGCTGGGGCCGTGGACAGTATCTGGCCTGGGGTTCCCGGGCAGCCCTGTGACAAGGAGCCTCCTGGGCCTTTCCCAGAGCGCTCTGGCCATGCTGGTGACAGTCTCATCAGGAAAGGACAGCAGGGGGAACCTCTGACAGCACCCTGATCCCAGCATGCCCACCCAGGCAGACATGTTTCCTGCCCTCAGACTCCACGTGGAAGGAAACACAGAACAGAGGCAGGGCAGGCGGACGCTGCGGGGGGAGCAGGCCAGTCTCTGGTGTCACCCTGGACAGGACACGAGCAGAGCTGTAGCTCAGCCCGTCTCCTCCTCGGTGGAATGGGGCCAGGGTGCCTGTTTGCCTGTCTGGGACGTCGCTTCATCTCTAGGCCCCGCTCTCCTCATCTGGAAACGAGCGGGAGGCCCACACTTCGCAGAGCGCCTGCCCCGCTGAGAGCCTGGTGTGGAGGGGTGAGGACCAGGTGGCAGCAGGTCACAGCAACAGGCCCGCACGGTCCTCGGAGCAGTGGCCCCAGGAAAGAGTGAAGCAAGACAATGCACCTTCAATGCTTTGTCTGCTATAAAATGATCTAGAAACGTGAGGAGTTCCTATTCAAAAGATGAGAAAGGGGTGATGGTGGTTAACCCATGAATGGTGGAACTGCAGGCAGGGCTGCTCTGAAGCACATGCTGTAGGCACTGAAGCCACCAGCTGTGGTCTGGGTCTCTGGTCACGCCTGGAGCCTGGCCACGCATGTCCTGGGACCCCAGAGCCCGCCCAGGGAACCACGTGGAACAACTGGCCAGACTTGGAGGAGCTTGGTGGGTGCTGGGCACTTAGCCTGCCAGGAACAGCAGGCGTGTCCAGCGGCCGCTGCGGGGTTCCCGGCCCACTCCTTCTCCCCTCAGCTGCCACCCTGTCTGGCCCCAGGGTGTGCTGGTCAAGGGACGTGCCATCCCCACTGTCGCACCATGTCAGAGGCAGACCTGGCCTTGGTCCAGCCCAGTAGCCACTGCTGCGGAACCATCCAGCCCCAGACAAGCCACCCCCGGAAGGACCCTGTATGACGGTCCACCATGCCAGCCCTCTGCTCAGAGGGCTGCACACAACACAACACACACATGGTGTCCTGAGTCACCCTGAGGAGGGAGCCCTGGGGTCCACGGGGCACCCAGAGCCAACCTGGAGACCCCTGTGTCCACATCCCCAGGCCACACTGGACCCAGGGGCTGCTACTCGGCTCTGTGTGTCTGGTGCGGCAGGAACAGGCCATTCCCAACACACAGTCCTGGGGCCTGTGGAAGGAACTGACCCAACTGGAGCTTAGGGACATGCACCACCTGCCCAGCTCTCCCCTTTTGGCTGTAGGAAGGATGTTGAGGAAAGAAAACCAAAAGCCAGGAGACAAACAGCCCTTCAGCCCTGCCGACCAAGTCTCTATTAGGCTTGGGGCGGAAGTTTATCAGGTTTGTTGATATTCCTTGGCCCAAACAGATGGTGGGGGAGTGGAGGAGACCTGCGTAGAATCACATCCTTTGGTGACATGGCTATATTAAGATCAATTACATTGTGCAACAAACATTTGAATCATTCCCAGAACTCTAACTGCTTGAGTTTGAATATGCATGAGAAGCTGCCCAGAAATGACTAAAATACATACATCCACGCATATAGATAGTCAGAAAGCAAGACGGCGCTGGGGGTGAAGAATAACAAAAGGCAGTTTGCCACTCTGGGGAGAGGGTGTGGCCAGAGCGCAGGGCTTCGTGCTGGACTAGCTGATGGAGGCTCCTTCACCATCGGTGTGCAGATGCAGAGGCCCCCAGGAGCTCTGCCCACAACGCCCTCCACTGCAAGCCTGTGAGGTAGGAGTTACTTTTCCCATTTTACAGGTGGGGAAGCTGAGGCTATGGCTGAGTTAAGATCATACCGCTGGTCAGTCCTAAGGAAGAATTGAACTGTGGTCTCTCTGGGCCCAGGGCCTTGCCTTTTCCCTGTAGAACTCTGTCTCAGACACTGAAAAGATCCCACCCTCACTTGCTTTAGTCTTCCAGGTTCAGGCTTCACAAAACCACTCTTGCCTCCTGCTTCCTGGAGTTCTGCCCCAGAGAAACATCGGAAGGGACCATGAGCCAGTATCCAACAGGAGCGTTCAAAAAACAAAGATCTCTTGGAAATTAAGGATCACAATTCTAAAACCTATCAATTAGATGCATGATCAAATGAACATAGTTGAACACCAAATCAATAATACAATCCATAAAGCCAATGACATCTTCAAATATAGAGAACAAAGACAGCCAAAACAAAACAAAAACAAAAACCAGAAAACACACAAAACAAAACAAACTAACACAAAAAAGCCCGTAGTTAATATACATGTAGAATTAATCTCCAATTCCTAATAAGAGTCCTTGGGTGAGCAAACAAAAGAAACGCACAAGAGAAATAAAGCAGTAACAGAAGTAAATTTCTCTGGGCTGAAGAAAGACTGTGAGTCTTCAAAGTGAAAATCACTACAAAGTGTTGAATGGGAAAATCTTACTTTCTAGGTGAAATTTCAGGTTATGAAGAAATTTCAGAATTCCAAGGATAGAGAATTCTAAAAGCCTCCAGAGTGAAAAAGCAAATGACCTGCAAAGGAACAAAAAGCAGATTGACCTCAGATAAATTAGCCTAGAAAGCACTATCCAGTCAAACTGTCGTCCCGTGGGAGAGCAAACCAAAGACATATTCAAACATGTGTAGACTCAGAAAGTTTATTATCCACAGACCTGTCCTGAAAGATACACCCAGGGATACATATCCAGCAAACCAAAAAAGGAATTCAAGAAAGAAGATGACATACTAGCCAAGAAATTAAGAGACCACACACCAAATCCAGGGGCGCAATGGGGAAAAAGCCGTGGGATGGCAAGTGTGCCACAGACTTTGAGAGCAAATGGTGCAAGTCCAATCAGGAAATGAGAAAGTCCTGAAGAGAATGTCTCCAAGAGGAAAAACATGTTCATCTTTAACGAACAATGTGATGAAGGAGCAGGATAGTCTTAGAGACAAGAAGACGATATATCGAAATGCAAACTTTGTGACAGTTGGGGACAGCCTCCTTCACCCAGTGGCATTGGATTCCATCTCCTTGTCTATACCTGCAGGGAAGCATAGCTCCATAATCATTACATTAAAAATGCTGGTCATTGGTTTAAATCTGTTTAGAATCAGCTGATTGTCAAAGCGCAGAAATAACTCTAGTCATGGAAGAGAACATACAAGTTTTACAGCTTGGCGATGTACAAATGAGAGGTGGGAGCAGGATGTGGGCGGCGGGCAGAGGGAATTAGGGGCCTAATCTCACTTTCAAGGAGCAGAAGTCAGGAGGGATTGACTAGACTTGATGTGCTGAGAAGCAGAAGTTTAAGCAGATTATGTAAAGCAGTAACACTCACTAGAGAAGTAAAAATTGTAAAACACGCCTGGCAGACATTGGGGCTGCTGGGGAGTGTTGTTAACAATAAGCTAGCTAAAACGGCTCACTTCATTGGGAGGGGTAAACTCCTTCACCCATTCACCATGCATTTATTGATCGCCAGCTGTGTGCCAGGCAGTGTGTTGCATGCTGGGGGGTCAGTAGTAAGCAAAATCCCAGTCCCTCTCGTCAAAGAGCTGACAGTCCAGTGTGAGAGACAGATATTCATGATATAAGTGAAAATCCTGTAATAAAGGTGACATTGCAAATGTGATGGGTGCCGGGGAGGCACACGGTGCAGTAAGAGTGTGGCCTGGAAGACCTGGGGCTCAGGTGGGGAGACCAGGGAAAGAGGCAGTGGTGAGGCTGAACTCTGGCGGTACAATGAAGCTACACTGCGGAGCGAAATCTCCACAGAGGGAGCAGCAGGTGCAAATCCCTGTGGCAGGAGGGAGCACGAGACAGAAAGAAAACCAACAGGTTAGAGGGTAGAGTGAGCGAGCGGGCAGTGGAGAGGCTAAGACACTCTGATTTCCCGCTTCGGGCGGCTGTGATCGTGTGGCGCACTGGCGGGGAGGGTGGCGAAGATGATAGGTTTTTCAGATGGTGCTTTCTGGCCTCGGAATGGAGCCTGGAACGGAGGACGTCTGATGGTACCAAACAAGCAAGAACTGCGGTCTCCTCTGCCGACCAACACCAGGCCCTGGGACGGCAGAGCTCCCCACACCACTCCCCTGCCGGATTTCCATCGTGCTGTCTGTGCACCCCTCTGGCGGAATGCTGGCGGGGCAGAGGCAGGTCCTGGGACACACCCTGGGAGCCTCCCAAGCCCTCCCTGGCTCTGGTCACACTGGGGGCCGCGTGGAGAGAAGCCTCTGCATGGATTCGTGTCGGCACACAGAGCTGCCGGCAAGGCCGTGCCTGTCCCGGGCTTGTGCCAACACTCAGGTGAGTGCCTCCAGGGACGCTCCCTGCTCTGTAGGCAGCTGGGCCCTCCCACAAAGCCCCCCAAGCCCAGCCCCTTGCTAACTCCTTCACTCATGGCACAAACTCGGCCTGGGTGAGGCTGGGCTCAGGATTTCTTTGAAACACGTCTCCTTCGAGCATGGGGCAGGCTCTAGTCAATTCCATGATGCAGAGATGAGTCCCTGCCCTGGACAAACTGACACTGGGGGCGGCGGTGGGGGCAGAGGGGAAGAGGGGGAGGGGAGAGGAAGAGGGAAGGAGGGGGTCAGGCAGCAACGACAAGACAGTGAGACAAGGTGCCCTGATAACGGGAGGCCAGGGAACTCAGAGAAGGACAGCATACCCAGACTGCGTGTGGTCTGAGAGGGCTTCCTGGAGGAGGTGACCCAGAAGATGTGCCTTAAAGCATAACCGGGAGGCAATCAGGTAGAAATGAGCGGTTTTACCTTGTTCCTGCTGGAGGGAGCATCGAGATAATTGCTGGGAGGTGAGAGGAAAGGCGAGGGTGGGGTGATGCTGCTGCCCCTGTCTCCTATGGCACTGTGGGCATCTCTCTTCAGCGTCCTCTCCTCCACCTGCTGCCCCCGCCCCAGCAGCGCTGGCTTCAGGAGCCCAGGCCCCCTCACATCACAGCGTGGCTGGCCCCAACTACAGGAATGACCCAATTCTGGCCAGTGAGAGGCAACAGGGGGATTGCCCCAAATTCTCCACTATTGTCCACGCTAGCAGAGGACCCAGGACAGCTGACAGGAGATGACAGGGGCACCCCACCAGCCTGACACCCCAACCTGGCCACCCCCAGTAGCTTCCCGCAGGTGACTAAGCAGCCTGGGACTGTGACAAGTTGGTGCCTCTCCACTTAAAACAATCACTTCCCTGTCCCTAGGGACAGGTTTGGGGATGATGGGCAGTGACAGAGCCTTGCCGCCGGCAGAGATGGGTTCCCAAGGGGAAAAGAGGGACAAGATCTTTGTAACTACTGGAGACCATGGAATTGGCTGGAAGCCTACAAAGCATTAAAGGGAGAAGTGTCAAAGAAACCCTGAACCCAGAGGGCAGGCCCCAGGCCTCGCCCCCGACTGCCAGACCCACGCAGCCTCGGAGGGCCTGCAGCCCACTGAGGATAGGCTCCCAGGGGTGGTGGGGGACAGTGGACTGGGGATGTCTTCCCAAAGTGCAGAAGCAAAGGCTGCCCGGCCACTCACCAAGCAGCTCTTCCTAACCCCCAGCAGACGTAAGTGCTGCGGGCCAGGGGCAACTGGGCTGCCCGTTTTCCAAATGTGAGCTTTTCGCTGCCACTTTCTCCAATACTGGCTACTTCAGGTGTGTGAGTAGTCGACGATTATAAATAGGTGACCTATTTATTTACCATAGGCCACCAAACTCTGAGGCTCAGCATCCAGACCTGAAGGGGACAGGGGCATTTTGCAAAGGCCTGGTGGGCCACCTGGACACAGTGACCACAGGAGCCCCCGGGTACCTGCCTTGGAGAAGACATTTGAATTACATGTAGATATGAAAGGCATGTCATTCCATGTTGACATTGAAGACTACATAGGTACACACTCCATCAGTCATGGACTTGGCACTTTGTCACCCACTAAGCTATCCCCAGGGGCCAGAATGATGCCCAGCATGTAGTAGATGCTTAATAAAATGGACTGTGTGTGTCCATGTGAGTACTCGGTAGACAAAGGTGAAGTCCGTGGAGTCTCCAACATTCAGCCACCCTCACCCATGCAGTCAGGGGGCCCACACAGGCCCTGAATAGTCCAAGCTGGCCACAATAATCCTGTCCCTGTGAAAGGATGGAGTAAACCCAGGCCTCATCGAGTAGCCTTCCTCTAACTGTGAGAATGGATTCAGAACTGCACATGTTATCCAATTTAAGCCAATGAAAATGAGGGGGTATCTGCTGGGGGCTCCTGGGAAAGTTTTCTCCATTCTGAAGCAATCCTCAGGAAGACAGTGCCACTTCTCTGGACATTTCTGTAGAGGTCAGGCACACACCACGGCAGCCATCTTTCCACCAGCCAGAGATGAGGCCCACATGTGGAAGAGGCAGAGCCAGGCTCCTGGATCAAGCCAAGCCTGAAGCCCACATGCCTTTAGCCTTAAGTCAGTGTTGTTCGGGTTTCCTGGTCTCTTGCCAGTGGATGTCCCGTGTGCAAGTGGAGCACAGGGAGCAATAACACAGAGGGCTTCAAGGGATGCCAAGGAGCTTGGACCTCACCCAAAAGGCACTGGGGGTTTAAGCAAGGCGATAACTTGTTCGATCTGCAGGCACTTTAGACAAATTCCTCTGCTACATAGGAAATAGCCAAGACTGGTGACAGGGGACAGTGAGTGGGCTATTATGGTGAACCAGGCTACAGTGGGTGAGGCTGGGACCCTCCAGCTGCCTTGTCTGTCCACCCCTCTGGGCCTCTGCTTGTCCTCTTTCCTTGGGAAGTGGGGGGAAACCTTGGATTCTGGTGCCAGTGTCACTTCAGAACACCCTCTGGGAAGAACGCAGGTGCACAGCTGGACCTACAGCTGGAAGCGGAGAGGCACTGAGGGGCTCTGGGGAAGGGGCTGCAAATATTAAATAAAACAGCCTCCTCCCATCTCCCAGTACGATTGCACATTGAGTGCTGCCTGCTCCGAGTGAGTCCCCCCACTTTGAAGCGAGCCCCTCAGGAACAGAGGAATCCGTGTGGCCTGTCCCTCATCTGCCTGCTCGCTCCCGCCCTGCCCAGGGAGGTGTGGCTGGAAACTCCCACCGTGACGGCCTGCAGATCCCCAGGCCACCGGGAGACCAGGCCAGGGGAGGGACTTGGTCACGGGCACAGCAGGGGCCCCAGCGCCAGCCTCTTCTGGTGCCCACCAGCCCCTGGCGCTGGTCAGTGTCAACAGAGTCACAGAAGGGGGGTGGCTTTGAAAACACGTGGAGATGTCGTCAGGTGTGGCATCACACGGTGGCGATGAAGGGGGTGCAGGAGAACGTTGCTGTTTTGTATTTGGAGACGCGTGCTGGAGTCTTTGGGAGAAGGTTGTCTGTGTGTTGGGCACGTTTAAAAGGTTTAGCAGATAATGGGAAATACTAAACTAAAAACTGTTGCATCTAGTTTGCGGGTATTTTGATGTTCATTATAGCATTCATTTTATTTTTCTGTGTGTTAGAAAAAAATTTATAGTAATGACCCTTTTTAAAAGAAAGAAAAAATACCAGGGCTGACATTCTCAGCGGGTATCCCTCAGCTCACCGCACCTTTGGGAGGTGCAGAGGGGTGTTCTGTGACCAACCGGAGGAGCCCACCCTCCTCCCGTCCAGGGACACAGCAGGCCAGAGCACAGGGGGCTTGCAGACGTCACATGTCACAGGCTAAATCCTGGGTCTCCAACTGCTGGGGCTGTCCCAGAAGGGAAGGTGGAGAGGGCAAGCCACGTGGATGTGGCCCCATGGACACACTCCGTGTCTGCAGCAGGCCTGAGGTCCCTCCCTCACTGGACCAGGACCCAGAGTGGGACTCTGCGGAGGGCTGTCCCGGCTGGGCAGATGCTCGTTATAAATCCCCACGTTTGAGCTTTCTGACCAAGAAGTCTTTGAGCCTCCTCACTGGGGATGCAATTAGGTGCTAGAGTATTCCATGTAAACGTTTAGAGAGGACACTTCTCTGTGCCAGCAGGCGCTGTGCTAGGCACAGGGCACAGAGGTGAGACGCAGTGACCCCACTCTAGAGAGACAGCCACACGCAGAATTTAAGGAAGAGAAAGTCTGGGTGTGGCCACCCCAGGGCACAGCACCATGCACAGCACGGGTGATAAATAAGTCCATCCCATAGACATTCGTTGTGCACCAACTATGTGCCAGGCACCGCTCTGGGTGCTGGGAGATACATCTGTTACCCAAACACAAACCTGTCCTCCCGGGGCCGACACCACATCTCAGGCCACTGTCCCACCACCAGGAGCACCAAGGAAAGGCAGTGTGAGGTGCAACGGAGAGGGACTTCGTCCCCACGTGGGGTGCACACCCTGGCCCAGCCCCTCTGCCACATGTTGACAGAAAGCCCAGACAAGTCGCTTAGGCTCCTGAGCCTCAGGTTTCTGGAAAATGTCCCAAATGCTGGGCACAGTGTCGGTCACTGAGAGAGGTCAGCTGCTCCCCTGCCCTCACCCCTGCTGTGCTCTGGGCAGCCAGCCCAAAAGAACGTTTGGGCCCCCCTACCCCCAACATTTTATGTCCATCTGGTCCCAGGTGCAGAATATGGCTGGCGTTTCTAGGGGTAGGAAATAAAGCCGTCCACAGTCCCTGCCTTGTTGGCTGTGAACCAGGTTCTCGGGGAAGGTATAGAGCTACAAAGCATGCAGTAGTCTTCCTCTTGTCATTTAGAAAGCAGGAACAGATTTGTACATGCACGCACACATGCACGCGCGCGCACACACACACACGTACACACGCATGCTCGAGGCCCGGCACACTCATGGTGTGTGCCCAGCTTTATGAGAAGCAGGACAAGGTGGATCCCTCAGTCTGGCTGTGAACTTCAGGCCTTTAAAACACCAAGAATTTTCAATGAAGATTTGAAATGAACAAGGACTGTGTGCCAAGGACTTGGAGAACAGTGAGCCCCGGGCTCTGTTCTGATGCCCTGGCACGCCACACGTGTGGGTGACGGGGTAGCTGCTGCTGGGACTATCTTCCAGCCTAGTTGCAAAAACCTCAGCTCTGACTTGGTTAGGCGCACACCTGTAGGCAGGAGAGGGTGGGGCGGGTGGGGAGGAGACACACACAGAAGGCAAGTGAGTGCAGAGACAGGATAGGGGGCCTGGTTCCCACCGCCACCAGCTGCTATGTGGCTTCAGACAGTCTCATGACCTCCCCAGAGTCCATTCCCTTGACTCGGAGTGAGGTTGCTTTACCCTGGCATCTCTCCCGCCCAATTCTGCCCCTACAAAGCCAGGACCCCTCTCTAGGCCACACCGTGGCAGCATTACCTACGAGAACGGTCTTGCAGCAGGGGTAGAATCCTGATGGTGCAGAGTTGAGAGGACGGCAGGGATGGTCTGTGCACAGGCAGGGAGGGCCCAGGGCTGGGGGAGCGGGAGATGACTCGGGGGGCACCTGTAGCGGAGTGTGGAGGGCCTCGAGTGCCAGCCCAGCAGTCTGCACTTGGCCACGTGGCCAGAGACACTGCAAGCGGGGAGAGGAAGGGCTCCGGCCCGTGCCTCCCGCACCCACTCAGGAGCAAGGTGTGGGCAGCAGTGGTGCTCCTTGAAGCTACAGTTCACCTGTAACCTGGTGGTGGGGGGGTGGGACGGGTCTCCAATGGGACCTCCCTGGGGTCTGTGCTCCAAGGCCAAGTCAGATCCACCCAGCTAAATCCAGCAAGGAGCTAGAAAACCAGAACACAGGAAATAAAGCCTCTGACTTTGAGTGACAGCTCCTGACAGCTTAGCCAACATATGCACCAGCAGAAGCCCGGCCTGTATATATTAATATTTACACCTCCCCTCGGGTCTGGGCTGTCACTATTGCAAGCACAGACCCCTTTTCACAGCCAAGCCCTTGACAACAGGCACAATATTTTGCGTTTGGGGAGAAGACATGTGGCTGCCGGCAGTGCCCACCCGGGCAGGTCTTTCCTTCACCTGCAGCCAGGCCTGTGGCCCAGAAAGCGACCCAAGGCTAAGCCAGAAGCGAAGCATCGAAGCATCGGTAGTGGTGGCCACCATGCCTCCCTCCCTGGGGAGAGCCACTGCCCAAGGGAAGGGGCAGGCCCAGGCTGAGCCCCGCAATGCCCTCTCTTGAGCCATGTGACTTGCTGACAATTTCCTGGGACTCACGGGACCTCACGGGTCTCACCTGCAGCCAGAGCAATCGTGCCTTTCTGCCAGCTGAGGGGACACTGAAATAACATTGTGACTATGTCGGCCCCGGCGCCAAGCCTGGCTGGCTGATAGCGACAATCTCAAAAACAAAAAATGACTAAGCTTTATAGAGCCTCCCAATCCTTGTTTTGTTTTTTCCTTTTGGAAACCTACATCCTCACTGTAGGTATGGCCTGGGCTGCTCTGAGTGCAGAAAAGCATTCGGGGGAACTTCCACCCGAGTCTGGGTGTCGGCAAAACCCCCGCCCAAGCCGCGGGTACGTGTTCTCGGCGTGGTGCGCAGGGCTGTCTTGCTGGGGCAGACAGGTTGGCGGCTTCTCTGGAAACACCCCCGTCCCTCATCTCCTGGGGAGATGACAGGAGACTCAGGAGGCTTACTCATCCTCTGGGGTGGGGGGCGGAGGGGACCAGCTGCACCCAGGAGCGTGGGAGGGGCTGGAAGCCCCTGCGGAGGGCAAGGGAGAGGCCAGACCCCTGCCTTAGGAGCGAGCGCTCCCCACGCGGGCCTGGCCTCTGGCCGACCCCCCAGGCGGGCAGGTTACAGGGAGCCCAGGGCAACTGCCTGTGACTTACCTGCCTCTGCTGCTCTCTTCGGGGAGTGTATGTGAAGTCATTCCAGATCTTGCCATTTTTGCAGATTTTTCTCCCGGTTTTCCTTGTTTTGTGTGGTACCTCCAGACCCCAGAAGTGAGGCTGAGCTCCAGACCCCTCCTACAATGGCCAAGGTGGGCCCCAAACTCTGTGTGGCCCGAGGATCTGACCCAAGGAAACGGTTTGCCTTCTCTGTGTTTCCTCAGAAAACACCACCACCGAAACCAGTGCCTGGTTTGTGGAGTGAGCCTTCCAGAGGGATCGGGTGGTGGCAGCCTCGCCTTATTAGGAAGCTCAGGTCAGATCTGAAGCAGGGGGGCCCCTTGGCGCTGAGTCCTCAGGGCAGCCTGGAGAGGTGCACGATCCGGATCCGGGAACTGTGTCAGCCGGGGGCTCTGGGCTTGGCTGCTCCCTCTGCCACCAACGAGTGCCACAGCCACTAGCCTGTTGCTTCTGCCCTGCGGGCCTCAGTTTCCCCATCTGTAAAACTGAGGATAACTAGCTCACTGAGCCGAGTTACTCTGAGGCTAAAATGAAATTGTTTCTGAAACATCTACCACATCCTTTCATTTAGAAGTCAGGCATCTATTTGTCAACACACACACACACACACACACACACACACACACACGGTCTTGCACCCAAAATTCTCTATTTTTGAAAAGCACTTCGTTGTGTGCTCCCACCTTAGAACAAGGTGGCCCCCGCGCTGGGGCTGTGGCATGAGGGGCCTTTAGCGAAGCCCCCTCACCCAACTGTGCGTGACTCGGCCACAGTGCTCCCGTCTGTGCAGTGGGGGCTGCACCCCACGGTGCCTGACTGTCCTGCTAGCTTGGACATTGTGCAGCTCCAAGAAGCCAAGAAGCGTATCTTTCTCTCTCTCTCTCTTTCTCTCTCTCTCTCTCTCTCTCTCTCTCTCTGGGTAGTCACTAGCAGCCAACAAGGAGCTTGCGAGGTTCTCCCAAGCAGAAGAGCATGTGAGGCGCTGACCCCCAGGGCAGGGAGATTGGACAGGACTGTGGACAAGAGGTCGGGAAACGAGGGAAAGAAGCCAGTTGCCAAAGCGGAGCCAGGACTGCAGAGAACTTGCTGTAGAAACCAGGAGTGGGGGATTCTTGGTAAGAAGGAAAGAGGGAATTGTGAGCCCTGGGACCCTGTGAGGGGGACAGAAGGGAGGGCTCTTCGCTGACATCCCTGCAACTGCCCTGTGTTAAGAGGGGGCCTCACTCTCTGTCCCTCTCTGGGGCGGGTCCTCTGTCTCCTACTATTCCTGGGATGTTCTTTCCACCTCCTCTCCCAGGTGAGCTCCTACCCATCCTTCAAGGCCTCACGTAGATTTCCTATTGCCCAGGAATGGCAAACCTTTTCTGTAAAGGGCCAGAGAGTAAATAATTTAGGCTCTGAAGGCCACATGATCTCCGTCACGACTGCTCCGCTCTATCCTTGTAGCTCAAGAGTAGCCCCAACAATGCCGGAAGAAATGGGCATGGCTCTATTCCAATAAGACTTTATTTGTGGACACTGAAGGCTGAATTTTATGTACTTTCCATATGTCACAAAATGTTATTTTTCCTTTGAATTTTTCAGCCATTTAAATGTATAAAAACCATTCTTAACTCACAGTACCAAAGCAGGTAGCAGGCCAACTGGCCCACCAGCCATAGTTTGCCAACTTCCCCTCTGGCCTCCTGCTGTTCAGAGCAGGGTCCCTGGGCCAGCAGTGTCAGTTTCATCTGAGAGCTTGCTGGAAATGCAGAAGTTCGGGGGCCAACCTAGATCTACTGATTCAAAGTCTACTTTCTAACAAGATCTCCAGATGGCTTGGATGCACTTTAAAGTTTAAAAAATACTGATGCCTGGATGTCACCCTCAGAGATTCTAATTTAATAGGTAGCGGGTACAGCCTGGACACTGGGATTTTTTTAAAGCTCCCCAGGTGATTCTAATGTACAGCAAAGTTCAAGAACCCATGCCCCAGAAAGATTCCCCAGGGATTCTTCCTGGCTCCCAAAGTCCCCAGGTCGCTCCTCCGTGATATAGCCTCACACTCAGCTCCTCTGGGGTCAGGATCCTGCCTAATACTAATTTACGAAGATCTCAGACAAACCACTTACCACCTCTGGGCCTCAGTCACAACGGATGAGATGAGCTCCAGCTCCAAGATGGCTGTGTGGCTGTGAGCGCTCTCCACTGACCGCCCCTCCCCTGTGCCCCAGGTAGGACAGGACTCTCCACTGACCGCCCCTCCCCTGTGCCCCAGGTAGGACAGGACGGCAGCCTCCGGTCCAGACTCATCCCCGAGCCTCTCCCCATTCTGAGAAGGCCAGCATGGTTCCGGGGCTTCCCTAGGACTCTGGGGCCAAGGGGGTAAAGAGAGGCAACCCCACACTCAGCACCCCACTGAGCCCGGGAACCACAGACCACCCCTCACAACAGTCCCCTCTCCTCCCTCCCACTGAGTCCTCACTGCCCCAGCCCCACCTCTCACTGCTCTGCCCGTGATGTGCCCTGACCCAGCACTTCTCTGGAGAGGCTTGGAGGGAGGGGACACAGCAGGGCTCAGGGCAACACAGAGGGGCCTTGCCTAGAGGGCCGACTGCCTGCCCCACCGGTCCATCTCTGCCTGGGATGCTCCCATATCACTTGCAACCCTGGAGCTGAGCCCTTCACCCCACAGGGATGACCCAAGACCTCCCAGGCCCCCTACAATGTGGCAGCTCCCACCTCCTGGAGTCCCCACCACAGAGCATCTGAGCCCCCAAGGCTTCATAATCCTGGAAGGTCAGGCCTAGAAGGGGCCCCAAGATATCATCCCTCATTAGACATATGGGAAAACCTGGCCCACAGAAGGGGACAGATGGGCCTAAGCTGGTGGCAGCCCAGGGACGACCACCACCCACTGCTTCATACAGTCTCCCCTGCCCCCGCCACAGGGCCCCTCCCTCTGCACCAGCTGCCCCAGCAGGGGAAGAAAGAACAGAGCTCTGGGGTTTACAGAAGGTGGAAAACCAGAGAGAGGGGCCTGCTGGGGCCAACTCTTAGTCTTTGAGAACAGTGTGACAATGCCCTGCCGCACCCCTCCCCACCTGCAAGCCCAGCCAGATCTGTGGACACCCTCCCTCACGGCACAGAGTAAGTGCCAGGATTCTCCAAGGTACTTATTATATCCCCGTTTAACAAATGATCAGAATGAGGATCAGAGAGGTTAACAACAGGCCGAGAGTCACACAGCTAGTAAGGGAGTAGTGGGGGAGAGGCACCAGCTCAAAGGTGTCTCAGATCCCCTGCGCATGGCCTGGGCTTCAAACCCAGTTCAGCCTGACTCTGCTCCCCTGGGGCTCTCTGCGTGGGCTGGCAGTGAGCCACCAGGCGCCATGCTCAGGTTTGTCCTTTCGGCAGATCAAGGTAGCAGGGCTAGAAGGAAGAAGAGCTGGAGGACAGGCACTCCTGCACAGAGGAAGCTCAGCACCTCTCCCGGTCTGCATACCCTTCCCTCAGGAGCCCAAGCAGATGCCTCTATCCCAAGACCATCCGGTGTCAGAGAGAATGACACACAGACTTTGGGATCATCAGATCTGGGATCAAATTCCTGCTCCATGTGACCCTGGGCCTCAGTTTCTTCTGTAAAATGGGACTACCTACCTAGCAGGGTCACTGGAAGGCATAGGAAGAGTCGTGCAAAGGGCACTCCCTAAGTGACAACTAAACGGTGACCCCCCTGCCCGGATGCTGTGTGCACTGTCGCCTCCCGGGCGGGCTCGGGGACTGAGCTCTTCCCCAGAAGGAACCAGAAGGAAGGCTGGCCTGCACAGAGCCTCCCGGAATGTGGCAAGGCTCCTTGGGCTGTGAGCCCTTCTTTAATTAGCTCTCAACTAAAAATAGCTCCCACTCCCCGGGCGGCACACCTACCTCCTGGCCTGGCACTGGGGTGTGCCTGAGCCACTCTTGGGGGTGACAGCCAGCCTGTGACAGAACCTACAACACGGGAGGGTGCACAGAGCAGGAGGCTTTATTGAGGGAGATACAGAAGCGGGCGTGGGCTCCTGCCGCCAGCCGGGCCATGGCCTCCACTCGCCCCACGCGGCCCTGTGGCTCTGCACCCCCTGCCCTTCCCCGGCTTCTGGACAGCAGGCGACACAGAGAAGTCTTACCCAGCCTTGTCAGAGATGCCCAGGAGGGCCTTGAGAGTCTGTTCAGGGGAGGGTGGGGGGACACAGGACAGCCCCTCTCTGCCGTGGCCGACATGCCTGCCACACCATCTGTCCATCCACCACCCCATTCATCTCTGCCTGGGGCGCCCTCATGTCACTTGCAGCTCTGGAGCCGGGTCCTATGGTGCTTCTCCTCGGTCAGCAGGGGGATGAAGGTGTCGCTGTGGGAGAGCTTCAGCCGGCTGCTCCAGCTCGGTGCCTCCTGCCCCACCGGCTCTGGCGGGAGGTTGTCCAGGTCACTGCGGGAGCCCCCAGTCTTGCCCTCGCCGGCGCTGCTGGAGTTGAGTTCCATCAGCTCCAGCTCGTGCTTGGCCGCCGTCTCCAGGACACGCTGCTTGTTGTAGTACCTGACGAAGTTGTTGATGATGGGGTGGATGGGCAGGGCAATGGCAATGACACCGCACAGGAAGCTGATGGCCGCGTTGAGCTTGCCCAGCGTGGTCTTGGGGTAGATGTCCCCGTAGCCCACGGTGGTCATGGTGATGATGGCCCACCAGAAGGACTGGGGGATGCTCTTAAACAGCGTCTCGGGGTGGCTCTGCTCCATGGTGTAGCCCAGGGCGGAGAAGACGAAGATGCCCACTGCCAGGTACATGAGCAGCAGCCCCAGCTCCTTGAAGCTGCGCTTGAGCGCGTAGGTGAGGGTCTGCAGGCCCGACGAGTGGCGCGCCAGCTTGAAGATGCGGGCCACGCGCATGATCCGCAGCGCCTGCACCGCCTGCTGCACGTTGGTCAGCTCCATCATGCGCGCGCCCAGGTGCGTGAGCGTGAGGCTCACGTAGAAGGGGAGGATGGCCAGCACGTCCACGATGTTCATGAAGGACAGGGCGAAGTGCAGCTTGTTGGGCGACGAGAAGAGGCGCAGCAGGTACTCCAGCGTGAACCAGCCGATGCACGCCGTCTCCACGTTCTCCAGCGTCGGGTGCTCCACGCGGTTGCCCTCGGCGTCCAGCACCTGCAGCTCGGGGATGGTGCCCATGCACATGACCACCGACGAGACGAGGATGAGCAGGAAGGAGAGCACGGCCACCACCCGCGCCGGGCACGACGACTCGGGCTTCTCCAGGAACTTCCAGACGCACTTCTGGCAGCGGCGCCAGCGGCCCTCGGCCGCGTCCACGCCCAGGTCGTCCAGGATGAGCTGCACGCGGCGCGCGATCTCCTCCAGCTCCTCGCGCTTCTCGCTCAGGTGGCTCTTGCAGCAGTCGTCCAGGAACTTGAGGTCCACCTTCCAGAAGTCCATCTCGTTCTTGAAGCAGATGGGGCAGATGCCCTTCTTCATGTGGACCTCCCCGAAATAGTACACCTCGATGACACACTTGAACGCGTCCGGGTCCCTGTCAAAGTAGAACTCGCGCTTGCCCGGGTCGTAGTCGTCGCACAGGGAGAAGATGGTGTCGTAGCCCCCGGCCAAGCAGTTGATGAGCTCCGCCAGCCGGGTCTCGGGATACTGGCTGAGCAGGTCTCCGTACAGCACCTGCCTCACGCCCCCCACGTTGACGACTATCTCGATGTCGTCGCCGGCCGCGGAGCCCGGGCTGCCCTGCTCCGGGAGGCTGCACTCCCCGGACCCGTCCATCCTCCCGGCGCGCGCCCGCGCAGCCTCGGCTCCGCGCCCCCTGCCGCCGCCGCCGCCGGGGGTCTGGCGGTGCCACCAGTGCGCGGCCCTGGGGAGAGCCCGGCCGGCGCCCGCCTGCGGGGAAGGGCGGTCACAGCGGGCGGCGGCAGGCGGGGGCGCGCCGCGGGGGAGGCATGCACCCGGCGGCGGGGCTCAGGGCGGGCATCCGGGCGCCGGGCGCGCCGGCGAGGCTCTCGCAGCCACCGGCCTCGCCTGGGCACTCACCCCCGGCTCCCGGGCAGCGCGATCCGCGGCTTCGGCTCGGCCTCCTGCCGGAGCGGGTCTCCTCGTGGGCGGCGGGCACCGTCCTCCGCCCCGGGGCGCGCAGGCAGCGGCGGGCTGGTCCCGGGGCTGGCGGACCCACGCTGTCCGCCGAGGTGCGCGGAGAGCGAACTTGGTCTGGCTTTGCCCAAGCCGTTTCTAAACACAATAGGAATTCCAGCCTGACGTCAAGCGCTTTTCAAACTGTACCCTCTTCTGGTGAAATTCTGCAAGGCACGCGCGGCAGCTGCAGGGGAACGGGTTAACCCTTGGGCAGACGGACACAGCTGCCGCCCAGCCGCCGCCGCCACCGCGCCACCGCCCGCCCCTCCCGGGGCGCAACCGGTCGCCGAGGGGCCAGGAACCCCGGCTTTAAAGCGGCAGGCGGGCTCAAGCTGGAAAGTTTGCCTTTCACTGCTGTTTTGAGAGGGTGGATGGTGAAAGAACAAGGCCGCCTGTTGCTGGGCAGGAAAACATGCGCAAGGAAGCCCCTTCGGAGGCTGCTCCTGAGTCCGCGGTCCCTCCGGGGGTATTGGACCCACCGGTCTTTTGCGGCCCAGGGAAAACCCCGCCTGACCCGTGAAGCGTTTCCTACCCCTCTCTAACGCTGCCCTGACATTGGCGGCACTAGCTCACCTTCCCCCTAGCGCTGTAGGATGAGGACATCTAGTCCAGTCTCCTCGTAGAAAGGACTTGCCCGAGGTCACAGTGAAATGGGAGCAGAGCCCAGCTGGGCCAGCTCTTAATCCAGAGCTTTCTGGCTGTCCCAGCTGACTGGCCCCGCTGTTCAGCAGATTTCAATTCTGCCTCCAAGTCCTCGCTGTCCACCATGTCCTGTCCCACAGTCCAACACCACAGCCACCAGCTTCCAGAGCCACAGCAGCCTCCTGACCTCACCTGCCTGAACCATTACAGCAGCTTCCTAACTGGCTTAGTCTAAAGCCTCTCCCTGCTTCCAGTTCACCATCATCCTCGTCAGCATCATCAACACTGCAAATTACTGAGCAGTCTCCATGGCCTGGAGACTCCGCTGAAAAACAGTCTAGAGGGACAGGTGGTGAACAACTGTGCTGCGACACTAGGATGGTGGCTGTGTGTCATTATACAGCTGTCAAAACCCAGCGAATGTCCAACACCACGAGTGAACCCTAATGTAAACTCTGGACTCCGGGTGATAAAGATGTGTCATTGTGGGTCCATCCATTGTCACAAGTACAGAGCCCTGGTGTGGAGACAGAACTCCCTGTATTCCCTGTTCAATTTTGTTATGAACCTAAAACTGCTCTAAAAAATAAAGTCTGTAAAAATATATTCTGTAGGCTGGGTTTTTTAAACTTAAGGTCATCCCCATTAATGGGTAATGAAATCAATTTACTGGGTCACTGACAGTATTTTTTTTCTTTAATGAGATAGCATAAAACTGAATATATTAGGGTATATCACACAAAGCAAGTATTGTTTGGTGAAACTTGTTTTTACAAATTTACTTTGTTTCCATTTAGAATCAGCTAATGACATGCTACTACAGAGTAAGAAATTGAGGCTCAGAATGGTTGAGTATTAATAACAGTTAACATTTATTCTACACGTACCATGCACCAAGCATTCTGACTGCTTTGTATTTTTCTCATTTAATTCGCACAGCAACTCTAAGGAAACAAGAAGTCAGGTAACCTGCTGAGATCACCCAGGGGAGCTGGTCATGACCATGGGCCTGCGGCTCTGAGACATACTCTTCTCTCGAATCCAGTGAAACACACGCCTCCAACACACATTCCACCTTCATCTTCCAGCCCTTATTCACGTTACGCCCCTTGTTAGTTGTCTTTAGTTGCTCCCTAGTACCTGGAGGGTTAAATTCAAATTGTGTCTTAGTCTGAGTTTAATGAGTTTAGTAACATTCATTCAATCACTTATTCAAATATTTATTGAGCTTTTATGGCACACATGTGCACATGCACACATACACACACACACCCTCCTAGGTGTGGGGATGGGGTTTCTACTCTAGTGGAAAATATATTTTTTTGTGAATAATGATTACAGTTTGGGGTAATCCCTGTAACAAGAGTAGGCACAAGAAGTGGTGCTTTCTGAATTTCCCCAGGGGGCGCCCAGGGGTGGCCCTCTCTTTGGAAGAGGGAGGGGCCACATTTGCTTAGAAGTACAGTGATTGCTGGCTTGGGTTTGCATCCGGGTGTCTGATGTGGATCCCTCAGGCAGATGCCCACCCCTTGGTACCGTCGCTGTGTACAAGGTGCTGCAGGAACCCAGGAGTTTGCAGATACCTCTGCCAGCCCAGGAGAGGCTGTGTACTAAAATGACACCCCCAGGATTTCAGCTTATGTACTGGGTGCTCACACAGGTCAACGCCGTTGAAAGAGGGATTCATTACTAACATGTCCTGAGACCATGCAGAAGCAGGGGTGAGGTGAAAACAAGGCTGGAGCCTCTACTGGGGTGTCTAGGGGAAGGCAGAGCAGGGCAGAGTGAGCAGGCTAGGGTTGGCTGGTTGGAATGATTGTGGTGGGCTTTGGACTACAGGGGTGGTCTCTGGTTGCCTGGCCCCCAGCCCAGGGATGATTTAGAGCTGGGGAGATACTGACTTGGTGTGTGAGAGGTGGAGGTTGGTAAGGAGGTAGGTAGTTGACCACATTTTGTTTATAGCCCTGTGTGGCCAGTGGCTGCCACTGGGCAGGTGGGGTCTGAGGATGCTGAGCCAGGTCACACGGGGCAGTGAGAGTGGGGCTGGGCCTCCCAGGCAGACAGCGGTGGGGAGACCCCAGCCTGGGTCCTGGCACTGTGCTGGCCTCCACGTGCTCTGCACACGCAGTGCCTCTGGCAGCAGCGCTGTGCCCACCCATCCCTGGCGTGTGCTGCACTGCCTCACTGCCTCCAGGAGGTCTCTGGGGACTGCGCCCCTTTCCCCATGTGCTCACACAGCCCTCTGCCCACAGGGTCAGCTCATGCAGTGCTGGCCTGTCTGCCTCCTGCCCCGCCCTTGGCACAATCTGGATTATTTCTCTCTGTGACTGTGCCCAGCACAGGGCCTGAACACTCAGGTGCCGGGTAGGTGTGCGGAGAGAAGGAATGAGAGGCAGCTTCATCACGCACTAACAGAGTGATGCACACAATTGAGAAAGCCACGAGGACCTGCACGGTCTGTGTTGGACCTTAATTTGCTCAGCCATCCCACAGAGCTGGGCTTTGGCGGTTTCTGAGGTGTGGCTGTGGAAAAGACACGGTCCTCTGAGCAGGCCCCAGACCTGGGGTCAGGGAGGTGATGGGAGGTGAGAGTCACCTGAGAGCTGAGTGGGGCTGGGCCTGGCTGTGATAGGGGTTGAGGGGCAGCCACAGGGTGGTCTTCCTTCCACAGTCAGGACACAGGCCTCTTCCCTTCCAACCTGCATGCTTCATGCCCCGGCCTCCTTGTCAGACCCTGGCAAGTTTCAGGGTTTGGTCTACTGATGTGCTCAAGCCCAGGTGCCTCCCCTTCAAATCCCACCATACCCCAGCAGGAAACTGGGGTTTTCCCATTTGCTTGGCCAGAGTAGACGGAGCCTGTGGGTCAGGTGGGGTGACTCTGCCTCACCATGCTCTCTCTGCCTCGCACTGCCACCTCTGTTGTGGACGGGATAGTTTCTTCCTCCCAGCCCCCCCCACACCAAATCCATATGCTGAAGCACTAACCCCCAATGTGACTACATGTGGAGCAAGAGCCTCTAATGAGATAATTAAGATTAAATGAGGCCATAAGGTGAGGCCCTAATTCAGTAAGACTGGTGGCCTTATATGACGAGGAAGATAGAGGAAGATCTTGCTCTCTCCACCATGTTTTTTATTATTTTTTGTGAGAAGGTGGCCATCTGCAAGCCAAGGAGAGAGGCCTCAAAGGAATGAAACCTGCCAGTACATTGACCTTGGAGTTCCAGCCTCCATAACTGTGGGATAATAAATGTCTATTATTTGAGCACCCCAGTCTGCGGGCTTTGCTACCACAGCCCAAGCTGACTGGTACATCCTCCTCCTTCCCCTACCTGGGAAGTCCTCCCTACACTTCCCTCTTCTCAAAGCTCTGGACACACACAGGCCCTTTATCCTCTCCCCCCATAGACGCTCTTTGGATTTTGTGAAGGATTAGGCTGGGATTCCATAGGTTAAAAAAAAAAATCAACATGCTACCTTCTCACTTTCTCACTAAAGGTCACTGTTGCATAGAACCTTGAGCTAGTAGCCTGGATCCATTTAGAATTTTCTGAAGGGTTAAACCAGCAAAAAAAAGTCTGGACTTTTTAGCTAAAAATGGAAAGTTTCTTGCTGTGATGTATTCAGTCCTGCATACGACTTCTATGAGAATTGTACATTTCGTGACACCATGGCGGAAGGGAGCACAGAATTTTCTATTAGACACAAGAAGCAGCAGCAATTTTGACCTCATGTGGGTTTTTCATTTAAATGAGGAGTGAGGAGGAGAAAAAAACCACAGTCTACTTAGTCATTATGGAAAGTGATTGGGCTGCATTTTTTTATTAAAATGTTTTTATTATTTCTTGAATAATAACATTTTGGGCTACAGAATGCTGAATTTCCATGGCACTAATTAAAACCAGCACATGTGTATCTACATGATTTGTCTAGACTGTGAATGATGCAAGCTGCAATCTATTCCCTTTTTGTGGACTAATCAGTTCTGCTCTGTTAAAATTTCTTTGTGTTTTGCTGAATTTAATAATACCTTTCATTAAGATTCCCTTCTGTACTCCATGGAAAATTTACATTTCATTACTTGCTGTGCAGCCATCAGCACCAGTGCGCAGCCCCTCCGCTCCCCCTCTCCTCCGCACCCTCCCCCGGCCCCGCCGGGAAACGCTGACCGAGGAGAGGCCCCCACATCTGCTCCTGTCTGAACCCTCTGGCCCCTGGAAGTCAAGTGCAGGGGGCGGCGGGTGGGAGCTGATGCCACGGAAATGGGGCAGAGGGGGAAGGATATCAGACTGAATCATCGCCCCAGCGCCTAAGCTTTTTTCTTTTCTATGGCCCAGTTTTTTTCATCAGCAAAATGGAACTAGCGACCCTTTCCTTCCTGACTGTAAGATCCTAAGGAACGAATAAAATGCCGGGTGTGAACAGGCTCTGTAAAGACAAGACGCGGACCGGCGCGGGCACAGCGCGGCGGCGGGGGCGGGGAGCGGACGCCCCACCTCGCATCTCCACATTCCCAGGGTCGCGCGTTCGGTCCGCGCACCTCCGCCTCCCGCTCCCAGCCTCGGCTCAGCTGTGACTCATCCCGCTCGGGCGGCAGGTGGGAGGACCGCGACAGGTGCCTCGCGCCCCGGATGTGTGGCAAGGTGTCAGAGACTTTGGATGTGTGCAGCTGCCGGGCGGCTGGGGGAGGGACCCCTCTGGGCGGAGATCGCAGGAAGAGCGAGCACAGCTAGCGAACAGCAGAGGAAGGAAAGCTGCGCTCGCTTGCGCCACCAATTCGGGGTGAGGGGCGGGAGGCCCTTTGCTTTTGTGCTGGCTTTGGAAGCACACTGGGAGGGTAAACAAAATGGTTGAAGAAAACTATCCAAAAACAAATCCTTTAGCATTTGCCTCTATTTAATAGCAAAATTAATATATATTTACTGTAAAGATGTGAAAAACGTGAGTCCATATTTGCATCCAAATTCCCTGTTGTCCAAAGTTCAGAACGAAACATGGTGTGTTCGTTTTCTGTTACTGTGAACAAATTACCACCAACGTCGCGGCTCAGAGCGGCACACCGTTATTATCTCACAGTTTGCATGGATCAGGCGTGTGGCCCGGCTCACCTGGGTCCTCTGCGCCAGGCTGCAGTTGAGGTGTTGGCCTCAGCCTTGGCCTCATCTGAGGCACAGGGTCCTCTTTGCTGAGGCCGTTTCATCTGAGGCACAGGGTCCTCTTTGCTGAGTCCGTTTCCTTGCCGCTATAGAACGCGAGAAGCCTTCGTTCTTTGTGAAGGTGGCTGGTAGAATCTCTCTGACCTCAGAGGTCTGACCCCGTTTTAAGAGGCTTCCCTGATTAGGCCAGGCCCACCACGGGATCTCCCCCCTTCGATAACCTCAAAGTCTAACTGAGTAGGGGCCTTAATTTCATCTTCAGAACCCTTTCCCTTTTGCCATATAACCTGATCACAGGACTGACTTCTATCATCTTCACAGTCGTGCCCACACTCACGGGGAGGAAACTGTACCTGTGTGGACAGCAGGGCCAGGCGTCACGGGGCCATCTTAGGATTCTACTGCACATATTTTGGTCTTCATATTTCTGGACCTTTTTCATAGATAGATAGAAAAAAAAGGAAGAAAGTTTCTTCCATTTGCATTTTGCTTTCTTTTTTAATTAGTAATGCCTCAAAGACATTATTCTATGTTAGTACTTATAGAACTTACTTATCTACTCTCCTATGGCTGGATATTAAGTTTGCTTATAATGCTCTACTATTAAAATAATGCTGTAATAAATATACATCCTATGCCCTTGCATATGCATCTCTGTAGGAGTCATTCCTACAGTGGAACGACTAGGCTAAAGGGTATAGACATTTTAAATTTTAATACATACTGCTAAAATACCTTGCAAAGAGGCACCCTCGGTGAAAGTCTCTATTTCCCCAAACTCTCACCATTTCTGAGTATAATCAATCTTTCAAAGTTTTTGGCAGTCAGAAGAGTGGAAATGGTGCCATCTTTTAATTTACATTTCTTTGATTATTGATGAGGTACAATTCAATGATTTTAGAAGCTCTATTTTTACTCCTTTTTTGTTATTCATCACCTTTATTTCTCTCTCTCTCATTAAAGCATGGCCCTTCTGAACTCTATTAGATAATATATTCAGTCATTAACTTTAGTTGCTTTGGTAGAGATTTTGATCATTAGACCCTTTTAAATATATGACACATTGCCTTTCATTCCACAGACATTAGCTGAGCACCTGTTTCATGCTGGACTCTGGGCCTGGTATGGAAAATACAGAAGTGAAATGGTATTGTTCTCACCTATAAAAAGTATCCACTCTGATAGGCATTACAGTAAAGTCTAGTTCAAGATATTGAATTTAGGTGTAAAGAGTCACAATTCTCAAATTCCTTGAAAGACACAAATACTAAAGCTCACTCAAGAAAACAGATAACGTGGATAACCCTATATCTAATAAACAGGCTGAAATGGTAGTTAGAAATTTTCCCACAATGAGAACTACAGGTGCATATGGCTCCACTGAGGAATTTTACCAAACATTTAAGAAAGAAGCAATGCAAATCCTACACAAACTCTTCCAAAAAAAACAGAAGAGGAGAAAGTTCTCCCCAATTTGATTTATGAGGCTGCATTCCCCTAAAACCAAAACCAGACAAAAACATTGCAAGAAAACTACAGACCAATATCTCTCATAAACAGAGATGTAAAAACCTAAACAAAATGTTAGCAAATCATCAAAACTTCCTATGATACTGCAGCAAGCAAGGCTGTGTGGTTCTGGCATAAGGATAGACTTGTGGATCAATGGAATAGAATTGAGAGTCCAGAAATAAACCCTCACATTTATGGTCAATTGATTTTTAAAGAGGGTGCCAAAACAATTCAATGGGGGAGAAAATAGTCTTTTTAACAAATGGTGCTGAGACACCATTCATACAAAAGGGGGAAGTTGGACCTCTGTCTCACGCCATATGCAAAATTAACTCAAAATGGATCAAAGACCTAAATGTAAGAGATAAAACCATCAAACTCTTAAAATGACACCTAGATGAGTTCTTAGTGAGCTTAGATCAAGCAATGAGATGCTTCTGAGCACAAACAACCGAAGAAACAATAGATAAATTTAGAGCATTTGTGTGTCAAAGGACACTATCAAGCAAGTGAAAAGAAAACCCACAGAAGAGGAGAAAGTATTTGCAAATCATTTATCTGATAAGGGGCTAGTATCCCAAATATATAAAAATCTCTTTTAACTCAGCAATAAAAAGACAAATAACCCAGTTAAAAATGGACAAAGGATTTGAATAGAAGTTTCTCAAAGAGAGCATACAAGCGGCCAAAGGACATGACAATTGCTGAGTCCTGGTGTCCCCAACTTTGTATCTATCCTGGCCAGAGAGGGGGAGGTGAAGAGGAAGAAAAAGGGAACAGTGTGGGAAGCGGAAAGTGTTCTGGGCTGACCATGAACTGGGAACAGAGTGGGAGGGGGATAAAGAGAGGGTGGGAAGGTGCAATGGGAGTTAAGAGAGAGAAAATTCCAGAACCTCTTCCAGTGTTTGGAAGAAAATGTCATGTCAGGCAGGACTTGATAATTACTGTCATTTGTGGGCTGTTTCAGTACAAAAGAACCAATTATGATGTCATGGTCCTCAGTGCCTTCCTCCAAACCAGCACCCAGTCATCGGATGTACATGGTTCACGCATCCTCAGAGCCTCCTGTGCCTTAGTCATAGCATGGGCTGCACCACACGGCCCTTGGGGAATAGAAGTTTCTTCCTGGTATGGTCATGACAATCAAATAGGACTTCACAAGTGTACAGATGGATCCTTGGAGATGCTCAGTTTCTGGAGTGTCTGAATCGCTTAGATCAACCTTCCATCCAAGTAGAAATCTCTGCCACTGTATTCTTCCAGGCAGGCTCTCAGTCTCAGCTTGGATGCCTCTAGCTGAGGATGGGGAGCTCATGACATTCAGGGAACAGGGAAGGGTACAACATGCAAACTCCTGGCAAGAAAAGAGGCCCCTTCCTACTTTCTGATGGTGAAGTATTTCCATGCCCTGAGACCATGAAGGCAGTATCTATCTAGGTAGGTTTGATCTCGAGTCAGAAAACTCAGCTGAGTCCCACTGCTGCTGTGTACGCTCTGTGACCTTGAACAAGTCATTTTACCTCTTTGAGTCTCAGTTGCCTCTTCCACAAGATGAAGATAATACTGTGTAGAAAAAAATGCACATTGGGAACTCTGATGTGAAGAATGGCTCATTGCACCTATTTTTTATAATATTGGCATTGGAAGGGACCTAAGAAATCAGATACAAACTTCTTTGCTTCCTGGCACCAACATACACATGAACTTTCATGTCCTTGTCTGTAAAAATGTGCTAACAGTCAGGTGGAAAAAGAGTACAAAGAGGTTAGGTACTGGGGCAATGCTTCCATCCGTACACTGTCTTCACACATGCACTAACACAGCCTTGCTCCCTGCCTTGTTGGCCTCTCCAACATTCATCCCTCCTCCCCAACCCAGTGTGTGGGGGAGCTGTGGCATCCAGATAGGATTGCACCCCCCTCCAACTTCAGAGGGGATCCTGATCAGTCTAAGCCACTCGCATGGTCCTCTTGACATACATCTCCCTCATCTCCATAATCGTTTGGGGGAAAGAGAAAGGGCCCAGTCCCAAACCACCATACTGGACTGGATCCAAGTTGCTCCAAAGGGTAGTGAGTGACTTTTGTTTGATTGTTGAGGTAAAAGAAACTTCCTCTCCTTCTGGGTATGGATGAGGAAGCTTGTTTCTCTGGAAGCTGTTGGTATTTTTCTTGCAACTCTGATGACAGCCAGCCTGCAGTGGAAATGGACATAGTCAAAGGAAGAATGGAGGGACATCCATAGATGTCCTTGTGTCACTGAAATACTGGATCAAGCTGATCCTGAAGCCTGAACCACATCTGGATTTTCTAGTCCGATGGGCCAATACATTCCTCTATTGCTTAAATCACTTGGGGCTGCAACTTTTGGCATCCGATTACAAGGAAATGTCATCATGACAACGAAGCTTAAAATCTGGAATTGGCTGGATTGAAGTTAGCAAGTAGCAGGGTCCTGGGATCTTTTCTCACAGCTTTGAAACAGGCGTTTACCAGTTGTTTGTGGCTTTGGGGATGCAAACCAAGGCTGTAGCATTGGGGAGCATAGAAGGAAACAGCAGGATATGGAGGTGGGTGCTTTCTGTGCTCTGCGAGGTCCTGCGAGGAGCAAAGCCCCAAGCCCCAGGCTCAGGAATCCCACCAAAAGCAGGAAGCAGAAGACAACAAAGTGTAACTTCAATAAAAGAACCTTCTCTGCTCTCTTAGCAAAGCTAGATTGCCATCCTAAAGAGCTTAAGTCCCAGAAATCTGAAGTTTTCAAAGCTGGAAAAGCCAAATTACCTCCCTGAGCTGCTATTGGGAGTTGAGGCAGGAGGGCAGGCAGGAAGCATAGCAGAGGAGAGAACCCAGCTAGGGGTCTCTGTTTCTTTTCCTCAGACCCATTGGTCATGGCTGGGACAAAGTACAGGTCGGGGACATGGCCACTGGGCATCTGGGAACAGGATCTGTCTATGGCAAATCTCTTGCCTCTTTCCACTGGGCAGTGTGGGAGGGGAGGAGGACTGGATGAAGGTGCTCCTGAGGCCTGGGAGGGCAAAAATAGAAAGAGAAAGTCCACCAGAAGGATCTAGAAGGATAAGAAAGGCTCCAGTGCCTGGGAGCATAGGACCTGCCTCCCTGCCCAGTTGGCCGCACAGCTCCAGTGCAGGGCTGCTAATAGCTAAAATATAATTCCCACTGATCAGGTTGAAAACTGACAAAATTGCCCATGATTTGGACCCTGAGTGATCTTCAAGCATATTGTGCATTCCCAGTGGAGGGCGGAGGCATTCCTGAGGAGGAGCACCACTCGCGGGGGCTGAGCCCCTGGTCTGGGTGTCTTCAGGATGCACGACATGCGGGGATCCAGGGCAGGGTGCTCACTGGAGGGCCCCAAGGCCGTGGGGCAGGAAGGAGAACTCAACTGTGCGCTGCAGAGCTGAGGTCTAGGTGAACGCTGACTGGGAAAGATGGGGTGTGCTGAAAGTGACAGCCGTCACATGCAGGGGGAAGCCGGAAGGTCGCAGAAGGGACAGCACGGAGGGCAGAAATTGAGGCAGATGAGGGATAGCAACAAAGATGGCTCCAGCAAGAGGATGCAGGTGTCCCCTCTGAGGTGGGCCTGGGGCAGGTGGCTAAAGGAACCACGTCCCCTGCAGGGACTCTCCTCCCTGGGGGAGGACAGTGCCCAGAGCACAGGACAGGACATTCATCCCCAGTAGGGAGGCAGCCAGGGAAGAGTGGCACGTGCAGAGTCCCTTTCCTGCTGAAGGCTAATGTCCCGAGCTGCTCGCCAGCAAGAGCAGTGCCGGGTAACGAGCACCTGGTACTGCTGTCCTGCCTGCCTCCCAGCCCACAGACAGCCAGGACCCGAGCAAAACGCTTTCAAGCTAAAAGTGTACAGATCTCCACTCCTCTACAAATGTTTGAGAGGTGTAGAGAAAGCCTCAGTCTCCTTAGAGTGCCTAAGTGGTTGTGAACAGAACGCTGGTAGAAATACAATGGAAAAGGCCACTCTGAGGTCTCAGAGATGAGGAACGTATTACCGGAAATTGGAGGAAAAGCAATCCTTGTTATAAGTGGTGAAGAACTTGGCTGAACTGTGTTTGTGTCCTAGTGTTTTGTGGAAGGTAGAACTACCCAGTGATGAAATTGGATATTTAGCTGAAGCTATTTCTAAACAAAGTGTTGACCGTGTGGCCTGGTTCCTTTTGATTGCTTACGGTAAAATTTAAGAAAAGAGAATTGATATAAAGAAGGAATTGTTGATCTTAAGGGAAGCAGAACTTAAAATTTGGAAAACTCTCTGCCTATTCATACTGGAAAATATGAGGGCTCCCAGACCCCCAGCTCACCGGCTTGGTCTCCACCACACACCCAAGCCTCAGGCCTGGGCTTCAAGACGGGCAGGCTCCTCGCCAAGGCTCGGGAGAGACAGCCCAGCGCACGCACTCAGCAAGTCTGGGCCACCCGGGCAGGAGGACACGCAACAACAAACCAAGGGACGCTCGTAGGAATCGAGGTACCAGCCACCCAACCCACCCCAACCACCCCCCGACCCAGCAACAGGAGAGCCAGCTCGGAGGCCCGTGGGTGCTGCCGCACGCAGGCCCGACAGGAATCGGGGCAGAACATGCCTCCCCGGACACGGGGCTGCGCGTCCTCAGGACCTCGGGGTGAAGGGCCAGCCCCACGGCCCTGCCTCCTTGTCCTGGCCCAGCCCCACGCCCCCCACACCGCGCCCTCGCGTGGGGAAAGGGCCCTCTGTCGCTCACGCTCTGGCTCTGGCTCCCTGACCCCATGTCTGGAAGTCTGACTCTACGTGGGTTCCTGTGGGTTTGCTCGCTGGGGTGCGGGACGGGGGTGTGCCCGTGTGTTTGGGTGTGCGGGTGTGCGTGTGTGTGTACGCAGGCTCGCGTCGCCAGCAGCCCGTCAGTCTCCCCCTGCCCCCAGTAAGGACAGGTGGTCTATCGAAGTGCCAGGGCGAGGGGGAGCAGCGGCTCCCACGGCCTGCCGGGTTCTTGGGGGGGGGGTTACCGTGGTGCGCAGGGCGGGGGTGGGGGGCAAGGGGGCTCTGTGGAAGGGCAGCGGCAGGGCTGGACCGGTATCCGGGCGGGGCAAGATGGGGCCGGCCGGAGGGACCCGGAACGGGCAAGGGGGACGGGCCGGGCGGCGGGCAGGAGGGGACCGACCGCCAAGGCCGCGGGGGTGCTGGGCCCTGAGGCCTCGGGGACCACAGCCCGCCCCGAGTGCGGCCGGTGGGCTGGCGGGAGTCGGCCGGGCGGGGCAGGCCCGGAGCGACCAGGGGCGGGAGAACGGCTGGGAGGCCCGTGGGGCAGCGGGACAGCGCCGCGCCTGTCGTGGGGCGGAAGGCGCTGGGCGGGAGCAGCCTGCCCCTCTGGCCGAGCGGGGTCGCGCTGGCGCGGGGCGGCGGGCGGGACTGGACCGGGTCGCGGAGCAGCTCGGCCTCTTGAGGCGTCCAGGAGCACAGGCTGCTGTCTACGGTCAAACCGCCCTGAACACGCCTGATGTCGTCTGATCTCGGAAGCTCAGCAGGCTCCGGCCTGGTTAGTACTTGGATGGGAGACTGCCTGGGAATACCGGGTGCTGTAGGCTTTTGCTTTTTCTTTTGTCGATGGCCTCCCACACGCCCTGGGGGTGGGGGGTCCCTCTGCCCCTGGCACCGGACCCTGCCCCGTGGACCCCTCCCGTCCCCTGCGCTGCAGCACCGCCACGCAGCAGCGTAGCATCCCAGCCCCTCCGCCTCGGGGTTGATAGGAGATAGTGTGGATGGGCCACTTCAGCAAAAGCTAGTGCTTCTTCCTACAGACTTCAGGGACATCAGTCAGTCATCTTTGCAGAAGCCAGGACCTATTGTCTAAGACAGTGACCCATCACAATGCAAGGGCCTGTGGGGCAGAAGTTTCAAAGGAGAGGACAGCACTGCCTGGTACTGCCTCCCATCGCACTCCTAGTCACCACACTGCACTCCCCAGCTGCCCCCCCCCCCCCACCGTGAGGCCCTGCAGGGCCCAGTGAGCCTGCACCACCCCCTGCAAAGCTGTGGGGCTGCATCTGCCTCTACCTAGATTTCACACGCTGCCCTGGAGAGCTGGGGGCCCAGACGGAGAACCACTGCAGGGTTAGGCCACTGCAGAGAGCCCCACTAGGGCAATGCCCAGCAGGCTGTGAAGGTGAGGCCACCCCTGAGACCCCAGGCAGGTAGAGCCACTGGCGAGATTCCAGCCTGGGGGAGCTGCAGGCATGCGACTTGAACCCCTGGGAGCTGCACTGTGGGCTGCACCCAGCACAGCAGGCAGGGCCTCCACCCTAATGGGCCGGAGGGCAGAGCTGCAAGACAAAGCCAAGCTCAGTTCCTGGCTCCGGCTCTTTAACTGCACATCCTTCCTGACCCGCTCTGCCAATGCCTGGCTGAGTCTCTCTCAACAGCAACCCTGAGCACCATCTCCAGCCACCTTTGTCTGATCCCAAGCTGTACACTGTGCACCTCCCAGGTCCCCACTCCTTGCTGACCTCTACCAAGGCTCCTCACACTCTGGGTGGCCATCGCTGATTTACAGGCCAGTCTCTGCCTCTCAACAGTGAGCTCTTTGGGGACAGATGCCACCTATTTAATGCTAACCCAGTGGACTTGGTGAATGTTTGAGGTGAAAAGGGATGGATGGATGGATGGATGGATGGGTGGATGGATGGGTGCGGTGGGAGGATGGGTGGGTGGGTGAATGGATGGGTGAGATGGATGGATGGCAAAGGCTCTCACTCTGAGGCATCTTGCAGGTGGGGGATGGGAAGCATGTAGAGAGAAGAGAATGTTTTTGTGTACAGCATGCAGGAGATAGATGCTCATGGGCAAGCACAGCACTTGTCCTCTCTCACATTCTTTCTCTCTCAAGAATCATCAGAAAGGCACACAGGAAACAGACATGACAATGGCCTGAGGAGGCAGACCCAGTTCCAGGTATGGCTCTTTCATGGGGCAAAGTTGAGAAATCTCTCTGGTCCTGAACTCCTGGCCTCAAGCAATCCTCCTGCTTTGGCCTCCCTACATGCTGGGATTACAGGTGGGAGCCACCATACTCGGCCTCCCCCTCTGAACCTAAGACTTCTCACCTGCATTGTTAGAGTGGATGAACCAGCATGGCCCTCTTTGCTCTAAAATGCCGACTGTGTTAAGTGCTACACAATGGGATGGATTCCTGTTGGGTCCCTGCAGCCAAAAGCACCATCCGTGAACCAGCACCTGGCGTTCTCTCGAGTCCCCAACCTGTCTCACCTACTAACTCACTCTTTCAACAAGGACTGTTCAAGGACATCATCCCTTCCATGTCCAACATGTCATAGGACAGGGAAGAAGACCTTGTCACAAAGGTGCTGCCTGTTGACTTCTCTGGAAGCAGATGCTGAGGAAGTGCTCACTGTGCCAGAGGACAGTTAGGGACAGACACCTGTGAACAGGACAAGCAGGGAGGATCTGACAGAGGAAGAAGCCAAGCTGCAGTGTGGGCCCCACCAAGACCCACCAGCCCTGTGGGGAGCTCTGGAGTGGGTCTCCCAGCAGAACTGGGTCAGGGTGGCAGACCAGCAGGCTCTGCCTTGAACAGTCCCTGAAAGTGGACGATGCTGGGAAGGGCCCTTCCCTGCCCACTCTCTGCAGCTGCACAAACCCTGGAGGAGCAGAAAGCAGCAGTACAAAGCCCTTGCTGGATGGGGACTCAGGTGAAGCTGAGGAATCACTACATCCCTGCTCTCTTTAAAGAAGATTCATGTCACCAGATTTTGAGTCACATAAGGACAGCTGCAACATGGTTGATTTCCTTTGAGGACTTTCAAATTGCATGTCTGTGCTTCGAATTTAGGAATGAGAGTGCTGACTTGGCAGAGACCGTCCCATGTGATGCCTCAGGAGGGGCTTCGAGGAGGGCAGTTTCCATCTGAGCACTGGCTATTGCCAGGCGCTAAGCAGGAGCCATGGCAGGTCAGAGCCTAGCAGCCCAGTATTTTGGAAAACCCATGAGATCAACCTTATACATTCAAAATATCCATAGCTAAATGGTAGACATTGAGGGACTGAATTGGTCTGGATCCGCCCCCTAGAGCTGCCCAAACTCTGGCTCTGGGCCATGTGTAGGCTGTAGCCAGGGCGCCCACTGGCCCCAGCCTCTGCCACGCCTACCCTAGGTGGGCAACCTGGATGGGCATGGTGGTCGCTTGGCCTGCAGCACCAGGGCCAGCACATGCAGCTGGCCCCAGACCATACTGTCCGGACCTGCCTCTAGCACAGGGGCTGCCTGAGCCAGCTGTGGGAGCTGCTGGCAGCTCCTGCCACCAAGGAGACCTGGCTCCTCCTGCAGCTCCAGAGCCCACCAGGACCACAGCTCTTGGTTCTGGTGTCCCCGGTGGCTGGCCAGAGGGATGCAATGATACAACCCAGCACCAGAGGAGTTAATCACCATGAGAGAAGATTTAACTACTGAGGGACAGGAGACCAGAGGGGCTGGCTGGTGAATTTCTTGCCATTCCTAGCCATCCCCCAACCCTGACGGATTGTTCGAAATGCGGTGGTTCATACATTATAGCTTCTCCATGTGTACAGGACTTTAAAATTAGCTCAGTTCCCCTTAGAGAGCTGTGGCCTACCTGGTGGCGCACCACTTTGTGATATATGCTTTCCCTCCTTCCCTGACTCAAGTTTCCTTTCTCCTCACCCTTGGGTCCCTGGAATTGCAACCCCTGCCCTTCCAAGAGTCTTGCCTTTAGGGCTGTGCCTAGAGAGAGCTAAATCCCTCATCTCATAGCCTCATAGCCAAGGAAAACACAGTGTATAATCTGTGACTGAACCTTTATAGTCCTGTCGCTGATGATGTAATTTGAGACAGCACAGGCTTCCTTTTTTTTCCCTATGTCCTCAGGCTGTGTTGCAATCAGAGATCACACAATTGTGTTGTGCTCAATGGCATGACAGGTTACAGGACCATCAGTGGCATCACAAAGCTCATTATTAACAATGTGTCATAGGTTCGATTGTGCCTCCCCAAATATATGTTGAAGTCTTAATTCCTCATGCCCTACATGGAAGTAGGGTCTTTGCAGGTATAATTAAGTGAAGATGAATTATGAATCATGCTGAACCCTAATCCAATATGACTGGTGTCCTTATAAGGGTCATGTCACCATTTCCACCCAAACCTCCTAAGGCAGAAGAATGGAGGGTTCATCTCTGGAAAAATGTATGGTTTCTAATGTCAGTTCCTCCCCTTATTTCCTACAAGTCATTTAACCAAACTGAGTCTGTATGTGAGTCTACAAACTGGACATATCAGAACAGAAACTATGTGAGGATGTGAGATGCGAAGGAGACAGTGACTGTGAAAATTCTTCAAAAACCGAAAGATCTGGTGCAGTGTTCATCACTGTTACCACTGTGGCCAGCCAACCTATCTGTGTGTGAGCCACTTGGGCATCTTTCAAAATTGAAACAAAAACCTTGGTGACATGTACAACTATGTCCCATAAAACCATAACCTTCTCAGCAATTCATTTGCCACTGCACATTTAATTGATTGCAGAGCTCCTTAATTTATCATAAACAGAGCCTCTAAGGTTATCATCCCCTTGGTTTGCTTTATAAGAAATAACTATGGAGATAAAAACAAATAACTTCTTCCTACCCACAGAAAAGTCTCTTGAGTCAAGGGGAGCAAAGTAAAATGTCATTCCCAGATTTGGCATTAATGTGTGGGGCTACGGGTCCATTATTGAACAAAATAAGTTTCCACAGCTCAGCAGGCATCTGTCAGTATGTCTGCTGAAATCAAACATGTAAACTCAGAGGCATTAGCCCAGATAAACACCACCTGCCTCTTCATTTAATAAGATCACTTTTTAATCCCTCCAAGTCAGAAATTTTCTTCCTAGACACTGAATACTTCTTGAAGAACAGTTTTTTTTGAGGAGAGTAGAATCCCTCTCTGTCCCAGCCCATTGCTTTGGCAGGTGTTAATTACACCCTGGATTAGAGGTAAACATCTGCACACTTCAGCATATGGGGAGGGGGCAATTTGCAGCTCAGCAGGCAGGGGATGGGGAATTGCTGGAGAGCCTTTCTGGACAAACACGGAGGGGGCCGCTGCTGTGCTCCCCCCCTCAGCAAACAGACAGGCTTCCCTCTGTCTTTGGAGCACCTGGGACCACCCAGGAGCAGGCCATTGGAGGAAGGCCCCAGACTTACCAGCTTTCTAACTCTCAATAAGCTGCTTTTTTCTTCTCCTTCCACCAGAAGTGTGACATCTGTGGAGTTGTTAGAGTGCACGACCCCCGGTTGGCCATTCCGGAAACAGAATGTCTTTTCATAGGTTCGTGGTGGCAATGCTGGACCTGACCTGTTGGGCTGTCCTTACCTGTCCACATAGTGAGAAGGCGGTCATCTGTGAGCCAGGAAGAGAGGCCTCACCAGAAACCACATCAGCCAGAACACTGACCTTGGACTTCAGCCTCCAGAACTGCTGTCAGCCGCAGTCTGCAGGATTTTGCTGTAGCAGCCCGAGCTGACTAACACACCCGGTGCGCTTGCCTTTCTAAGCAAAAAAACCACAAAACGCTAGTGAGATTTTAGTAAAAATCTCAACAAATAAAATCTGGAATTGGATTTTAAATATAAAGAATGAATCTGTATTCCTGGCTAGAGGAAAATGAAATTTAAATTTAAGAAAAGTCTAGCCCTTCAGTTGGACAACAAGTGAAATGGGGAATTGGGGAGGTCCCCTCCTGCTGTCAGCACTGGCCCACAGGGATGGTTTCCATGGTTTTGGCAGGACCAGTGTGAGAGCACGGCTGGGAGGGAGGGAGGGAGGGAGACCCTGCGCAGAGGGAGATACAGAGGACCCTCTTCCATGTCGCTTTTGCTTGGGACTCTGGGGTGTGCCCTGTGGATCTTCCTGAGAGTAAGAGGTGGATTTGCAGTTAACACAGAAACAGTAGAAAGAGGAAAAGGATGTACGTATCTCAGCAACAGTAAAGGAAGGACGCGTAGAACCAGATTTTGTACACTACACTGATGGCTTCGTCAACTCTCCTCAATCTATTATGTGGTTCAACCAGCCACTGATTTTTCTTGTTCTTAACGGCTTTTCCTGCCCTTCAATAAATGTTCGAAGGAAGAACTCTCCTCCCAGGCAAATGGGCACCTCTATTTCTCCAGGAAATGTTATAGAATCAAAATGAGTACTTCATGTCATTTCGTTAAGAGTAAATTAATATCTGCAGAAATCTTTGTTTTAGCCAAAAAAATTTTTTTTAATTATAGCCAACTGGACCACATACAAAATTCCTTAATAAATTCCTTTTTATAAACTTTATCCCAACCTGCACGTACCATACACTATCTACAAAACAAGCCTAAAAACTTTCTGTTTTGTCCTAACATTCCCTTTTCCTAAATAACCAGTCATTTTAGAACAAAAAATTCCATGCAAGATCCTTTCTTTACATTATTCTCTCTGTTTAACCTTTTTTACCAAAAAATATGTTTCTATATTCATTGCCTTTTTACATCTTTCTCTTACTCACAAGTGGAATTTTGTTTTTATTTTCTTTCTAAATTTATTTTGATTCAACCTTTAAATAACCTCTGAATTAGACAAAGTTATATAGTTTAATAAGAACACATTCTGGCTTTTTAAATAATTTTTCTCACTAAAAACATATCTTATTCTTTGGTACACTTTATACATAGAATTACATGCATTGAGTAGAATTCTTATTTTTAGTAACTTTAAATTTTAGTGAAAGCTTAAAGAGCAGGAAGTCATGAATTGTTCATCCTAAGACACTTGTCATGAAGCAAGATTGCAGGTTACTATAAAATTATAGCCAAACTGATAATTCAAATATTTTTTAAAATGCAAAAATCCTGTTCTTTGACAGAGGAGACTCAGTTTCTCAAACAAGCATAAGACTTAATAGACTGAAGTACAAGTTAATAAGGAGGCTGACTCTGTGTCTTTCCTTCTTTTCCTTTTTGCAGTTTATTAAAAGGTGAATAAAAAACCTTTTATTCTTCCTATTAATATCATACGAAAATCCAGGTCAAAAGAGAAAGCCAAATTTTTCACTGTATTAGTGTATTAATGATAAAGTTAATTTTAATAAAATCTTATAAACAAATCCATCTAATTTTAATCAATTTGACTGTAAGTTAAGACTTTTATACACCTTTTATAACTTTTAATTTTTATATCCACTCAATTTTTAATGATCATTTATGTATTGAATTTTTAAAGCAGTTTGAAAAACCAATAAATTAGGCAAAATTATTTTTTTAACAAAAGTAACGTCTTACAACATTTTTATTAAAAATTTTTAATAGAATTGTTTTCCTTCCATCTAGAAGTTTCAATTACATATATTAATCATAATGTCAACTCTTAGAAAAGCCTAGGAAGTTAAAGTAACTTTGAACCGTTAGTCACCAATTTTATTAGCATTCTTAAATATAAAAATAAGATATCAAGGTATAAGCTTAAACTTATGTTTAAGAACTAATGTTCTAGTGTTTTACCTTACAAATGACCCCGCCATTTTATGATTATCTTTTTTAACTTAACATAATGACTTTAAGATTTTAAATTATATGAAAATTTCATTTGTATTTATTTCATATTTATTTACCTAATCTATCTTATTTATTTATCTTAGCAGTTCACTTAGATTACAGCTATCAGTTTAAGTTACTTTTCTGTTAACCATTTCTATACCCTGTAAATTAGATATGTAACACAAAACAGGGAGCAAAATATAGTTTTAATTATTTTTTTTTTCTTTTAAACTCATAAATCTTATCAAGAAAAGCAAATAAATATTTCAATAAGACTTGTTATTTTAAACAAATATAACATCACTTCTACATTTTATAAACATAGTAGACATTTTAGAATATCCTGTTTAAAGGTATTAGTTAATTAGATCCTTCCAAAACATCACATCCCAAAACAAAATTTATCGACATCATAGGGATCAAAGTGTCCCTGGTCCCCAAAGTTTGGGAGCAAAGGCCACTGTTCCCATAAAGACCTGCTGAAAATTTACTGACATGAAGATTAATAGAGAAAGAATTAAAACTTACACATGGACGCCTTCAGAATGAACACTCAAAAGATGCAGGGGAAATTGTCCATTTTTTTTATGTTTAAAGTATGAGTAGTCATGTAGAAATATGATTGGACAAAAAGGGTATGAGCTAATTCTATCAGTCTGAGTGGCAGAACCTAGCAAAGCTTTTATATTTAGATTCTGCTTGGCCTCTCTGAGTGTGCATTCCTCCCTTCTGGGTGGAGGGCAAGGCCCTTTCTGGAATAGGGTTTTATGGTAAAACCAAGTAAAAACAAAGTAGATCAGATAATTACTTTATGACCATTTTACATAGAATAATTTTAGGTTTTATGGCTAGCTTTCAGAAAAAGGGGTTCAGGTCTTTACAACCTCCCTTGGGTAAAGGGATTCTGGTTTTTATGGCCAGCTTCAGGGAAGAATTGGTACAAGAGGCAGGCAGACAAGGCAAGATCAGAAGTTTTTTGCTTCTGAAGCCTTCATTTTAGGTTAATTTTCTGAATCCCATCAACATAAGATCACCTGACTATAGACTGAAAAAAAAAAAACCTTTAGCACCAATCCTTAGCACCTCAAACAATGTTACAAAATGTTAACATCCTTTTACATGAGGATCAAGATTAAGCCGTTTTACAAACAATATAAATAGTCTCAAAACATTTTTTTTCCTTGGGTGTAAACTTGAGTACATGCAATATTTCCAAGGAGTAAGATTATTTTGAGAGTCTCTTTGCATTTTACAATCATTCACTTTTTATCTTAAAATAAATTACTACACAAAAATTACTAATTTAGAAATTTTTTCTTATGTAAAAACTTTGTTATAGCAACATACTGTACACATAACCAGCTAGCTTGTAAAGAGTGGGACAAAAATGGACAAGACCAAGGAAGCTTCCAATTTAAGCTGTTCTAACTACAACTTCTAGGACAACTTTGAATCCCTAACAGTACTGTTAATATTAGATGATGCTGAGTTAGAAACACATTTTGTGTACCTCTCTACGGACATTGAATCAGTAGAGTAAACTATATCTGCAGTTAATATTAAAAGGCCAAAACCAAAAATATTTTCCTAAACCTTTGACCATAAGTTTGTTTTTGAGCTCTATCTACTTGGTGTTTTGTTTATTCTAATTTTTTGACATTTAGGCATGTTTGCATTTTTACCTTAAAGTTAAACACATAGGCATTTTTTGTTGGTAACTCAGATTTAGTGATTATCATTAGATCAAATATTAAATTTGCCTTACTTATCAAAAATCACACATTATTTTGTCTTTGGCTGAGTTTATATTTTCATAAGCTTTATGTCAAATCTTGACACCTGAAGAACATAAAAAATATCCAGTAAAACCCAGGCAAAAACAAATCTATGCTGACAATTTGAAAACATTTTTACTATAACTTTACTAATAACACCTTTTTATTTTTTAATAATAATAATCCAGCTTATTAACCAAGATTACTAAATTCTCGTGAACCATTTGGGTTTAATTTTTGAGCGCTCCCTTATTTTTAAGCCAATCCTGAACCATGTAAGTACAAACATAATACATGGATACATACACTCTCACACACATACACACGCACACAAAATTCTAATAGATTTTACCCTAGAACTCTAGCCATGAGATGGTAACACAAACTCACCAGTCTGTAAAAGACAGCTGGATTCAAATTTTTTCTGACATAACTGGAACTTGTTCACATGGCAACCTTTAGTTGCCCTGATAGGTAACCTAATTAGGCCTGTGGATCAAAGTTTTGGGTAAAGCAGTTTCCATGGCAGTTTGATTTTTTAAAAATACCTCTTTACCCTTTTTTACCCCTTCAGTTCAAAACGAGTTTTCAAAGTTTGCATTTTAGCTAGAACTGGCAGTAGGATCTTCAGGTAGCCTTTCAGTTGTAAATACCATAAACAATGAGTTATCTTAACGTCAAAGTTATCTTAACGTCAATAGAAAAAGTTAGCAAGTTTTTGAGTAGCCAGAAAAGAAAAGAAAGAGCTTGAGACATTTTAACTCTATAGTGGTAGCTCGACCATTAGAGCTCCGAATTTTCCTTGATGTAACTTGCTCCTTGGTAAAAACTTGTGCACAAGAACTAGCTATAATCAACTGGAGCCCTAGATCCTGGCATGCCTTTGTATCTTTTCATTTACACAAATACTTGCAAGTAGAGGTGCCACAAACCAATTGGGGTGCCCAACGGGGATCATTCTCCTTGTCTTTCTTTGTTTTTAAAGAATTTCCCATTTTTCTTTAAAAGAAGCAACTGCACTGTAATACAGGGTTTGGTGTCAAGGATCAGGGTGTGCTGATTATGGGTGGGGCTCCTCAGTGTTTCACCACTGAGTCGGTCTCATCCTCTTACATGCCTCAGTTTCTCTCTTGGAGGTCTAGTACCTCCAAGAGGACTCAAAACACAGAGTGATCAGCTCTTATGTGCATTTCCTGGATGAGTCTTCTTTTAATTAATTTGTTGGGGCGTTCCCTATAGGGCCGCTTGCGCCTCAGGGATTGCCCCAGGCCACTCCCACTCAGGACCCCAGTCACCTAGGGCTGCCAAGGCTGGGAAGAGTAAGATGCCCCTTCTCTTCAGAGCTGAGGAACTCAGTCTCTCATTTATCTACAAACAAGACAGTTCAGTTTCCTCTTTCAAAAATGCACAGAAAAGCCAATTGAGATTAATTTTAGGATAAAAAGACAATGGAGAAGACCCTTTAGAATGCACCTCCACATCTAAGTTAGGATCCCTAATAACAATTCCTAGGAAAAGAACCAGCTCAGAGTAAACCAAGACCATTAACCAAAAATGGGAGGTCCGGAGCTCAGGAGGACTTACCAGTTCTGCCCAAGGAGAAGCTCGGAGTCAGAGGGCCCAAAAGGGACATGGCGGTTCCTGGCCCCGAGTTCAGGCTACTCCTTCGGCAGTCCTGAGTCTTCTCTGAGCCCTATGTCTGGGCGCCAACCTTGTCAACGGAAAAAAAAGCCAAACTCTGTAAAATAATTTTAAAGAAATTTATTCTGAGCCAAATTTGAGGATCATGACCCAGACCCATGCCCAAGAAGCCTCGAGCAAGTGGACTGGCTGTGGCTGGGTTACAGTTTGGTTTTATACATTTCAGGGAGACAGGGGTTACAGGTAGGGTCATAAATCAATACATGGGAGGCATATATTGGCTTGGCCCCAAAAGGTGGGCCATCTGGAGGGGGTGGAGGGGAGCTTACAGGTTGTAGGTGGGTTTAAAGATTCTTTGGCTTGTAATTGGCTAAAGACATGAAGTTTTGTCTAAAGGCTTGGAATGTTTTAACATAGTTGCTGTTTATCAGAGGTAAGCCACCGGACATGTATTTGTTGTGTAAATTGAGGACCTGTAGGTTTGTCTCGCATACCCTTAGGCCTGTTAATGGGTTACAAAGGATGTTCCCAAGAAGGGAGAGGGGCATGATAAGGCATGTCTGACCTCCTTCCTCCTGGCAGGCATTTTAGTTTTAGGATATTCCTTTGGCCATGAGGGGGTCCATTCAGTCTGCCGGTGGTGGGGGTGAGCCTTAAAATTTTATTTTAGTTCACAGCATATACGTGTGCACACATGCACACACACACCCTAAAACCACAAATGTCTAGTGAACACTATGTGCAAGAGAATGGAAGCTTTGCAGAAAAGTATAAGACGTGATCCCTGCCCTCGAGCACAGACGGTCCTTTTGGAGAGTACGTAAATGGGTGAAAAACCAATTGGCAAAGCAGGAGTTAACTATTTCCAGTACCAAGGGAAGAGAGAATCCCTCTGATAGAGACAGCCTGATCTTTAATACAGCTGTCACCCGCTAGCCCACGGGGTTCTCGCCACAGCTCCTGGAAATGCTGCAGGCACAGGCATGAGGAAAGGGCCTGAGTGGTAAGTCATGGGGATCCTCAGCGGGAGAGGGAAGCTTGGCCCCCCCCAGCCAGCGGGATGAATGACAACCAAGCACCCGGCTCATCTGCAGTCTTGGCTGCCTGTCTGTACTGAATCAACAGCTTAACAAAGAGACCTTGATTTTGATGGTTTGAAAATGGGACTGGCATTGATTTACTCAGAGTCTGACTTTCGCAAGAATCACACCATCTGAGCTTTTGAACACTCTGTTCTCTCATCTCCTGGGGTAAATTGACTTTTAAATGAACACAACTAAATACCCAGCTCTCTGTAAACAGGACCGAGGCAAAAGAGTGCACCTCCCTCCCCCACAAGCCTCCTCAGTTTCAGGAAGAGATTTCTCTCTGACAATTTTCAGCCCTTTTATAATCGCCATTAATCCATCATGAGGGTGGAGCCCTCATGGCCTAAAGTGGGACCTCCCACTAGGCCCCACCTCCCAACACTGTTGCATTGGGGATTAAGTCTCCAACACATGCTTTTGGGACGACATAGTCATACCATAGCAGTAAATAAGCACATGAAAGGATGCTCAACATCATCAGTCATTAGGGAACTACAAATTAAAACAAGGAGAAGCCACTACATGCCTATAAGAATGGCTAAAATATAAGCAAATAAAATACTGACAATATTAAGCACTCATTCTGGATCAGAGCAATTGGAATTCTCACACACTGTTGGTGGGCAGTCACTTTGGGAAAAGATTTGGCAGTCTGTTAAAAAGTTAAACACATCCCTACCATACAATCCAGCCAGGAAAAAAACAAACAATATACGTTCATATAAAAAAAACTTGTACATGAATGTTCCTAAGACTTATATTTGTAATAGCCCCAAATGGGAAACAACCCAGATGTCCCTCAGCAGGTGAATGGATGAACATGCAGTGGCACATCCGTGCCAGGGAATACTACTCAGCAGGGCAAAGGAAGGAACATGGACACATCAAATGATGTGGATGCCTCTGAAAGGGATGATGCTAAGTGAAAGAAGTCAGACACAAAAGGCTGCTGTCTGATTTCATTTATACGCCATTCAGAAAAAGACAAAACCCACTAACGACAGTAATCCAATCGATGGCTGCTGGGCTGGGGTGAAGCATGGAGCAATTGACTTCAAAAGTTGTGGGAGACAACCTCTGGGGAGGATGGAAATATTCGTGTGGACTGTGGGGGTGTTGACGCAACTGTCTGCATTTGGCAAATCTCACAAAATGGTACACCTACATATTACGGTATATAAATTACACCTCAATAAATCTACCTTTAAAACTTTTTCAGCATTATTACCATATTCAGGGACTGTTTCCTCCTTTTTTAGCAAAAGTTTATTATTAAAATGAGAGAAAAGGAGCATTATTTATATCAATTTCTTCTGATTAATACATGACTAAATGCCATATTTTTGCATAGAGCTATAAATAAAGATATATATCACACTCACACGGTACATGATGCACATTGTACCTGACAAGGAACTTTTAGAGTCTCTGCTGCTATAACAGTCCCTGGCACAGAACAGAGATGAGGAAAGTGGCAGTTATTAGGATTATTATCCTGTTTCTCACGTGTGGGTCTCTCGCCACAGCCCAGGGAAGCCAGCAGGGCCGGTATTATTATTACTGCTTGTTTTATAAATGCGAAGGTCAAGTTGAAGAGCAGCAGGTCTGTGACAGCCCTGCGCTTGAAGCCGTGTCTTTTTACCACAGACCAGAGTGTGGGTTTTCCTTAGTCTTCTCTCCCAAAGCAGCAAAGAGAAAGGCAGGGGGTGGAGGGAGGGACCTACCTGTAAGGCCAGTTGAGGGGAAAATGGATGAGCAGGAAGAAAACTTGTTTACAGACCTGTGGTCTATTTTGGTTGCTTTCCACACACCAGCCCCAGTGGATCTGAAAAGGCCGCCCACACCTTTAGCGTGGGCCCAGGTGTGACTGGAACAAGCACACACCAGGGGCTGCTCAGCCACGGCCTCCATGCCGGGTCATGAAGTGACAAAGCCCTCGTGCAATCCCACGGCCTGGCCCCCACCCTGTCCCACCCCGCACTCGCCCAGGACCAGGATGGCCTGGGAAGGAAGGGGCTGGGTGAACAGGAGCTCCCCTGCCCCCGCCCCCTCGGGCAGGCCGGAAGACCTGTGCAGTCTGGAAAAGCTGTGAGCCCCCTTCCCTCCCAGGGCCTCAGGGAGGTGCCAGACTCCCCTTTCTGCCTGGGGGTGGGGGTGGGGCCTCCTCTGTAGCCCCCTCCCCCGAGGTGGGCTCCACCGTGTCCACCTCTGGTGGCATTTCCCAAAGGGAGCTGCTCTCACCACCAGGTCTGAGGCTGTGGGGCTGTGGAGGCATTTTCAAGAGTTCTAAGGCAAACAAATAAGTTCTGTGGGAAATTCTAGGTTAAATAAAGTCTCGTGGGTTGAATTGTGTTCCCCCCAAAAATGTTGAGATTCTAACCCGAAGCACCTCAGATAGTAACCTTAATTGGAAATAGGCTTGTGGAAGATGTAATTAATTAAAATAAGATGTCATACTGGAGTAGGGTGGGCCGTTAAGCCAGTATGACTGGTGTCCTTAGAAGAAGAGGAGAGAGGCTGGGTGTGGTGGCTCACGTCTGTAATCCTAGCACTCTGGGAGACCAAGGCGGGAGGGTCACTTGAGGCCAGGAGTTCCAGACCAGCCTGAGCAAGAGCAAGACCCCATCTCTACAAAAAATAGAAAAACAGTCCCAGCTACTCAGGAGATTGAGGCAGGAGGATGGCTTGAGCCAAGGAACTGGAGGTTGCAGTGAGCTACAGTGATGCCACTGCACTCCATCCTGGGAGACAGAGCAAGACCCTGTCTTTAAAAAAAAAAAAAAAAAAAGGAGGAGAGAGAGACACACAGACACACAGGAAGATGCCATGTGAGCACAGAGCAGAGGACGCAGAGCTGCACTGCAAGCCAAGGACGCCAAGGGCCGCAGCAACAGCAGAAGCTGGAAGAGGCAGGGAGGGCCCTCCCCTAGAGCTTCCAGAAGGAGCATGGCTCTGCCAACCCCATAATTTCAGGCTTCGGCCTCCAGAACTGCAAGAGAATCGATTTCTGTTGTTTGAAGCCACCCAGTTTACGGTGGTTTGTTACAGCGGCCCTAGGAAGCTAATATACAAAGTCCATAGTGATTTTTACTTCTCAGAGACTCTAATGAGCCAACCTGCAAGAATTTCCAAAAAAGAGGAAAAACACCATTTTCTCAATTTATTTTTACAGCAGAACTTTTTTCTCAAAAAAATGTAGTGTTCCATGAAAGATACTTTGGGAACTGGGATCTTCAGCACTCACCTGTGATACCCCAGAGGGGTGACATAGAATGTGGGGCCAGGCAGGGTCCAGGGAGGGTGCCGCCTCCCACAGGCCCCACACCAAGCCCCACAGAGACCCCTGCTCATGTTCACTGAATGAACAAGGCCCCCGGCAAGCAGAGCTGTCACCCTATTGACAGACAACTGACCCTTCGCCTTCAGGACCAGCTCAGGGGCTCATCCCACAGGGGGTGGCAAAATAAAGACATTCCCAGATAAACAAAAACAGAGAATTCACTGCTAGCAAACCTGCTTTAAAAGGAATACTAATATAAATTCTTCAGAATGAAAGTGAGTAACCCAAGACAGTAATTGAAATCCACATTAAAAACAAAGACTATGGGTATAAATAATCATGTAATTATAAAAGACATTATAAATGCATGTTTCTTCTCCTTTCTTCTCTTATTTGGTTTTAAAAGCAATTATATAAAACAATATGTACTTACTCGCATTGTCGGGCCTAAACTTATACAAATGACACCTATTCATCAATAACAACACAAAGGTGGGTGAGCACAAAGCTATACTGAGCTAAGACAGTAACTCCTCATTGAACTCTAGTCACAGGAACAAATGAAGAGAACCAGAAATAGGAAACATGGAGATTAATACAACAAAAGCTAAAAATATATACTTACACTCCTTTCTTTTCTCAGCTTTTTTAAAAGATACAAAATTATATAAAGTAATAATATAACAATGTACTGTTGGGTTTATAACATATATAAATGTAATATGTTTAACAATAAATATCACAGAAAAGTGGGAAAGGGAAGAGAACTATGTAGGAGTAAGTTCACTGGAACTTAAGTTAAATCTCATAGAGTTAAGTTAGTGTAAATCTAAAGTAGATTCTGATGAGTTAAAATGTGAGCCCTAGAATAACCACTGAGGGAATAACACCCCCCCCCCCGCGAAAATATAGAGAAAATCATTAAAGTAACTAAAATGTTGCATTGGAAAATATTCACTTAATGTAAAAGAAAGAAGTAAAGGAGGAATAGAGGAACAAAAAGACAGGAGACATATAGAAAACAAAAAGTAATCTGATAGATGTAAAGCCAACTACATCAATAGTAACATTAAACGTGAATGGATTAAACAATCCAATCAAAATGCAGAGATTGTCAGACTGGATTTATAAAACAGGATCTGTCTATATGCTGCCTATGGGAAACACACTCTAGATGCAAAGATACAGATAGATTGAAAGCATTTGCTGCTGGGCACTTAGGGAGACCCAGAGAACCAGGTTGCCTCTGTTGTGGTTCCTCTCAAGATCCTTAACAAACACGTTTTGCCATATAAAGTGACATTCACAGATTCCAAGGATTGAAAGTGGATGTCTTCTGGGGTGCTATTTTTTTTGGGACTATCCCAGGTATTGACAGCATTAGCCACTGTCCACCCATTGCCTAGGCCTCAGTTTTCCTGTCACTGAAATGGGCCTAAGAGAGAAGACAGGAGTAGAGCCCTCCCAGCTCTGAGCTCTTTAAGTCTTTCCTGGGGAATACAGAAACAGGACTCCCATGTTTTCTCGACCACATTTCTCTCGTGCTCTCCTATCCCATGTCACTTCTGAGTCAGCACTATTCATTGAGTTCCTCCCCTGCAATTGCACATTTCTTTTTCAACTGAGCTATGAAATTGATACAATCCTAAAATTTCCAAGTTGGAAAGGGACTCAGAAGGACAGTGAATTAGTTTCCTAGGGCTGCCACAACAAGTCAGCACTAACTGGGTGGCTTCAAACTACAGAAATTCCAGCTCTGGGGCCTGACAGTCTGAAATGAGGGTGGTGGCAGGGCCGTGCCCACCCGTGCCCGAGACCCTGAATAGAATCCTTCCTTGCCTCGTCCTCATTTCTGGAGCTGGCCATTAATCCTTGGCTTGTGGTTGCAGCACTCCAGTCTCTGCCTCTGTCTTCAGATGGTGATCTCCCTGCGTGTCGTGTCTGTGTGTCTCACAATCTCTCTGTCCTTATAAGGACATCACTGTTGAATTAGGGCCCACAGAATTCAGTATGACCCCATCTCAACTTGGTCAGATCCCCAATGATCTTATTCCAACTAAGGTCACATTCACAGGTACTAGGGGTTAGGACATATTCAACTCACAGTAGCAGGAGAGAGAGAAGTGATCTCTAACTGAGCACTTACGTGGCCCAGGCTGGGCTCAGCATTCCTATGCTCATTTTCTCATGGGATCCTCCCAACAACCCCATGGCATGGGGATTATTATCTTCAGTTTGTAGATGAGGAAATCGAAGCTCAAAGAGGTTGAGTGACTGTCTCAAGGTCACACAACTTGTAACTGGCATAAGTAAGATTCCATCCCAAATCTGCCCTTCTGCCAAATCTGTGTGTTGCTCAAACCCAATGGGGCTGTCTCACATCACCTAACCCCCAATGCATTTTGCAGACCACAAAACTCTCAACACCGCCAGGAGGTGCAGAAATTTGCCTGTATCACCCAGCAGGTCCCTGGCAAAGCTGATACCAGAAGCTACATTTCCCACCCCCCAGTCCAAAGCATCTTCAATCATTGTGCATTGATAGTATCAGCAAATGAGGCTCCTCACCTCCTGGGAATGTGTTTGCAGTAAGTGGAATTCTGCTTCCCACTGTGAGCAGGACCAGGGGTTAAGCAGTGGCTCTGTGACTCATGGAGACCTGGAGAGGCTGCCCAGAGGACACCAAAACAGGAGATGGTCTAGAGGAGATGCATAGCTGGAAGCTGAGCTGGCACTTGATGAGATGCCAGGGACTTAGGGCAGGAATTCCAGCACCCTGCCCCCGGAGCACCTCTCCCAGAAGGGATGAGCTGGCAGGGCCCAAGGGTGAGCCTCCAAGGGACACCTTCTATGCAGCAACAGGAGGCACAGAGACCCCAGTCAAGGGGTCATGGCTCCAGGATTACAGACGTGAGCTCCAAGCCACGGGAGAGCCCCACACTTCACCTCCTGTGTCCCGCAGGCCCCAGAGGCCATGGCATGGGGTGGACTATGCAAGGCCCTGGAGACCCACAGGGGTGGTTTAGACCTTGGCTCAAAGATCTGCTAGCTTTGTGCTGCTGGGAACATTCCATCCTGTAGACAGGGATCAAGGGCCCCTCGTAGGCCTTTGCTTGGGGAACAGGCTAAATGAGATCACATATTGAACCCTGAGCAGAGTGCCAGGGCAGAGCTGGTGGGCCGTGAAAAGCAGCATTGTCTCTTGATGGCAGATTGGAGGTGGCGGATGGGAGAGCTGGGTCCCCAAAATGCTCCTCTCAGAGCTTTCTAGGAGCACAGTGGGCCCAGTGCCCATAGGCTGGCCCTCGGCTGAGTCCAGCCTGTGCCCCAGCCCGGCAGGCTGGATGAGGGAAACACAGAGCCAGAGCTAGGATTTCCTGAGCACCCACCGTAGGTGCCCTTCTGCCCAGCTCCACGCTCAGCCACCCTAGTTTGTCTGTTTTCAGTTTCCCAAAGGGACCCTTTGCCGGGAGCAAGGGCATAGGCGAGGGTGTGGCCAACAGTTCTGCCACTGCCTCGCTGTGGGATCTCTGTGAACACAACCATGGCTGACGGCCCCTCAAGACACATCATTTTCTGATTCTGCATACGTTTTTTCCAAAACTGCTCTTCCTATCCTTCATCATGATCCGTTTAATGTCTCTCTCCTTCCAAAGCTCCCTCAGTTCCGTAAGAGCAGGGGCTGCACCTACGTTTTCCTCTTTACATCCTAGCACCTGGCACATGGCACGTGCTCCATAAATCTTTGCTGACTGACATCCTTCCAACTCAGGCTCATCAGCGCCATGGTGCAAGAATGTTGCTAGAGTATCTACTGCATGCCAAGAAGTGAGTTAAGTATCTCAGTTAATCTTAGTAACCTCGAAAGTTAGGGATTCTTATCCTCCCCGGGCCCGTTAGGCACGGCGCTGCAGTTTTCACAGAGCCCCAGACCAGAGGAGCAGTTGCGGACCCTAAAGGCAGCCCAACCTCTTCAGCCTGCAAGGAGTAAGAAGCCAAGAGGTGGCAGCTTAGGAGAGGGCAGGAAAGGAAGGGACTGACTCATTGACTACTGCAAGGTGCTGGTGGAGTTCTTGGTGCTTCACAATCGTTGCCTTACGTAATTCTTACACAAACCCTGGGATGTGTGGCCTTGTTACCCCGATTTCACAGAGGAGGAAAAAGGCTCAGAGAGGTTAATAACTTGCCCCAAGTCCCTCAGCTACAGGTAGCAGGGCAGAGTTTGAACCTGGGTCACTCTGACTCCTGAACCCTCTTCAATCTCTTGTAGACTCAACACGAGGTTTGCTATGGACTGAATTGTGAGCCCCCAAAATTCATATATTGAAGCCCTAACACCACCTCAACATGGGACTTATTGGAAATAAGGCTTTTAAGGAGATAAAATTTAAATGAGGTCATGCGGTGGAGCCCACATCCAGTAGGACCGGTGCCCTTGTGAGAGGAGATGTCAGAGCTCTCTGCTGGCTCTGTGGACACGCAGCAGGAAGTCAGCCATCGGGAGCCAGGAGGAGGGCCTCGTCCGAACCCAGCCACGCTGGCATCCTGATCTCAGACGTCCAGCCTCCAGAAGTATAAGAAAATATATTGCTATTGTTTAAGATTTTGTTAGGGCAGCCTCAGCTGATGAACACAAGATTTTTCAAACACCAAATAGCTCAGCATTGAATGGAACAAGCTCTAAGAACTCCTTGCCCCATCACTGAGTCTTTCAGAGAGCGCCGAATCCTAACCGCTAGACCACCAAGGAAGACACAACTAAGTCTTTCAGAGAAAAAAAATAGCTTTAATATCTCCCAAGACGGGGCAGAGTTTATGGAGGAACTGGGACTGCAGCCTATTGGTTTAACGTCCTCATAAAGAATTTATGGGGCACAAGTGCTCCCCAGGAGCTTCCTGAAAATGATTGTTCCTGGTCTGAAGAATCTGCCTTATAAATGCACTGGCCCTCACCACCCCCTCCCTGGACGGCAGCTGTCGTGTTTTCTCTGAAAGGCATCTGTTCTGCAAAGAATCCTCAGACCTCCCCAGTTAATACAGAGTGTTCGCACATACGTGATCCGCACCATAACACACAGGAAGGAGTTGTCATCTCCCAATTTCGTGGGTAAGGAAGCTGTGGGAGGAACTGTCCCCCGACTTGCTCAGTAACAGCAGTCCGTGAATGCCTTTCCTGGTCTCCAATTCCCCTGTGGATGCCACGGCTAAATGTTCTCATTTCGTACAATGTGCGTAAGTACATTTGAATAAATTTTGTTAAGTAAGTGAATCAATTCATGGGCAAACAATTAAATGCAAAATAACAACTACGTAATTAGAGCTATTTGAACATCAGCCAGAGAGAGAAATAACACAAAAATAAGGAGGAGGAGGAGGAGGAAAGGAAAGGGGGAGGGAATAAAGGGAGGAAGTGTGGTTTTCCTCCATCCTGTGCACCTGAGGTTCCTAGTGACCGTCACTCAATCCCTTTCCGTTTCATGGTCATTTGTGGAGGACGTGCTGGGCACTGGGCTAGGAACTGACTCAGGGGCGACTGGGTTGAAGCCCCCTTGAAACTCACTACACTTTGCCACAGCTCCGCTACTCTGTGCTGACCCGCCAGCACCTGGCCGTGGCCAGCGAACTTGTCTCTGGGGCTAAGCCACGCGGTTCTTTCACCACCAGCACACGACATGACCCCAGGGTCTTCCAGCATTGCGATCACACCCTCCCTGGGCCACCCCAGGCTTGCTGACAAACTCCCAGTGACTATATTTGCAGGATGTTTCATCATTTATAAAGTTCTTCCACATTCCATGCCTCATTTGTGCCTCAGAATACTTTAGAGAGGAAGGTGCTGTAACCAGCTCCATTTTACAGATGAGGAAAATAAATCTCAGAGGGTAGATAACTTGCCCAAGTCAAGTGACTAATAAGGGACCGAGCCAAGATCTGAACTCAGATCCTCCTGGCTCCAAATCTAGTGCTTTTCCTTCCCTTCCAAGTTGCTTCTAGGTCCCATACGACACCTCGTTTATACACACGTGCATGTGTCTAACTTGGCACATAGTGTCCAGACAAATTTGGAACTGGGCACAACTCAAATTTGCCTTGACTCTGACTGTGTGAACAACCTACGCCCTTGGAAGGAAGCTATTTGCACCTGTTTCCGAGGGCGATCTCAAACTGGTAAAGTAATATCTGTGAATGAGCCTTGTAAATTGTTGAGCCACATGAATGTGGGTCATTGCCAAGGTCAAGGTCACTGTGCATCTGATCACCAGCAGGAGATAGAACTGGGGGCACAGATAGCGCCACAAGACCTCCCCGGGCTCTCTCTGGACTCTGCCTGGCTGAGAGTCACCCTCCCAGTCCCTTCCACATCCTGACCATATCCTAAATCCTCCACTTCTCCATCAACGAAAATATAACTTAAAATCTATTTCACGACTCTCAGCAAAGAATAGAATGGCGCCCCAGTGTCTTAGCAGGTGTTGGTTCTGCCAAAGCAAGTCCTCATGCTTTCAGCAGCATCACACGCTTCTTCAAAAGTGCAAAATGAATCTAACCTTCTCAGTAGACATTAAACCAGAAATGGAGTTTCAGATCTATATTTTTCAAGTGTTTCATAAAGCATTCCACTGGAAATAGAAATGCTTTTGCTTTTTACCGAAACACACAAAGTAGCTGGTTTCTGAGCTCTGTGAGTGATCCTATTTTTTCCCAGGATATGGTACCGAGGGATAACATTGACATTTTATGGAATTCTCTTACAAATGTTTTTCTCCCCAATATCTAATTATCCCATTGAAACCCTGAGTACACTGTCTTCTAAATTTCTAAGTGGTTTAATAATAGAATTGCTTCATTAGCTCTGATACCTGCTTGGGAATTGAGCAAAGAAATTAAAAAACAGATAGAAAAACAAGCAACTGCAGATACGTGCGTTCTGGAGTTCTAAATATTAAACTTGTGAACTTGGTGGCTGAGGTTGTTCCATCAAAAAGCCAGTACTGGGAGCCCTTTGGCTGTGTGGGTTACAGAAGAGTGGTCTTAACCTCTCTGTCCCTCTTCCTGACAGAGAGGCCATCCTTTATCCCTTCCCTGTCTCCAGCCCCCTCCTCTCCTGCTTTCTTCCCCCCACCAGGAGTGAACCGGGTGCCTCCTGCTGTTCCAAACATCCCCGGGGCTGGCTGATATGAGGGGGTTATTCACTGAGGGTAGCTCTAACCCTGCTTCACTCCTCTCTCCTTCTGAAGGGGATTTAAGACCCCAATTCACAGGATCAGCCACTTCCAGATAGCACCCCATCCAGGGGAGGAAAGCTCCCCTTCCTGGAGACTCCTCTAGATCGGCCGGCAAGCCCAAGGCAGCAGGCCCTTGCCAGGCCCCTTGCTGACACCCCCCGGCTCTGCACACTGTGGTTATTCCTTGCGACCGTGAGCCGATGCATCCAGTGTTGTCCCATGATGGTCTTTGGCTGGAGGGCGTTGACCCAACACAGGTTTATGTACGGAAGGGGTTCTGTATGTGCTTTGTGGTTCCCCCCGTATTATTATTATTGTAAAATTCTTTTCATGTCCATAACTGTCCATGTTATCAACCCCCAGACTCCTCTCCTGGCTCCTCACGTGCTTTCTCTGCCACCTGCCTCTGCACACCCTTTCATTCTCGATGCTTCTCCCGTCCCTGAAGGGAGCATCTGCAGGTTTCTGCTGTTGGCGTCTCTCTCAACGTCATCTCCCTCCGTTATTTCATCCCTGACTTCCTTAACCTCGCTCTTCATGGGAAGAACTTCCGAACCACAGCTCCATCCCTGACTTGTTCCCACTGCCTGCGGAACACCTGCCCCCACCGCGGTGTTTGAGACCAAGCCCCCGGCCCACAGAGCTGACCCCAGTCCCCTCGCAGCCCTGGCCCCCAGGTCCCACACCCTGGAGTCCTCCCTCCCGCCCCACGTCCCATCAGCAGCCACAGCCCTGCAGATCTCTGCAGGGACAGCTCGTGCAGAGAGAAGCGGAGAATGCCAGAACCAAGGCTGCTGATGGTCACGGTGTCTCTCTGTTCTGTTTGCACCGAGAAAGCAAAAAACCAGACAGGATTAACCACATGGCCATGGTGGCCAAGCCAGGACTGGGCCTCCCGTGTTCTAGCTGCTGTCCTCTTCCCCAAGGCACTGGCCTCTCTCCACCCACCTGTCCCCCGAAACCCAGCAGCCAAGCCTCGGTCCCCACCTGACCCTTCACTGTCTTCCCAGCAACGGCAGGTCAAATGGAGACCCCACTCTCCCCGGCACTGGGGGCCCTCAGGACTCACACTCGCTCTGTCCTTCCCACAACTTCCCATGCAGTGGAGCCCACCTGCTGTGGGCTCACTGCCTTTCAGCTCCACTGGCTCCTCCCGCCCCAAGCCCTACTCCAGTCCTGTAGCCCAGTGAGGGCCCTGCTCGCCCCACAGCTCTCTCTGTGCGTGTGCATCAGCTCTGCTGGGCTGGGCTCTGCGAGGTGGGGCCCCATGGTCAGGGAACTTTCCCTCTGGGCCTGACGCTTAGCACACACCAGACATTTAACAATCTGGCACTTGGGAAAGATGAACGAGAGAAGGAAGTGACAGTCCTCTTTCAGAGCAAGAGTGCTCTGCACATGAACAAAACTTCTGAAGTGTCACAATGGTCACTGTCTACACTGTGAAAGGTTTTCAACTGAAACAGTGTCCACAAGAAGCTTGTCCTGTGAGCGGTTGAGTGGGATGACACTTGTGCTCCACTGCAAGGCACGAAGCTGAGGATCTTCTAAAGAGGGTCATCAAAGAGTCCCTCACTAACGGGGGTGCAGAGGCCTCCCACTAGGGACTGCTGAGATGCTGCAGAACAGCCCTGCATGCCATGACTTCCCCTCCATGCCCCCTGCCATGTGAAGACTGAGCTGAGAGAGGGAAGTAAGGGACAAACGCCTAGCACCAAGCAGCTCACAGCCCAATAGGGGCAGCAGGACACACCCAGATAGAGCTCTGTGCCCCACAGCAGGCGGCCATAGGTGCAGTCCAAGGGCACCCGAGAAGGTGCTGCAGATGGAGGAGGCCTGGCTTTGAGGGGTAGGTGGCCTCTTGGAATTGGGACCAGGGGCTTTCCGTCCTTCCATGTAGCTGTCATTAGCAACGTGGCCATCAAATAGGTGATGTCACATGCAAAGGGACACAAGAGGAAGGGCATTTGCTCCTGGTAATTTCTGATCTTAGGAAGAAACACCTTTCCCAGAACTATTCCCCCTGCAGATTTACTTTCACCTGCATTGGCTGGATTGGGTCCCATGTCCACATTTAAACACCTGCTAGCAGAAGGAATAGAATTATCATTACAACTAATCAACCTGTACTCCCTGGGGTGGGGGATGACCCTGAGAAGCTTAGAGCCCGCAGGCCGGAAGAGAATTGGGTTCTATGGGCAAGGAAGAGGGTGGAGGGGAGCGCAGTGTCAGCTACCAAGGTGGACCCTTAGCCCAATATACTCAAGCCATTGGAGGTGACTGTGGTCCAGCATCCTCCTGAGCTAGAACAAAACTTCAGCAATGAGAGCAGCATCGCAGTGTAGGAAGGGCTCTGACCAACAGCCTCAGAAACTGTGTGTGTTGCTTTCGCTTCTGATTCCTGCTAGTTATCTGACTTCGGCAAGTCACACATCTTCCCGGAGACCATTTTCTCGTCTGTAACATGGAGATTGTGACCCTTCACCCAGCTGTCACAACAATCAGAGTAGGAAAGACTTGTGTGTTCTTCGTATAACCTTATTGCATGTAAACGGGCTTCACATTCTAACCCTCAAAATAGTGTAAAAAGCGACTGTGAAATGGGATGCAGTTCAGTGGCTGGCACCAGTGGAGGCTATTTTGGAAGGAGTGGTTACTAAGAAACATGAGGCTCTGGTAACCTTGACAACCACAGGTAAGACAGAATTGGGGTGCATCCGACTGTCTGCATTCTGTTCCTATCTCCTCCTCACCAAGCTTGGGATCTGGTGATTTGTTAGATGGGGCATCTGCCAGGGCCAGCAGGGCCTGGAATTAACCTGGCTGAACTACTCTTGGACGAGAGGGTCTAGACAGGCTCTAGAGGGACAGACTGCTCCTTACTTCTGACGTCGCCATGGGAAAGTGCAGAGTGGCCTCCTAAGGAGCCTTCTTTCTGCCTCCCTCCTGCGGTGGCCCTTGGCACTGCGGCGTCCTCACTCCAGCTGTCCAGAGTACGAATGCTGTGCACCGAAATCCGGGCTGTAGATCACAGGTCCTGGTTAGCCGTTACAGTGGGTCCCCCCTTATCCAAAGGGGAGAGGCACATTCTAAGATCCCCAGTGGATGCCTGAAATCGTGGATAGCACCAAATCCTATATATACTATGTTTTTCCTATACATATATTCCTGTGATCAAGTTTAATTCATAAATGAGGCACAGTAAGAGATTAACAACAATAACTAATAATAAAATAGAACAACTATAACAATATACCAGCATCACTACTCTTGCACTTTGGAGCCGTTATTAAGTAAAATAAGTTACTTGAACACAAGCACTTCAGTAGTGTGACGGTGGATCTGAGAGCTAAGCAACCTATAAGTGACACCCAAGAGGGGAGTGTCTACAGCACGCAATTTAAAACTTATGGGCTCTCTGGTTCTCCCGTTCGACAGACAGCCGCATCTTGCGCAGCGTCAGCACCGTCTCCGAGACACCATGGTGAAAGTGAAGGCCGGAATAAATGGCTTTGGCCGTATTGGGCGCCTGGTCACCAGGGCTGCTTTTAACTCTGGCAAAGTGGATATTGTCACCATCAGTGACCCCTTCATTGACCTCAACTACATGGTCTACATGTTCCAGTATGACTCCACCCACAGCAAGTTCCATGGCATGGTCAAGGCAGAGAACAGGAAGCTTGTCATCAATGGCCATTCCATAACCATCTTCCAGGAGCGAGATCCCACCAAAATCAAATGAAGTTAAGCAGGTGCTGATTACATTGTGGAATCCACTGGTGTCTTCACCACCCTGGAGAAGGCCGGGGCTCACCTAGATGGGGGTGCCAACAGGGTCATCATCTCTGCCCCCTCTGCTGACGCCCCCATGTTTGTGATGGGCGTGAACCACAACAAGTACCAAAACAACCTCACCAGCATCAGTAATGCCTCCTGCACCACCAACTGCTTAGCCCCCCTGGCCAAGGTCATCCATGACAACTTTGGCATCGTGGAGGGACTTATGACCACAGTCCATGCTGTCACCACCACCTAGAAGACCGTGGATGGCCCCTCTGGGAAGATGTGGCGTGATGGCTGTGGGGCTCTCCAGAACATCATCCCTGCGTCAACTGGCGCGGCCAAGGCCGTGAGCAAGGTCATCCCCAAGCTGAACGGGAAGCTCACTGGCATGGCCTTCCGTGTCCCCACTGCCAACATGTCGGTGGTGGACCTGACATGCCGTCTGGAGAAGCTGGTCAAGTATGACGACATCAAGAAGGTGGTGAAGCAGGCCGCGGATGGCCCCCTCAAGGGCATCCTGGGCTACACTGAGCACCAGCTTGTCTCCTCCGACTTCAACAGTGACACCCACTCTTCCACCTTTGATGCTGGGGCCGGCATCGCCCTCAATGATCACTTTGTAAAGCTCATTGCCTGGCACGACAATGAATTTGGCTACAGCAACAGGGTGGTGGACCTCATGGCCCACATGGCCACCAAGGAGTAAGAGCCCCAGACCACCAACCCCAGCCAGAGCGCAGAGAGAGGCCTCAGCTGCGGGGGTGTCCCTGCCTGCTCAGTCCCCGCCTCACTGAGAATCTCCCTCCTCAGGACACAGCTTCCACGCCAGAGCCCCTGAGGCATGGGAGGGGCCTAGGGAGCCCCGCCTTGTCATGTACCATCAATAAAGTTCCCTGTACTCGGCCAAAACAATAAAAAAAATAAAACTTATGAATTGTTTATTTCTGGAATTTTCCATTGAATATTTTCAACCTTAGTTGACCATGGGTGACTGAAACCACAGAAAGTGCAACCAAGGATAAAGGGGGACTACGGTACACGCACAAAAGCAGTTACAAGACGCAGGCAGGTCTGCTCGAGAAGACATAATAACAATATTCCTTTGTAAACTCAAAGTGTTTGAATCATAGTTTCTATCGAGTAGATATAGAAGATACTAGTGGATGTAATAGATATAGAATGACATTTATAACCATCGCGTAGGCTGTAAAAACTACCTGGGCTACAAACACACACCCGTGCACAATCCGGCCTGAGAGCCAGAACATGGACAACACCTTTGCCACCACCTGTGAGTTTACGAGAGTTGTGAGTTTACGTTCCCTTGCTGCACTCCACTGCTGTGCCATGTTTGTACCCCTGAGATGTATTTACTTTCACATAGTTTTGAACTTTACACAAATGGAATGATATATGCTCATTCTTCTACTGCTTTTTTTCTTTGCTCCACTGTATGTTCTGAGGTTTGTCCTTCTTGATGTAGATATTGGAAGTGCATTTGTTTTCACTTCTTTGTAACATTCCATTATGTAAATACACCCGGAACTTATTTATGCCTTCTCTGCAAGTGAGCATTTAGGTGGTTTCCAATTTTACCCCACTAGGAACAATGCCGCTATGAGCATTCGTGATAAGACCTTCCCCAGAATCTACACCAAGGGGTGGCTCCGTTAGGCACTAAGGTACAGGGTCTCAGCTTTGCTGGGCAAAGCCAAATTGTTTTCCAGAGTACTCAGCCCAATTTACATTTCCTCCATCAATGGATAGATGCATAGATTCTCTTCTTGTCTCTTTAAAGAACGAAAATTCTTAATTTTAATATTATCCAATTTATCTGTCTTTCCTTTTATAATTTATACATCTTTGTATCTTGTTTAAGAACTTCTTAACTTGAGGTCAGAAAGGTAAATATTACATTATCTTCGTAAAGTTTTATAATCTCACTTTTCATAGGTAAGTATTTAACCTGCCTAGAATTGATTTTTATAAATGGCATGAGAAAGGAGCCTATTTAATTTTTTTCCATGTGGTTATTTTTATCTCAACAGCATTCGTAAAAACTACATTTCCCCCACTAGTCTACACGGCCTGTTTTGTCACAAATCAAGTTTCTGTGCATGCCCGGTCCAGTTCTGGGCCTACAAGTTTTGTTCCAGGGGTTTATTTTTATATCCCTGCCCTAATACCACATTGTCTTATTAATAACTACCAGAACTTTTTACTAAGTACTGTTCCCTTACAGAGCTAGTTCCCCCATCTTGCTCTTCCGCAGTAGTTTGGCTATTCTTGGTCAATTGCTCTTCCATATGCATTTTGGGATCAACTTGTCAAATTCCACACACACACACACACACACACACACAGACAAATTATTGGGGCTTTGCATAGCATAGAACTGAATGTGTAGGCTGGTTTGGAAAGAATTAACATCTATATGGCTCAGAATATTTTGTATTAATGGACATGATATATCTTGCCATTTATTTAGGTCTTTAATGTTTATCAGTAAAATTCTACCCTCATATCTACCAAAGTATTTTAATTTATGTCCATGCACTTAATATTTATGATACTATAAATGATATTTTTAATATTTTTTTAAATTGACTGTTGTTGGCGTATTACAGTGCATTTGACTTTCATCCTGCCTTTCCTACACAAACTGCATTTCTGGGTAATCCATAAACTGATGAGAACAAGACTATTTTTACAGCAGTATTCTAGCTAATAAATGAAGGGGTTGTAGAATTAGCCTATCACCACTTCACGGTGCCTGATGGGTTAATGATATAGGCAATGAATGTCAATGGCTACTAATATCCTCCAGAGATAAAAATAGCCTATGAAGCAGGCTTAAATGAAAACATTTAATCTCTAACGGATCAAGACTTTAGATCTCACTTTTTACTTTTCAGATCTTCCATCCAGGCTGACCTTTCTGCCTTTAGAATTTCCGTTAGTGAGAATGAATTTGTAACAAACTTTCTCAGTTCTCTTTGTCTTGAAATGTCTGCATTTTACCCTCATTCTTGTAAAACAGTTTTTCTGCATATGAAACTCTAGATTGCCAGTTATATTTTCCAGCGCAGTGCAAATATTAGTCTGTTGTTTTCTGGCTTCCATTGTTCCTATTAAGAAGTTAGTTATTGCCTTTTTACAAAAGGTTCTGAATGCAAAAAATGAAATCTCCCAAAAACAAAGTCAAAGCAAAGGCTTTGAAAGCCAAGAAGGCAGCACAGAAAAGTGTCCGCAGCCATGAACAACAAGAAGATAAAGAAAGAGGTTACTCCACAGGCAACCACGCTCTGGCAGCCCAAGACACTGCAACTCTGAAGGAAAACCAGGTATCCTCAGAAGAGCACACCCCAAACCATCCACGTGAACTATATTCCACCGTCCAATGTCCCCTGACCTCATCAGCCACGGAGATGAAGAACAACAGGACACTGGTGCTCGCCATGGTGGTCAAGACCAACAACCACCAGGTCAGACCAGCTGAGAAGAGGCTCTGTGACGCCAGCGTGGCCAAGGCCATGCCCTCGCCTGGCCTCATGGGGCCCAGGAGGCTCTAGAATGTGCCTGGCTCTGAGGCTTTGGGGGTGGCCAACAGAACTGGGAACCATCTGAACAGAGTAGAGCTGGTAAATTCTACTATAAATATAATAAACTTTTCCGCTATCTACAAAAGGAGGAAGGAGGAGGAGGAGGAGGTATTGGAGGAGAAGGAGGAAGGGAAGGAGAAGGGGGAGGAGGAAATCTGTTAGTTTAAATAATCATTCCTTTAAAAGCAATCTGTCTCTCCTCTCACCACGTTTAACATCTTCTCCTGACCTTTGGTGTTCTGCAGTTTCTGCATGACATGATCCGATCCCACTCATTCTTTACAAGGACACTGTGAGACAAACAAGGCAGCTATTATCCTGTCACTTGAAAGATTCAGTAGCTGAGGCTTGGAGATGTTAAGCCTTACAAGGGAGCAAGAGACTGGAACGCATTTTCAAGTATGAGATTTCCTTCTCTTTATAATAAAGGATCAATCAAGAAGTGGCTAAGTTAGGCCTCGGTTCAGCCAGAACTAGTAGCAGAGGACTGGCATGAAGGATCCGGCTGTCAGAAAGAGCACCCAGCGGGGCGGGCTGCCGCAGGGCTGCGTGTCCGTGGGAGACAGACCAAGGAAACTGCGTGGCTGCTCTCTGCCCCCCACACCCAGCAGCTCCACCCTGCTGGCCACCCAGGGGATCCACGGCTGATGACCAAGTTCATGAGACTGACTGGGAGGGTAAGAAAGGATTTCAGAGAATTAATTTGCAACTCAAAATAGAGTGACCACAGGGATCAGACAGTCTAGTGCAGTGAGCTCCCAATTAAAAAAAAAATTTATTTTTAATTATTATGGATAGCTAATAGTTGTATATATTTATGGGATACATGTGATGTTTTCATACAAGCATACAATGTGTAATGATCAAGTCAGGATAATTGAGGTATCTATCACCTCAAGCATTTATCATTTCTTTATGTTAGGAACATTCCAACTCCACTCTTTCAGTTATTTTAAAATATACAGTAAGTTCTTGTTGACTACAGTCACCCTATTGTGCTGCTGCGTATTAGATCTTATTCCTTCTGTCTAACTGCAGTTCGTACCCATTAGCCATCCTCACTGTATCCCCCTTCCCCACTCCCTTTCCCAGGCTCTGGTAACCCCAATTATGTATGTGCAGCCCATCGGTCAAATAGAGTATGGGTCTTCAATAAATGCACATTTATCTTTTCTAAATTTTAAAGTATTGAATATGCTTATTCTACCACATTATGTGCATGCTAACAAATAAGCCAAAAATAGAATGTTAGAACAAGATAAAAGATACATGCAAATGGAAGTTCTAATATTTGTCCCCAGTGAATCATCTTGCACACTCCCACTCCGGAGACTGTGATCTGGACCCTGCGAGCCCAGTTTACACTGCGGGAGATCGCGGCACAAAAAGCCTAATGATAAGAGGGTAGGGGTGGATGAACGCAGAGCCCAGGAAGGAGGAGGAGCCGTGTCGGGGGAATGGCAGTCGGGCCAGCACCTCTGAGTGGGGCAGGCCTGCTGGTGGAGCCCCTAAGTCAGAGCTTGTCACCTTGGGCAATGCCTCCATGCAGTTCTAAGCTTTTCTGCTAAGCTCCTCCTTTGGCTGGAGACATACAGCTCTCTCCTGGGTTAACATTCAGGTCACAGCCGGCCTGTGCCCTTCCTGCTGGGCTTGGGACGGTTTTAGGAGCTTCTGCAGAAGCTGAGCTTACCCACACTCAGATTCTACCAGCCTTTCCCCATCATAGTCAAGTGTGTTCTGTGCTCCTCCTTCTATTTTGAAGGATCTGTTCAGCTTTGTGGATTATGGGATAAACTGGGTAAGGAAATATATCCAAGCCCTTGCTGATACAGAGTTTGAAATGATAACTTTGAAAACCTAAAATGACATCTGCTTCAACCAAACCAACAATAACAGCAAACATCTTCCTGATAATCCTATGAGATAGAAATATTTTCATTTATATCTAAGGAAACCAAGGATCAGAAAGGTCATAAACCTTGATCTACATCACACCTAGTAAGTGGCACAGCCAGGACTTGAACCTGGGCCTGTCTGGCTTCAAATCCTGAGTGTGTTCTTTTCACCTCCTTGTCTTTTCCACAGTGTCAGAGGCAGCTGAGTTAACAGGAGTTTAGCAGGAGGGATATTGCTAGTATTACCTTAGTCAGTAATTATAAGCTCAAACAGCCATGACTTCAATACCATATTTAATTTTTGTAAATACTTGGCTTTTTTATTGCATGTGAATTAAAATGCCCATTACACCAACCAGATACCTAGAATTAGAAAATGAGAAATTTTTAAACCACTGAAACATCTACCAGTATATAATTATTCACTGCCTCCAGACTTTACATTTTAAAAATAGTCACAAGGAGCAGGAATAATTAAGCTGGCATTATTACTCCATTATTAGATCACCACTGGGTTTTAGTCACACGATTAACAAATTTCCTTCCTGATTGAAACTGAAATGCCGATCAAGATTATTTGAATTTCAGGGTCAATCACAGGGAAATACAAAAAATGCAAGTGGGGGTTTTGATTGAACAAACCCAGAAATCGGCAGTATAGGAAAGCAGAGGGTGGCACGCTGTGTGGGCTCTCCACGAGGTAACCATGTGAGTTCCAGTGGAAAGCAAGTTGATGGAAACTCGCTGCCCTGATGCCTCCTTCCCTAAAATCAACCCGGAGAAATTATAGAGCAAGAGAAACACAGATCAGAGAAGCAAACAAGAACAACGAGATACAAAAAAAAATCTAGAAGTCAAAGGCTGTCGTAAGTGGTGCCTGGTGCCCACGGCTGGCCCCCGAACGTCACCAGCACAAGCTGTCGAGGAGACAGCTGAGTGCATCGCTCGCCGCCAAGTGAGCGCCACCTCCCAACGTTTGGCAGCGTCTCAGACCGGAGGCGGAAGGCACGGCCACCGTTTACGGAGAATTGGAAATTTGATTTAAAGCAGGTCTTTCAAATGAGGACAGCCTGATTAGGATTGGGTAACAGCCATGATACAGTCCGGGGGTGGTAGGAAGAGCAGGGTGAGGATTTCGAGGCAAAGAACTCAAAGACCATCTGCTGATGTTTTCCACTGAGGAGCTGATGGGTCTTTCCAGAAGTTCCTGTAAGAATTATCCAGCCACTTGTCTGGGTTGGAGACTCCTGGGAAAATACAGTCTTGCTAATGAAGACAGGAATGACACCAAGTCATGTTAATACACACAGTAGGTGTGGTTTCAGCTTTCAGAGTCCAGGCCGAGTGTGGGGGTGCACGTCTCGTTCTTACAGATAGGAATGGGGCGACACGGGGGGTGTGGCGTAGGGGGCTACGGCCTGGGAGGCACCAGCAGCGGCGGTAAGAGTGTGGCTAAGAGGCCGTTTTAGGTTCTGCTCACCCATCGCCTGGCCCTTCAGGGTAGGCCCTGCCCGTGGGTTCTGAAATAATCAGGGCAATAAATGGTTCCCGCTGGGGTGATGGTTTGATGAAAACAGCTGAGGACAGAGCACTGAACCTCAGACGTTCACCCACACGCACCCACAGTCCAGGGATCCGAGGAGCCCGGCTCCTCCCAAGGCCAGTGTTCCCTGGGGGCTGGAGGTGCAGCCCTGATCAGTGCTGTCACCAGCCGGGAGACAGCCAATGAGAGTGACTCTGAGATCTGGAGCTGCTCGCCCAGGGTCCCATCCCCTCCCTTTCCTTAGACTTTGGGACTGATGCAGGCCTGGCCTTTCCCCTTCCCAAGGACCTGACAGTGTAGCTGAAACCCCGTCCTCACTGGTTCCTGAGCTCACAGGTCTAAGTACCGAGACCCCAGTGAAGGGCACCACTGCAAAACGAAGACGCCAAGTAGGCACGACTCATTGCCAGAAGCAGAGTTACTGGAAGAGGAGCACAAAAAATCTTAAAGAGCATAATAATAAATATACATAAGATAAAGTAAGAATTGGCAAAAATTATTTGTGAGAATAAGAAAACATTTTTTTAAAAAAGAAGAGAAAGGTCAAAGGATTTGAATAGATGTTACTCCAAAGAAGATATACAAGCAACCAACAAGCATAAGAAAAGATTCTCCACATCATTAGTCATTAGGGAAATGCACATCAAGACCATAGTGAGAGACCATCTCACACTCAATAGGACAGTTATTATAATTAAAAAAACAAAAACAAAAAACCGGGCCAGGCTCATACCTGTAATCCTAGCACTTTGAGAGGCCAAGGCAGGTGGATTGTTTGAGGCCAGGAGCTTGAAACCAGCTTGGGCAACATAGCCAGATCCCATCTCTACAAAAAGAAAAAAGAAAAAAATTAGCCAGGCATGGTGGCACGAGCCTGGAGTCCCAACTACTCCGGAGGCCTGATACCAGGAGCTTGAGGCTGCAGTGAGCTATGATCGCACCACTGCACTCCAGCCTGGGTAACAGAATGAGACTCTGTCTTTAAAACAACAACAACAACAACAACAACAACAACAAAAAGCAAAAACAGAAAATAACAAGTGCTGGGGAAGATGTGAAGGTATGAGAACCCTCGTGCATTACTGCTGGGAATGTAAAATGGTCCAGCCACTGTAAAAGACAATATGACAATTCCTCAAAAAATTAAGCATAAACTACCATTTGACTCAACAATTACACTTCTGGGTATATACTCAAAAGAATTGAAAGGACTTGAACAGATATTTGTACACCGATGTTCATAGCAGCATTATTCACAAAAGGTGGAAACAACCCAAGTGTCTGATAAGCAAAGCACGGCATATGCACATGTGGAATATTATTCAGCCCACTGCTACGATCTGTTTCTACTCACACTTCTGACACCAAATGTGTGGGGTTTTCCACACCAACAACCAACTCTCCAACTCTTCAGATACCAAACGGGTATACAGTGACTCAATTCAATTCTGACACTATCTGCCGGAGTTAGCTTCAGACCCCACAGGTTAAGGCCTCCAACCCATAAGACTGCTCCCACTTCAGACAACCATCCCAAGTCTAGACCTCCCATACTTAGGACCAACCAGCTACAAATCAGGAGTTCCCACAGCCCTCTCCTCTGGTTCAACAGTTTGCTAGAAGAGCTTACAAAACTCAGGAGGGCATTTTATTACCAGTTTATTATGAAGAGGACAACTTGGGGACAGCTAAATGGAGGAGATGCGTAGAGCAAGGCATGGGGGAGGGGTGTAGAGCTCCCACGCCCCCTCTGAATGTGACACCCTCCCAGCACCTCAACGTGTTCACCAACGCAGAAGCTCACTGCACCCTGTTGTTTCAGGTTTCTGCAGTGGTTCCATTACGTGGGCTTGATTGATTAAATCACCGGTCCTTGGTGATCGAGTCAATTTCCAGCCCCTCTCCCCTCTCCAGAGGTTGGGGATTGAGGGCGAAAGTTCCAACCTTCTAGCCATGCCGTAGTCATTCTGGAGACCAGCCCTCATCCTAAAGCTATCTAGGGGCCACCAGTCACCTCATTAGCATATGAGACACCCACCGCTCCGGAGATTCCAAGGGCCTTAGATGCTCTTATGTCAGGAACTGGGGACTAAGGCCAAATATTATAACAAAAGATGCTTCTCCCATCCCTATCACTCAGGAAACCGCAGGGGTTTTAGAAGTTCAGGAACTGAGAACAAAAACCAAATACATAGTTATTGTATCACAATATCACATGGCCTTAAAAAGATGTTCTGACACAGGCTGCAACATGGATGGACCTTGAAAACGCTATGCTAAGTGAAGTGAGCCAGGTACAAAAGGACAAGTACTATGTGATTCCACTTAGATGAGGTACCTAAAGTCACCAAATTCATAGAGACAGAAAATAGAGTGGTTGTTGCTAGAGGCTGGAGGTGAAGGAAGAATGGGAGTTGTTGTTTAATGGGTGTGAAGTTTCAGTTTGGAAGGATGAGAAAGTTCTGGAGACGCAACAGTGGAATGGAAGCTTAACATAACTGGCTCCACTTTGCTTCTGACCCCTGCAGTAATATCCTTTGGGTTAAAAGCTTCTGCAGAGCTCTGCACGTAGGCTAGAAGGAAGGTGACAACCATCCCTTTTCCAAAACTAACTCCCAGGCAGATAGGAAAAGTATACACCTAAGTAACAATGCTATGTTAAAGACGTTTAGAAACATCCTGACTTTCGTCCTCCAAAGTTAACTAACCAAGACCAAGGCATTTTTACAACCTCCTCAAACCCTAGCTGATGCCCAGATGTCTGCAGTCTTCCGTTACCTCTCACAACCTAATCCCCCTCTTCTCTTAAGATAAAAAGGAGCCTAAAGTTCATACTAACTTAAGATGGTTCTTTGGGACATTAGTCTGCCATCTTCTTGGTTTGCTGACTGCCTGAATAAAAGTCACTTTCCTTGCCCCAAAACCTTCCCTCTCAACTTATTGACTTTTTTGTGGTGAGTAGTATAAGCTTGACTTCGGTTACAGAGGTGGATGGTGGTGACAGCTACACAAGAGCATTAATGTACTTAGTGCTGTTAGGGAGGAAAATCCCTTTCCTCTACCCTCTTATGGTCCGCAGCTAGGGCCTGTGAATTAAACTGACAAAGGACAGATTAAAAGGGGAAAAGGCATATAAATTTTACGTGATGTTATTTTAATTTTTATGTGCACCTAGAGGGCTTCATAGAAAAGAAATGAAAATTCAAAGAGAGAGACATGAAGGCTTATATACCACTTTAACAAAAGGTAATAAATTTGTGGAGAAGTGACAAGACAAAGGGAAAGGATTTGGGGTTTCTAGGGGCAGTAAATTGTGGGCAGGTGAATATGTGGGGCAAACGGCTGGTGGGTAAGGGTTATTGAGCAAGGTTCTGTTTATGCAGACTCATCTTGGTGCTGTCTCCAGCCATAAGATTTATTCTCTGTTTCCTGATACGGAAAAGGAAATTTATGCCCTGCTTTTAGACAGATGGGGCAGGGCAGAGAGATTTTCCTGTGCCTGCTGTTTCTCAATTGCCTTCAGTTCAAAATAATGCTTATGCCAAGATGGCATATTTGGAGGTGGCGGTTCTGATCCCCTTCAGTGCCACTGAAATGTACCCTTAAAAATGGTTGAAATGATAAATTTTATGTTATATGTATTTTATCACACAAAAAAAAGAAAGAAAAAGAAAAAGCCTCCATCTGCCTGTCTCCACTGAGAACAAGATCCTACTCTGCCTGTAATCCAAGCCGCAGAATGAACGAGAAGTCCAGAGAGGGGCTCTGCTTATCTCCTGTGCACCCCTAAAAAGATGTGCATGCTCCCTGGTCTGGTCTGCCCAGTCCTGGGACCATGTGTGTTGATGGGGAAGGAACATGAAAGAACTTTTGGAAGTGGTGAAGATGTTAAGTGTTCAGTGTGGTGGTGATTGCACGAACACATGTTGACAGACGCTCCCCTTGGCCAAACGTCATTCAGGCTCCTCTGAGCCCCTGCTGGACTAGGCCTCAACCTCGGCCCTCCTGTCTTCGGCCTGCCCAGCCCAGCCTTAGCGAGAATCCTGCTAAGGCAGTTTGGCGAGACCCCACCCTGAGGTCTGACCTCCCTTGACGTCTGATCAGGTTCCTCATGCCCCACTTTGGTGTCCAAGTCCTGGACCTCCTTTCAGCAAGTGTCCCCCTACCTGGGCGTCTCCTCTCAGTCACTTTCCATCACTGACCCCCACTCTGCTCCTTGGCCACAACGCCCTGTGGTCCTGCTGTGTCGGGCTGAGCCCCCCTCTCTCGCCTGTCGTAACAGGGCTGACGCTGCTGTAATCGTCTTTCATAAAGCCTTCCTCACTGTTTGAACAAGTGTCAGAATAATTTTTTCTTTAATAGTGTCGAAATTTGTCTAAATTCATCAAAAATTACTTAGGTGCATTATTTGTATACAAATTATACCTCAATAGAGATGAATTTTAAAAAGGGAAGAATGAAACAAGATTGGCCAGTTGTTAATTGTTGACACTGGCGATGGGTCCACGGAAGACCATTATTCTGTTCTGTCTACTTTCGTTTGTATCTGAAAGTCACCATAAAAAAAAGCTTCAAAAAAAATCAAAGGCTGCATCATCCAACTTCCCACACTCCGCCACCCACAAGATGCCCCATGGGACTGAGAAGTAAGGCAGGAGCCCCTAGGGTTTGCATACTATTTACAAAACATGTTTCACCAGCTTTAACTCCTTGTGTTCCCGCAAGAATTCAGGGTGGCCATAAAGTATCACTCCACTTCCCTATGGGAACCCCAGGGACCAGGTGGGAAGTGACTTGCCCAGGGTCACACGGGACTCCTAACCAGAGGCACGGGTGTCCCTACAGCAGCATCGGTCCCAGGGCCTTGGGAACAGTCCCCACGTGGTGGGACTTGTGCCTCTCACAGCATCCTGTGAGATGCTCCTAAGGAAATTCTAGCCGAGTGATTAGCACTTATTGGAGCTAACTGCCTGTGAGTTACCATGGTTATGTCTCACCTAGCTCCCCCCAGAGCCCCACACAGGAACACACGCACAGCCGTGCTCAGGCTGATGTGGCAGGAGGAAAACATTCCAGCCAGGGTCAGAAATGTTCCCTGGGTTCCGTTCGCAGAACTTGTTGATTATCTCCAGTCTCTGAGCAGGATTTTATGCAGAAATAGCTACCAATGTGCAAAAGGAACACCATTTCCTGGCATCCCGAGCTGCAAGCCGCATGTCTGGAGGTGTCGCTCTGCAAGGGAGAAGCCAGCAGCAATCTGGCTCCCTCTCCAGGGCCGATCTCACGAAATTGCTATGAAGATTAAGTGCGTGGACTCCTGTAACTAGCTTAAAACAATACCTACCTCTCGGTAAACACCCAATGCTTTCATTAACATTACCATTTCAAATACCTCCACAGAACTTATTTTAAACAGTGTTTTCATTTCTTGTTTAAAATAGAGTTTAACTGCAGCTCTCCTGTCCTTGGTTCTCCAGAATCCTCCTCACGCAGAACACAGACGAGCGCGATCCGCAGCCAAAGCCTCAGAGCATCCCCAGAAGCTTTCCTGAAGTCGCCTCCGACTTAGTCAACTGTGACAGCTCCCAGAGAATCAAAGACCCGCGTTCACATCCCTCAGGCCACCGCCGTGGGCTGTGTGACCTCAGTGGGCGAGGACCGGCTTGCACGCGTGGGAGGGTGAGCCGCGCAGCAGGGTGGGAGCGAGCTCTTCACATGCAGGGTCTCGGTGGGAGGTCAGTGGTTGTGACCCTGCGTGCCTGACTCGGTGATCAGACGGAGCTGGCTGGTCTTATGGTGCAGAGAGCAGCTCCCGAGGACGCCCCCCAGCAAGGGCTGAAGGCCCCCGGTACCCACAGGAGGCTACGGGGTCGGCCCCGGTGCCAGGCAGGGAAAGTTCTTGCAGACCAGAGGCATCGCAGGCTCTCCCGTGCCTGGAACGCTTCACAGGGGCGTCACTGGGTCCGCCACCACCTCTCTGTCCTGGGGCGACTCTGAGACCAGCACCCAGGCCCATCTCAGGGCCCACAGGTGACCTCTCCTCGACACCAGGCCCCGCTCTCGCCTTCTTTCTTCCTGCACAGCAGCCTCCCCGCTCCCCAAAATAAATCTTGCTCTTGCACAGTAGACCTGAGCGGCTGTTGGTCCAGAGCAGCTGAAATCCTGCTTTGGTTCCTCTGTCCTCCAGGATAAGGAGAGCTTGATGTCCTGACTGCGTTATGAGGCAGGGCATAATTACATCCCGTCCTTCCCGCATAACGAAGAAGATGATTTAAAAAAAAGATGGTTTCATATGAAAACCGGCTGAAAAAGATGGTTTCATATGAAAACCGGCTGAATGTTTCTTTTCTGCCGTCATTTCAACGCATCAGCTTTGCTGAGTGCTCCTGCAGGCCTGTTCCAGGCGCTGGGCTGACAGGTGAGCTCAGCCCTCCCTGGAGTCGCTGGGGAACCCGCCGGCGTGCTGGAGAGAGCACCCTCCGTGAGGGGACCAGGGAACAGCGAGGGTGGCGACCCGGGATCGGATACTCACAGGTCCTCAGGCAGTCGCTGGGGTGTCAGGCTGTGGGACTGGGCAGAAATGGGACCGGACACAGAGTGGGCTGAGTCACCAGGAAGCTGCCAGCAGAGAGGACGTCAGGCTGGTCTGGACGCAGCTCATGCTGGGGCTGCTTCCGGGGAGCCCTTTGACAGGGCTGAGGGGCTGCCTCGGAGGATTTGGACAGAAGGACAGGTCCAAAGTACCGTGGCATTCCAGGAAGCAGGATTCCTGTCCACTGAGGGACCGGGCAGCATGCCCAGTCACCGCGCCTGAGACTGGGCCAGAGCAGAGTGGCCTGACCCCGCCTCCCCGCCAGCTCACAGCCCGGCTATCGGGAGACAGTGGAAGAGAACGAGCGTCACACATCAGGGTGTACCAGGCGCTCCAGGTGAAGTGGGCAGGGTTCCGGGAGGGAGGCCCAAGCGAGAATGGCAGCACTGGAGGAAGAGGCTAGATTAGAAAAACCACCCCCCAAATTTCTGTGCATAATTAAAAGCTGCTCACAGTGAATTTGGGTGAAATCAGCCACTACTGCCGGGGTGGGGGGGCGAGGACCCACAGGGGGAGGGAAAGGAATGCATTGGTCATGCTGTCTTGGGAGAACACATAATCCCACGTGAATTCTGAAGAACATCAAGTGTTGCTAGCTTTAAAGGGTGGCGAAGTATAACCCACAGCTCATTTTCCCTGCTGGGATACTGTTCTCAATCTTCTTCCCTCACATTAACTTTGAATTCGGGGAAGTGACCCTGACAGAGCATTTAAGAATTTAAGTTCTATTAGTATCATAAATGCTTGTCATCGACTAACTGGAAACTTAGAGGAAAAGGGAATAGTTTTCAACGATCTCCTGAGTACCTCTTAGTAAGAAATGGACTGGCAAACTCATGCAGACATTCTAGAATACTGTGTTCTCATATAATTTGATTGCACATTCTAGAACACTTGCCCCTGTTGAGAACACACTGTTGCTAGGATACGACCAATGAGTAAACACCCTGACTTGCTATTATTGCTTTATAGAATCTGAGACTACCCAGCCTCTGTCACTTTATTAAAACGGCTTCACCGAGGGTGTTGGTGACCTCCTAATCGGTGTATCTAATGGACACTTTCTGGCCCTCCCCTGCCTTCTCCCACGAACTTGGGAGCTCAGCACTTTGCCCTCTGGGACTCCTCCCTCCCCACGAATTCTCGTACCTCTTTCTTCTTTCCCTCGAGTCTCTCTGCTCAGCCAGCGCCTTAAATATATGGCTGACACTGTGGGCCCCTCACCAGGGCCAGGACGAGGGTGAGGCAAGAGAGGCACCCGGGCAGCACAATGCAAGGAGGTCCTACCTCTCCAGGTGTGCAAGTGCAGTGCCCGTGCCCCAGAGCGAGGACCTGCTGCATCCCAGGCACCTGGTGGCCTCACCACGAGCCTGTGCCTCCAGCCTGGAGTTTCTCCCTGGCTTCAGGCCTGCGCATCCAACTTCTGGATGTCTCTACCTGGATTCCCCTCCCAGCCCCCTGCTACCCTCAAAAACCCTCCAACCCCCCCCCCATACCTCAAAGCAATCTTCCTTCCTTCCTGATGTCTGTCTGTCTGTCTTTTAATTTTTTAGACACAGGATCTCACTCTGTTGCCCAAGCTGGAGTGCAGTGGCCCAATCATAGCTCACTGTAACCTCAAACTCTTGGGCTCAGGGGATCCTCCTGTCTCAGCCTCCGGAGTAGCTGGGACTACAGGTGTGTGCCACCATGCCCAGCTAATATTTTCTTATTTTCCATAGAGAGGAGGTCTCAATCTATTGCCCAGGCTGGTCTTGAACTCCTGGCCTCAAGCAATCCTCCTGCCTCTGCCTTCCAAAGTGCTGGGATTACAGGTGTGAGCCACCATGCCCAGCCCCTTTCTGATGTGATGTATTTCTCCAAATCATAGCCTCCTAGCTATCCCCACCAGGACTACGTTGGCTAAGACCCTCATCACCTCTCTCCTGTACTCCTGCTGTCATCATTATCACTCTCCCCGCCTCGCCCAATCACCCAGGGCGCAATGCATTACTGCTGCAATTAGTATCTCCAAGCACAGAAATGTGTGCAGAGAATGAACCTCCCTCCCATGGAGGACGATTTGGAAATATTTATCAAAGTTATAAATGCATATACCCTTTGACTCAGCAATTCCACTTTAGGGAACTCATTCCATGCACACATTCCTATGTATGAAGATATGAATTGCAGCATTGTTTATAACAGCAAGAAATTAGGATCAATGCCCATCAATGGGGAAGAAGTTGAATACAATATGCTAGAACCATTGAACATTTTACAGGCAATAAAAACGATTGAGGCAGCCCTACATGTACTAATATAGAACGATTTACACGGCCTATAAATAAAAAGCAAGGTATAGAACAGGGTGTATAATGTGCTGCCACCTGCACTAAAAGGGGATTATATATATATGTACATACACACACACACATTTCAGACTATCTCTGGAATAAAACACTAAAACTGGGGACAATGATTGCTGCGTCTGAGAAGGAGAACTTGGGGATAAGGGTAGGAAGGGGCTTAACTTGCCACCGTATACTTCCGTGCTGTCTGAATTCTTTACGAAATGCATCCAATCCGTCTGGCACCGCAGCCAGTGACTTTCCAAATTGCAAATCTGGTTATGTCACACTCCACTTAAAACTCTCCAGGGGCTCTCTATGAATGACAAGGGTGCCTCTGAAGGTCAGTTTATACCTGTTATAGAGCAATTAACACCTGCTAATTATTTTTAGCGCCTTTTCCTTCTCACAAGTGTCCTTGTGTGGACATTAAATTATCTCCTCACTCTATGGGTCAACCTAAAGCTATAATCCATCCTCCTCATTGTGGACCACGAGCTCTCGGCGACCCACCATCGCCCCAGCCTCATCCTATGTGACCCTGGCCCGGCTCTGTAAACTCCAGAAACACTGAACTGCTGATAGCCCCCCCTGCACACAGCTATTTGCAGCCTGCAGACCTTTGCTGGCACTGTGCCCTCCGTGGGATGCCTGGCTACCCACCCAGCCCCAGCGCACCCCCATCGTGCTGGCTCTGAACCCCTGCATGCAGCCTGCCTCCAGTGCACTCCCCACAGTGGAGCTCAAGGACCCACTTGCGTACCTGCTTCCGCTCCTCTTCTCGAGGGCCAGAATTGTGTTCTGTTTGAGACGGAAGAAAAAAGTGGTGCCCTGAATTCAAGCCCAGCTCTAGATGCAGAAACACTTGGATTTGAATCCTGGGTCTGCCACTTATTAGCTCTGCTACCTCGAGCCCATTACTTAACCTCTCTGAGCTTTCTTTTCTTCATCTGCCTTTCCACTCAACCTTCTACTTTTTTTTTCTTGAAATCTATAAATTCAGGTTCATAGAGGACTGGTTAGTTTACTGTACCTGGTGTGCAGTAGTCAACACGTTAACTAATCTGTTTCTCTCTCTACTTTAGGTCTTAGGAATCTCTGCCTGGATTTGTAACTGAATATGCACATATTAATATTCCTGCAGGCATTCGCTTTCGCTCCACCTGTACTTTTCTTGGCCCTGAATTTTCCACTCACTCTCCTCCTCGTCTGTACATTGGCACAGCAGCTCCAGCCCTCTGGGGCGAGGCCGGGAGGACAGAAGCCAAAGGAGGAGGTGTTCTGCAGGAAGGGTGCTCAGGACTGTCTCTAGCTCACTTCCCTTCAAGGGAGAAATCCTTCCATTTTTAAGAGGCAGAAACCCTTCAGAGTGGTAACCAAGAGAAGCAGTTGAAAACTGGATGGTACCCTCCTAGAGGTGAGACCTACTTGCTAGCCCCCCTGTGCCCTGTGTGCCCAGGGTCCAGGGTCCTCTAGGGGCTGGTGGAGGCAGCACTGAGCTCTCAAGAGCAGAATGCAGCAGGCCTTCCAGTTCCCTGCGGGAAAGACAGCAGGTACAGCAGCCAGGACACAGGCCTCGGAGGCAGATGGACACACTTGTTAGCAGCAGGACTGCAAACATGTCATTCAACATCTCTGTGCCTCTATGTATTCACCTGTGCGGCAGGGATGATTTAAAATGAAGTGGATTAAGAGGGCAGATGACAGCAAGGAGACATGGATTATGAGGTTGAGTAGAGTACAGTTTCATCTCTATCACAATTTTTTCAGTGCAGGTTTTTGATATCACAGAACTATGAACTGTGGGGAGCACAAGCCCTTGTCCCCTCACACCAGTCCCCCACCTTTCTCGTTACCAGCTATGCCAGTCATCGGTGTATTGTCGCCAGTTCCAAAGTCACCCTTCTCTGCCCTGCTTTGGGATGCTGGAGGGGGACCCTGTAAATGTTTCCTTTGCCAATTGGCGCAATACTAGGCTTTGTCAATGGGCGCCAGAGGGGGGCCACAAGGCCAGCGTGGAGGAAGGGGCTTCTCTTTCTGCTGCCAGTGCACAGCGTTTTCTTCTGTGGCACAGCTGTCGGTGGGATTGGTGTGCAGGAGTCAGGTGACATTCATTCTGCCGCAAACTTCACACCCTGGGAGCCACTTTCACGGACTAGCTCTGGCCTGCTCTCACTCTAGTGACTCTGGGGCCACTGCATGGGCTGGTCCTGTAGACCACTCTGGCAAGTCTCCCACCAGCAGGCTTTGTGTTCCTGCAGCAGGCACACCCTCCCTAAAGGTCTGGGTCCCAGCTTTAGGGGGTGGAAGCCTCTTCCAAGTAGCAGCTGTTTCCTGCATTTGCTATTCCTGGGTTCCTTAGAGACCTCTCTTACCCCTTTTAGCAGTTAACCACCTGTATTAGCATCTCAGGGCTGCCATCACAAAAGTAGCATAAACAGGGGGCTTAAAACAACAGAAACTTCTTCTCCCAGTTCTGGAGGCTGGAAGTCTGAAGTCAAGATGCCAGCAGGTGCTCCCGTGCTATGCTCCTGTGCCGTGCTCCCCCTGAGACCCTGGGGAGAACCTTCCTGGCCATCTCCCAGCTCCTGCTGATGGCTTGCAGCTGCATCACTCTGGTCCCTCCCTCTGCCATCAGGTGGCCATCTACTCCCGGTGTTTCTGTGTCCAATTTCCCTCTTCCTGTCAGGACACCAGTCATATTGGGTAAGGGGTCCACCCTAATACCCTTGATTATATCAGCAGAGACCAAAGACTGTGGTGTCCTAGTGCACTCAGCTGCTATAACAAAACACCTTACACTGGATAGTTTATAAACCATAGAAATGTATTCCTCATAGTTCTGGAGGCTGGAAAGTTCAAGGTCAAGGTGCCAGCAGATTCGGTGTCTGGTGAGGGTTGCTCCTTGTTGCTGCATCCTCAGAGGGCAGAAGGGGCTAAGGAGCTAGGACGCGCCCTTCAACCTCTACTGTACGGGCATGAATCCCACTCACGAGGGCACAGCCCTCAGGACCTAATCACCTCCCAAATGGCCCCACCTCTTAATATCACCATGATGGGGATCCGGCTCAGCGTGAATTTTAGAGGGACATATATGCTCAGACCACGGCATTCCACCCCTGGAATGACCCACCTTACCTTGATCACATCTGCAAAGACCCTATTTCCAAATAAGGTCACTTTCACAGGTACCAGGGGTCAGGACTTCAATATGTCTTTTGGGGGACACAATTTAACCCATAACACCACTTTTTGCCAGTTGATAATTCTCTTTACCACATTTTTCCTGTTAAAATTCCCCTGACTGGTACACGGCACTAATTCGAGTCACCATAACTCCCGTCTGTCCCTCACCCACCCACTGCCGCCACACCCCCCGTCTGCAGTCTCCTTCCACCCCGCCCTGCTTAAACCCTAGAGACTTCCCAGCCCAGATGAAATCCACACTCTGCCCCATGGTCATGGTCCTCTTTTGTCTTATACCTGCATCTCTCCCTGCCCAGATGGCGCCAGGCCCAACACCATCCCCGTCCCAGGCCTTTGCTGAGGCCACTCCTTGGACCCGGCCTGAGTCCTCCAGGGCATCTACGCTGGCTCCTCCTCCTCGTGCAGGCCCCCACTCTGCGTCTGCCCCAGGAGAGGCCTTCCTGGCCAGCCTGACCCGCTGGCACTGGCCTCCCAGTCACCCCTCCATGTGGCCTCCGTTTATAAACTTCCCTGCATGCATCTGTACCTAAGATTACCGTATTTATTTCTCCAGCACCAAGAACAGTGCCTGGTATGTAGTAGGTGCTCAATTAGCATTTGTTGACCTAACTGTTGACATTTCAGATTTTGTTAGAATACAAATCTGAAGAATACTGTTATTACATACCCAGTGCTTTAAATTCAAATTTTAAAAAATAACAACCACCTCAAAGAAACCCCGGACTGTCTGGGTTTTCTTCCTAAAGTTCAGCACCTTTGTTCTTTCCCCTTGGTGTTCTGGAAAATACTGTATGGTCAGGCCTGCTGCTGACCAAGGCCACTTCCTGCTGAACCCTGTAATGTCCGACAGGACTTCTCATATGGACAAGGCTGGGCCTGGCAGAGGGAACTTCCACACAGTCCTCTCCAGAAGCAGAACAAGAAACCAGAACTTTCCCTGATTATGGGTCCTGGTTTCTGAGGAACAGCACAGTCACATGCAGGGAAGATGGAACGTTGGCCGTGGTTAGGGCTTTGGCTTCAGGCTGAATGTATGTGTCCCCCCCAAATTCATATGTTAAATCCTAGAGCCCAGTGTGCTGGTGGTTAGTGGAATCAATCCCCTTATAAAAGAGGCCCCAGAGGGCTGCCTTGCCCCTTCTGCCTGGTGAAGACACAGTGAGAAGATGGTCATTGTGGACCAGGAAATGGGCCCTCACCAAATACCAAATCTGCTGATGCATTGATCTTGGACTTCCCAGCTCCAGACTACAAGAAATAAATGTCTGTTGTTTGTAAGCCACCCAGTCTGTGGTATTTTGTTATAGCAGCCTGAATGGACTGAGATAGCTTTGTTTCCTATTTGTCACCTCCTGTGTCCTTGAGCCACACCCTTAACCTGGGTCAGTCACATTCTCCTCCTAGAAATGAGTCAGATAATGAGATCTTGCTTTAAGGGAGATATGTCCTGTAGAAAGACCACCTAGAATCTTGTAGTATTCTAGGCTGAAATAAACTGACTGCTAATTAAGCCGTTTCCTGATACAAGCCAAGGTAATCACTAAGAAGACAATCTCAATGGTATTAGCACTTGGTTAAACTCTTGGGGACTGTTCACAAGATAAAAATCTATAAACGATCAGAGAGAATTGCTTAGCGCCTGCTTCCCTGGGGCTCCACCCAGATCCAAACCTTCACACAGCCTGAGAGGCTTCCAGAAGGAGCTTTCCTTGCCTGGAGCGTCTGGGAGAATTGACACAACCCAGGATGTGTGTCAGATCACAGCGAAGATGGAGCTCAAAGAGATTCCGTGCCTGCCTTCTCCATTTTCCAACACCAAGAGAAGCTCATCAGAGCAGCAGGAGAGAGATCAGCTCTGAGCAAAAGAACCCTGTGTGACCTCAGCACCCACCCTCCCAGGAGCCTTCTGCGAAGTGGGGTGATGATCCCTACTCTCTAGGGGTACACGGATTAGAGATTCTGTATGTACAGTGCCTGGCACACAGTAAGCTACCAACAAATGCTGCGTCTGTTCATTATCTCACGGCACACTGAATGCAGGGATCTAGCCACAGGCCCGGCGCCTCTCCCAGCCAGCCCATCAGAACCCCCGCAGCCCACTCCTTGCCCGCAAGCCCTATCCCTGCGTTTGTGTGCAGAGTCCCTCTGAAGACCTTACCCTCGTTACCAGAATGTAAGGTCGCAGGGCAATCTGTGCTGTCCACAGTTGTGACCCTAGCACCTGGAACATGCAGACTCATGCTGGACCTCAATAAACGTTTGTTGAATGAATGCACGAGGGGCAGCTCCCAACTCTTAGCTAACGTGCCACAGCCTCTCATCGTGAGAATTTTCTAGGGAGCTCAGACACCAGTTTCTCCAATTCCAGAAACACATGCCAGCCTATGGACGCCTCCCCGGGACTTGGGAGAGAAGAGCACATGGGAAACCTCTCCTGAGCAATCTCTGCACCAGTCTCCTTAACTTGCCCAAACAAACGCTCAGTCCTGGCATCTCCCCCTGGAGGTGAGTGAGGGTCAGTGCTGGCAGAAGTAAGTTTCACTAAACTTGACCAGAAAAATAAATAAATAAATAAATAACAATAAAAAGAAGTAGGTTTCAGCTCCCCACGGAGATGATCTACCTGACACCTTGTGCTTTGTTCAGCACCCTTCGGGGCCTCAGGTGAAACTCAGAAAAAAATCTAATTTTAAACATTCTGTTGCACCGATCTAGAAACATCATGGGAAAAATTGAGAAATGCACATGATTTCTCAGAGCAGATCCAAGACGTCCAAGACATTCCCTGCTTGCCGTGCTAAACACGGGCTCCCCTGCCTGCCCCCAGCACACGCATGTGATGTCACAAAGCAGCAGCAGGGGTGGCGTGAACTCGTGCACCAGGCTGCCCAGGTTTGAAACCCAGGTCTGCTGCTTGTAGCTGGGATCCGCTGGGCACGCTGCACAGCCTTCCTGCGCCTGGGCTTCCCCGTCTGTAAAATGCGAATAATAATAGCGTCTGCCTCATAAGGGGTCGTGAGGATTAAATGGCTTAATTTACTTCTATGGCACTTGGAATGTGGTATGTGTGTTGTGTCAGTGCTCCTTAAATCGCCGTCTGGATTTTCCACACCAACCTCACCCTGGCTTCATCTTTGTTTTTTCTCCCCTCGTTTTTATTTCTCTCTAATTTCCTCATGAATTTTTTTAATCTTGTCATATTGAATGCATCTTTGCAAGCCACCACAAATACTTTCAGGCACTGAGCAGGGTATGAATAAACAATGTGTTTTGTGCTCTCCTTTCCCTGTCATCTTGAATATTCGGCATGTCTCCTTCAGTGTCAGCCCTCGCAGCTGGGCTGGGGGACCCCGGGGGCTGTGCCTGAGTGGGGAGCAGTACCTCCGGGGGCCGCACTAATGGGAGGGGGAGAGGCGAGGATGGAGCCAGCTCCTTAATCCTGCTGCCTCTAGAAGATTCTCCTCCCAGCATCAAATCCAGGCAGATTTGGGGTTCTATTTTTTATGAGAGGTAGGATTTCCTTATAAGTGGGACAAGTATCTTTATTAACCATTATTAGTCCTTCAGAATGAGAAAATGGAAGGTTGGAGAGATTTTATCATTTCTCTGTGTTCACCCAGCTCCTTAGTGTGAGGAGTAGCAGGACCCTGTGTTCTAACTGCAGGAGGTCCCCACAACTGTGTCCACTGCACTGAGACACACGGCCCTTCCTGGTTACATGAAGTAAGCCGTCTGTTTTTTTTTTCAATCCCCATAGAACACAAATGGCAATGCAAAAACACAGTATAAGCTTAAGTAGATTAGTGGTAGATCCCCAGGGGGCTGAGAGGAGGGGGAAATGGGTACAGGTATCTTTCTGAGGGATGAAAATGTCCTGGAATTAGTGGTGAGGGTTACACAAATGTGTGAATATACTGAAAACCACTAACATGGACAGTGTAAAAGGGTGAATCCTATGGCATGTAAATTCTCTCAATTAAAAAAAAAAAAGCCAATCCAGCTACTTGGGAGACTGGGGCAGGAGGACTGCTAGAGGCCAAGAGTTCAAGACCAGCCTGGGCAACATTTCAAGACACCCCCCCCCACCTCTCTGAAAGAAAAAATAAAATATTTTTAGGTTATTTTTTTAAAAGCCTATAAGAAGGTTCATTTAAAACCATGGAGCCCCAAGGATTGCTTGAGCTCAGGAGTTTGAGACCAGCCTGAGCAAGAGTGAGACCCCGTCTCTACTAAATATAGAAAAATTAGCCAGGCATGATGGTGAGCACCTCTAGTGCCAGCTACTCAGGAGGCTGAGAGAGGAGGATCGCTCGAGCTCAGGAATTGGAGGCTGCAGTGGGCTATGATTGTGCCACTGCACTCTAGCCTGGGTGATGGAGCAAGACTCTGTCTCAAAATAAATAAATAAATAAAAATAAAACCATGGAGCCTCAAAGGTCCAGACCCTTCTAGACAAGGATGCTCCAGGCCTGCTGTTGTCACAGTGACCACGGCAGCTGTCGCAGAAGCTGAGTGTGCCTTAAGGACGTGTGGCCATCTATAACTGAATTACAGGAAGTCTCAGCTTGTATTTGCTGTCTGGAGAGACCCTTGGAAAATGAGGGGTAGGTTCCTCCACTCCATTAACGATAAAAGTAATTTTAATTTATCAAAGAGAAAGAAAACATAGCCTGTTTTGATGAGTTCTTACTGCCGGGGAAGAGCGTAGTATCAGTAGGAAAACAGACGCAGCTCGACCTCCCTGAGCATGCAGACCACGGCGGGCCCTTCAGCCCTGACCTGAGAAATGTTTCCTTCTTTCGGGCCCTCATCTGAGTCCCAGGACAGAGGACTCAGCGTGAGGATTAGACAAAGTAACGCGAGAAGCAAGATTTTGTTTTCAGTTACTGTTGTCATCGTTCACATTGACAAAGGCCTTTGCCATTCAACACAGAACTCTAAGAAGTCCTGCCACAGAGAAATCAGCCAAAATGGGAGGAAACAGCCAGTCATCAAATAACGTATTTCCCTCATTGGCACCTGGGTTAATAGGATCATGTCGGACGTGAAAGCACTTTACAGTTTACGAGCGTGATTGCATCCATTGCTTCATTTGCTCCCCCGGGCCCAGCGAGGCGGACAGGGCCAAGGCTGCCCGTGCAACTCAGAGCTGGAACCCAAACCCAGGCTGGGCCCACACCAGCTTCCTCATGGGTCAGGGATGTTTGCTTTCCTTTTACTAAAATGTTTTCCTGATTTCACACACGTAAAAACGGATATCTAAACGCACGTAGGGGCCGGGTGCAGTGGCTCACGCCAGTAATCCCTGCACTTTGGGAGGCTGAGGTGGGAGGATCACTTTGAAGCCAGGAATTTGAGACCAGCCTGGGTGACACAACCTGTTTCAAAAAAAAAAAAAAAAATCAAGCAAGTGTGATGGAACGTACCTGTAGTCCCGGTTACTTGAGACGCGGAGGCAGGAGGCCGGCTTGAGCCCAGGAGTCTGAGGATACGGTGAGCTAGGACTGGGCTGCACTCCAGCCCGGGGAACAGAGCAAGGCCGGTCTCTAAGCGAGGCAGGTGGGAGCCCGGCTTCCCGCCCCGCCCGCCCTCTGGGCTCCGGAGGCCACTTTGCCTGCAGCGCCCCCTGGTGCACGTGGCGGGCTCGTCCCCTCCGGGCCGAGGACCGGGCTCCTGGAGAGGCCTGCGAGGGCGCACCTGGGACAAATGAGCCCGTTAACAAGGCCACACAGCGAAGCGTCGGGAGGCGGAATCGCGCTGGTTCGTTGCAGGGCAGCGCAGCCGGGAAGGCGGGCTCAGAGGCCCGACTGTGACTTGGGTATCCGACCACCTGGCCCGCCTCCCAGCCCTGTGACCCCGGGAGCCCGGGATCTCTCCACCTTGGGTGGAAAACAAAAATGCCACTGCTCACAGGTCGCTTGTGAGGCGGACAGGAGCCGGTTCGGGTGACGTGCGCAGCTCGGTGGCCCCACAGAACGAGCCTCAGTGAGCACACGCGTGTCCCAGCCCGGCCGCGTGTCCACACTCGCAGATGCACACTGCGTGACTGACCCACCCAGGAACGCTGGAGGGTCCCTGCGTGCTGGGCCTCAGTGTCCCAAGCGGGGAAGGGAGGGGACTCACCTCTGTGTTTGCAACAAAGGCCTGCACCCCCCGGCCACGGGAGCCTGGCTCCTTCACCCACGGTGTCTGCCAGGCACTCGGGGCCGCGAGCCCCCCTCCCGGAGCCCCCATCTGGGTGGGGGTCCCTGGGGGGCCCCGCTCTAGATCTGTGCAGAGTGGCAACGCACGGCGGAGCGAGGGGTGACCGGCCCCAGGCACGGAGGGAAACCTCTCAGAGGAGGCGGCTTACAACGCTGGAAGGTTCCAGAATGTTCTCTCTCCACTGAGAGTATTTTTCTCTCCAGAGCACAAGGCTGCAGGCAGCACACACGCCTGCAGAGAAAGAGAGCTCGCCTTTGATCTGGCCGAGTTTTACCTTTTTAATCTCAGCTCAGAAGCGCAGCCTGAAGGCAACCGAGGAGCTGCCCCCCTTCGCAGTCCTGCCGCTGCCAAAGGAGAATTAAAATTCATTGGGGATTTTTCTTCAGATCTGCATTGTGCTCACTATATCAGCTGTTGGGATTTGGCAACAGTATTTAGAAAATGCCTAATGCCCAGTTTAAGTCTTCAGGAGTTGGGGCGGGGGGCAGGGAGAGGCGTTTATTGAAGAATCCTGTTTCCCTACAGCATCACCAGAAGGCCAGAGGCTCCGAGGACCCGGAGAAGCGAAGGTTTCTCCACAGTGAGCGCCAGACACTGGCTGCACCTTCGGGATCCTGGTGCCCCCAGTTCCGCTTCCAGACTCTTGGTGGCTTCTAGCCTTGGGGACATCATTTAACCTTTCCGGCCTCGATTTCCATACCCTCTTGTTTCATGAACGTCACTGGAGTGCACTGTGTGCAGGCGCTTTGCCTGCGGAATGCAGACCCTGCACACTGGGAGTTCGACCGCATCAGTGTGGGACGTGTCACTGTTCACAGGAGCTTACAGGCCTGTGCTGAGTACACTGGTGTTCTGGAAACTTCTGAGAAGGGGCTCAGACGTGTCCTGAGAAGACTGCCCAGCTCCCTTTACCTGGTGGGAGTCAGGGTACGAGCCCTGTGAAGCTTTGGGGGTTCGGGGGGCCTCTCCCCTTGTCAGTGAGGTTTACTGCCCACCTGTAGCGCTGATTGAAACACCCCAGGGGGTGGGGGGGGTGCTCACGCTCAGGGAAACAGCAGCGAAGGGGCCCTGAGAAGCCCAAGTCCCAGCCAGGCAGGACGCCAGCCTCTGGGCAGAGGAGCCCAGCCTGGGCTGGGGAGGTATGGAGGCCAAACTGACATCTCCCCTTCTGCAAAGCTGGCCTGGCCAAGGGGGTGGGTGAGTGGCCGCAGTCTCAGCTGTCCCTGTCACACAGCCAGAGCTCTGCACAGGAGACCCCTGCCCCAAGCGGGTAAGGGGATGCTTTCAAGTGCTCTGCTTTGGGGGTACCAGACTCCTGGCTTCTTTCCATGCCCCACTGGGATCTTCGAGCCCCTCCATCATATTCATGCCCCCAGCCCGACCCCCACTCCCACTAGGCCTTGGAAGAAAAGTGCCCCTGAAGCCTGGTCCTCTGGGAGCCTCCAGGATTCTGGCTCCGGGGGTCTGTGTCTCCGTGGCTGGGGTCAGACCAGCGCGGGACTCGACCTTGCCTTTCATGTGTGCTCCGACTGCCCCAGCGGCCCAGGTGGTCCTCACCACCTCCCTTCCCTGTTCCCGGCACAACCCACAGCCTGACCTTCTAAGCCAACCATCCCTCCCCTTGGGAAATGCCTCCTTTCCAGATGACCTCGTCTGCCTGGACCCACCAGCTAGAGGGGAAGATGGACCCTGACAGCAAAATTCAGCCGGCCCAGGGGCCTGAGGTCTGGGCCACCTTGTGTGTCAGAGGCTTTGCAGCCTCCACTTAGCACGAATTATTTAATGCAAACGTTTTACTGAAGTACAACACATACAGAGAAAAGTACAGGAATCCTAAGCAAACAGCTCAAATTCCACAATCACACGGAACAACCCACGCAGATCAGGAGTGGAGCAGAAGCGCCCCCCTGTGGCCCCTTGGGGTCACTGCTCCCACCAGGGTACCCACTAGGGCACCGGGGATCAGGTCTCCTGGCTTACACTTTGCGCAGATATGGTCCCCTGCGTGTTCTGTTTGTGAGACGTAGATGATGAGTGTGTCTGTAGACACAATTTGTCCTTCACTGCTGATGGGCAGTAGGGTGGTCACAAGTCCTGCTGCTCTCTGGGCATTCCGGCGTCTGCCTTTTGGTGAACATATGTACCTGCATGCGGAGTGTGTGCCTGGGGTTGAGGTGCTGGGCCGTGGGGTGGGTGTGCTTTATTGTGACGCCATTGATGGTAGGATTGTCATCTGTTTCATTACCTGCCATATCCCCAGCACCTAGAATTGTGCCTGGGATATAGCAGGTGCTCTGTAAATATCTGTTGAAATGAATTTTAACTGGGTTGGGCTGGGGGAGTAGAATAATACGAATTATTGTCTTACATATCTTCAAAAATATTTATAACATACTACGCTAATTTATAATCTGAAAAATATATATAACTCCTTTTTCCTCCATATGACCAAAAAAAAGGATAAAGTTTGGTTTTTCAGGAGTTTGTGCTTTTTCCTGAATCTGATGTTGCAGTTTTGGATCCTCATGGGGGGAATGATATTGATGATTCACCCAGTCCCTTCCTTTGGTTTTGGAGGTGTTGGGTGGTGTTGGATCCTAGGATGCCAGCGGAGCACTGAGATGCCATTGCATGCCCAACCTTCCTGCAGAAAATGCCTGCACAGCCCTCCTGGGCCCACTGGTAAATCTACTGGCCCCAAGGAACCAACAGGAACACTCTGCCTAGCATTTGCCCTCTGCAGGCATTGCGGCATAGCCTGGGACTTCAGGTCCACACGCCTCTGGCCTCAGCTCCACCCACTCTCTCTGCAACCACAGGGTGTGGCCCCACTCAGGGCCCTGGCAGTCCAGGGGGCCAAGCCTCTTATTGCCTGGATAGGGTCATGAACACAGAAGTGGGTGCCAATGCCCTCGCTTCCCGTAAGCCACAGAGAACATCTGTCCTCCGTGATGCCCTCGAGGCTCCCGTCCCTGTGCCGCCTGAGCAGTCTCGCTCTGATCTTGCTGCACCGGGACGGTGGACGATCTGCCAGTGTCTCAGAGGCCTGGGGATGACCCCAACACCCAGCAAAGAACTTCCTGGCACATGGGAGAGAGTGAGGTTTGGGGGCAGAGGAGTGAGAGGACGTTCACCCCCCGTGACTGGCTGCCCAGCAAAGGACAGCAGAAGGCCAGGAAGGTGGTGGCAGTGAGAAGGAGGGAACCAGCTCAGAAGCTCCATGGTTTCAGGCCCTGGACTCTGTTGGACACAGAGAGAGTCACTTAGTGAAGGGGATAATGGTGTCAATCATCTCGTGTTCAGCGAAGGTCAACCTGTCCGGTGACAAGACTACCTATGTCTGCCAGACAGGGCACCCTTTCCAGGCACTGAAGGGGTTGAGACATCACGATGCAGTCCGAGGGCTGCTTGTTGTACCTGAATCAGCACCTGGTGACACAGCCCGTCCCGGCTATGGAGAGGTCTGACAAATGATCCATCGTTGCCCTGAGACGTAGGACTGTCAGACAACACGCAGTGTTTGCAGGTGGAAGTTGAGGGGCTATAGCCACAGTGCCAGGAGAGGTGTACGGTCAGGAGGGACCCCGAGAAGCGATGGGACCAGGGCAGTTGATTCTTATAAGCTGAGTGACTTTGCACAGCTGGGACGGCCCTCAGAGATGAGCCAGTCCAGGTGCTTCCTGAGTTCAGAGGCACCATCCACATAGACTGCAGTGTGAACGGGCCTGGAGTAGGGCAGCTCTGCCACCCTGGCCTTGGGGGTCAAAGAGATACCTGTTCTATGCAGGTGGACTCCGTGTGTTCAGAGACACAACCACGCCCTCTCAGGGACCTCGGCTGCCGGAGCAGGGGTGACCTGTGAGACCTCTCAGAGAGGACATGCGAGAGTAGTTCAGTTCAGCTCCAAGTTTGAGGCTACATTCTGCATATTTACTTGGACTAGTTTCTCCCTTTAACTGAATTTAGATCTCTCTTATGAAATTGCTTTGTATTGCTTTGTCCCCATGGCCTTGACTTGGGATTTGCGATTTTTTTTTTAAGTGAGCTCCACAAAACGATCTAGAAGAATTGTGCTTGGAAATGGAAGGTGCTCCCCAGCCCCTGCAGAGGAGATGCATCGCAACTTTCCAGCAAAGGGACCTGGCGCCACCTGCTGGTCCCTGGGGTTGTCCCTCCTGCACCATAACCACGCCCCCCAGGAAGTTACCCTAGGGAACCTTGACCCTTGGGCCGGAACTTGGCAGGAGCGGTCTTGCAAATTCACAGCGTTCCACCAGCTCAAACAAAATCAGCCAGCCCCAAACAAACAAAGAACTGATAGGCACAGAGGTCCGTGGCATTTCACAAACTTGCACATTTATTCATTGCAGTGTTCATTCATTTGTCTTCCCGGGCCATGCTAGGAGCTGGAAATGGAGACAAGACCCAGACATGGACCTTGTCTTTGAGTGGTGCACCAACGTGGAGCGGCAGACTCGGGACATCCATTCCACACATGGTAAGAAGGCAGCACCACAGGATGCCAGGGAGCTTGGAGAAGGAGCAGCCTCTCACCCTCCCTGGGTGCCAGTGGCTGGGAAGCTTCCCAGAAGGGGTGACATGTAGTCTTAGACTTAAAGGGCAAGTGTCAGCCAGGCAGGGTGGGAGCAGGCGTTCTAGGCGAAGACAAACAGAGAGAAAAGCTTCATACAAGACACCTGAAGCACCTTGGGATGGCCGGAGCTCAGAGGGCGAGCCCAGCGGCCTGGGGAAGGCATTTGGACTTCATGGTGCAGCCATGGAGCCAGCAAAGTTTGATTTGTGCCATCATACATGGCCGGAGGGACCCTTTGGCCTGGCTTCTCATTCTCAAAGGAATCCACGGTTGGACTTTGCAGGTCATCTCCAAATGAGATTCAAAATGTAATCACAAGGATGTGCAGCAGGGTAGGAAGATGTGCTGTTCATAAACCTTTTTTGGACTTGGACCAAGTCACATGGCTTGTAGAGTCCTATAATAACAACAACAACAAAATCTTCTATTACTTTGTGACTAGCACAATAGATAAAATTATAGTTTTTAATTTAAAGCATCAATTCTGTTAAAAGTAAACATTTAAGGGGCGTGGTGGCTCAGGCCTGTAATCCCAGCACTCTGGGAGGCTGATGCGGGAGGATTGCTTGAGCTCAGGAGTTCGAGACCAGCCTGAGCAAGAGCGAGACCCCCGCCTCTACTAAATATAGAAAAATTAGCTGGGCATGATGGCTCATGCCTGTAGTCCCAGCTGCTTGGGAGGCTGAGGCAGGAGGATCGCTTGAGCCCAGGAGTTTGAGGTTGCTGTGAGCTAGGCTGACACCACGGCACTCTAGCTTGGGCAACAGAGTGAGACTCTGTCTCAAAAAAAAAAAAAAGTAAACATTTAAAATCTATCATGACCTTGTAACCCTGCTTTAACATGTCTTTGTTTTTCAGTATTAAAAAAAATAAAATAAAGAGGGGGCCTGGGCCTCTCAGCCTCCGGAAAGCTCTGGGGAAGGAAGACATGGAAGGAACAACAGGAGGCTGCTGCAGTAGCCCAGGCCTGACATGCTGGAACCTGAGCCAGGATTTATTTTGGCTGGAGAGGAGAAAATGTCATTTAGGATTCAAATTTGGTAAGATTTGGTGATTGATTTTGTGAAAGGGGAAAAAAGTTGTTTAGAATCCCCACTATGCCTTCTAACAAGGGCAGATCTGGTAACGACAGCATCTTTTGTTTGGAGAGCATAAAGTCAACATGCTTGGTGTTCTGCTTTTGGCAAAGTTATAGGCACTGGCAGGGATGGAAGGCGGGAGAACGGGTGTTTGGAGAAGCAGGGCAGAGCCAAACTGCTCAACCAAGGGAGGGGAGACGGACATGAGTCAGGGGGGGTTCCAGAGGCTGCAGGAGCCAGCTGTGCTGCGGGGCTGCCGGCAGGGGTCTCCACGAGCCAGTGCTCTGGGTGTGGACGGCCCAGAAGATACCCTGGGAGAGAGGACATTCCGTGGGACAAGAAGCTGCGGGGGCCGGGCACAACACAGACCTTTCTCCCAGCCCCGCATCTGTCCAGGCCAGACATCCCTCTTTCTGCGGCACGAGGTAAAGCAGGTTCTCTCTCAGGAATGAGGAGAGCGTGGAGACCTGCTGAGGTTGGTGCAATGACAAAAGCTGCCTGGGGACCCAGCCCTGGGGGAGAGGATGTCCTGGGTCACTGGAGACAGTGTCAGGGATGACACTGGGAATGCCAAGACACATCAGCTGTCCCAGACCATGCCAGTGTCGGGGAAAGTGAAGTGAGCACCTTAATAGGCAGGGAGGAGTGAGTCCTGCTTCACCGACCGGGCGCCCAGGCTCCCTGAGTGCCCGGAGAATTTCTGGACGTCCCCAGGGTGCCTGCGTGTCTTATGGCCTGCTGCTGGGGAATCACTCCACGGCTCCCAGAGAGCCAGCGCCAGGGGTCATTTTCCTTTGTGCCACCTCCAAAGGGGGAGTTTCCTAGTAGCCTGCTTGTGCCCCAAAGTCTCCCAGCCCCCTGTCCTCCTCCAAGGAATCAAACGTGAGTCCACAGGGGCAGGCAGGGGAAACCTGAGACAGCGTGGCTGTGCCATGCCCAGCGTGGCCTCCCGGCATAGACCAGGTGCAAACGTGGTGTTGTGCCTGCCCCTCTTAGCCTGGCTGCCATCTGCACAGACAGGAGGGCGTCCTGGGCCCCGGTTGGTGCAGGGAGGAGAAGAGATAAGCCCTTGTACTCCTCTGGTCTCCTTGGCGACATTGACTTGGGTAGATGCTAGAACTGAGCGCTCAAGCCTATGCCTGTGGCCTTGACACGCTGCACTTGTTAAAGGCGAAACTTGACTAAGTGCAGCTTACCTGTGCCGTCTCCCCTCCCCCTCCACAGCCCCTCTCTGCCCAGTGAATTTCTGAGGCATTTTTAATTGAAAAATGGATATAAAAATAAAGTAAATTGGAAGTAGGGAGGAATGAATAGTTGGAGCATGGAGGATGTTTAGGACAGTGAAACTATTCTGTATGATACTACAATGGTGGCTGCATGTCATCTTACACCTGTCCAAACCCACAGGATGCGCAACACCAAGAGTGAACCCTGGTGTCAGCTATGGACTATGAGTGATAATGATGTGTCGATGTAGGTTCATCCATTGTCACAATGTACCACCACTCTGGTGGGGAATGTTGATAGTTGGGGAGATTGTGTGTGTGTGGTGCGGATGATGAGTTTTGTGGGGAATTCTGTTCTTTCCATTCAATTTTGCTGTGAACCCAAAACAGCTTAAGATAATAAAGTCTATTAATTTTTTTAAAATTGCATTAAAGATTTTAAAGTAAAAATCAAAAGATTGAACTTTCATAAACATTGGTTTTTTACTCTAGCTCTAAAGAATTGCAAGAAAAAATTTTTGTCTTATATTTATTTAAAAAACCTACATTTTCATTAAATTTTCAATTAATAACTAAACTGCAAGGCACTGTTGTAGACTCTGAGATTTCATCAGTACACAGGAAGTCTGAGGTAATTTGGATGTTTGTCCCCCCAAATCTCATGTTGAAATTTGATACCCAGTGTTGGAGATGGGGCCTGGCGGGAGGTGTTTAGGTCATGGGGCATGGGGGTGGATCCCTCATGAATGGCTTGGTGACATTAGAGGTAAGGAGTGAGTTCTCGCTCTTAGTTCACAGGAGAGCTGGTTGTTTATTTATTTTTATTTTTATTTTTTTTGAGACAGAGTCTCGCTCTGTTGCCTTGGCTAGAGTACAATGGCATCATCATAGCTCACTGCAACCACAAACTCCTGGGCTCAAGTGATCCTCCTGCCTCAGCCTCCCAAGTAGCGGGGACTACAGGCATGTGCCAACGTGCCTGCCTAATTTTTCTATTTTTGGTAGAGACAAGGTCTCACTCTTGCTCAGGCTGGTCTCATACTCTTGACCTCAAACAATCCTCCCACCTCAACCTCCCAGAGTGCTAGGATTATAGGTGTGAGCCAACTCGCCCAGCCGAGCTGGTTGTTTCAAAGAGTGTAGCATCACCTCCCTTCTCTTTTGCTCCCTCTCTTGTGGTGTGACGTACCGGCTCCCTCCTTGCCTTCTGCCATGAGTAAAAGCTCCCTGAGCCCCCACCAGAAGCCCATGCTGGTGCCATGTTTCCTGTACAGCCTGCAGAACTATGAGCCAAATAAACCTCTTTTCTTTATAAATTACCTCACCTCACGTATTCCTTTATAGCAACACAAAATGGACTGAGACAAAGGCCCTCCTCTTTTCCCTTGTGGAGCTTTCATTCTAGTGGAGAAGAGAAGATAAATAAATTTGTAAATAATTGAGGTAATTACAAATTGGTAAGTTCTATGGAGAAAACAAACACTGAGTTGAATGACAGGCCAGCTGGGGGCACTCCCACTGAATATTGCTTGATCTGAGAGGCCTGGGGGGCTGGCAGTAGCTAAGGCTGCAGTGACAAGAAGGAGCAATTAGTGCAAAGGCCCTGGGGCTAGGAGCCAGTGTGAATGGTGGGGAAGAGTGAGGGAGAGGCCTTTGAGATGATGTCAGAGGCAGGATGCTATAGGTCTGCTCAGGAGGGTCAATTTCCTTCTGTTTTATGGGAGGCTGTTGGAGAGGTGTTTGTTTAACAGCTTTGTTGAGATATAATCCACACGCCACACAATTCACTCAATTAAAGTACAGTACAATTCAGCGGTTTTTAGTATATTCACAGATTGGTGCAACCATCACCACAGCAAATTTTAGAACATTTTCATCACGCCACAGAGAAGCCCCATACCCTTTATCTATCACCTCCTGTCCCTTTGTCCTCCCGACCCTGGCCCTAAGCACCCACTAATCTACTTTCTATCTCTATAGATTTCCTTAGTCCGAACTCTCATATGAACGTAATCATATAATACGAGGTCTTTTGTGTCTGTCTTCTTTCACTGTTTTCAGGGTGATCCATATTGTAGCATGTGACAGTGGTTCATTCCTCTTAATGGCTGAATAATAATCCCACTGTGTGGATATGACACGTTTTGTTTATCCATCCGTCAGTTGATGAATATTTGTTTTCACCTTTTGATAATTATGAGTAACGTTTCTATAAACATTCATGCACATGTTTCCTGGGGACGTGTCCTTTCATTTTTCTTGCGTATACACCTAGGAGTATAATTGCTGGGTCCTACGGTCACTCTGTTTAGTGGTTTGAGGAGCTGCTAGAATGTTCTCCAAAGCAGCTGCAACATTTTACATCCCTCCAGCCAGAGTAGGAGGGTTCCAATTTCTCCACGTCTTCGCCAACACTTGTTATTCTCTGACTTTCTGATTCTAGCCATGCTGGAGGGAATGAAATTGTCTCTCATTGTGGTTTTGATTGACATTTCTCTAATAATTAATGACATTGAGCATATATTCATGTGCTTCTCTGCCATCTGTATATATTCCTTGGAGAAATGTCTATTCAGATCTTTTACTTATTTTTAAATTGGACTATTTTTATTATTGAGCTTTAATCGTTCCTTATACATTCTAGATACAAGTCCATTCCCAGGTATACGATTTGCAAATATTTTCTTCCATTCTGTGGGTTGTCACTTCCTTTTTGGTGTTCTTTGGAGCACAAAGGTTTTAATCTGATGAAGTCCAAATTGGTTATTTTTACTTTTGTGGCCCATTGGAAGGGACTCTGCAGTGGCTGTCTGGCTGCAGGGAAGTTACTGGAGTGTGCTTGTGTCAGCACCACCAGTGAGGATGTGTCAAAAATAAGACTAGGCAGAAGTTGAATTGTGACATGGTGGCTACGAGGGCCTCAGTGGACCCCACAAGGGGCTGAAAGCTGGGGTAGCCCTTCAGAGTTGTCCTAAATTGAGACAAAAAGGGCAGTGCTTTGTATCCCCAAATTAACCAGTCATGGAGTGTGGGCTGCCCCCAGGGAGGGGGCATGAGCTTGGGGGAGGCTACTCTTTTTAGCCAACAAAGAGACACAGCCTTGAGGTGACAGCAGCCAACACTCTCAGCGGCTGGGGAGTGAGTGTGCATCCTGACACGGGATCCAGGTGCAGGCCACAGCATCCACTCCAGCAGGCAGCCGTCACTGTGGACTCTGAGAGGCTACTGCAAAGTCCATCAGAACCAGCGCGGTAACGGCTGTGGGAAAATGGAAGAAAATGTTGGCAGATTTTGAACATGTTTTGGTGCTAGAACTGTCAGAACCTGCTAGTGAGTGTTGGAAGTGAGTGATGGACAGACAGCCAATGAGGTTTTTGGTTCCAGCAACTGGATGGTGGTGTCGTGATGCAAATGAGAAAGTGTTTGATGGGAAAGGAGGTACTGAATAGAGATTTCCTTCTTCCCAACCTTCTCCCACTTTATCCTGAAGATCATGCAGAGCCAGGACAGGGTTTTAAGGAAGCTTTAGAACTAGCATCCTGGAAGACCATGCATTAGAGGCAGTGAGAGACTAGAGGCATGATAAAGCATTAGCAATTGCCTGCTATATCCCTGAGTGGCAAATAATGAGGATGGTGCTAGTGCAGATGAGAAGAGGGGAACTACTTAGTGGCAGGTGGGCTTGGCTGTCGCCAATTAGACTAAACCCTTGGGTTTTGTTCCTTGGATGCCTTGGCATCAGACCTTTAACCTCTGAAACACAAGAAAGATTGAGCAAGATGATTTGTACAGACCATCTCTGCTTCTGGAGAAATGAGCCACAGCACATCATCCGGCATAGTCTAGTCCTAGGCCAGATTGATACAAACAAACCCAGGACACGAGAGTGTTCTAAGACAAGCCCCGGACACGTCACAGGGATACAGGGCATAAAGCTCTCCACGACCTGTAGCGAAGGTCCAGCTAGACAGCTGGCATCGCAGGACAGTCAGAAAGGGGATGGGGGGTCCCCTCTGTCCACAGGAAGCTGCACTCACAGCTAAAGCAGCAACATCCATAACAAAGGCTCAGCCTCAGACCTCACTTTTGCAGTGGCCGCCATAGCTTTCTGGTTTTAGCTTTGCCTGGAAAATTTTCAGATTATTTAGGAACGTAAAGCCAGACCAGAACATAGAACCAAATGCTACGGAGTCAGTGCTTGAGCTGCCTAATTGATTCATTGGATGACATAGAGGGTGGAGATATTACCCTACTAAATGCCTCCTTATGGAAGTTTCCTGATAAGTAACATATGCCCACTTATCTCTGTTTGCTGTGCTACATTAAAAATCATTTATGATTGCCCTTGGCTGGGATCTTTAAAGCCACAGAAACAACCCTGCAGAGAGAAATGTGCTGAATTCGCCAACAATGCTTCCTCCTCCTAGATGTTTACTTAGCATGAACTCAGATACGGCTGAGGGAAGTCACCACCCAACCACACAGCCGGAGGCCTCCAGGGGAAACTGGGGACCAGTCCCCCCCCCCCCGACTCCTCTTTCTCTTCTCTCTACCCCCTTGCCTTCCCAGCTGTTATTCATTTATTCGACACTCACGTATGGGTATGTGGTGCCTGTGTCGGGCACTCTGTCAGTCCCTAGGAGGAGGAAAAATCAACTCCATCTCGCCTCCCACTGGCTTACAGTGCCACAGTAGGGACACGGGAAGCCGGAGACAAAGGTGGGCTTTGGAAGCCGATGAGGCTGTGATTAATGCCAACTGAGAGGAAAGAGAAAGGAGCAGGAAGGGGACAGATTTCAGCCAGGCTGTAAAGGACAGGCAGGATTTCAACATCAGAAAGGTGGGAAGAGGGCATTCTAACCTGTGAATACATTTCCAACTCCTTAACAAAGTAAAACTCCAAAGGCTGTTTGAAAACATGACCTTAAAACTCTTTGACACTCTTCACTGAGGGGCAGGGTCTATGTCCCCTTTCCTTGGATCTGGGCCCTATGACCTCCTTGCCCAATGTTGGTTCCCAGGCCTCAAGCTGGCAGCTTCCTCTTCCTGATGCTCACACTCGGAACTCAGCTTCCAGGCGAGAGAGGACACCCCAACTGGCCCACGAGAAGAGACCTCGGGGAGAGGCACGTGCAGCTGTTCTGACCACCGGCCCCTGCTGAGGTCCCGGCAGCCAATGTCAGCAACAATTTCCAGATGTGTGAGTGAGCTGGGCTGCAAACGGCTCCAGCCTCCAGGCCACCCCAACTAATGCCACGCAGAGAACTTCTCCGGACACCAGCGTCCCCTTCAGTAAGATGACAATAGTAATATGTAACGTGACACGATACGTGGAGTGCCCATTGCTAAAGACCTCAGGGGCACAGCTGCAGGCGGCACGGAGAGGCGTCTCGGCTTGCCACAGCGAGGGGGCACTCAGGGAACTGCAGAGTAACCCTCCCACACAAAGGAAGAAGCAGGATTTCTAGACAGTCTTGGAGAGGGAAGAGTACAGGGAACATTTAAGTGAAGTAGTGTTTTAATAGGCTCAAAGCAAAACAGGACTGTGTATAACAGCATTAATGTCAACCCTGGGCTACAAAGTGGATTTAGGTTTCCTTGGAACCATGAAGTTAAGATGAACATGCAATGTCGTGTCCAGAAAGCCCTGAGCTGGGAATTGAGGCTTCTTCTCAGTGTCCAAATGACTCGGGTCCTTCAGAAAAGAGGGGGATATTCCATTCTTATTCTATATATCTCCAGCAGCCACATTTCTAACAGTCTGTGCTTTTAAGGAGTAAGATTTTCAGCACTGTAACGTTTTGTTGTTGACAAAAGCAGTGTTAACAGGTTCGCGTATGTGAGGCCTGGCATATGGTGAACGCTCAGTGATGGCTTCTCCCGTTCCTCACCCCTCTCTCCTCCTCTTCTCTCGCTCGCTTTCAGCCTAAGCGTCTTCTCCTGCCCACTCCCTGGCAAGGCGAAGGCCCACGAGGTACCCAACAACCACCGGAGCTGACGCACCCAGAAAGGAGAGGAAACCCCCAGAGTAGAAGCCTCCATCTGTTCACAAGAGCCAAAAGGTGGAACAACCCAAGTGTCCACCAGCAGAAGAATGGATCAAGAAACGTGGTCTCTCCAGGCAGTGGAATGTAATTCAGCCTTAAGAAGGACAGAAATTCTGGCACATGCTACAACATGGATGAACCTTAGAAACATTATGCTAAGTGGCATAAGCCACTCACAAAAGGACAAATCTGAGGTGTCCAGAGTCATCACGTTCACAGAGACAGACAGTAGGATGGTGGTTGCCAGGGGCTAGAGGAAGCGGGGAATGGGGGGTTCGTGTTTAATGGGGCACAGTTTCCATTTGGATGATGAAAAAGCTCTGCAGGTGAAGGTGCTGATGGTTGCACAACAAGGTGAATATACTTAATGCCACTGAACTGTACCCTTAAAAATGCTAAAGTGATAAATTTCATTTTATGTGTATTTTCCCAATTTTTTTAAAAGCCTTCACCTGCCTGTTCCCTGTTATGAGCAAGACCCTACTCTGCCTGTGACCTGAGCCTCCGAATGGACCAGAAGGTCCGGAGAGGAGGTGGTGCCTGTCTCCCAGGCACCCCTGGGAAGACGTGCGTGTCCCCTGGTTGGGTCTGCCCAGTCCTCTTTGTTGGTTGTTAGCCCAAATTCTTCACTGTGGGAACATTAAGCATGTATTAGTTAAAGTAAAGCTAAACTGCCAGGGCAAATGATTTTAAAGTATGATGGCTTAAAACTCCAGAATCTTATTTCTCTCTAACGTAACAGCCACACAGTGAGTGGTCCAGGTCAGTGCACAACACTGATCTTCCTGGTCATTCTAGATTTGGGTTCCTTCCATGTCACTGCTCCAGCATCCCCGAGGGCACTGTGGTGGCCTGCATGGTAGAAGCTGAGGTGCCCCGTGTCTAAGCACCAGCTGGTGGGAGGAGGGAGGAGACACCCAGGGTAAGTAGTTGTATCACTTCTGCTCTCATTCCATTGCCAAGGCGTGGACAACTGCCAGGGCAGGTGGGGATGTCGTGTAGCAGGCAGTGTGTACCTGACTATAATTCTGTCACTGCAGACGAAGAAGAGAAAGGATTTTGATGGTTCACAGTCTCTGCCACAAGCCCTAAAACAAGAGTCACTCTCAACATTGGTGGTTGGGGACAGTTCTTTGCTCCAATCCGGAAAGATAGTCTGGGTGACCAGAACTCAGAATTGGCACCTGAGAGTCTCTTGGAGTTAGATGGAGGAGGTTTGCAGCCACAACTCTGCCTGCTGTGTAGTAACAGAGTCACCATCGGCTATGAGGTATGAAGCAAGTGACTTTTTGCTAATAATATGAAGTACTCACATCTGCAAACCATTGGCTAATTTATCTAAATTAGAGAGTAATTAAAGTTAGCCTTTTAATAACATCCCTTTTATTTATGAAAAGCCAGCTGGGCTTCCTGAGCAGAAGACAAAGTTAGAGTGATGCCTGGGAGGTTGGAGGTGCCATGGGCGTGTTTGCACATGTGAATTGTGTTCCTGTGGACGTCAGCAGAGAACTGTGAATGTGGAGGATTGGAGGAATAACACAAGTCTTGTGGGAGGCAGCAGACTATGGGGAAAGAGCTTGAATCTGGAAATCAAGGAATGTGGTTCTGGTCTTTGATATGCCATGAACTAAGTTGAATGAGGATGTTTCTTGAAAGCCTGTAATGTGCTGAGCACACACTGTGTAAGTGTCCTTGGGCAGGTCACCTGACTTCCCTTCCTGGAGAGCCACCTCCACTCCTCCCACCATAAAATAGAAGGTTCAGGTCGTATCCTCAGAGGTCTTCCTCAGCTCTGCCGTGAACCCATCCTGCGGAGGAGAAGCTGGCCCACTGCGATCTCGGAAAGCGAGATGACTGGACCAGAGGAAGGCTTCGTGAAGAAAGAGCCACAGTCACTCATGTGCCCTTCCTGGCAAGAGCGCACAGCATGAGTCCAATCGAAAGAAAACTTCCAATAAGCCCAAACGAAGAATGTTATATTTTAAAAAGTGGGAAAAAGAGACTGTATTCTTCCAAAGTGCCAATGCCATAAAATGCAAACAAAGGCCACAGAAATGTTCCAGATTAGTACAAGCTAAAGAGACATGATATCATAATTCAACACCTGACTCTAGACTGGATCCTGTAAAAGAAGGAGAAAAAATGTTTTGTAAAAAAGGACATTAATGGGTCAACTGACAAAATTAGATGAAGTATTGTATCAATGTTAAATTGAAGTTGACACCTGCACTGTGGTTATGTAAGAGTATAACCACACACACACTCACATACTCACACACATACACACACACTCACACACACACACACTCACACAAAGAAAGAGAGCAAATGATAAAGCAATTGGTTAGTAATCAGTAACTGGGAAAAGGATATATGGGCATTTTTTTGTACTATTTTTATTCTTGTAACTTGTCTATAAGTTTGAATTCTTTCCAAATAAAAAGTTATGTTTAAATTTCCTTTCCAGTCCTTAAATATCTACCCAAACTGTGGTCAGTGTCAGAAATTCCCATACTTGGAAATATATTCCAAGTATACATGTATATGTTACGGGTTGGCTTGTGTCCCTAACCGCCAGTACCTCGGAATGTGACCTTATTTGGAAATAGGACGATTGCAGATGTAATTAAGATGAGATCATACAGGAGTAGGACAGACCTTTGTTCCCATATGTCTGGCATCCTCATAAGAAGAGGAGAAGAGACACAGGTACACGGACACACAGACACACAGGGAGAAAGCCATGTGATGACGCAGGCAGAGATCAGAAACCTGTGTCTACAAGCCGAGGAACGCCCAGGACTGCTGGAAAACCATGAGAAGCTGGAAGAGACCAGGGAGGATTGCCCTAGCTTTCAGAGACGGTGTGGTCTGCCGATCCCTAGATTTCAGACTTCTGGCCTCCAGGACTGTGAGATAATTTCTGCTGTTTTCAATATATGACACCTTGTATGACAGACCTAGGAAACTACTCCAGTGGCCATCTTCCACCATGTGGATTCAGTAGAAGAAAGAATGACACAGATGGAGAGGTGAGTGATGGTGAGCTGGCATCTCAATTCCTGGTACCTGTCACTTCCTGGTCTGGTCTGTGCCTGAAGACGGGCTACACTCCTGCCCTTGGGCTCTGTGAGACAGTCCGGTCCTTACCACGCAGTCCTCTTATTCTATTTAAGTGAGCTTGAGGCTGGGCGTGGTGGCTCACACCTGTAATCCCAGCAGTTTGGGAGGCAGAGGTGGGATCACTTGAGCCTAGGAATTTGAGACTAGCCTGGGCAACATAGCAAGACCCTGTCTCCACAAAAATAAGAAAAATTAGCTGGGCGAAGTGATATATACCTGTAGTCCCAGCTACTGGGGAAGCTGAGGCAAGAGGATCACTGGAGCCCAGGAGTTTCAGGCTACAGTGAGCTATATAATTACACCACCACGCTCCAGCCTGGGCAACATAGTGAGACCTTGTCTCTTTAAAAAAAAAAAAAAAACAAGATTGACCCAGATATTGCTTATAATCAATACTAATAATGGGTACAGTGGTCAGTACAAAATCACTTACAACAGAAAAAGAAAGGAAACAAAATGTCTGACAATTGAGGACCTTTTACATGAATTATGGTACATTCATGAGCAAGACAATTAGTCTGTCAAAGAAATCACATAATTGAAGCTTATGTTATGATGGATAAACACTTAATAAATGATTATGTTAAAAAATACTGGCACAGGCCGGGCGTGGTGGCTCACGCCTGTAATCCTAGCACTCTGGGAGGCCAAGGTGGGTGGATCATTTGAGCTCAGGAGTTCGAGACCAGCCTGAGCAAGAGCGAGACCCCGTCTCTACTAAAAATAGAAAGAAATTATATGGACAGCTAAAAATATATATCAAAAAATTAGCCGGGCATGGTGGCTCATGCCTGTAGTCCCAGCTACTCGGGAGGCTGAGGCAGGAGGATCGCTTGAGCCCAGGAGTTTGAGGTTGCTGTGAGCTAGGCTGACGCCACGGCACTCTAGCCTGGGCAACAGAGAAAGACTCTGTCTCAAAAAAAAAAAAAAAAAAAAGTACTGGCACATACATGAAATATGATCCCAATTTAAAAATACATATATCTCTTCATAGAAGAAAAAGGACTGGAAAGAGGTGCACTCCAATGTATGTGGTAGTCCTTTCTAGGAAGTGATGTTATGGGTGATGTTTATTTCTTTCTTATGCATTCGCGTATTTTCTGTCATGACAATAATGACTTCTAGAATCAGGGCGGGGAAAGGCATTCGATGGAAGGATAGTGGCTAGAACTTGGTATCCACCAAACATTGTTCTAAGAACCAGGGCCAGGACCAAGATGGGGACGTTAAGGCTCTCACTTCAGATGCAAAATTTAAGGGGGGTATAAAAGATTCAATCATCAAGAAAAATAATACATTAATGCAATATTTTTTAAAATAAAAATTAATGCAAAATTCATTATAAACAAAATCTCAAATTTTTAAATAAAGACAAGATCAGCATAACAGATTTTTCCTTTTGTCTCAGACTCCAATATGCCCAGCCAGGCGCTGCGAAGAACTTGTATGTATTAACTCTTTCAAGCTTTTCAACCAGCTCATGAGATGGGGTACAATTATTACAATATCCATTTGGCAGATATAGAAACTGAGGCCCAGAGAGACTAACTAGGTGCCTGAGGTCACAGAGCTGACAAGTGACAGGGGCAAGATTTGAGCCCAGGTAGTCTAGCAGCAGAACCCACTGAGCTATTTCTCCACATGGCCCCTGGTTGGAACTGGTTCGCTTCCAAAAAGACAGACTGCGTCGTTGGTTTCTCCTGGTTCCTGGGCCCCAAAGGCAAGTACTTTTCACCTTCACAAGGGCTGACTATTAGCTCTGAACCCCTCCCGGTACGACTGAAGAAACCCAGGGCCAGTGAGCCCCTGTGCTGTCTGTAGGGCCAGAATGAGTGGACGCCACCGGCACATAAAAGGAGAAGGAGCTCGGGTAAGTCGCCTGTCTCCAGGGGACAGTCTCTGCCCCACCCCACTTCTGGGGGGCTCTTCACGGTGCAAGACCTGCTGCTTGACCTGGCAGACTCAGAAAGGCAGACTTTCACACTCTAGCGGTCCTCCTGTGGATGGACACTTGGGTGGTCTCCACTTCGTGTCAGTAGGGGGCACAGCGCACTTTGGGAGACCCGTACACACACCTAACCGCCCAGCCGCAAGCTATTTTCAAAGTGTTGCCTAGCGAGTGATGGACTGTTTGTGTTACAGCTTAAATGCCAGCTCTGGCAAATACCTCCCGACCACAAACTGCTTACTAAAAAATACATGTAAATCCCAGGCCCGGGGGCATTTAATAGGTGACACTCGAAACACAAGGATTGTGTTAAATTATGACAAAAGGGTTGGCTAGTCTACGGAGCTGGACATGATGGTTTCTCCCTCAACAGCTATGGACCCAAGGCCTATTGTCCCCTAGATGCTGTGGGAGCACAAAAGAAATATAAAAAGCACAGTTTCCACCATCAAATGTTAGGTTTGTCAGTACACTTTGCTATAATCTAGAATGGTCTGGCGGGCTTTGAAGCTGAAAGCCAAAGTATAAAGGTGGCTTTGGCTATAAATGCAAACAGTGGAAGGGCCCACAGTTCATTCATTAATTCTCTCCTTCCTTCCTTCATTTGAGAAGTATTTACTGAATATCTACTGATTTCAGGCACTGTGCTAGGTCCCAGGGATACAAAGATGATTAGGAGAAGTTCCCTGCCTATAGGACCTCACAGTCCAATGAGGGAGGCAGGTAAATTAACAAAAAACTATAGTAAAATTGTACATGGGAGGCCAGGCGTGGTAGCTCAGGCTTGTGATCCTAGCACCCTGGAAGGCGGAGGTGGGAGGATTGCTTGAGGGCAGGAGTTTGAGACCAGCCTGAGCAAGAGTGAGACCCCATCTCTACTAAAAATAGAAAAATTAGCCAGGCGTGGTGGTGGTGCATGCCTGTAGTCCCAGCTACTCAGGAGGTGGAGGTGGGAGGATCGCTTGACCCCAGGAGTTTGAGGTTGCTGTGAGCTAGGCTGACGCCATGGCACTCTAGCCCGGGCAACAGAGAAAGACTCTGTCTCAAAAAAAATTTGTTTTAAAAGGTGTATATGGAAATTTCTATGAGATCACAGAGTAAAACAGTAACTCAGTCCACTTGAGGAGGTCTGATGGAGAAGGGGTCTGTCGGGTGGGCGGCAGAAGGCCGATGCTCCACAGGGGCAGGCTGGAGAGCAAAGCACGTAAGCATAAAAGCGCATAGTGCCTGGGGAATTGCTCATACCCAGGGGTCGATGCCACCAGTTAAGCAGCCACAGCAACCTGGAGAGACAGAAACCATGCTACTCACTTTTTTTTTTTTTTTTAGCAACATGGTGGGCTTGAGAAGCAGAAAATGAAAACATTTTACATGACCAAAGTTCCTTGTATTCTAGAACTTTGGGCACATGTTCGATATGGCTCTTTGGATGTTCAATAAATAAGAATGGAGTGGGCAAGGTTAGGTCACCAGGATTTGAGACAATTTCAGAAAGTTCCATTGGCCTTGGCTGCAAGCTGTGTCCATCAACACTAGCTCCAGGCCATTGCTCCTGCAAAAGACAGAAAGAACGTTTTCTGAAGTATAACAGACTGTGCTTCCTGTTCTTCCCTCAAAGCCTTGATCACCAACGAGAAAAGAATAAACCAGACGGTTTAAAGAGGAGGAAAGAACAATCCACAAGCCTTGATTTTTTTTTTCTAGGACAATGAACAGAGTTAGTAACTCAAATTCCCATCTCACTTCATATAATTAATAATGATGATGATGATAAATGATGTAACTTTGCATGTGTTTCCCTCACAATTTTTTATGTGGGGGTGGGGTTGTTGAGGAATAAACCAGAAGGTCTCTTTTCCATTGGTTCCTTTGTCATTTCAGCCCCCCATACTGGGTGACCGTGGCTGCAGCTCCGCTCCCCTGCCCTTTACCCCCAGCCTCCTGCCGCACCGCATGTACCCAAGAGGAGAGGAAGGCAGGCTGTCTGCCCACAGTAATAGCACTGGAGGGCCTTCCATGCTCATTGCATTCGCTCAGAAGCCAATGGAATTAGAGCCCTCAGGGAGGAGCTGGAAGGCCATCTGTCCTCGCCTCCCCTTGCACCAGCACAGGATTCTACCTGTCAGGGACAAAGGAAAAAGGGGCCCTAGACAGGTGGCACAGCACAGTCAAAGGCACAGAGACCTGAAGGTACACGGCTTTTTCTCTCAGTTGCTATATTATTTTTTAAAACTATACCTAGATCTTACAATCACAGTTACTACGCACTGAATCACTTCCTATGCGTCGAGCATGAGGCTAAGCTGCCACCGTCATTAACTTCTTAAACCTCCACAAAAACCACGCGACCTGCCCTGTCCATCTTTATGGCCCTGCCTGTTTCAGGTGTGCAGAGGCCTCCCTGACCACACCCTCTAAAGCTGTCACCTCTCCCCTGACTCCCATATTTTCTATTGCAGCGCTTTGTTTTTCTCCCTCTTATCAGTTTAGTTTCTCACGGATGTTTTGACAAATTACCACAAACTCAATGGCTTAAAACAATGTGAATTTATCTTACAGTTCTGTAGGTCAGATGTCCAACATGAGTCTCACTGGGCTACAGTCAAGGTGCTGGCAGGGCTGTGTTCCTTCCGGAAGCTCTAGTGTGGTGTCTGTTTCCTTCTCTCCCAGCTCTAGAGGCATCTGCATTCCTGCCTCACAGTCCCTCCTCATCTTCAGAGTCAGCAGCAGCAGGCTGCGTCCCCTCCCGCTGCCATCTCTCTGCCCTCTCCCTCCTGCCTTCCTCTTCCACTGTCAGGGACCCTGGAGATTACAGGGCCCCCCCCCCAGGTAATCCAGGATAATCTCCCTATTTTCAGGTCAGCTGATCAGCAATCAATGCTTCATTCCATCTGCCAGCTGAATTCCCCTTTGCCATGGAATGTAACATAGTCCCAAATTCTGGGGGCTGGGACATGGACATCTTCAAGGTCCCATTATTCTGCCTACCATAGTACTGGTCACAGTTTGTGATCATCTATTTGTTCATTTCCTTGTGTCCTGTAAGGTCTGCGAGGGCAGGGACCATGCCTTTGCCGCTTTGGCTATACTGGGGGCTTGGCACAGTGCAGACACATGGTGGGTGCTCAGCAACTATGGCTGAGTGAAAGAATGAACCCTACAAGGTAGGCATTAACATGCCCCTTTTATACATAAGGAAAATGAGGCTCAGAAAAGGGAGAAACACACCCAAGATCACAGCCATGAAGCTTAGATTCTAAAATAGGATGGGCTAGGTTGCGCTGCAGTAACAAACAACCCTAATCCCAGTGGTTTACAACTGTAAGGCTGGTGGCGGGCACCCCTCCCCTCCCTAATGGAAAAAGAAGAAGCCCACGAGACCTGCCGAGAACAATGCCTGCAAGGCCCAGCTAAGTTAAAGGATGACCACACCTGGATGGTTACCCTGATAAGAGTCACGGTTCCTGGAGTCCACACATACCACCAGCCCCTCCTATTTCTCAATACCCGCCCTAAAACTGCAACAAAGAAATTCCTCACTCTTCGCGCTGAAATCTTCCCACCCAAGAAACCCCCATCCCCCAGCCCTAAAAACATATATAAACCCACTCAGACTTCTGGGCAATGTGACTTCTTGGGTCTCTCTCTCTCTCCCAGGACCTGAGAACCTTGCCCAGGGCCCTCTCTTGGGACCCGTTACCCTCACCCAGGAGCGCTCCAATAAAGCCTCTTTACTTATCCCTTTCAACTCTGCTCGTCTTTCTTTCTCTGGCACCGGCTATCCAAAAACCTTACACCAACAACACAGGTTTATTTCTCACTCATGTGCTGGCTTCAGCTCTGCCCAATGCCGGCTTCCCTCGGGGACCCAGGCACTGGAGCAGCCTCTATCAGGAACGCTGCCATCCTCAGGGCAGAGGGAGAAGGAGCCCACAGCACAGTTGCATGCAGGCTCTTAAATCTCCTGCTTAGAATGACATACCTCCCCTCTATTCACACTGATTAGACCACACAGCATATGTGAGTTCAACTAGTGGGGATTATATTAGCTTTCCAGGGCTGCCACAACAAAATACCACAGATGAGATGGCTTAAACAGCAGGACTTTATTTTCTCACAGTTCTAGGGGCTGGAAGTCCAGGATCAACATGTCAGCAGAGTTGGTTTCTCCCGAGGTCTCTCTCCTCGGCTTGTAGACAGCTGCCTGTTTCTGTGCCCTCATGTGGCCTCTTCCCTGTGCGCAGGCATCCCTATGTCTTTTCCTCTTCTTATAATGACACCAGTCATTTGGCAGAAAATTTACATAATCTACCACGGATTCTAATCCAGCTTCTCTGACTCCAGAGTCCAGTGTGGGCTCTTCCTCAGAGTCTCTGCAGGGGCTCACTGGGCAGAGAGGCTCCATTTACCTTTGTGTCCTTCATGGCGGCTGGGTGGCGGCTGACGCCTGGCCATGCTCAGTCAGTCTTCCTCAAGTGAATGCACTATTGTTATTTTATCAGGATGACCAGTAACACCGCTTCATAACAATGGCTCACATTCAGGGAGCCCATGTCCTGGTCAGATGCTGTGTGAAGTGATTTTCATGGATTGCCTCATTGAAACCTCCTAGCAATCCTGTGACAAAGTATAGTTGTATGCCTCCTGACAGCTGAGGAGGCCAAAGCTTGAAGGTTGAGGAACTTGCTAAAGACACACAGTCGATGAGGGGGCTGGGAATTTCTGCCCAAGCTGGCTGCCTGCAGACCCCGCGTTCTCTTCCAAGCTACCCTGCTGTTCCTCTCCTGGGGCCCCATTGCTGTCGGGAGAGTCTGACTGCCTGGGCAACCTCCATAGCCCTCTGTGTCTGGCTTCTCTCTGGCACCCCAGCCTTTTCCCTAGCCTCCCCACTTCTCCATTCTACTCGGAGTTTCCAGAACTCTCAGGCCTTCCTGCCTTCGCCGGCACTGCTGCCTCTTCTGGAGGAATACTCCTTTCCTATTCTTTGCTTGGCTGGTTCTATGCATTCTTCCATGCTCAGCTCATAGATTGTTCTTTGCTTCATACCCATTAGGATGGCTATGATCAAAAAAACAAAGTGACAAGTGTCGGCGAGGATGTGCAGAAATTATATTGCTCGTGCATTGCTGTGGGAATACAAAACGGAGCAGCTGCTGTGGAAAGCTGCTTGGTGGTTCCCCCCCAAATTAAACATAGACTTAATCTGAGCCAGCAATTCCACTCCTAGATAGTACCAAGGAATTCAGGGACTCAGATACTTGTACACCCATGTTCATAGCAGCATTAGCAACAGCAGCCTAAAGGTGGAAACAACCCGTGTCCTTGTCCATCAACAGATGAATGGATAAACAAGATGCGGTATATTGTTCAGCCTTAGGAAAGAATGGAATTCTGATACATGCTACAACATGATGAACCTTGAAAACATGTATGTTAACACACATACATTATGTTATGTGCAATAAATAAACCAGACACAAAAGGACAAATACGATTCCACTTATAGGAAGTACCTAGATTAGTCAAGTTCATGAAGACCGAAAGTTGAATAGAAGGGACCAAAGGCTTGTGGAGCGAGGAGTGGGGAGTTATTGCTAAATGAGTACAGAGTTTCTGGTTGGGGAAAGTTCTGGAGATGGATGGTGGTGACAGTTGCACAACATTGGGAATGTATTTAATGCTACTGAGTTGTACACTTAAAAATGGGTGAGTGCTACAGTTCTTTTAAAATCTGTGTAACAGGTTTTCCAGTTTTTACTGGAACCCCCCCCAACAACAACAAAATGAGTAAAATGGCAAATCGTAAGTGTATTTTACCACAGTGAAGAAACAGACAAAAAAGATGTTATTCTCTCGGCTCCATTTGACCAGGGGTTTCTCTTTATCAGAACACGAGGCTCCTGCAGTGCAATGTGCCTCTCTGCCGACGTCGTGCTCCCTGGGGCAGGGACTGTGCCTGGGACGGTATCTGTCATAATTACGTCATTAATGTTGTTCAATTACGTTTAGTCTAAGTCTTCCTCTTTACATATTTTAAGTTCTGCCTAAAGGTCTCTCCATACATAGTGAACTGTAACCTAACTGGATGTGTAAATACTTGTAACCTACTCTTCTATCAATCATTGAGTTTTGGCCAATCACAGGTGGTCAACTGTCCAAACTGTGGTCAAATAAGGCAAACGCCGAGCCATAGCCAATCCGGGGCCACATGTGTCATCACTTCTGTTTTCTATACATCATTTTCCTTTTTCTGTCCATAAATTCTCTCCAACCACGTGGCAGCTGGGGAGTCTTTCTGAAGCTCTTCTGGTTTGGGGGGCTGCCAGATTTTAGAATCGTTCTTTCCTCAGTTAAACTCTATTAAATTTAATTCAACTAAAGTTTTTCTTTTAACATTATGCATTTTGTTTTAATGAAAAAAAAAAAAGAATGACACTTATCCTGGTGCATTTTTGGAAGCCTGTATGTGTATAGGCTTCATGGAGGCGTGCACCTATGGAGCTACACATCCATACCACAGCCCAGGAGAACAGCCAGTGCCCTAGAATATTAAGCAGGGCGTCACGTCTTGTCTCTGTTTCTCCAAGAGGTTCAGTCCCGAAGCAGATTGGTGCAGAAACCACACAGGTCATGGAAGGCACCGGAAGTGTGAGCCACCCCGATTAGAAGGTTCCATTCTGAGCAGTATTGCTGTCCTGACACAGCAGGCCTGGAGAGATTGGGGTCGACAAATTCCATCCATTAATGCATCATGGAAACTGTGATGTCTGTGGCCCATGGGGACAAAGTTTCTGACTTACTGTGAAAACTTGTTTCTTTCCCTATAGGTATACAGGCAAAGTTGAATATATGACCCAAAGAACACTTGTCATAGGATGCATCATTATCTCTTTTCTTTTAGTGAATGGAAGTATTTCAGATGAATACTGTTTAACATGAAGTAACACACTAACTTGGCATGAAAAGAAATCAGAGGGCCCTCTGTGAGCAAGAGGAACTAAATCCCTATGTCCTGGCAGGAAAAGGACCTCCCTTTCTAGGCTAGAGGAAAAGGACCTCATGTAATTCAATCAGCAACAGTAGAATATTTAAGGGAGAAAATATGTAAAGTGCAGGGAAGGGGTTAGAAAAACAAACTCCCCGTTGCACCTCAAGTGCTCTCCAGGGAGAGCAGACAGGCCTGGCTGAACTGTCTCTTCTCTGTCACAGCGATTTGCTCTGATCCACAAACAGCCCGGTGATCACTGGGTGGGCTTCCCAGGCACTTTCACATACGGAGGAGCCTGGGGCACCAGAGCTGAGAATTCCCATCCCAGGCCAAGCAGCCTCCCTGAAGTAAATCAGAGCTGGCATGTGGCTTATAGGATAGGCCCCTGTGATTTCAGAGGGTTGAGTGTACCTTTGAATCTGGTTTGCCTGACAAATCTTCCAACCACAGCTCCAGTGCTATTTTCTTCAGGAAGCCCACCAGCCAGCCAGCCTGGACCCCTGTGTCCATGAATGCTTAAGCCAGAGTCAGAGCTGTCTTATGCATTAAACACCACAGTACAGAGAAATTACTAATACAAAAACAAAATATCCGCGTCCACTCCAAACACAGGAAAGGGAATCAGAGCCGCAAGATACAGTGGTCTTAACTTATGCTTAAAAGATTTTACTTTACAAATTTTACAAAACACATGCCCACGTGAACGCATTGCCAGCTCTCCCTCCCCCCGGGATGTAGGGGCAGCCCTGTAAGTGAGCAGCCCTGCAACTCAAGCCCCTTGGGTTCTAGAGGAAGAGACGATACACATGAAAAAGGCTTTGCAGTCATGCGCGCTGGACGCAGGAACTTTACAAGTAATTCAACTTGTCGAATTATGTTACGTATAGCATGTGCTTAGCAAATGTGTTTAGACGAAATAACTTGTCTGGGCACAAGAGGAACGACCAGTAAGGTCGCAGATGCACCCAGGGACCAAAGAGAGTTACTCTCCCACGGGATGGGGAGGACGGGACGGACAGTGGATGAGCGAGGGCTGGGGCGGCACGTCAGAGAACACGTGGGCGGGGGGAGACAAGACACCCCAGTACCCGCCTCCCCCAAGCCAGGGAGAGGTACCGAGAGCCCAGAAAAGACCCAAAGAACCGGAGTGGACGGAAGCGGAGGACCTGGCAGGCCCCGCCCCCAGTAAACCCCTCCTTCCGCCGCTCGCCACCGCCCCCGTGAAAAAAAACCAAACCGGTAACCTCTACCCGGCCGCCTCCCATTGGCTATGTAAGTGAGCGAAGCGCTCTGGGACCAATGAGCCGCGGCCACGGCGCGACCAGTGCCTTCCGGCCCGCCCCCGCGCGGCCGCCCCGCCGCCTGCCGGACCGGCTGAGGGCGGGACGTGGGCGCGGGGGCGCGGTGCGCGGCAGAGCTGAGACGGCGGCGGCGGCGGCTGCACGGGGCCTGGCGTTCGGCATGGCTCGCCTGGGGCTCGGTAGGCGCAGGCCTGCGGCGGAGGGCGGGCGGCGGCCCGGAAGGCCCGTAGTCCCGAAGCCCCCCTCGGAGGGAGGCGGCCGCGAGCGGATCTGGCCCGCGGTGCTCGGGAGTCGCCGGCGCGGCCATGCGGGCTGCTGCCTGGCGTCCCGGGGGGCGGCTGGGGAGCGCGGGTCGGGGCGCGGTGCCCCACGCGGGCGTGGGGCGGGGACGGCGCCCTGGGCGGCCTTGCAGCCCTCGCGGGGAGCGTGCGCGACTCTGGGGCAGGAGGTTCGCGGGCTCGAGCCCAGGGCGCAGCGTCCGAGGAGCCGGGCGGGGACAGCGGCGAAACCCGGCTCCGCTGGGTCCCTGGGGGAGGTCGAGTGTTCCGGGCGAGCCAGAGGGGACCTTGTTCTGGGCCTCTTCTCAAACTCGAGTGCGTGGGGACCGAAGGTTCCGGGCTCCTCGCACTGCAGCCTATTTCTGCCACCTGTTTTATGCAGTTCCTACTTTTAAAAACTAAAATATTGGAACCTAGTCCTGAAATAAGAGTCCGTAGTTGCCTTAGAAAGGAAACAGTGCCTTCCAAGGGCTTGCCTCACGGCGCAAGAGCACTGATGTGGTTGAACTCCTTAAAAACGAAATGAAAGCCGGACTCTTAGGAATTATGTTTTAGAGACTGTAGTGGGCGAGGATGCGGGTCCCGTCCTTCCCTGGCTCGCCTCTAACAGTCGTTAACCGCAGCTCTGGATCCAGGCCGCCGGGGTTGAATCGCAGCCCTCCTGGCCCCCCATTACTAGCTGTGTGACCCGAAGCAAGTTACTTAACCACTCTTTGCCAGTGCTTTTTCAACAGAGTTCATTTTTTTAGAGGTTGATAATAGTAGTCCATAATGTTGTTCTGAGGATTGATGAGTTGGTAGATGTTTAAAAAAGAGTAAACAAAATGCAAATATTTGATGTGTTACTGTAGAAAGAATAAATGAGGGAAAAAGATTTTAGGCTCTGTTTAGTTTCCCGTGAGTGAATTCAGACTAGGCTCTGCGAGAGTCTGTGATTGTATCGGTTAACTCATTACTTTAATAAATATCAGCCTTTTTGGGAAACTCTTGGTTTCTAGATGATTGCTTTGGGACCATATACTTTTGTTAGCAGGTGTGGGACAGAGATGCTACTGATGTGAATTTATAACATCCTTGACTGCTGTGGAGGAATGGAAAGCCACAGATGGCAAAACCATCTGCTCACATAGTTTCTAGACACTGGGACGTTCCAATTTCCCATTGGTGCTCATTATCACCGAGTGGAATGGTGATGTGAATTTTAGAAATAGAACATTATTGGGCACCATTGACCTACTTTGTCATCTAAAATGAGTCGAAATTTTTTTTTCTTGGGGATTTAGAGGGGAGGGAGTTTTGGCTACTTTTATGCTGTCAGAATTTACACTTTTGTCTTTTTTTTTCCCTCAGTAGTATGTTCGATTTCTTATAACTGTACTAGGTCACGTTGCCTTATAAGGAATGTAGGTCTCAAACCTTAATCATGAAGACATTTTCATTGGGTAGCCATGTACAAGGAGGGGAGGCTCTTGTGAGAACTAGACAAAATAAGACAAACGAAAAGACCATTCCTGGGGGCGGGAAGGAACCCAAGCCCACGTTATACTGAGTATCAGTAATCATGACCATGTTTGTATGGAAAGGAAACACATTCCTGAGGTGAAAAATCATGGTCCATCCATTTGGTGGCTCCAGTCTGCTTGTAATAGCCTCAAGAGCAGTCTTTACTCAGTCCCAGGTACTCAGAAGACTAAGACAGGAGGATCAGTTGAGCCCAGGACTTTGAGGTTGCAGTGAGCTATGATGACACCACTGCTCTCATGCCCAGGCAACAGTGCAAGACCTTGTCTCAGAAAAGAAACGATCCCAGTTTCTGGAGGGTGGTTAGGCAGATACCTCAAAATATTAGTCATACTTCTTGATTCTCCCTTGTAAGAATTTGTTTTGAAGAAACAGTCATATTCATTTAAAGGGAGGGGAAAAATATGAGAATTTTCAGTACTGGGCTGTTAATTGTGAAAAATTTGAAACAATCAAAATTTGGTGAGTAGTTGATTTGCAACATGGTTCAGCCATTAAAAATGGTTATATGGGGGTAGTAAGTAATCCATAATTACTTACATGGAAAATGTCTAACTTTTTCACTTTTCCATTTTTGAAAATGTCACAATAGGCTCATTGTGTTAAACAAGTATCAATTCATATCAATTTTACAAAAAAGATAAACTTCTTTAAATGTAGTAGATCTCCATAGAGGATTATCTAGGACCAATCTTACATTAAAACGTATTCAGTATTAGGACTGCCTCTATGTTTTTGATTTACTTGCTTTGTTAAACATGTCAAATTACTTAACTTTTTCTGCAGCAATGAAAAGATTATTGAGTAGTACTCTCCTATAAATATGTAATGCAAACTTTATATGTAATTATGTAATTTTAAATTTTCTAGTAGCTACATTTAAAAAGGCAAGAAGCAAGTGAAATTAATTTTAATATGTATTTACCCAGTGTATCTAAAATCATTTCAACATGTAATTTCAACATGAAAAATATTGATGAGATTAGTTTACATTTTCCCCTCCGCTAAGTTCAAAATTCAGTGAGCTTTTTACACTTAGAGCACTTCTCAGTTTTGGGTGGCCGGCATGTGGCTAGTGGCTACCATGTTGGACAGCGCAGTTCAGGGGAGCAGCCCCCCTTTGCTTGGTCTGACCTCCATCTATGCTCATCCTTTCCCGCCTCTTGAAATGGAAGTGGAGATGGTCCTGTCAAAGGTTACTCCATCACTGCTATGGGTTCCCTTTTCTCCTGCTGACTCGAGGTATTTTGTTCAGATACTCCCTGGCTTCTCCCACTCTATATACGTCTTCCTTTCGCGCTCAGATCACTCCCATCTTTAAAAAGAAAACTTCCTTGTACCCTATGTTTGCTTGTTCCCATTCTTTATAATGAAGCTTGTTTAGGGCGTTATCTATATTCTCGCCAATATGTTCCCTCCTGCTCTCTCTAATCCTCTGCAGACTGGCTGCTGCTTATTTGCACTACTGCACCACAACTACCAGGTCTCCTAGTGACCCATCATTAAATCTAATAGTTTTGAATCCTCCCTACTTTATCTCCCAGTAGCATTTGTTACTGTTGCCCATTCCATACTTTCCCTTGGTTTATGTGACACCACTTTCCTGATAATTCCCCCATCCACTGTCCACATTGCAGCGAGAATGCTCATTCTAGGTAGCAAATCTGATTATACCCCTGCATGATAACCCTTTAGTGGCTTCACCTTACTATTAGTAAAGTCGACAGTTTTATAAGTTCCTACCATATTAGCCATATCTGTAATTCAAATGTGACATGAATCTTGAATAATGTAATTGTTTATTCATGCCTATGAAACACTGAACCATTTTATCTTGAGCACTAAAAAGACAACATACTTTAATGGGAAAAGCTTGGAAATAACTGCCCTGCCCCTTATCATATGTATCACCATGGATGGCCCATTAGTCTTTTTTTGCCTTTGTTTCCTTATTTACAAAATGGGGATAATTCCTGCTTTCTAGTTAGTAATACTGTGAAAAATCAAGTATCTAATGTATTTGAAAGTGATTTGAAAATTGAAAGTGCTATATGATAGAAATTTAGCAATAGAATGGTTAACATTGGTGTACATTCCTTCCAGAAGAAATTTACCATTGGGTTTTCCAAAAAGTTCCACTTGAAATCTTCTAACTTCTGTTTATGAAGTAAGCATATGAAAATGTGACTAAGATGGCACATACACATACTACTTTAAAAGACAGAACAATCTCGCTTATAATTTGCTATATCAACAGATTAAGAGAAATTATATGATCATCTTCAGAGACGCTGAAAAGACAGGAATAGATGTTTCTTTAACATCGTAAGTATGTCTGTTTCAGTCCAAAAACTAGCATGATGCAAATGAGAAAACATTTCTGTGAAAGTCAAGGATAATCCAAGGATATTCCATTATTTACCATTGTTTTGGAGGTGATTAGAAAACAGATTTTATATATATAGTCATGTGTTGCTTAACAACGGGGATACATTCAGAGAAATTTGTCAGGCGATTTTTGTCATTGTGCAGATGTCATAGTGTACGTATGCAAACCTAAGTGGTATGACCTACTGCACGTCTAAGCTATACGGAGCATAGGCCATTGCTCCTAGGCTACAACTCTGTACAGCCTGGTACAGTAGTGAATACTGTATCTAAACATAGAAAAGGTACAGTAAAAATATGATACAAAAGATAAAAAATGGTACACTTGTACTGGGCACTTAACCATGAATGGAGCTTGCAAGACTGAAAGTTGCTCTGGGTGTGTCAGTGAGTGATGAATGAATGTGAAGGCCTGAGGCATTACTGTATGCTACTGTAGACTTTATAAGCACTATACATGTAGGTTACACTAAATTTATTTTTTAAAATTTCAATAATAAACCTTATCTTACTGTTAACTAACTTGTTAATTTTTTTTTAACTTTTTGACTCTCTTGTAATAACACTTAGCTTAAAACACAAACCCATTGTACAGCTGTACAAAAATATTTTCTCTATATCCTTATTCTATCAGCTTTTTTCTATTTTTAAAGGTTTTGGTTTGGGGGAATTAATTTTTAAGCTTTTTTGTTAAAAACTAAGACACAAACATACACGTTAATCTAGGTCTATACAAGGTCAGGATAATCAGGACATCACTAGGTAGATAAGAGTTTTCAGCTCCATTATGATCTTATGGGACCACTGTCATATATGCTGTCCTTTGTTGGTGGAAATGTCATTGTGTGGCACATGACTATAACTTTTAAAGGAGGTGGAATTTTGATAGTATTGCTAATTCAAAAAACTTTTGGGTTCTTAAAATATTAGTTCAGAATTTGGTTTCCTTTATTATTGTTATAAATTCCATTTAAGTTCCCAGAGTAGCCAACAAAAAGATCCACAGTGTGGCTAAACTATAATGATAATAATACAATCAACTTTACATCCTTTATAACATTGTTGACATGAAAATTCTTTCTGTGTGCTATGGATAGTGTTAGGAGAAATAAAAATATTTATTTGAAATATTATTGAAAATAATCATTGCCCTTGACAGAGTCACAGTCTAGTAGGAGAGACAAATGATTATTTTTCCCTTCAAAAATGTTTTAATAAAAATAAAAAATAAATGTTTTAATAAAGATAAGTGCAAATATTGCAACTGAATGACATGAGGAATAAATCCTGTGTGGATTGCCCAAGGTTCCACAGCTACAGGTAACCTCTCAATTTTTCAGCGTCCTCCCTGTAACATGATAATAATAGTACTGTCTCATAGGGTGGTTGTAAAGGATAAGGGTGTTAATACATGAAAGCCACTAAGAACAGTGATTAAATCTTTTTCCAGTGCACCTCAGGAAATGGGAGTGGGGACTGTCTGTTCCCTTCTTGCTAGTACCTCTCCAGTAGGCGTGAAATTCTAGGGGCTCCAACTGCAGCAGGGAGGGCAGAGGGGCCAGGGGCCAGGCCACTGAAGAGGACTCCAGTTGACCAAGTTTTCCTGTCAAAACATGAACAGTGCTGTTGATGTGCTTTTGTTGTTACTCTAGGTCTGGTGAGCTGTACCTTCTTTCTAGTGGTGAATGGTCTGTATTCTTCTAGCGATGATGTAATCGAATTAACTCCATCAAACTTCAACCAAGAAGTCATTCAAAGTGATAGTTTGTGGCTTGTAGAATTCTATGCTCCATGGTAAGTATTACAAAATAGTTGTAGATTATTTATAGTAGTTTGTAAAATTGGGAAAATGCTCTAAAAATCTGATTTTGCTAAGTCATCTAGTTTATCTAGCTTACTGCTTGTTTAAAAGAAGTAGAGGAGAGGAAAATGGGAACTCCACAAAGTGTCTAGTCTATTAAAGGCCAGAAAGATTGAGTCTTTTTTTTTTAAGTGTTTAAAATAGCTAATTGTTGCAAGAAAGAAAAAACCTTATAATTTTAAGAAGGTCTGTCCTTTGATGAGTTGATGGGAATGGAAGAGAAACTAGTAAGAAAGAATCTTGAGCAAAGGAAAGGGAAGAACCAGTGATTGACTGACTTTGTTTCTTAAAGGAGATTGTTTCCTGAAGTAGTTAGAAAATCTGGTTTAACTTAAAAATTCTTCTCTTGCCTTACATTCATTGCTGGAAAAACCCTTGTGGGGTAAAGAGGTAATCACCATTGAAATTAATGGTACAAAATTATATGTAGTCAAAATACAGTATTGCACTAATTATTTGTGTAGTTAATGCATTTAGTGCAAAGAAACCACACCAGATAGAAGAGACAAATCAGTGGAAACTATGCAAAATGTACACAAGGCTGTCTCTCCTGTAAACTAGCAGGCCACAGTATCCTGAGAGGAGAACCAAACCCCAGCCAACTACGTATCTGTAAAGATGAAATGTGTAGTGATATGAAATCCAAGGAGTCCTTTTAAATGTGAACAGTGCCTTAAGTAAGGGATAGTAAATGAAATTCTCAAATTCTTATAACCTGAATGGGTGAATTGTAGTGTTTCCCTGATGAAAGTTTTTCCTTTATTGCTTTAATTTGTTTCTTTGGAAGACCATGAAACTGAGTTTTGGAAACTAAACACCAGTCTTCATGGACTATTTTCACTTAATGTTTAGTGTAGCAAATTGAGGTAAACCCCGCTCCCGCTTTTTAATTTTTTTTTAGGAGACATTTTTTTAAGGTCTCTGTCACCCAGGCTAGAGGAGTCCAGTGGCACAATCATAGCTCACTGCAACCTCTAACTCCTGAGCTCAAGTGGTCCTCCTGCCTCAGCCTCCTAGAGTGCTGGGATAATAGGTGTGAGCTTCTTCGACCAGCCTAAAACTCTCTATTTTGAAAGTTTATGCTACCACATTGTGAATCCTGTTCACATTAATGTCTTTACTATTTTTTAAAGACTCCTATGTTTTTTGTTTGTTAAATCAAAATGCTAATTCTGTATGAGTTGGCTCAATTATATTATTAATAGTAAATGTACAAATACTACATTGTACAGAGTTATACAAATAGTTCATTGTACAGAGTTGTACACACTGTTATATTATTGAATGCCTTTGTGTGCAGTTTTTACAAATTTGACTTTTTATCATTTGTGGCATGGGTAATGACCTTGTTTCTGAGAGCTGCAATACAAGAAAATATACCTTGTTCTAAAACTATCTGAGCGTAATTGAGAAGCAGGATCTGGATTTGTAGTTAATTGTTATTGCGCTGGCAGAGTATTGCTTTATACTGTTGTAGGTAAGAGAATGGTTAATTAGAGCAGGTGCTTTTAACCTCTTTGTGCTGGGACTCCTTTGGCAGCTTAGTTAAGGCCTTGAATTCTTTCTTAGAATAAAAGATTTTACATTTTTAAATAAACCATTAGGATCACAAAGGATTGAAATATGGTTATCAAAAGATTAAAATAAATTTGATATGGTAATTTATTAATAGTACAGTAAATACAGGTTGCCGTATTCCTTATCCAAAATGCCTGGGACCAGAAATGTTTCAGATATGAGGTATTTTTGGATTTTGTAATATTTGCATTACACAAGAGCATCCCTAACCCAAAATCTGAAATGGTCTAATGAGCATTTCCTTCGGGTGTCATGTTGGCAATCAAAAAATTTCAGGTTTTGGAGCATTTCACTTTTTGGATCAGGGATGCTCAACCTGTACCAAGATCCAGCAGCAGGTCTAACCTACCGTAATTCCAAATAGTGATGGGTACACACTGTTTCTGAAACACGTGTAGTGATGATATGAAAATAGCTGTGGTTTTTATTCATGACAAAGTCACAAGTACTTATCAACTATGGATAATTTAAGAAAATTCTTAATTTCAATTACAGATTAGTGAAAATAGAGACTTCCCCCCCCCATCCAAGTTCATAGACCCCCCCCCAAGTTTTTATACAGCAGCCCTTTGGGAACCTGGACCTCAGGTGAAGACTTGGTTAGAATGTATGCTATGTTTATATTTATGTGGCATTTTGATCTATCTGTAGATCAAAATTGCCTAACATTCAAATTGAAGGAGTATGGGTTCTGACATTCTCTGATTTGAATCTTCCTTTCTTAGATAAAGTGAAATTAAAGAGACATAAAACCCTGCAACAGTTTGACTCATGGACTTCTGAATATCTCACCTAAGCAACAAAACATACTATATATAAATATGTAGAAGTAGCATTTCAGGACATTCCCCTGAAAGATGCTGACTTCAAATATTGGGATTGAGTTTAGGCCCCTGTGGAAGGTGATATTACATGGTGATTAAGAATGTGATGTTTAGAATCAAAAACTTGTCAGGAACTCTGTGGCTATGTTTTGGGGTAAATTTCTTCTCAGCATCCATTTCATCATCTGGAAGATGAAAATAACAATAGGACTTGCCTTTAGCTTTATGCTGATTAAATGAAATCCCCTATAAAAAGTTTCATCATGGTCCTGCCACATGGTGTTCGCTCATTAGTTCCTTAGAGACCTAATTAGAAGAGAATTTACTTTGTTTAAAAAGCGTCAAATCACTTATGGATAAATAAACTATGGTATTTGCATACAGTGGATGTTACGCAGCAGTGAAAATAAACAGTATAGCTACTTATCTCGATAAATGGTAAAAGCATAACAGGTTAGGGTGCATATAATCTTTTAGAGGCAGTTTTCTGTGTTGCATTTCACAATAATATTTTCTAAATACTGGTATCTACAAGGTTAAGGTTGTCTTTTCTTGTGTTCTTGTCTTCCTTTCCCCTTCCTTCCCCCTACCCTACTCACTCACATCACCATCTTATTGCGTCACGTCCTGTACTTTTCAGCTTGTTAGGCTCACTGACTTGGGTTTATGTTTGCATTGCTAACTCCAGCCGCAGTTTGTGAGAGGCCGAGCACTGAGACATAGGCACAGGAGATCCAGGCCAGATGCCTCTTCTATAAAATGCAAAGGTTGGACTGGATCAGGGAATATCAAACCTTAATAGGTTTAAGAATCACAAGTAGAACTTACTAAAATGCAGTTTCCATCTCTAAGAACTTTGCGTTGATGGGGCCCAAGAATCTGCATTTTTCCTAGCCTTATAACTCAATACATTGAGGCATACTGGATCAGATAAGTTCTAAAGGGCCTGTTCAGGTATAGAGTTACAAATAATAGGGATTATTTGAACTCTTTAAATATGATTTAACTGAGTGGTAATTTGGAAGCTGTTTTTTTATTAGGATGATATCAAAAATGATTAAGTAATAAAATGGTGAGCCCCTTCAGGTCACTGATGCTGTTTTATGAGTACTTGTCCTTTTTGCAAGCCCCCACCCCCAGGGCGTCTCACTCAGTAGACCATTGATGGGTATTTTTTTTTTTTTTTACTGAATTTTTGAATTCTTTGAATCGAGGATCAAAGGCCTTAACTGTTACCTTATTTGTGTTTTCTTCCCCCCAAAAGGTGTGGTCACTGCCAAAGGTTAACACCAGAATGGAAGAAAGCAGCAACTGCATTAAAAGTAAGTTTTTAAGATTTCCATGGTATGAATTTTAAACATTCACCTGTGTGTGTTTAAATAAGTATGTTGGCCGTGCGCGGTGGCTCACACCTGTAATCCTAGCACTCTGGGAGGCCGAGGTGGGTGGATCACTCGAGGTCAGGAGTTCAAGACCAGCCTGAGCAAGAGTGAGACCTCATCTCTACTAAAAACAGAAAGAAATGATTTGGACAACTAAAAATATATATAGAGAGAAAAAATTAGCCAGGCATGGTGGCGCATGCCTGTAGTCCCAGCTACCTGGGAGGTTGAGGCAGAAGGATCACTTGAGCATGGGAGTTTGAGGTTGCTGTGAGCTAGGCTGATGCCATGGGCAACAGAGCAAGACTCTGTCTCAAAAATAAATAAATAAGTATGTAGATGGATTTAAGGTCTAATAGGAAGCTGATTTGCATATCGAAGTTCAAAATGCTGGTTCTGTTGCCAAAATCATGTAGAGAACAAGGGGATAATACACATTTTAATTTTTATGTTTGTTTTTGTTCATTTTGTTTCCCAGATAAATGACATAATTATGGTCAGCCATGCTAATTCTGTGAGCTGCAGAGTTCCCTCCCTGGGCTGACTGACATTTCACCTGTTGTTCCATTTAAGATTCTCTTCTGGTATTCAAGGCTAAGCCCTTACTCTATCTGCAAACTTCTCCCTGCCCTTATACCTTGTCTCTGAGTCTACATGAAGCAGGTGATGGGTTCTTGTGAAATCTGCTCTAGTTGAAAGAAAATTTTATATTCCCACAGGATGTTGTAAAAGTTGGTGCAGTTGATGTGGATAAACATCAGTCCCTGGGAGGTCAGTATGGTGTTCAGGGATTCCCTACCATCAAGATTTTTGGATCCAACAAAAATAGACCAGAAGATTACCAGGGTAAGGGCTTTGACTGCTCCATTCCCGTGGTGGGAGGGAACCTAGGACTCTGTAGCTTGTTAGTCCTGCTACCTTGAGGTCTTTATACCTCTTTGTACCTGAATTTCCTTATCTATAAGTAGTAGAGAGTGATTCCTACCTCCTATGAGTTGTTCTGACAAATGTGTGTCATACAGGTAAAAGTCTTGTGTTATCATTTATGCTGACCTTGGCCCAACTGTCCTAGCAGTGATAGGGTGATAGTGTTCTATGCTACCCTCTTACCTTTCTCATTACCATTACTTAAGATTTAATGAAGATGTACAAGTGTTTTTTTTTATTTTTGCTCTAATCTCTCTTCCTTTTACTATAGGAGAAGGGTCTAATGTATCAATGTAACATATCAATGTGAAAAAGAAGACCCTGTGATTTGAAAGTCAGTTTAAACTGTTGATACTGCTAGGGAGTATTTTGCCCATGACTTTATGCCTTGTAAACATATATAGCATTTGAATATTCTATGGATAATAAATAGGCACCACAAGTTCTCCATTTTGTAAACAAATAAATTGTTAGTATCTGCTGTAAATCATTGAAGCAACTAAACATAGAATTCTGACTCCAGACCTTTAAGGCTAAATGTTATTTCAGTCACTATTGTTTTTTGTTTTTAAATAGCCGGGGTCTTGCTGTGTTGCCCAGGCTGGACTCAAACCTCTGGGCTGAAGCAATCCTCCCACCTCAGCTTCCTGGGTGGCTGGGACTACAGGCACCATGCTATTCTTTGATAGAATAGTCCTGTTATTTAATTTATTTAATAAGATATCATAAACATATTGTCATATTTAAGATCATCAGAATTGCTAGGTTGGGCCAGAATCCATGGTCCTAATAAAAGTATTGGGCATAATATATTCAAAGCTTAAGTTATAGCTAATTTGATAATTCTTTTCTCCTAAATTTAGAGACAGGGTTTCACTTTATCACCCTGGCTGGAGTGCAGTGGTGCCATCATAGCTCACTGCAACCTAGAACTCCTGGGCTCAAGTGATCCTCCTGCCTCAGCCTCCCAAGTAGCTGGGACTGTAGGTTTGTGCCACCACACCTACCTAAAAAATTTTTTTTTATATATTTTGTAGAGATAGGGTCTCGCTGTGTTGCCTATGCTGGCCTTGAATTCCTGGCCTGATCCTCCCGCTTCAGCCTCTCAAAGTACTGGGATTATAGGTGTGTGAGCCACCACGCCCAGCCTAACTTTTTTTTTTTTTTCTTTTAATTTTGTTACATGGGACACAAGTGACCGAAGTTCATCTACCATCTTCAGTTTCACTGTGTCAGCAGTACAAGTTTGTGGGTTGGGTAGGAGAAGCACCATCATAGTAAAACAAACAGTAACTGTTTTATCAGTACTTGGTGTCTTATGTGGGGTCCAGCTGATAGAAAACGGGACGGGGGAGGGTACAGGGTCTGTCAGTTGTGAACTTGGAAAGCAGCACATCTTGAGTTAACGCTGGCTTCTCCACACTCCAGCCTTGTATCGAAACAGTACTTAGTCTCTTCTTTGTAAAATGGGGATGTGAAAACCTATCTTAGGCTATCAGAAGCTTAATTGAAACAGTACCTGTAAAGCATGTGAGACAAACACTTGGTAAATACCGGTGTCGTTGGCACATTTCCAAGCCAGCCGTCAGGATACCTGAGGACGTGGCCTTGGACACAGTGTGTCTGCTAGACTCCCCAGCTCTAAAGTTCTAGGGAATTGATCTCTTTCGTTTTTCTGAGTAAACATCTTTTTTTCTGGTTTTGAATAATAATTTGTTATAGTTTTGCTAACTTGTAAAAAATCGCATGTTTGGTGCATTTGGCCTGCTGCTGCTTTGGGACATAGCCCCACCTATGTGTGTACTGTCGGTGGCTGCTTTCGCACTAGAACAGCAGAGTTGAGTAGTTGCTCTGGACAGTGTGGCCTGTAAAGCTGAAAATATTTACATATGGCCCTTTATAGAAAGTTTGCGAACCGCTGGTCTAGAGTGAGAAAACTCCTTTTTTCCAGTATAGTTCTTGATTTGTCAGGTGTCCAGATAAAGCCGGGGGTGGGGGGCACTGGTTCAGAAGATGGGGACATCTGACAGAGAAAAGGAGCAGAGGGCTGTTGTACGTGGAGACGTGCCCTTTCGTGTTGGGAGGTAACGTGTTTGGTCTCACCCAGGGAATGCGGTGCATGATTATCTGGACTGCCGAGCGTTGCTATACTGTATCTTCTTTCTGTTGTCAAGTCTCAGGTGTTCTCGAGAGCTCTTTCTCTTCCTGGGCAATTTGATTAGAAAACTTTTTAAAAAGAAAGAAACAAAGGTAGATGGAACTTTCTAAAGAGGTTCTGTTAGAGTTTTGCCTTTGAACTCTGAAGGTAGCACATAGCATATGTTATCCCTGTGCTTCTGTGGCAGTTAAGAGCCCCTGACTCTTTCTTAAGCATGTGGTTTTTGGTAAACTTCCAGACTGTTATCATCTTGCCTCATTGAGTTTCAATACAGGTTTGTTACTTTCTGTATTAGGATTAAGTTCAGCTTAACAGTGTTTTAGGTGAAAAAAGAAGAGGCCTGAATTGGTTTCCAGTTACTTAACTTCAAAGACACCTCATATCCTATTTTTGCCAGTCTTTTCTGTTCCATATCATAGAAATAGTTCCTTCTGTATTTGGAAGTTTCCCCTACTTTCCTACCTAGATATTAAGCTTCTTGTTTGCCTGTATACGTTACATGTTCAGAAAACATTTGTGAATTTTTCTCATTAGTAGGTGGTATTTACAGGTGATGAACAGGGGGTTCTTGTTCACACTAACAACGTAAAACTGAAGACAAGAAGTTGGTTTTCCAAGTGTAAAGTCTAGTGCAAAATGCATTCTGGAGAGGAAGCGTGCCCTGCCATAAATACACGTGTTGGCAGATCTGTGTAACACCAGGTGAAGCTGACAATTATGTAAAGGTACAAGTCTGAGGTACTGTCAGGCAGACGTGCCGAAGGCTGGGCTGAAGACCGCCTGCCACCCGATCACCTGCCCGTCCTGTTTCCTGTAGGTGGCAGAACTGGTGAGGCCATTGTAGATGCTGCACTCAGTGCTCTGCGCCAGCTCGTGAAGGATCGCCTCGGGGGAAGGAGTGGTGGATATAGTTCTGGAAAACAAGTAAGGCAGTATAATGTCAGGTTTAATGTGTGTCATAATTTTGAAGCCTGGGTGGTATGGACTTCTGATAGAAAACAGGTTTTTTTTTTTTTTTTTTAACTGATAAACTTCCAATTTAAAGATAATAAGGAGTTGGGTCAACTGATTCCAGAGGGAGTCAGACACCCAGCCTGCTATTTAGCTTCCCCAGAACCACTATTGCAATAGCCATTCAGTCCAAGGGCATCTCGCCACACCTGCAGTCCAAGTACCAGGCCTCTGGATAGCTTCCTAGGCCCAGGGCTGATATAGAAGAGTGTGGGCACAGTGGGAAAGCTCTCCAGGCTGGAGGAGCCGGGCACTGGCATCCCATGGCATTCGTAAGTCCAGAGTAGACAGGGTTGGACAGGCTCTCCTAGATTGACTTTGGCAAGCAGTGATGAAATTCGGGTGACTTCTTGGCCTAAATCTGTGGCAATCAGCCCTAAATCCATGGAAAATTCTACACAAAAGGATAGGGAAGAAGAGGAAGGAAGTTCTTGTTCCTTGGGCTGGTGTTTTAGATGCCCTGGTATGAAATGTGAAGCTTAACTCTCATGTACCTATGTTCCTGTGAAAAGGCATTAAATTAAAGATACATGTAAATATAATGTGGGCCTTTACTCTTAAAAGAGACCAGTAAAACCAGCTTCTTTATACAGTCTTAGAGCTTACGCAAAGATTTCACGTTCTTGCCTTTGATCTCAAACTTAGACATTTAAAGAGCACAGTTGCCTAGCCCCCCTGCCCCTGCCATGGCTTTTAGCTTGGCAACAGAAAGCAATGTAACAATACTGCCTCCTGGGTAGGTTTAGTACTGAAGAAAGTTCTTTGAAAAAGAAAATGACTAAATGTTTTTAGCTTCCTTGAATGGTGAGAACTTTATCTATGAAAAGGTGGTAACTGTAGTTAACTTATAGCATCCTGGGCTGAAGCAGCAGCTATGCTTGAGTCTGAATTAAAACAGTGTTTATTAGGGTGGCTCTTTGAGCCATGTTGAGGTTTCTCTTAATAAAAATAGCAGGTGGTAGAATTCAGGTATAGGTTATATCCTATGCTGACTTGTGTTGGTAATTGTTTGAAAGTAAAGACTATTTACCAAGCAAAAATAATAATATTAAGGAATGCATCCCAGTTTTCACTATTTGCTAAAGAAAAACTCAAAAACTTCATTAAGATGTAGAAGCGGTCATTGTTTTTGAATTTAAAGTTGGAAAAGTGTTCTTTTTGGCCAAGTTACAGTTTGATGTTTAATGTCATAAATGACAGGGGAGAGGTGATAGTTCAAGTAAGAAGGACGTGATTGAGCTGACGGACGACAGCTTTGATAAAAATGTCCTTGACAGTGAAGACGTTTGGATGGTTGAGTTTTACGCTCCTTGGTGTGGACACTGCAAAAAGTAAGTGCTTGGACCAAGCAGTCTGTTCGGGCTCAGCGCTTTCAGTGCGTTCATCTAGCTCTTTCTGAAAGAGCTGAACCAGATAGTAGGTGACCTCCAAGATCTCCTTCAGGAAAATCTCCAAATGAATGTTAAACATTGACACTGATGCCAAGAGTTTGCACTCTTCATGTTTTCAGAGATTATCAGGGGCTGGCTAACGTCCAGATTTGGGGAGCGTCATGAATGCCTGGGAGGCGAATGTGAAGAGGGTAGCATCATCATATCTTTCATAAAGCTACAAAATGTTTTCCAGGGCATAGGTGCACAGATCAGTTAGGAAGTATTTGTGCTGTGAGTTAAAATGCACTTGTAATAAATACAAATATTTCACAATAGCCTGGAGCCAGAATGGGCTGCTGCAGCTTCAGAGGTGAAAGAACAAACAAAAGGAAAAGTGAAATTGGCAGCTGTGGACGCTACAGTCAATCAGGTTCTGGCCTCCCGATACGGGGTGAGTATGTTATAAGGCTCATTTCTTTGTGAAGTATGTGGTATTTTCAGCTGTTACGTCATCCGGTACTCCAGGCCTCCCTATGAGGTAAGAGGGGAGGTGTTTAACCATTTTGTAAATGAAGAGATTAAGTCACTTTGTTGTAACTAACACGTCTGGAGCTCAGGACTGTTGATTTTTTCCTGCAGTATTGCATTGCTTCCACTGTGTGCTTAATGTGAGGTTTCAGTTTGCCCAAGCTGTTTCAAGTTGTTCATATGGCTTTTGAAAGTTGGTCCATTTGTCTAAGAACAGATACTTTGTATTAATTGTATACCCAGTGCTTGCATATGATTTGACTAAACTTCACGGTCAGACTGTTAACCACCCCTGATTGATTAATAGACCTCTGTGAGTCATCCCTTTCACATTGAATTGCCTATAAGGTGGTTTTAGAAACATAAGGATTGTGTTATTTTATATTAAATGTCAACGAGATTTCGTACTCTGATTTTTTTTTTTTTTTAACAGATTAGGGGATTTCCTACAATCAAGATATTTCAGAAAGGCGAGTCTCCTGTGGATTATGACGGTGGGCGGACAAGATCCGACATAGTGTCCCGAGCTCTGGATTTGTTTTCTGATAATGCCCCACCTCCTGAGCTGCTTGAGGTAAACTGTTCTTGTGCTGGTAGTGAGGAAAGCTTTTTCTGTCTGATAGTGAAGAACATTAAAGCAGTCATGATACTGTTTTTGTCTGTTCACACTAAGGTCTTTCCTTTTTCTTTTCTTTTCTTTTTTTTTTTTTTTTTTTGTCTTTTAGAGACAGGGCCTCACTCTGTCACCCAGGCTGGAGTGCAGAGCTCACTGCAACAAACTCCTGGGCTCAAGTGATCTCCTGCCTCAGCCTCCCAAGTAGCTCAGACTATAAGCCTGTGCCTTCACAGCCAGCTAATTTTTTAAATTTTTTGTAGAGATGGGGTCTTGCTACATTGCAGAGATCTTCTTTTATGGAGGGTCACTGTTGGTGTTTCTATTCCAGGAAGGATTGCTTGAGAGAAGTCTGTCCATGTCTTTAAGGACAGTGATGGTGCTGAGTCTGTTTCCAAGCTTACCTTTTGGGTGCTGTACTGTGCAGACTTCCAACTCTCCCTTGTCTTCTTGGTCCCATAGATAATCAATGGGGACGTCGCCAAGAGGACCTGTGAGGAGCATCAGCTCTGTGTTGTGGCCGTGCTGCCTCATATCCTTGATACTGGTAAGATGAACAGAAAGAATTTCCCATTAGTTGTTCTGTGATAGGTGCTCTGAGAACTTTCCCTAAATGGATTGATTAACTATATGGACTCCTTTATTTTTACCTTTAAAACTTTTTTTCTGGTTAAATCAGGAGCTGCAGGCAGAAATTCTTACTTGGAAGTTCTTCTGAAGTTGGCAGACAAATACAAAAAGAAAATGTGGGGGTAAGTTACTAAGCCTGTTGTCTCAGTGTCATTTGCACAGGCAGTCACAGGGCTTCTTGAGAGGTTCCCTCCGGGTTTTCTGTAGGATGTGTCCTGTGTTCACTCTCCATGTGTTTTTTTTTAAGATATGAAAATTATCATCATCTAGGAGCAAAAGAAGTAACGTAGCACGCTTACTGTAAGATGCGTACTTTCTCCACAGCGTGCCTTACTGTCGTGGGAATCTTATTTATTGTAAGTGGTGCTTGGGGATCGAGGCCAGCAAGGAAACGGGGATGGAGCTGAATCCTAGTGTGGCCTTTGAAGGCTCGATAAAGAGAGAGGAAACGAAGCACATTTCCTCACTGTCTTCTGAGGAAGGGCTGCATCTAGGCATATTTTTAACACATTGACTACCACACTAGAAAGAAAATTTTTCTCTTTGGGGCCACAGTATTATATTATGAAAATAGAATAAAAACTTAAAAACAAGATCCTTTATAATTTAATGAAAAATTTTAGTTTTTAAATTGTTTTCTGTGTTTACTTCAGTAAAAAAGGTAATATAAAAACTTAAAAATTTGTAATGTAAAAAGTAAGGTGAAAACTTTAAAAATAGTTCATAAAGATAAAATGTTTCTTGTCAGAGTTATGTGTAATTTAAAGGTAAACATAAGTAGAAAAATGAAATTTATTGACTTCATTTAATCCACATTTTTAGAATTAAATTGTCAATATTAATTGTAACAGTAGGCCAGGTGCGGTGGCTCATGCCTGTAATCTTAGTACTCTGGAAGGCTGAGGTAGGTAGGAGGATCGCTCAAGGTCAGGAGTTCAACACCAGCCTGAGCAACAGTGAGACCCTGTCCCTATAGTTATTAAAAAAAAAAAAAATTGTAACAATAAGAACATCAACAAATAAGATTTTCACGAACCAACTGCAGGGTTTTGCCCAGGGGGCCACCCATCATGTAATATGTTTGCTACAGCATGGCAGCATGAGTTGCCTGTGTACCACACGGCTCCCAAGGTAAAGAGACTTGTGAGTTACATATGCTTCATGAGGCCCGCGCTCAAAACTAGCGTGAGTTAAATACAACTCACATGACAGTTAATGTGTTAAAACAAAGTATGTCTTATGTATGTTCTTCTCGTTGATCTTTCTGCTTCCCATCCTGGGAATCCATTGCTTTCCCTGTGCCCACTGCCCCTGCCAGCCTTCATGACCTTGCTCCTCCCCCATCAGTCCCACAATGTTTGTTATGCCTGCAGAATGCAAGAGTGTGGGTAGTGACCCAGATATGCTGGTGGCATTTAAGGTAAAAACACAGGGAAAATTCGTGTAGTTTGGTGGATGGTATTTTGGGGACTGAGGACAAAGCTATCTTAAAGACAGATCAGCCCATTCAGAGACTTCTGGAGTGAGGTGTGGGGAACACAAGTGAGGAACTGTGGTTACTTAAGAGCACGTCCAGAGTACATATTATAAAAACTCATCTTTTGGCCGGGCGCGGTGGCTCACACCTGTAATCCTAGCACTCTGGGAGGCCGAGGCGGGTGGATCGTTTGAGCTCAGGAGTTCGAGACCAGCCTGAGCAAGAGCGAGACCCCGTCTCTACTAAAAATAGAAAGAAATTATATGGACAACTAAAAATATATATAGAAAAAATTAGCCGGGCATGGTGGCACTTGCCTGTAGTCCCAGCTACTCGGGAGGCTGAGGCAGAAGGATTGCTTAAGCCCAGGAGTTTGAGGTTGCTGTGAGCTAGACTGATGCCACAGCACTGTAGCCCGGGCAACAGAGTGAGACTCTGTCTCAAAAAAAAAGTCAAAAGAAAAACTCATCTTTTGTTTTTGGTTTATTTCTTACTACTCATTTCATTCCATAAAATATTTGAAGTGTAATCTTTTGTTCTTTAATTAAGATCTACTAGTTAGATTCTAAGTAACTTAAAAGACATTTTTGTCCCTAAAAATCAGTATGCTTTTCTAGGTGGCTGTGGACAGAAGCTGGAGCCCAGAATGAACTTGAGAATGCGTTGGGGATTGGAGGGTTTGGGTACCCCGCCATGGCCGCCATTAATGCACGCAAGATGAAGTTTGCTCTGCTGAAAGGGTCTTTCAGTGAACAAGGCATTAACGAGTTTCTCAGGTAATTTCTTATTTTCTTGAGTTGTTTATTGTTTTTTCTGTTTGTTTCTGTTTTGGTTTTTTGGTTTAACACTAGGTGTATAATTCCAAAATAAATGGAATTATTTTGCATTTGAATTTCCAGAAAATTGGGTGTTTATAAATTAAAGTTGTTAAATCATCTTCCTGTATGCTGTTCTCTTTTCCATGGAAATAATCTACATGGTGGATGAGGAGAAAGCTTTGCTGCCCGCAGGCCACCCTGCATGCCATCTGTACACCTGGCACTGGGCTCTTTCTGATTCCCATAAAGGGGGCTGGAGGCAGCTGTGTCTCACCCATTCCCACCCTTTGTGCTCCTGACCTCAGATGATGTGGTTTCCATTTCTGGGCACTTGGCTTTGGAATGTAGTTCCTTGAAAATGAGTGCACTTCAGTTACTCCAACAGTGTGCAAACATCGTGACAGGTTCTCAAACTTAAAAAACAATTTCTAGAGCTCACTATCTTGCTCTGCCATTCAGCTCATTCTAAAACTGACTTAATCATCTTTTAGGCAAATACAAGGCATTGACCTAAAGAGATTTTGTTCCCAATTCTTGCTTTCTTGTTCATTTCTCAGCTGCTGTATGAAAGGTACTCAGCACACAGAAGGTAGTTCAGAGGGTTATGATGAATAATGAGCAATAAGAATAACGTTTGAAAGTCTGCACTGCTTTTGCTGCCAACCCTCCTACTTAACACACAAGTATTAATATGCTTGTGTGCTGTGTGGAGAGTAGAGGCTCTGCAGCCAGGTGCCCAGGGTCACAGCTTAGCTCTGCTTTGAGTGGTGACCTGGAGTGGGGTGGGAGGCATGGAGAAGCCCCTGCGAGGTCACCTTCAGCCTCTGCCTGTCTAACTTTGGGCAAATGACATAGCTTTCCTGCACCCCTGTTTTCCTCGTTTTTTTAAATGAGATACTATTATAATAGTACCTCTAGTTTGGGCTATTAGAGACTTGAAAGAGAAATCAGCAGGGATAGCTCAGTATAGTGCCTTGGATAGAGTAAACATCTGCATGGCAGCTGTGGTTTTTACTACTCTTGATCTTGGCCAAAAGGCTAAGAAGTGATACTAGCTGTTTTTAAGACCACATAGATTGTGAGGTATATTGTGACTTCGGGAAGGGTATTACATTAAAAGATTTGTTATAAGTCATCTCAATTTAGAAATTGTTTAAACAGGTGCAGTGGCTTATGCCTGTAATCCCAGCACTTTGGGAGGATGAGACGGGAGGATCACTTCAGCCCAGGAATTTGAGACTGCAGTGAGCTATGATCATGTCATTGCACTCCAGCCTGGGTGACAGTGAGACCCCATCTCTATAAAAATAAAAATTTTATAAATTTAAAGAAAAAAATAGAAATGGTTTAAACAAAGAAGGGGAGATAAATATAAGAATCAATAAAATGTGACATCAAACTACAAGTTTTAGAGTACCTTTTTAGTTTGTATTTTCCCCAAGTGTCATAATAAATGGAATCCAAGGTAACAGGTGTTTTCTTTTTAATGTTTTTCTTTATTATGGAAAATTTTAAATACGTACAAAAGTAGAGAGACTAGGCTAAAGGACTTTTGTATTTGTTATTTTCAACTTCAGTTACCAACTAAAATGGTCAACCTTATTTTGTCTATCCACTTCCTCCTGCAGTATTTTAAAGCAAGTCCCGTTCCATCTCATCTGCAAATGTTTTAACATGTATCTCAAAAAGACAACTTTCCAAAATACCATAATACCATTATTGCACCTAAAAAATTAGATGATTCAAATGCCTATGGTTTGTGAGAGTCGGGTCCCAGTGTGAGTATACACTGTGATTGGTTAATATGGTTAAGGAGGTGTTTTCATAAAGAAGTCTGGGAATTGCTTAAGTTTGTGATTGTCATAGAGTTCTGTTTATTTAATCACAAAGTTAGAAATTGAATACAGTATTATCTCATGTAATATTTTTTCTAGTGGATATGCTTATTCTGGCCCATTGCTGCCACTACATTTATAGATTGTTTAGCTTCATTGTTACTAACTTAAATTTCTCTAGGTTGTTTGCTGAACTTATACATATTTGCACTGGTAGTGTTTTTAGCTTTGGTTTTCCAATAGCCAGATTACAACAGGTCTGTTGTGTTTTTCACATACATTCACACTTCCCACCACTAAGCAGACATGTACACCAGCCCCAGCCAGGGTTTGCTGGAACCAGTCATCTCACTAGTGATGTGCTCTGTACAAGTTCATAGTCTTAGAAAACAAGAGTCATAGGCAGCCCGAGTCTAGATCAATTTTGATAATTTTTTTTTCTGAAGACACCACAGTGACTTTGATCATTTGTATGTACTTAATTTGTATTTCAGCAAAAAGCTTTGCTATTTTTAAAAACTTGCTGGTAGCAACTGACTTTATCTGATGCAGAGGACTTAGGAATGTCACGCCTGGTTGTATTGTCCATGATTAAAAACATCATGTTCTCAAGCTATTTTTCAGGAATATACTGCAGCAAGGGGCCAGAAATGCCTGTACATAAAGCTAGTAAGCAGACTGTGGTTGAAGTGGTTGAGGCGTCTGCATCAGCAGGCCGTGTGAACGTGTGTTTGTTTCTGTCATTTTCCCCGCAGGGAGCTCTCTTTTGGGCGTGGCTCCACAGCTCCGGTGGGAGGCGGGGCTTTCCCCAGCATCAGCGAGAGAGAGCCCTGGGACGGCAAGGATGGTGAGGTGAGTGCCGGACAGTGCTGTCGTGCCTTCTCAGTCTCTGTAATCTCTGCGCCTGGAAGTCAAGTCCTTGCCATCGGACCTAAGCCTTGGCATTCATGAAGTATTCTGACCCGTGGGCCTTTTAAGAGGTTCTTTACTTTCATCTTCTCTATTATGTGAAAAAGTGCTTTATGGCATATTTGATATTCTTGACAGACATCCAAGATAAATTGCGATAGCGAGGTTGCTTTCCTGATTATTAGCCCTAAAGTGAACATTTAACCTGGAATTCATTTACTTTGTCTTCGAGAAATGTAAAATTGTAGCTTTGAAGTTACTATTTATTTGTGAACAGTTCTGTCCCACCCTCCTCAAAAGAACAAGTTAAATAACTCTCAGTTTTAAAGAGGTAAATGATGTGTTAAAATCATGTTTGATCTGAGTTCTCAGCTTTTCCATCTACGTAATAGGGGCAAAGGAAAAAGTAGGAACCAGACTGAGGAGAAACTGGTTTGGAATCTAGAATACCTCCAGAAACTGATTTGCTCTTCTGTAAAATGAGGCGTTGACTTTTCAGGGTGTCCCCTGGTCTGTGGTTCTAACAGTGGTTTTCTGTCTCCCAGCTTCCCGTGGAAGACGACATTGACCTCAGTGATGTGGAGCTTGATGACTTGGAGAAAGACGAGTTGTGAGAATGACAGCAGAGGCTTCAAGCTGTTTTCTTTTCTTGGGAGCCAGCAGATTTTTCCAGCAGTGAAGGAACAATCTTTACAATCAGATGAACCTACCAGTGGCCTTTTAAACCAAGAAGTAGCACTTGATTGGTCATTTGAAAACACTGCAACAGTGAACTTTTGCATCTCAAGAAAACATTGAAAATTCTATGAATTGTTGTAGCCAGTGAATTGTATTGTATTGTCACATAATATTTTGAAGAAAACTCAGCTGTTGAAAATTTTTTCCTTCCTCTGACTGCTGCTTGAATGAATGTTCTTGGAGGCTGTTTCTTATGTATAGGTTTTTTAATGTGATTCCTTCATTTGAATATTAATGGCTTTTTCCATTAAAGAATTAAACAATATTTTGGACAATGCTGATAAATGTATGAAATTAGTGTCCACATCATAAACTCACAGTCTGATGTTTAGGCAGTAAATTAATATGATAAGTGATGATACTGATGTCTTTCCTCCCTATTTAAAATGGAAAATACCTCTTTGATTCAAGTGATGCCACCTGGATGCCCACCAATGTAGACTTCACATAAAAAACTGGGTTGTCAAGTGAGAACTGCATTTTATGCCCAATATTTTCACTTTGGACCATCACTAGTGGCTAATTATTAGGGAATAGCTGGTTATATAGTTCAAGGTTTTTTATTACTAATCTCATATTAAGACATGAAATATAGCAGCAGGTTGCCAATTTATAGGCAGTTCCCATTTATGTAAAACATTCAGAAAAATGAAATTTTTGAATTACGTTAGGACATAAGAAAAGACAATTCAAAAGGACTTGAAAACATTTAATTGTAACTTAAAAAAAATAAATAACAACTGTAACTAACTTTTGTGAGCAATTTCTCTGAGAAGTCTAAATTCTGTAGGACATTGAAAATTCTTCTCTTTCTAAGGGAAAGAGGCATCTGTATCAGTTCCTCTGCGTGAACATGGAGGTGGTGCCAGCTGACCTCTCTAGTCAAGAAGACTAAGGTCAATGTGGAAGTAGACGTAAGGAAAGTAGTCCTGGTTATTGAGTTGCAACCCAGGGATCTCCACAGATGCCTACAAAAGAAGGACATGGTAATAATGTTCTAAGTGCATAAACTAGTTTCCAGTTTTATTTTTATGTTTGAGGAAGCTCTCCAGGCAATGACCATACATTGTGCCCTGCCTAGCTGTGGCCTGTCCCCGACACGTCCTTTACTCCCAACCCCTTCCCTGCTGTGCTTTAACATTTGTGACATGTAGATTTTTCAGAAGCCTGGCAAATAACATTTTTTTTTGAAAGTATCTCATAGGGGGACGCTGACCTTACTGTAGAAATGCCACTGTTTCTGGGTCATATACCTACATCCAGTATACTTGCAGCAGCTACTTCATCCAGATGTCTGAAGACAGAGTTTAGAACCTCTCTTAAACGTTTGGTGGATGACTTCTTATGTGGTTGCAGGAGCACTGCCTGGAAGTTCACTGGTAGTCCATACCTTTGCAGATAGAAGAAAGCGTGTCAGTAGCTCCTCCAAATGCAAACATGGACACAATGAACCTGACGGGGAATAAAGAGCAAATTCTGGAAATGAAAAGCTCCAACCAACATGGCTCAACAAACTCAGGCAAAATGCCTAGGGTCAGAAGTGATCTCTTCAGGTAGAAAAAGCTCTAAAATGTGCTAATCCTCTTCTGATAGGGATAGTTGACAATGGAGCAAAGAGGTTATCCCTGGCTATGAGTGACCCCTCCCTGCTGAGCGCTCTAGCTGAATGGTGGCAGTTGGACTGAACGTTCTCTGAAGCATTTGTCTAAAACCCAGCACAGCTGTTTTGTTTTTCTCCACTAAAGGAGAGATGCAAAATCTGGTTTATCAAGATTGTTATTAGTTCCTTTTGCTGAGTTTCCGGATGGACAGAAAGGATTTTAAATGTACCTGGTTATATGCCTGAGTACATTTAGAACCACTTGTTGGGATGAGCTACTCCTGTAGTGTTGTCCCAAGACAATTATTGTATCGAGTATAAGTAATAAATATGCATTTCGTGACTGGGGATGTATTTAAGATACTCTACCAGTGAGGAAATGCTTTGATGTTCAGTCCCTGGCACCTGTGCCCCCAGCCATGGCGGGAAAGCGGTCCTTAAGATGCCCTTCCCCTCAGCTAGGACTCCGGTTTTTCCAGACTGGGGCCTGCCATGCGTGTGAGTCACAGGGGCAGGATATGTTAGTATTACTGAGGTTTTATTTTCCAATGTCCATAAATTATCCTCTGGCTCACAAACTTTCCCAGTCCTCATTTGGTACAAAGTATTCCCCGCGATACTGCGGAAAGGTGAAAGAAACCTAAACACGTGAAGGGGCCTTTTGTAACAACCGACGCTTCTGCTTACACTGACCAAGCTCAAGGCCAACCTAACCGTGTTGCCTTCACCTCTGGGAGGCAGTGCCCCAGGAGGCTGGCAGGTGTTCACAGGTGGGACAGTGGCACCGGCATAGGTCCCAGGTGAGACGAATGGCCCAGCTGACTGCCTCATCTCTTTTGTTCCCATCTCTGGTCATCAAAGCTCTGGTGTCACCCAGGGGAAATGAGCAGAGAGGCTGTGGTGCTTACTGGGGAGCCCCGTGCCGTGCACCAGCACGTCTGTCCGAATGCTTGCGGCCGTCCGCGATGGCAGGTGACCACCAGTCCCGTACCCCCAGGCCACGTGCACGCTAAGGGACTGGCATTCTCATTCCCCATGGGACTGCTAGACATCACTTGGCCACCCAGACACAAACACTCCCCTTTGCCATCATGCTTTGTCATCGTGCCTGGTGGTGGTTTTTCTGTGCACTCGGAACAAGGGCCTATCTTTAAAGCGCCCCTCCCTCCCCAGCCTGAGCTCCAGGGCAGAGGCCTGTGTCTGTCTTGCTGGCACTAAGAGGCCGAGGTGAGCACTCACTGAAAGTTGACTGAAGGTACACGGTTCTCCCGCCTTTGACCCTTCCTGGGCCTCTGGGCTCTTCCAAACCCTCCCAGTCCCTGCCCTCTCTCTGTGGCACCATCCGCTAATGCACCCTGTGGATCAGCTCCGATGACCGCCTCCTCCTTTCTGCCCAGAACATGACCCCGGAGCAGCGGCCAGTTCTCCCCACTCGCTGTCCTCACGCCCACCCCAGGCTGCTCCCTCCTGGATGCGGTGGAGGACCCTGCCGCGCCCTCTTGGTCACAAAGTCACCTGGTAGGGAGCCACCTACCCTCACTCTTCCGAAGCAGGACTCAGCCTGTCTCCATTACTGCCCTTCCCTTTATCAACACCTTTCCTGTTTCACATAAAACGCCAGCTTCCTAGAGCTCTCACACGACCCTGTCCTCCTTGAGAGCCAACTCTGAGTGTCTGGTGTCCTGTGTCACTCCTTCAACCCCTGCCCTCCAGCCTCTCACCAATGACCTCCTAATGGCCAAATGCAAGGGACACCTGACACCTGACATCCCAATCCATGACTGCTCCCTCCTCCTCCTCTGCCTGCCCCCACGCACTCCTTAAATGCTGGGTGTCCCTGTAGCACTTCTCTCTGTGACTCTCCCGGGCAATGTGCCCGGACACCTGCCACTGATGATTCCTACTATCTGCTCCCTGCACGACCTCTCCCAGCATCCAGAACTGACAGACCAGCCACCTGGGCAGCCTCCTGGCAGCCCCACCGCCCACACACTGTCCTCTTGGGTCACTTAGGCCCCTGGGACACTTCATCTATGACCAGCACCTCCTCGCCTGAGGACTGTGCCCACTTTACCTCGATTTTATTCAGTCAACAGACATTTCACATCTACTCTGACTCCGGGTGACAGGTGGAAAGAGGCGTTGGCCTGAGTGCCCAGTGCAGGAGGAAAGACGCGCAGCTGGGAGGCGAGGCAGGTGGCACAAGTGCCAAAGGGGCGCAGGCAGGAGCTCAGGGGAGCAGGTGGGTTCGTGCCAATGAACTGGTGCGTTCACCATCAGTTTTCTTAGGTTATATCTTCACGTGATGGAATATGAAAAAGCCATTTAAACGGATCAAGTAGCTCTGCACATACTGGCAATGAAGTCAGCAAGGTGCAGGACTGGAAGTATAGATAATCCCTTTTGGGGGAGTAACAAGGGTCTCAAAGCCACTGACCACGATTATCTCTGCACCGTGGGACGGTAAGGACCTTTCACTTCCCACCGTAGAGATTCCTGAACTTGAGTTGTCTTTGGTTTTTCTTACTGTGTTCAGGTATGACAACCGTATTCAGGAAAAATTGAGTAAAAGAGGTCACACCCCGATAGTTCTGAGAATTCTTTTTGCACATGCTTTTAGGGGAAACACTCAGTTGTATCGAACTTAAGATATTAAGGATGTCTGCCTCAACCTCTCTCTTGAGCAAACGGGCATCCTGAGAGGTGTGGACGGGCTTCACCGTATTGGGCCTGAGGAAACTGATTTCCGAGACAAGTAGAGTTGATCTGGGGCCTGTCTACACTACAGATGGCTGGGACACTCCAGATTAGCTCAGGTACATCCTCCAACCCGAGGACACCATCAGAGCCATGACAGGCCTCTGAGTCGGGCGTGCATGGGTATATGTGGTGTAGGTGTGTGTGTGTAGGGGTGTGTGTAGGTGTGTGTGTGTGTAGGTGTGTGTGTGTGTAGGTGTGTGTGTGTAGGGGTGTGTGTAGGTGTGTGTGTGTGTAGGGGTGTGTGTAGGTGTGTGTGTGTGTAGGTGTGTGTGTAGGGGTGTGTGTAGGTGTGTGTGTGTAGGTGTGTGTGTAGGGGTGTGTGTGTGTGTAGTGTGTGTGTAGGGGTGTGTGTGTGTAGGTGTGGGTGTAGGTGTGTGTGGTGTGGGTGTGGGTGTAGGTGTGTGTGTGTAGGTGTGTTTGGTATGGGTGTGATGTAGGTGTGTGTGTGTAGGTGTGTGGGGGGGTGTAGGTGTGTGTGGTGTGGGTGTGGGTGTAGATGTGTGTGTGTAGGCGTGTTTGGTATGGGTGTGATGTAGGTGTGTGTGTGTAGGTGTGTGCGGGGGGTGTAGGTGTGTGTGGTGTGGGTGTAGATGTGTGTGTGTAGGTGTGTTTGGTATGGGTGTGATGTAGGTGTGTGTGTGTAGGTGTGTGGGGGGGGTGTAGGTGTGTGTGGTGTGGGTGTGGTGTACATATGTGTGTGTAGGTGTGGGTAGTGTAGGGGTGTGTGTAGGTGTGTGTGTGTAGGTGTGTGTGGTGTGGGTGTGGTGTAGGGGTGTGTGTGGGGGGGGGTGTGGTGGAGGTGTGTGTGTGAAGGTGTGGGTGTAGGTGTGTGTGTAGGTGTGGGTGTAGGTGTGGGTAGTGTAGGGGTGTGTGTAGGTGTGTGTGTGTAGGTGTGTGTGGTGTAGGGGTGTGGTATAGGTGTGTGTGTGTGTGTGTGTAGGTGTGTGTGGTGCGGGTGTGGTGGAGGTGTGTGTGTGGAGGTGTGGGTGTGGTATACGTGTAGGGTGGAGGAACCGGGAGCCAGGGGCACATCTATACTTGGGCAAAACCCACAGTGCAGCCCCAAGGAGGGAGAACTAGAGGCCCGAGAACCGTGAAAGAGTATGTTGACAGCCAGGCAAGCTGGGCTGGGAGAAAAATGGAAAAGAGACAGAAAGGCAGCGTGGACCAGGGGTGACCAGGGGCACAGTGGGGAGGTGGGGTCCAAGCTGACCCTGAGGCTGGGAAGGACAGGGAGGACTGGCAGAAATGGGGAAGCCGAGGAAGGGCTGGGGGAGATGAGCCGGGTGTCCAGGTGGAGCCTCTGGCAGGCAAATGACAGGACCTGGACACCAGGCGACACGGCAGGAGACAAAGAAAAGTCAGGAACAGTCGGCTGGTGGACAGCCGGGAGGGACCCTGAGGCAGCCATCAGCACAGGCAGGGAAGGGGTCCGGGAGAGCGACAGGGGGTCCGAGGGGCCGGAGGAACATAGGGGCCTGCAAGTCAGAGCTGCCACAGTGTGCCATGCCATGAGATTGGGAACACTTAATGACCCACGACATACTCAAAATACAGCAGAAAAGTGGGCTTCAAAAACTGTTTCCTGTTTGATTCCATCTTCATAAAAATCTAGTAAAAATCATTTGCATCTATACACTAAAAAAAAAAAAAAAACTTTAGCCGGGGTTCTGGCACACACCCGTGGTCCCAGCTGCTCGGGAGGCTGAGGCAGGAGGATCACTGGAGCCCGGGAGTTTGAGGCTGCAGGGAGCCATGATGACCCCACTGCACTCTCACCTCAGTGAGACCCTGTCTCAATAACAAACAAAAAAAACCCTAAAACCTAAAGGGGTGCCCGCCAGGATGTCAGCAGTGTTCTCTGCTGGTGTTAGAATTCTGGGTGATTTTTTTTTTTTTCTTTTTTGAGACAGAGTCTCGCTCCATTGCCCCGACTAGAGTGCCGTGGCATCAGCCTAACTCACAGCAACCTCAAACTCCTGGGCTTAAGCAATTTTTCTGTCTCAGCCTCCCGAGTAGCTGGGACTACAGGCATGCGCCACCATGCCCGGCTAATATTTTTCTATATATATTTTTAGCTGTCCAAATCATTTCTTTCTATTTTTAGTAGAGACGGGGTCTCGCTCTTGCTCAGGCTGGTCTCAAACTCCTGAGCTCAAACGATCCACCCGCCTCGGCCTCCCAAGTGCTAGGATTACAGGCATGAGCCACCGCTCCTGGCCAGAATTCTGGGTGATTTTTATTCATTCTTTGTGCAAACCTGTAATAAATTTGTGCTTCCAAATTTTCCACAGTGAACCTACTTTTTTTTAATAAGGCACACTAAGTTTTGTTGTTGTTGGTTTGGTTTTGGTTTTCTTGGAGGCAGAGGACTGAGACAGTCTGGGGCTGCCTTCCAGGAGCCCCTGGGCCCTGCAGACTACGCAGGGGCGAGGATGGGACCAGCGGAGGGTCCACGTGGGATGCAGGGGAGGCAGGAAAAGGAGGGAGTGGACGGCAGGGGCACAGGGCTGAGCACAGGGTCTATCCGACCCAGGGCGTCCCGCAGGTCACCAAGAGCCACAGATGCAGAAAAGAGAAGGTGGGACGGGAGGAAAGGCAGGGGCTGGGGTGGCCCCAGACGGCTCCTCTAGGTCCTCCCACCCCCAGGACAGCCCCGCCCGGGCACCTCCTCCACGCACCTGAGCACAGACTCCACGAACACTCTCAGGGCCTTTATGTGGATCCAGGCAATGAAGGCTTCACTGAAGTTCACCTTGAGCCAGCGCAGCAGGGGGCCCTGCAAAGACCGAGGAGCCAGGTGACCCCTCCTGGCCAGGCCACCAGACACCGAGCCAAGAAAGGACTTCGGGTTTTGACAGAGCAAGCCCCGAGCTGAGAAGTGCCCAGGAGCCAGCAGAAGCAGAGAGTTGGCCGGACAAGCCCCGGGGCTGGCTCAGGACTGCAGTGTCCTGGGCGCCTGGCGCTGAGGAACTGGGGGCCAGCCACCAGCACATGCTGGGGCCACCACAGACCGGGGTGTGGGGCGCTGGGCAGCCCCTGACCTCAGGGCTTTCAGCAGGCAGCTAACAGGCATCTGCCTGACACTGCGCAGCCAGGGAGCCCACCTTCTCAAAGGCTCTGCCTCTGGTCCTGGCGTCACCCACTGGCTGCGGCCTCAAGGGGCCTCCTCAGAGCCCCACCTCACATGGCCACGGCAGCTGCCACTAATGCTGCTGTGGCTGGTCCTCTGGGGTAGCTCAGAGTCTTGGAGCAAGAGCTCTGAGCTCCCACCTGGTACCTCCAATGCCCATGAAGGTCAGGGTGGGTCCAGCCAGGGCAGCTGAGGGGAGAGGGCCCAGCTGCCACCACCATGCCCGGCCTGCCCATCACCAGCTCCAGCCACCTCCAGCCAGGGCAGACCGCCCGGCCATAAGCACCCCTGGCTGCGGGCACGGCAGCTCCAAAGAGGCCCTGCAGAGTCGGAGGAAGGTATGATTCTGGGCTCCTCAAATTTAAACCCTCAAAAGCCAAGTTAGATATCAGAAAATGCAAGATTTGTTTTCTGAGAAGGCGCCTGAGCCGGCGAGGAGATGCGAGCTGGGGACCCCCGGGATTCAGGGGGATGCTTACCTCGCCCTCGCCCTCACTCTCTCTCTCTCTGTCGGTCTGCCCCGCGGCGGGCCTATCGGGGTGACCTAGCGGGGTTACCTTAACCTTGTGGTCCGGGAAGGTGGATGATCCCTTTTTAAGAGCAACACAGGAAGTTTGCTAAAGGCACAGAAATGATTTATTAATCTTTCAGCAAACATGCATCACAAACAAACAAATCATTCTCCTGGCCTGCAAAGCATGTGAAAACAAGCTCAGGAACTCGGGCCCGCCCTCGGGACCCGCAGCTGGCAGTGCAGGGGCTGTCAAAGTCCTGGGGTTCCATATTCCAAGGACAGAACCAGTCACTAGCAGAGGGGTCAGTCCTGCATCCGCACCCCCACCTGGCCTCAGTCGAGACCCCAGTCACGGGCAGACGAGGACAGCACCAGGAGGTGTTGGTGGAAACGGCACTCCTGTGGCATTTGTCTGTCCTCGCTAAGTCATGGTGTCTCTACCACACCCCGCCACAGAGGCCCCCTTGGCACTCATGGAGCACTTAAGCATGCCAAGGGCAGAAAATTAGTCAGGTGTGTTGAGGGACACTGTACCCTGTATCCTTCTGTCTCTGCACATGGGTAGAAAACACAAGAAAGTCCCTCTCGGCTCTCAAAGAACACCGATGCCCCAGGGCCCTTGCCTGTCCCTTCTGGGTGACAAGCAACAAAAAGGCTGCAAGATGCTCACATCATATCCACTTCCACACAGGCCAAAGGGGCACAGAGGTGCTCAGGAAGCCAGGGCGGAGCTAACCCTAGCTCAGTAAGTCTCTTTGGGCCTCCATTCCCCACCCACAGGGAGGCCGTGGCCGGGCTCCCCAGGGCAGTGTAGGTGTGCAGAAGTCTACACCACGTAAAAAACGCCAGCTGGCAACCTGAGCCCCACATGGCAGGTGTCAGGCTCATGTGTGTCACCCTGATCCGAAGGGGTCTGGCAGGCCTGTGCCAGCACCCAGGTGGGTGCCAAAGGCCCTACTTCACCACCTGTCCCCCGAGCAGGGCCTCCCAGCTGGATGCTTGTGAAAACTGCCGTGATCTGGCCTCCATCCAGGGACACTGGGTAGGGAGGGGCCTGGGGTCAGGACTGGAGCAAGCAGGGAAGGGCCCAGCCAAAGAGAACAGCTGGGGTGTCCCTGGCTGATGAGGGTTTCAGGTGAGCTGAGGTTAAGGATGAAGACGTTTTGGATTTCACAGCTCTTGCTGGTGAAAATCATTCCTGCCTGGGAGTGCTGGGTCTGTGGCCACTGCCCTGAGGACCAGAGCACCCACTGGTCCTGGGGTCCACGGCCCCAGCTCTGCCCTTGGTCCTCAGGAGGGGCCTCGGCCGGAGCCTGGCAGCTTCTGGGTGGGAGGAGCGTGCATGCTCACTGGCTGTGCGCACACGTCCACATGCAAACGCGCGCCAGCATCCCTGTGTTCGTGTTTCCGGGGCAGAGGGTTAGAAATCCCCAGCATGAACTTCTGTGTTACTATTGGTGGTTGTTCCCGTCCTGTGAGAGCCGGCGGCTGGGCTCCCTCCTGACTGCGTGGCTGCTCTCTGCAGTCCCCAGAGAGGTCAGTCCCCCAGGCCATCTGCCCGATAGCAGCACTTCTAGCCTGGCCCGCAGCCACTGCTCTTGTCCCCAAGCACGTACTCACAGCTCATGTTTGCACACCGACTATCCTCCAAAAGGCCTCAAGTACATTCTACTCGTTCTTCCCTTCCTGTCTGTCCCTAGAGGCTGGGCCGGAAGGTGTTCCCTAGAACCGGCCCCCCCACCCCCGCCGGGGTGGGCATGGGAGAAGCGCCCAAGCACATTCCAGTCGGGCAGGCTCCTCTGGAGTCGCCCAGCTCAGCCCAGTGTGGCTGCTGGAGGTCTCCAAGTCCGGAATGTGCCCATTTCACAGAGCAGTAGAGTGACTTTCCCGAGGCTACACTGTGCAGGTTTCAAATTTGAGTGTCTAGTTTTCTTCCCTCAGGAGCTAAGCTGTCCTCTCACAATGAACAGTTTCTGAGCGGCTCGGTTGGAAGTCTCAGCATAAGCACCCGCTCTTTGCTAAGAACACAGGGGAGGTAAATACAGGTGCTGGGGATGCTCTGCAAACCACATGGCCAAGGATAGTGGGGTGACCGTTGGCAACACTCCTCAAGGCCAACACTGGGCATAGATGCTCGTCCATGGAACCCAGCTTGCCCCGGAGGGTTGGGCAGGGTCCCCTACCTGGGCGAAATGCCCGTGAGTCGACCTCTCAGCAACCTCAGCTTCTCTGCACAGGGGAGCGGCAACCCCTTCCCGGAAGGGCAGTGCCAGGGACTGGCCGGGTCTGATGCGGAAGGCTCGGCCGGGCTCCCAGCTCCCACTCCATCATCACCCTGTCCCCAGACCCTGCTGGGCCGTCCCATGAGAACAGAAGTTCCCGAAGGTGTGAGCCCAGGGGATCAGGTTCAGTGAGACGGAGGGGTGGGGACATGGGAGGGCTCTTTTGCCCCAGGCCACTGGGCAGGGACAGGAGGGCACTACTCAACACCCCAAGGAAGCCGTCCCGGCTGCACCCCACACTCACATACTGTTGCTTCTTATCAGACAGCAGCCTGGTCAGCTCTTCCCTCTCCCTCTTAATTTCTTTTTCATCATAGTAAAATTCACGGACCATGAACCTTAAAACAAGCAAAGATGGGCTTTCACCAAGACGCTTCCTGGGCAAGAGACCTCCCAGGGGAGACAAACCCAACCCAGAGAGGCCCACGGAGCCCACGCTCTTACTTGTTTTCCTTGGCTTTGGTTTTGAAATCATCAATCACTTTTCGAAACAGAGTCACTGTGAAGAGGCCGCCCTCGCTGTCCTCGGTAATCAACCTGCCGGGGAGAAAGAAGCATCTGTTTGCTGGACTGATTGCCAGGGTCGCCACATGCCAGACCCTGTGCCAGAGCTGGGCACGGAGGCTGCCGGCCACTGCAGGGCTGGACCTCCGGGTCCCTGTGGGCCTCACAGCCCACGCTCGGGGCCCTGGCAGCAGCCGAGGGCGGGGAGCCGAGGGCACCCCTGCGATCTCCTGACTGCTGCTGTTTCCCAGCCCTCCGGCCCCTGCCACACGTCCCTCCAGGCCGAGGCCTCGGGGCCTCCAGGGGCTCCCAAGGCTTGCGAGGGGCAGGAAGCGCAGAGGTCTGGGGTTCGGATCCTGCTCCCCTGGGCCGGGTGGCTGAGGCTCTGCTGTGCCCCGTGACAGTGAAGCTGGGTGGATCTCCCCACGGTGGAAACCGTCACACAGGTCCAGGTCACTTCCAGTGTCACCACATCCCAACTGGACACAGCCTCCCCTGCGTGTCTCAACGTGGGACTACTGGGGCCACTGTCCCCAGCAAGAAGGGGAGTCTCAGGGCCAGTCGTCTCAACGTCTCTGAGTGCTGCTGGCCAGGAGACTCTGACAGCGGCCCAGGCGCGGTTTCACGGGCTTGCCGGCCCGGCCACCTCTCATTTCCCAGAGCCGCCGCCACGCTCCAGGCTCACAGGGGCGGCCCCAGGCTCCAGACCTCTCCAGGGTCATCCATGCAGGCTCTCGGGTGCCTGTGACAATGAGGGGCCTCAGGGCTCTGGTCTGACAGGTAAAGCCACCTGCAGAGGCAGCCTCTCCTGGCAGGGACCCCAGGTGCTCTGGACGCCCTGTTCCTCCTCTAGCCTCCCCTGTGACCTCAGGCCGTGACTATCCTGTTCCTGCATCCCTCAGTTTAGCTCCTGATTGCGATCTCCTGTGAGCCGGCAGCCCTGAGAGAGCCTGGGGATGGGCCGGGAGTGGGCAGGGCTTCGCTCGCGGGCAGAGGTGGTGTGGCGTGTGGAGAGACAGGTCAATGGGCTGCCCGAGGCTCATGCTAAAATCTCCTAAAAGTGCAAACCACTTCAGACATACAAAGAGATGTGCAGGGTAGCACACACCTGTGTTCCAGCCACTGGCTAAGATATCAATTTCCACACAGTGGCCTGCACCTCTCTGCCCCAGGTCACTACCAGCCCGAGTGTGGCCTTTCTTGTCCCCTCCTGTCCCCACGATTCACCGTCCACTTGCACATGCCCAAGTCACAGGTACTTGAGTTCCATCTGTGTCTGGACTCCGTGCTACACAACCCTTCCGCGCTTGCTGCCGTCATTCAACTCTGCGCACACAGGCCGCCCTGGGTCCTGGGTTTCCCGGCTGCACAGTGTTCCGCGAGGGACACAGTTTTTTACCCATTCTCCCACCATTTTCACAGTGTGCCCCCACCATGTCCCCGGCCATTCCTACTCTAAGGCCAGCAGGCCACACGCTGGGATTCCCTTCCTCCCCTGCTCCTGCTCTGTGGCCGGTCACTGGGCACCACTCTGGCCAGGCCCTGCCCCTCAGGTGGGAAGAACTGACGCTGAGCTGAGAGGGCACAGCAAGGACGCAGCGAAGGCCACGGCGCGCTGGGGGGGCCCCTGTGCTGGACGCAGCCAGGGCGGCCTTCCCAGAGCAGGGGCAGGGCAGAGGGTTCTGGAAGAGGAAGGCAGTCGGCATGTGACAAGGTGTGTGACCATGAAGGAATTCCAGGCCAAGGGACAAGAGAGGGTTGAGGGGCCTCACACCCTCGGGGCATGTTTGGTGGTTGGGGGCCCCAAAGCACCCGCACATGCCCCGCAGGGGACCTGGGGCCAGGCCAAGTCTCACTTACTTGGTCGACCGAGGGACGACCATGTCCGAGAGCGATTCGTAGGTTTTTTGCCATTGTGTGTAGTGTGGTCTGCAGGAACACAGAATCACTTGATGATTTTTGCAGAAAAGTCTCTTAGGGGTCCTGAGTGCTTAGGCAGCTGCACCTCCTTTTCCTGTCTGCTTCCTGGGAATCGGGGCTGGGGGGGGCATCCTCCTCTGGCCACCCTAGTCACCCTCAGGCCCTCCTCCCTCCACGGGGGGCTCGGCCAGTCTCCGTCAGTGATCACCCACGGGCCAAGACACCAAACCCCTCCTCCCTGCCTGCTCACTTGGGGACGATAACCAGAAGGGTGACGAGATATTCAGAATCCAGCACGAAGTCTTCTTTGCTCACAATGTCACTCAGTGTCCGGGTGAAGAGGTTCCCCCTGAAAGGCAGGTGGAACAGAGCGTGGTCAGCAGAAAGGGACACGCTGACCCACACCCCCTGCGCAGGCACTGGGACTGGGGGTGGGCAGGAAGGGGGCAGGCTCAGGCGCAGAGAACGCTGGAGCCCAGGAGAATGCAGTGACTCTCCTAAGTGGCCTTCTCCCCTGGCCCCAGGGCCGTGTGCCCCGCCCCCCCAGGCTCCGTGCTGGGCAGCCAGAGCTGCTGCCTCCTCCCCTCCAGGGACAGGGAGGCTGGCAGGGCCTCACGTGCTATCACTAGTCACCCAAGGGGCTGCTGAATCCAACACCTCAGTGACCTGCTCTGCCCTGTGCGAGCCCCGGCTGTTGGGAGGGGAGCCTGGGTGGCAGGCAGCTAATGTTACTCAGGTGTCAACACAGCGGCCAGCTCCCCGAGCTGTGCGGCCAACCTCGGCGGCACTCCGCATCACTTTACAGGCCTCTCCGCCCAGCAGCCAGGGCACACTTGCCTGAAATAGCTTTGCACACGTCCAGGGGACCTGGTCTCAATGAAGGTCACGGTATGACTAGCACATGGATCAAGGTGGCTGCACCAGCAGCCGGGCCCGGCTCTGGCTGCCCAGGCTGCGCAAAGCATCAGCACAGAGGCATGACATCGGCACACAAGGCTTCCCCAGGAAGCAGCTCCAGAGCGTTTAGCCCAGGCCACGGTGTCAAAGGTACCATACTGTCCCCCGTGGGCTCTCCCACCTGCCCTGCACTCTGTCCTGTCCCCTGTTCATAGCACCACGGAGCCACGGTGTGGCCATGGGTACATCCCTCAGGATCCCCCTCCCGAGGTGCCAGAGGCACGAGCCACCGTGTCATAGCTGGGAAGCGCTGCCCTCACACTACCTGACTTGTCTTTCTGGGTCACCCCTGAACCCCCGGCATGAAGCAGAATTTCCATAAATGTTCGTTGAATGAATAATTGTGAGCTCTGCCAAGTAAAGAAATTATATTTTATTCTGCTTGATATCTTTAGGGCCTAGTATACGGCCTGAGGGCATAGCTTAGTCAACGTACGTTGAAAGAGAAGAGCAGAGGAGGGAGTTAGAGACTTTCGTCCCTCTTTGTGCACCCCCTCCTACACTCCGTAAGTCACCTGAAGTGACCGTGAATGATCAATGAATGAATGAACTTCATCCATCCAGTGAAGACTGGGTGTTTACTCAAGTCCCAACCAGTTTTTAAAAATCCACAATTGGTGTAATCCCAGCACTTTGCAAGGCTGAGGCCAGGAGTTGGAGACCAGCCTGGGCAAATAATGAGACCCCCTCTCTACCAAAACTAGAACAAGTTAGCTGGGTATGGTGGTGAGCGCCTACAGTCCCAGCTACTCGGGAGGCTGAGGCAGGAGGATGGCCTGAACCCAGGAGTTTGGGCTGCAGTGAGCTGTGATGACACCACTGCACTCCAGCCTGGGCGAAAGAGCAAGACCCTGTCTCTACAAATAAATAAATAAATAATTTTTTTTTTTTTTAGATAGAAAGAAAATCTACAATTTGGTGACGCAGTGGGCATGGGCAGCCCAGCAGGCTCCATGCCAGCACTGACCGACAGCTCATCGCCGTTTAGGGCTCTCCGCCTGGCACCTGCCTTCATCCCGCCCTCTGCAGCTCATGCTCACAAAGTCAGGCAACCAGCAGCCATGTTTCTAGCTGAAGTGCACCTTCCCCTCCGTGGTTTTTCATGTGCCACTAATGTTCTGTTTGCTTTTTTCCTAGAAGACGGCTGGCCGGTGACCCTCAGAAGCGGGAAGCAGAACTGGGGGCCCTCCCAGGCGACATGCTCTTGGTTCACAGTGGTGAGGCAGTCGGGGAGGGGGCGGGGGGACAACAGCCAGTTTTGGGTCCCCTGGGCCACTTCCCTGCTCTGGAGTGTCTCAGAGAGCCAGGACAGACCAGGCGCAGAGTCTGGGGAGACAGGCAGCCACCCCACACCAGCGCCACCCTGTTCAGGGGCAGCCTCCCCAGCAGGGGCTCACGTGGCTTTTTCCTACACACCTCACCAGATAGTCCCCACCATTGTGACACTGAGCTTACGTTTTTCTCCCGACACCTCCACCATGTCAGTGACCAGTCCGTCTGCTGGGCCCAAGCGGCCCACCCGTCCCCCACATGGTGGCCCTTTGAGTGGGTGGAGAAGGTGCCTGAGTCCCTGAGGCTGCTCTGCTCTGGGCCACAGAGCCCACCACCCTCTCTGCCCCTCACGAAACGCCAAGCTCTGACATCCTGGCCTCCTGCCACCCTCGCCCTCTGTGGAGCCTCCACAGTGAAGGACGTGGGGGCACATTCCTCTCTGGGCACACGTTGGGCAGTGCCATCGCCCCTGCTGGCCCTCTCCTCTCCCAGCGGCAGCTCCTGGGGGGGTGGCAGCGTTTGTCTGACTCGCTCTCACTCTCAGGCAGGGGACAGGCTCCGGGTCACCCGGGGATGGGAAGGACACGCGCTAAGCCCCTGCCGGGACCCCTACACCCCCCGCCCCCGGCCAGAAGCACAGCCTTGCAGATACACACTTGGATTTCTTCTGCAGGTTCTCCAGGTTGGTCTTCAGAGTGTTGTAGGCGGCCGTTCGGGTCTTCAGGTCTGTCTCAATCTGTGCCAGTTGCTATGGGGGAAAGCAAGAGCTCCTGGTGACCCCATGTATTGGGAGAGTTGGTCAGACTCTCCACAGTGGCCACATACAGCTCGTGGTGCACTTGAGAGAAATGGCGATGCTGCCCGTGTGCCCAAGAGGGCCGATGTGCACCCGCCTGCTCGCCCGGGAGTGCTGGCATTTGGCCCTTACGGGGAGCCCACGCGTGAGGGCAGGGGGGGCGCTTGTCCCTGCCTTACAGATCCTGAGGCGGTGAGCAGGGTCACAGTAGCTCAACTTCCTCCTGATTTCAAGCCCATCCTGCACTGTCTGGGGGCCCAGCCACCCCCCCTCACCTCCTCAAGCTCTGCAGGGGGAGCTTGGGATACCTCAACCCCCAACCCTCAGCACTCACAAATGCCCATGCCCACTTCCTGGCTCCTTTCAGCGTAGAGGCAGGTCACCATTCCCACGTCCCAGGGGGACCCCTTGTTCTGGAGCTCCAGGGTTGAGGGAGCACACTCCGGACACCCCTCCCAGGCTGGCAGGAGCAGGGCGGTGTGGGGCAAAGAGCTGAGACGGGCCCAGGTTCCTCTGCTGTCTGGCTGGCCGGCCTCAGGCTTCCCACCTGCCCACCCCGAGGGGCCGCAGCAGGGGTGGGCAACGAGCAAAGGGAAAGAAAATGCGCCCAGGGCCTGGCTTCTCGACACAGCAGTAGCCACTGAGATGACTGCTGCCATGGAGCATTTTGTGTGCCCTGAAACCACTTCTTCCCCAAGGTGAGTCCCTGTCACCTGCAGACCACCAGCCCTGCCCCCACGGGCTGACACTTGACAGCAGGGCCCATCACCACGGAATCAGTTCAACAGCCTGGCACCCACATTGTGGAACACCCTGCGGCCGTCGCCACGGAGGATGCGGCCACAACCCTGCGGCCGTCGCCACGGAGGATACGGCCACCTGCGCACTGGCGCCCAGGCAGGGGAGGCTCCTGGGAGTCCCTCCCTCTCTGCCCAGCCCAGGTTCAGTGACACCTCCCTGCAGCCGGCCCTGGCACGGGGGAGCACGAGTGCCACCGCCATCAACAGACGCGGCAGGGAGCACACGGCCGCCGCTGAGCGAGCAGCTCCGTCACCAGGTGAAAACGTGGACAGTCTGTAGGATGTGAACCGTTCTGCGTCTAAACAGGTATGTCTTGTATATAGGGAAGAATCCACCTCAAACACTGGTTATCTTTTGGGAGAATAAAGGGAGTGGGGGTGGGGGTGATGATCACGGGAGGCCTTTAACTTTTTTTTTTTAATATTTTGATAGTTTCATTTTGTAAAAGGTTAATTGCTTTTTACAATTTTTTAAACGTTTTAGTTTGAGATGATTATAGATTCACAGGAAGTTGCAAAAATAATACATAAAATTCCCAAGTATCCTTCATGCATTTTCCCTCATTGATAACACATTACTGTACAACCACACGATTGCACTATACTATGCTAGACAACACTGTAGTCTACAACTATGCTATTCTGCACTGTGCAACTCTACTAAACACGCTACTACACTATACTATTCTATACTGTACAACTACACAACTACACTACACCATGCTATACAACTATACTGTACAAGTATACAACCATACTACGCTCCCCTGTACAACTATACTGTGCTGTACTACACTATACAATTATACCATAACTATACTGTACAACTGTACCACTACACTATTCTGCACTACACAACTATGCCACTATCCTACTATACTATCTGCACTGTACAATGATACAACTATAGTGTAATGCACTGCACAACTATGCTGGACAATGATACAACTATACTGTACAACAATACAACTGTACTGTACTGCACCACACAGTGGCACAACTATACCGGACAACAGTACAGCTGTACTGTACTGCACCACACAACTATACCAGACAACGATGCAACTATACTGTACTGCATCCCATAACTAGATGGACAATGATACAACTGTACTGTATTGGACCACACAACTATACTGGACAATGATACAACTGGACTGGACTGCACCACACAACTATACCGGACAATGATACTCTACTACAAAACTATAGTACAGAATCATAACCAGAAAATTGACATGGGCACAGCCACAGATCTTGCTTTTTAAAATAAGATTTATGTATTTAGTTTAAAAGGAAAAAAACAAAAAAATTTACTGCTTGTCCTTTCTCTGGTTTCACCACGAGCAGAGGAAAAGCTGCTAAGGGGGTCTGGGACCCGTCACAGCAGGAGGACGAGGGCTTTCGAACCGGCCAGGCTCACATGTCAAGGCCAGTGCCAGCTCTCACGAGCTGTGTGACCGATGGAAGCTCCTTCACTTTTCTGAGCTCACCGCCACAGAATTACTGTGACATCATATGGGGGACTCCTTTGACTAGATGTCTCTAGTTGGCAGATTCAGACCTCTTGTTGGCAAAATAAGGTGTGGGGGTGTCACACGTGTGTTCCTTGTACAGGAAGGACTGAGGAAGCCAGTACCCCAGAGTCTCTGCCCCACTGGCCCCCGAGAGCTGGTTCTGGCGTTGGAGCCAGTCCAGGGCTTCCTTAGGAGCTGGTGCCATGCACGTGGCACAACTTGTGGGCTTTGGTCCCCAAGACCTGCACCCCCATCCCAGTAAAATGCTGCAACAGCTGCGGGTCCTGGGGCACGTCACCTAACCTCTCGGCTACTTCCTCGTCCAAAACCAGAGAAAAGAGACACCTGCCTGACAGGGTGATATGGGAAGTAGGAGAGCCCAGCACACCTGGAGAGCCACCGACCCGGTGCCCTCCTCCCTTCCCTGCTCTCCTGAAAAAGTCACTCTCCGGGTACCCTGGACTAGAGAAACCAGGTCTTCTCTACAACATGCCCCAGGGGGATTTCCCTACTGGGTCCGGCATCCGTGGGACTCAGAGAATCCAGAGCTGGTGTAGGGCAGGGCAGGGCGTGGACAGCCCACAAACAGCCGCCTGCTTCCAGTTCCGTGGTAGATGTGCACAGCGCCCTCCTGGAAGCCACACCTGGCACAAGTACACTGGGCAACCCCTCCTTGAAGAGCCTTCCAGAACCACTGGCCAATTGTCCCAGGAAAGCCTGGGACCGCTGTGACGTAAGCAGTGCCCAAGGAGCCGCAGCCAGAGTCCTGAGCCTTCAGGCCCCACCCTTGTTCCCAGGAGACCTGCAGAAGCTGCCAGGGTGTGGGGGCCGAGGCCAGCGCTGCTCCCAACCCTCCTGCCACACTCAGGTGGCTCTGCTCCTCATAGCAGACAGCAGGGAGCCTCATTCCTGGCCCCCGAGGAGACTCCCTCCCAAGCCCCCAGGCCAGCGGACACAACACGCTGGGGGCTTGGTGAGCTGTGCAAGAGGGAGGGACAGGCCATTAGAAACGAACAGCCTTGAGCTCAGGACCTTCGTCAGTGTTCCCCCTCGGTGAAGTGCCACAGAAGTCACCCGGGCTGCCAGACACCCACAATGTCCCCACGGACCTGTGCTACGGGGCCTTTATTCCACCGATACAAGCGGAGGCTACTGCCTAGCAAGACAGCAGACCATCGAGGGCCCCGCACATCAGGGAGGTGTCTCAGCCACGCTCTCTACTTAAAGTAAACAGTTCTGCGTGTAAATCATCACCCGGGGTCGGGGGGCTGGGTGTCGGGTTCCTAAGAGTAGATTAGGGTGGGAAAAGAAAAGAGGGAGAGGGCACGAGGTGCATGGGTGCTGGGGTCTGGCTCAGGCCGGTCGAGGGGAGTGCCCGTAAGGCCGCAGCCAACTGCCTGGGAGGCCAGGTGACCAACCGCCCCTCCTGTGCCCTGACACCCAGGGTGCCGGTCTTGCCCAGGGCGTGGAAGGAGGCCACACCTCAGAAACCCGGAGGCCCAGTCAGGGCTGGCTGGAGGCAGTGTGGGGAGGGGACCCCACCCAGGAGGGGACCCCACCCAGGGTCATTCAGCAGGGCCAGAGCCCTAGCATCTCGCCCCTCTGAAACCCCAGTAGATCCGCCTTAGACGGCCCGGTGTCCCCAAGAGCAGTCCCTCCTCTCACCTTCCTTAGTGTGTCCACCACGCCCACGAGCGGCTGCTTTGCGGGATACTTGGCCATGTCCCATTCAAAGTGGGTCACAAAGGACGTCAAATCGACTGGAAGGACACAAACACATTTCAACAAGTGAGCCAGCACGACACATCCACGATCAAGACTGCTCAACCCCAAGCCAAGCGTCACTGCCGACACCAAGGAAGCAGTTAGTGACAGCACTGGCGGGCAGGCTTGGGGCTCAAAGCAAACACTCCCCGTGAGAGCAGAGCTCTGAGCCAGTCGGGGATATCGGCAGAGCCACTTGAGTCCCCCCTCATCCCTTTGGAAAACACGCCCGCAGGCGAACGGCGCTGTGACAGACGCACTTCTCTGCCCCACGCTCTCCTGCAGACGGGTGGGCCCGCCCTGGGACAGCCTGCTTCCCTGGAGGCGGAAGCAACGCTGGCCGCTGTGCTGAGCCGGCACGGGGCTAATTCTCCACCTTCTCCGGGTGCTTGGGCCACACTCCTCCACTGGGCTATCACTCTGTTTCCAGGGCCCCAAAGGCACATCAGACAGCATCAAGCCAACCCCAAAAACCACACAGCCGGGGCCTGTCCTGGCTGCCACCTGATGCGGGGTGAGCACCTCCTGCCTCCTGTGCCCGAGCACCAGAGAAGGCATTGTCAGCCGCATTGTCTGTTTCAAAGAAGGCATTTTTCAGACATGAGGAAAATACTGGGGTCTGTGACTGGTTTTTACTACCTGGCAGGGATGTGCCTTGTTCAGTGTCTGCCCTTCACATAAAGCCCATAGCGAACGGAACACACCTGTGTTTGCACACATTGCCTTTTTTGTTTTCCTTCTCAAAAACTAACAAACCCACTGCCTTCAGGCTGTTTCTGGCGTACCCTAAGCAGCTGCGGGGTGGAGGAGAGAGCCCCAGCGCTGAGGCCGGACAGAAGTGACCCGAAGGCGCCTCCGCTGACTCAGAGCCCCAGGCCTCCGGCAAGTTAGGGACGGAATCCGTTTCCTTACCTGAGAAATGGGGGGCCCACACACCTCAAGTGCCTGCTCTCTTCAGATTAGTTCTGTACACACTTCAAGAACACCAGCTGTGCCAGTGCCCTGTACGTGACCTCTTTTGACACGCCAGGTCTATGGTAAGCAGGAAACTTGGCAGAAGCATCGCTGCTACGGTGGACCCTGGAACCCCTCCACCCCCAGCGAGAGCGCCTTCCTCCGGCGCATTCCCCAGCCCGGGCTCCGCGTGCCTGCACCCCCCGGTCTACCCTCAGGCTCACCAGAGGACCAGGAAGCTCACAACATTCAGCCACCCTGCTGGGGACACAGACCAGACACCCTCCCCCGGGCCGTTCACCAGGGACACACCACAGTGCACTGGTGACAAGCACACAGGACGCTCAAAGAGGATGAAGAGCTGGCTTCGGCTCCTCCTGGCAGGGGCAGCCGGCTTCTTCGGATGCGACACGCACCAGAGCCTGAGGGGGAAGGGAGGCGGCCGTGTGGCCAGTGAGGAGGGTGCTGGGCGTCAGGCGAGGACAACTGGCAGACTCATGTGCTCGGGGCACAGGGAGCTACCGGGTAGAGCCGAGGGAACAGGGAATGTGGATGGAGGCCGAGCAGGAAGGACAAGGGCAGTCACAAGCGGTCGCATCTGCTCTGCATCCCATGCCGATCACACCAGGTCCCGAGTACTCGGCCCCTGTATGAGCTGGGAATCGGACCCAGATCGCTCCGACTTGGAAGGCAGTGCCAAGTGGGGTCACGACAAGCCCGCAGGGGGCTGCATTGCTGGCACTTCGGGAGCGTCTCCGTGGCTGGCGGGGCAGCTCTAGGAGAGACGCCAGCGGAAGTTGAGGAGATGCACGTTCAGAGGGGCTGAAGGAGCCCGGGGAGGGCGAGGGCTGGCTGCACAGCATGCGAGGCCAGGGACGGGCACAAGGCAGGCCTGGCGACACCCAGACTTCAAGCTGAGTGGCTTGGTGGAGGGAGGGATATGCTCTAAGCCACAGAGCCACGCAGGTGGCAGTGAGGGGACAAAGGGGAGAGGTGGCAAGCACAGCTGAGGACAAGCCCAAGTTTGATGTGTGGGTGGATAAGTCCCCCAAAAGCAGATGGGAACAAAATAAGACTCAGGGGAGGAACTGGCTGGTGGCAGATTACCAGCATGTAAGAGGTAGGAAATGAATTAAAATCGCAGGATGACAATGACAACCATTAAGTAGCTGACATTTACTGATTGCTTACCTTGGGCCTGGATGCACGAATTATTTCATTTAATTTATTCTTTAACCCTATTAAGTACTATCATCACCCCCGTTTTACAGATGAGGAAACACTGGCACACACAGCTGTGTGACCGCTCTTATAAACTGAGAAGATGCACAGGAGGCTCCTGATCACCTGCCTGGCACACAGAAGGGACCGCGGTCACCGTCAGAGTACAGCCACCCTGCACGTGGGAAAGGGAAGCCCGGATACCTCCTAGACCACCGGGACTTGGGAGAGGTCCTAGGGAGAACTCGTTTTATACATTCCCAGCATCAGCGCTGGAATTAACACGGCGAGTCCTGGCCTGTTGACAAGAGAGGATTCCTGTCCTTATAGGAAGGGCCAGCAGTAGAGAGCTTGACCCGCGCTCTCTCCCTGAACACGCCTGCACCAAGGAAAGGCCCCGTGAGGACACAGCGAGGGGGCGGCCGTCTACAAGCCAGGCAGCCGAGCCCTCATCAGACACCAGACTGGCTGGTCTTGGACTTTCTGTTGTTTTTTTTTTTTTTTTTTTTTTTTTTTTTTTGAGACAGAGTGTCACTTTGTTGCCCGGGCTAGAGTGAGTGCCGTGGCATCAGCCTAGCTCACAGCAACCTCAAACTCCTGGGCTTAAGCGATCCTACTGCCTCAGCCTCCCTAGTAGCTGGGACTACAGGCATGAGCCACCATGCCCGGCTAATTTTTTTGTATATATATTTTTTAGTTGGCCAGATAATTTCTTTCTATTTTTAGTAGAGACGGGGTCTCACTCTTGCTCAGGCTGGTCTCGAACTCCTGACCTCGAGCGATCCACCCGCCTCGGCCTCCCAGAGCTAGGATTACAGGCGTGAGCCACCGCGCCCGGCCACTTTCTGTTGTTTAAGCCACCCAGTCTGGGTACTCTGCGATGGCAGCCCGAGCTGAGTCAGACAGATTTTGGTATTAGTTTGGGTATTCACACAGATTTTGGCGTTGCCATACCATGGTGGTGACACGACTGTGTCAAAAGGACGCAGGCCTGGGCAGGAAGTGAAGGGGTCCGGCCCACAACAGCAGGGAGTGGTCGGAGGCTGACCAGGGGGACGGGAAGGGCTCCTGTGGCAGGAGCGGCAGCGGACCCCACGTCTGTCCTGGGCTCCGCCACGCAGGTGCCCGGCAAGCTCACCTCACCTGCGCCCAGGCCAGGCCAGCCGGCAACGTGCCCTCTCACAGCTTCTCACCCTCCTCCGCACCCAAGGCAGCTCCCCCCAGCCAAGCCCCGCTCAGCGCCTACTGTCTCCTCACTGCTGCTTTTGTCCTTCAACGCAGGACAGGACGAATGGATGGAAGCTTCTGGAAGCTGCCCTGACTGTCCCTCCCCCTGCTGGCCTGACACTCTGTGGCCACCCCGGGCCTCTGGCTCTCTCAGGCTCCTGGAGGGCAGAGATTATGACTCACTCGTGTCTGTGCCACCAGAGCCTGTCACAGTGCCCCCCACAGAGCACCTGTTCCACAAACACGCTCGGAGCAGAAACCTTCCTGCTGACCCGCCTGTCCAGCCCGCACTCTCTGCTGCGTAGAAGAGACGCATTTCAGCTCACGCTGGTCTCCGTGCATTTTCACCGAAGCCAAGGACTTTATGGCACCAAAGGGCTGAGGTCCCCCTTGTCACCTGAAGCACCTCACAGTTCCTCGAGACTCAGCCACTCCCTATGGCTCGGTCTCTGTTTCCACCTCAGCACGCTTGGTGCTGTGCGTCTGTCCCCCAGCGAGGCTGTGCTTCTGGGCCATGGCGGCCACCTCCACATGCCCAGTGTATGCCAAGGACACCCCCAGAGGGTGTCAACAGGGGTCTCCCAGTAGGAGCCTCGAGAAACCTCTGGGTCCATGACTGTGACTTCCTCTTCCCCGGATCCTCTCCCATGTCCCGGACATTAGCTCTAGCTCTGGACACCGACCCTTGTCCCAGACCAGGCATCCAAGGACCCTTCCCTGTCCTCACACAGTGTCTTGGGTAAGAACACCACCTGAGGACGGCTCTCTGCCATTCCTCCGGCCTTCCTGCACTCACGCTGCTGCTCAGGGGGAAACACGCCTCACCTCTTCTGCCCAGGCGAAGTCAGAGAAGCCTGGTCCCCGGGGGGGCCTGTGGGGCCTGGGCTTAGGGCCTGTGAGGTCAGACTGTGCCCCAGCCGGGCTCGCCCCATATCAAAACATGCTGAACACAGGCCGGCAGCTCTTGAGCAATAACGATCTCACCTGAGAACCAAAACAAGTCCTGCCCAGCAGGCAGCAGAGCGAAGGGCTGTGACCACATGGGCTGCCGCCCGTTGCCTGGTTAACCAGACAGGCCCTTGGGTGTTTCTCTCTTCTGTGGCCATTCTAGGGCCCAGGCCAGACCACGTGTGGTTTGCTCAGCTTCTGCGGCAATCAAAGCTATCTATGTCCTTCCACGCTCCCAACTCAGCTGCAGGTGAAGAGTAAACGAAAACAAAAGGCGCCCAGGCAAAGCTAAGAACCTACGCAGGGCTTATCATCCAGTCCATTCACAGGTGAGAAAAGTAAGACCCAAAGAGGCAACTTTTGGCCCAGGTCTGACCGGCTTACTGGCCCTTCCTGGAAGAGGTGCCCTAAATTCCCCTGGAGGAGATAGGATTAAAATGCAATGAGTTCCTCTAATACTTCTGTCAATCACTAGTTTGTGAGTGCCACGCAGAAGAAAAAGATTTCCTCATTCATATTATATGGGGAAAGCCTAAGTCAAATTAAGTTTAAAAAGGTCTCTTGATTGCAGGACTTTTCAGAGCCTTTAATATGCTAACATTCTTTGTCAAGGTTCGGAAGCTATCATGGGCCCTGCCCTACAGTCCTGGGCTTTTGTGCAGGGCTGGTTTACAGAACAGGCTTTAGAAGCTCTAGTCTTGGGAAGTTGTTGAGACCCAACTCTCAGGAGGCCTAGAGATAATGAAACAAATTAAACAAAAAAGCTGATTTTTCTCCTCCTGAGAAGAGAGGTGCCTGTCTGTCAGAGTTAGTGTCATCAGGCTGGGGATGGACATCACATAATAATAACATCTAACTTTAAGTTACATTAATTTGGAGTAAAATGTAAACATTTTGATAATTATTTTAATATGAGCTTAAACTCCATGCCCCAAAGACCGGTTTACGTAGAAAAGCAGCTCTATCCCTTAGGTCAGCTCTGCAGTCTAGTCCAGAGCCCCACCCCCGAGTCACCCCCCGGGATGTAAGACCAGCTGGTCAGCTTGACAAAGTAATTTTTTCTCAGCATCAGAAAGAAACCTCAGTGTGTCAGACAGATTGCATTTAGGAAGGTATTTGGTCATTTCCAATCTATAAAGATTTTTATTTGCCATAAAATATCTGCTATCTTTAATTCCACCAGCCTTGCGCAGGTTGGAAAAAACCCAAAGCAAATGGCTCCTTCTAACAATCACACAAGGAACGGCCTGTTGGGCATAGGGAACACCCCAGGAGGCTCCTTGCAAGTGACCCCCACGGAGGCCACGTGAAGCCTGCCACTTAAGCTTCCACTGTTCACAAAACAGGCAGCCCGAGAGCAGGCCGGCAGGACACCAGGCACAGCCATCGAGGCAGGGGGCAGACCACAAGCAAAAAGGTGCAGACGTCCACCTTGAACTCTGCAGAGTCCAAGCGGGCCCAGTTTCCAGGTGGCAAGCAGTGCAGCCCGGAAAGGCAGGGGTGACAGGAGAAAGAGGAGAAAAGTACGAAATAGCAGCTGTCTGTGTTATATGGATATCGTGACCAAGCTACGAGGCTATTACTTGAGAAACTGTCGCAACGTGATCACTGTACCCTTACAACCAGACCGAGATTCCACCTTCCCAGGGACATGCAGGCATCACACTGAGCACGCACACAGCAAACAACGCATAACCTACTCTTTAAACATTTCATTTTTTCCTTCAAGCCTGCAATATAATAAGGTGGAGTTATTAAACCACATAGACATGCAAAGCCAAGATCACATTTGGGGGTATAAACATTTCCATTTGTCAGTTTAAACAAGTAAATAAAAAATCTTTTAATGTTTCCAGGAGGGAAAAAATATGAATATACGTTATATTTACAACAAATGACATGAATATTACATATACGATAAATACAGTCATGCACCGCTTAATGATGGGGATAGGTTTTGAGAAATGCATTGTTAGCTGATTTCATCATTGTTTGAACGGGACAGAGTGCACTTCCACAAACCCAGATGGTAGAGCCTACTCCACACCGAGGCTACATGGTCTCGCCTATTGCTCCTGGGCTACAAACCTGTATAGCATGTCCCTGTACTGAATACCGTAGGCAACTGTAACACAATGGTACGCATTTGTATATCTAAACATAGAAAGTGTACAGTAAAAATACAGTATTTTTATCTTATGGGACCACCATTGTATATGCGGTCCATCGTTATGCAGCACATGACTGTACTCCCATTTTCAATATATATGCATAGAGTGTCGTAAGTTTAATTCTCTCTACACATATTTAAACATATTTAATTCTAAAGTTTCCAAAGTCTCAAAGTTTTTGTCTTGCATATTTTGAATGCATTCAAATAGTATGCACATAATTAATGGGTCCCAAACATCATTGGAATCTAAAGATGTACCCTATCAGCACATGTGAGGTAGAAATTCCAAATGCAAAATACGCCCCATGAAGCACTCGGCGTAGCCCTCTGTCTCCCGTGTATGGGGCAGCAACTAAAGACTTGTTGGAGGCATTCCTCAGCAGATGAAGGCATTTTTCACACCTTGTTAGTGGAAAAGTGTGAAAGATGTTAGTGGAAAGGGATAAAGTTGCTGGGGTGAGGTGGGTGAGCAGAATTTCCCACATGGGGAGAGTGGAGGCTCGTGGAGAGGGCCATGGGCCCGACAACACGAGCTGGGCTTAGACCGCTTGAGCTCATGTTCATGCCCAACTGCACTGAGCTCAGCAGCAGGGTAAGCAACGCCATATGCCTTAGGAACGGAACGGCAGAGCCCAGAACTTACGGAGGGTACTGCCTCCAAACCTAGCCGTGCCGCAGAGCTACGAGTGGAGTGCACGGCCTCTGCCCAGCCGGTCAATCCAGAGCACCCGTGGTTACCGCGTGGCCACAGCGAGGCTGCGACGGTCTCAAACGAGCAGGGAAAGCACCCGGCATGAGTGAGAGCACCTCATCCACCTACCTCCGTTGGCCAGGAGGTTCTCCTGGACCTTCCCCTTTGAGTCTTCCATGACTTCTGCCACGCTCTGCGCCATCCTCTTTATGAGGCTTATGGAGAGAGGAGAAAAAGCCGGTTAGAGTAGGAAGCTGCCCGTGGAACGTTCTCACGCACTGCTGGCAGGAAAGGCAACAGGTGACAACCTTTAGGGAAATAATTTGGCAATATGCATGAAGAGGCTTAAAATGGCAGGAAAGGCAACAGGTGACAACCTTTAGGGGAATAATTTGGCAATATGCATGAAGAGGCTTAAAATGTTCACAGCCTTCGAACCAGTAATTCCACTTCTGAGAAACCATCTTAAGGAAACGGACACACAGAAAAAGCTCTCTGAATAAAAAGATGTTCTCTGCAGCTCTGTTGCTGACAGCAAAAAATTGAAACCACTGGACGACTCAACAATAGGGAATTGTTTAAGTAAATGATGGTATATCCAGCTGAGTAATTATTAGGCAGCCATTGGAAATAAAGCTTCAGAGAATTTCTAATACCATGGAACAAAGCCTGTATTATAATGTTACGTGGAAGAAAACAATATACAAAATTATGCAGACAGGATGGGCACTGGCTGCAACTATGTGAAAATGTTCTTCCTACTCTACAAATTTTCTAGTGTAATCTGGTTTTGCTTGTATAATTAGAAAATTAAAACTTTTTATCTCCAGAAAACATACTGAAGGCTTTCGAAAGTATGGGAAAGAAAAGGAAATTGTAGGATTTGGAAGCAAAAGGGCTCAAATTTGCCATGACTCTGCCAGCTACCGAATGTATGTATGATTTGAGCCAAACCGATTTAACTTCTTTGACCCTCAGTTCTCTTATCTATAAAATGCAGACTATACCCATTTTGCAGGATTATTATTAATATTAATATAACTCATCAGGCACTGATCACCCAGTAGCAGAGAGAGCCTGCTCCAGGCGGCTGATCAAGCCATGACCCGACTGGAAATCTCGGCAGACTAGGATCCAAGTCTGAAAGTTCTGATGACCCAATCTCTGTCGCGGGCTCTCTCTCCACTTTCTCCTGCTCCCAGGAGGGGGTGGTGTTTGCAGGACGAGTGGCCCCGGGCCACTGAATCCCAGATGGAGTGCAGGGTGTTCTGCTGTTGCAGGCACTGGCCACGCTGGCCGCTCAGAGTGTGGAGCCCAGGGGCCTAGGGCCCGACACAGAAAACCGTGGCAGGGAGTGCTGGGGAAAGCGCTTGATAAAAGCAAAGAAGTAGTGAGGGAAGGAGGGTCACAGCTGCCTTTCCTGACTATCTAAGGAATACGTGTTCATGGTCAAAAACTGAAAACTGCAAGTATAAAGTAGTTAACAAAAAAACAACCAGACTTCCCCACCCAGGAGGAAACACACTTAGCGTTCTGGCATATTTCCAATGGCTCAATGCCCAAACAGATTATGTGAGTTGAAGCCTTCTTTTGTTGGCAACTACCATTTAGTGGTGTGTACCAAGTGACAAACATTCTCATTTAATCCTCACAAAAATTCCCGAAAGGTATTATCCCATTTTACAGATGTAGAAACTGAGGCCCAGAGAAGTAATGTGCCCCTTCCCCAACCATCTAGTCTGTGTGTGGACTCCAAGGGCAAGGCTCTTGGCCATCAGGCCACAGCGCCATCTTTACAGTTACTTTGGCCCATCCTGGGCTTCAATTTCCACCAATGTGTTGGCATTTCTTAGAATAGTAGTTAATAGCATTTTACTGATTATGACCTTGGGCAAGTTGCCTAACTAATCTCAGTGTCCTCGGCTGTAAAATGGGGACAATACTTCCTATCTCACAGAGTTTTATGGGATTTGGTGCAATGCATATAAAGAATCAGGTCCCTGGGAGTTTGTGAGACACCTTGACATATGCTCTAGGTAACCCAGGTGCACTGTTTTGGGTTCTCTGCCCTCTGAGTCTCACCTGGGTAGATTTGGCAGGAGTCAGAGGGAGGGAGAGAGAGCCTGGTTCCCGCCCAGTTCAGTAACCTCCATCCCCTCATCCCTCCAGCCTAGGGGATGTGACGATGTCTCTCCACCAGCCTGGGTTCCTGTGCTGTCCCTTCGGACTCTCCTAAAGCCCCCACACAACTTTGTGTCTCTATAAGGAGGCCCTCCTCAGCTTACCCTAATGTGAGTGTGTCTCCTATCTGTTGGGACCCTGACTCAATAAATTCATTCGTTCATTCATTTACTCATTTAGCAAATCCCACACATTAAGCAAGTACTGTGAGCCAAGCACTATTCTAGGTGTTATGGACAAAACAAAGTCCCCACTCTCACGGAGCTTCTACTCTAATGCTTCGACAGTTCCTCTTTTATCATTACGGTGACACATGCAAGTTGCTGTCTCCTACTGTCATATCCCCTGCAATACTTTCAATAATTACTTGTTTACGTGAAGGTGGTAGAAACTGCAGCCCCTACCACAGAGCCTGGCTCCCAGCAGCTGCTCAGCAGTGCCTGATGAATGAATAAACGAGCACGGGCACTCCACAGCACCTAAAATTACACCTGTGCTCCCTTCTGCCCTAATTGACCTAACAACGAACTCACTTGCCATTTTGTTATGGCTCCTTGCTGCTCCCCCATCCTGGCTTCTAAGAAGTTTTAAACTACAGCAAGTGTGGCCCTCAGGCATGTATGCTACACCAGAATGTCTCGGGATGACATGGTCTGACGAAGCTCAACTGCTGGGAGAAGCACTTGTTCCACGTAACAGAACCAGCACTGACTTAACTACGGTTGTTAGCAAATGTGGTCTTACTGCATGAGAAAATTTTTCTCACCGAAAGGAACCTAAGAGCCTATATGCTGTTCTAAATTAGGTTTTTCACCGTACAGCTCATCGTGAACACCCTTTCCCGTAAGAATAGAACTTACTCATTCCTTTCACGTACCGCATAGCAGTTCACAGCATGGCTGTATCACAGCTAATTCTCTACTATCCGACATACCGGCTGTTTTCACTTTGATATGATAGTACAGTAACACAGGTATTGCGCCCACCTGTGCAGGTACATGTGATGACCAAGTTGCTAAACGAGCAACTACTGGAATAAAGGATATTTACACTTTTAACAAGTCATCCCAGACCACCCTGCAAATGTACAGAGTCAACGTGCACTCACATCCACAGTGTAGACGGCCCGCTTCCCTAACCTTTGCCGCCCAGGTATTATGAATCTCTCTAATCTGCCAATCTGACAGCTGAGAGATTTTGTCTCATTGTTGCTCTCATTTGCATCTCTTTGATCATCAGTGAAGCTGCACATCTTTTCTCATGTTTATTGACTCTATAAAAGGCTGTTTTTTCTTCTGTGAATGGCATGTTCATATCTTCCGCTGGTTTTCCTACTGGCTTGTTCAGCTTTTTAAAAATTTTATTGTTTTGATTTTTATGAGCTCTTAGGTGTTTTGGAGAACTCAGTGCTTGAGGCAATGTTTTGAGCTAAGTGACATCCCCATTTCAGAGGTGACAAAATCAAGACATAGGGAGCTAAAGGTCACCTACACAGTAAAGTGAGCGTCAGAGCAGAAAGCCCACGTTCTAGTGGAAAGTAGACTCTGGCAGCTTTCTGTAAAATCCCTGACAAAAACTTCTATTAACCGATAAGGGAAGATGAACACATCATAATTTTTAATTAAAAAGGCAACTGCGAACATTACATAAAGACCTCAATTGCAATGGCGATTACACTGCTAGCCAGTACTGATTTGTCAACGTTCACCAACCTGTTCACTTAAGATGTGTACACTTCATTGTGTATAACTTTTACCTCATTAAAAAAAATTTTTTGGGGGGGGAGGCCGAGGTGGGTGGATTATTTGAACTCAGGAGTTCGAGACCAGCCTGAGCAAGAGCAAGACCCCATCTCTACTAAAAATAGAAAGAAATTACATGGACAGCTAAATACATATATATAGAAAAATTAGCCAGGCATGGTGGCGCATGCCTGTAGTCCCAGCTACTTGGGAGGCTGAGGCAGTAGGATTGCTTGAGCCCAGGAGTTTGAGGTTGCTGTGAGCTAGGCTGACGCCACGGCACTCTAGCCCAGGCAACAGAGTCAAACCCTGTCTCAAAAAAAAAAAGAATTTTTTTTTTGAAAGCAGACACTGCCTTAATCAAGTGACCAAAGTTACCACCACCCACAGTGTGAAAGACCAACAATACGTGTCTCCTGCCACGAAGCACTGACGGGAACACAACATCGCTCGTGCGGGGCTCTTGCCACAGGTGCATAACCCAACCACGAGGAAACATCAGATGGGTTCAAATGAAGGAGCATTTTACAAAATAACTGACCCATACACTTCAAAAAACTCAGTGTTACGAAAGTCAAAAAGTTTGAATGAGTGCACCAATTCAAGTGAGGCTAAAGAGACAGGACAATTCATCGCAAAGGCAGGACGCCATCTCGATGTTTGTATTATCTAAGAAAATTCAACATTTTCTTTTGTGGTGATATCCAAGTGAAATCTGTAGACTGAATAACAGTTTTTTATTCCTGATTTTGATCATTGTACTAAGGTTATATAAGAGAATGCCCTTGTTTTTAGGAAATACCTTTAAAGTATTTAGAAGTAAAGGGACATCATGTATGCAACTTAACTGTCACAGAGTCCAGAAAAAAAGAGAAATAGAGACAGAGAAAGCAGATGTGGTAAAGGGCATATAGGAATTCTTTTAATATCTTGCAAATTTTCTGGAACTTTGAAATTAGGTCAAAATAAAAAGTTTAAGCATATACTTAAATAAGAATCCTGAAAGAAAAAGGAAAAGGGCACCAAACTGTTAACACTGATTATTATCTCTATGTGTACAGCTACATTTGAATTAGTTAAAACATTACTTTTGCAAGTAGAAAATAAAAGTAACTAAATGAAAATAGACTTTGGGAGGCCAAAGCGGGAGGATCGCTTGAGGCCAGGAGTTCAAGACCAGCCTGGGTGACATAGTGAGATCCTGTCGCTACAAAAAGAAAAAAAGAAAAAAATTAGCCAGGCGTGGTGACATGCACCTGTAGTGCCAGCTACTTGGGAGGCTAAGGCAGGAGGATTGCTTCAGCCCAGAGGCTCAAGATTACATACAGTGAGCTATGATCACACCACTGCACTCTAGACTGGGTGACAGAGCAAAACCCTGTCTCAAAAATAACAATAATGTAGTAAATCATAATAAAATACATATTAAGTAATAAAAATAGACATGGAGGCATTATTCTCAATACCCAAAAGGTAGGAGCAATTGAAGCATCCATCCATGGATGAATGGATGAATAGAACGTGGCGTGTCCATACAATGGAATATTACTCAGCCTTGCAAAGGAAGGAAATTCTCACACACACCACAATATGAATGAACCTCAAAGGCATTATGCTAAGTAAAATAAGCCAGTCACTAAAGGACAAACACCACACGATTTCACTCATAGGAGGTACCTAAAACCATCACATTCATAGAGATGGAAAATAGAAAAGTGGTTGTCAGGGGCTTCGGGGGGTGGGGAGGAGGAATTGGGGGGATTATTCTTCAGTAAGCACAGAGTTTCTGTTCTGCAAGATGAAAAAAGCCTTGTGGATGGAGGGTGGTAGTGATCGTACCGCAACGTGAATGTACTTAATGCCACTCCGCTATATACTTAAAAACGGTTAAAATGATAATAAATAAGTAAATAATGAAAATATATTTTAAAGTAATAAAATAAATTCCTGAAGTTGAGCAAAAGGGGGCTGGGAGGACTGGGGGCGTCACCCAGGTGTGAGGCAGGCAGGTAGCGAGCGGAGGCCTTCGGCAGCTGGGCCCAGACATCTGTCACCTGCGGGGAGGTGGCTGCCCAAGGCGGCGCCACAAATCTGCCTGGCCAGGTGTGCGATGACACTGCTGCCTTTCCCTTCTGCAGACACGATGGGGGCATCTCTCAGCCCCGCCGATTTCTGAGCCCTGAGCTCTGAGGGGACACAGAGCGCCCCTGCCCTTGGGGAGCAGGATGGCTCAGGAGCTAAGAGCCCAGTGGGCGGGGGCTCCTGAGATCTGTCTCTTCTGTGACGAGACAGGAGGTGCCTCCACGCAGCGGCCCCAGGACTCTCCCAGGCCACACAGGGGACTAGAAGGAAGACGCGGGCACTGCAGGAATCTGGAGGTGAGAGCTCACTCCCCATTCCCTTGAGCCCACCAAGGCCGGGGCCCAGGCAGAGGCAGATCTCCCCAACCGGCAGCAGGACACAGTGTCTCCAGGGTTTTGAAGCAAGAACAACAATCTCTTCCACCTGAGGAGCTTTCCCCAATCCTTGGAAAAGCATTTTTATCTGCATCCTTGAAACAAGGCAAAGTCCTAGAGCTGAGCTGAGGAAACTGAAGCTCAGAGAGGTGGAAGGGCTTGCCCAGGTCACTTGGCTGGTGGCGGCAGAGTCAGCCTCTAAAGCAAGTCTCCACCCACCACACCATGTGCTGACAGGCCCCTAATGGATAACCCCTGGCCCCAAGCCTACCCCCCAGGGCCCACAGTCCCCAGGTGTCTCCGTAGGAGGAGCCACCAAGCCCAGCCTCCCTCCTGTGCCACACAGGGGAGCCCCACGCCCGAGAAGCAGGACCCAGAAACCTCCAGAGTGGGGAGCATGTTACCCCTCTCCTGGTGACGCATGAAGCCCTTGGGCACCTCACCCCATCCTTTGTCTCTCTACTTCCTCCTCTGCCAAGGGACAATGAAATCTACGAGCCCTGAAGCAAAGCCATCAGGAAAATGTGACTGGAGAGCAATTAAGTGACTTTCTTTTTATAAAAACAAAGGTTCAGTGAGGCTTCTAGAAGGCTCCCCGCTCTGGAGGACTCTGGCCACAGACACACCACGCTTTACATTCCAACCTTGCTTCTCAGAAATTGGGCGTTCAAATACCGGCTGATCTTTAGTGGGGTTCCCCTCGGCAGACTGTTGTACAGCCGCTCGGCAAGATTAGTGTCCTCAGGCCACACCATCCTTTGCCGTCCTCCACCGTCCTTAGCTGGGTTTCCTTCAACAGCCTCCATTCTCCCTTCCTTGCCGACCCCAGTCTGACCCCTCCTGTCCATCCCCTCCACGCAGCTGGAGGCATCTCTCTAAAAATACACATCTTAGCATGTCATTGCACCGCTGAAACTGCGTCAATGGTTTCCCAAGAAGTTCAAATATTAATGTTTAAACTCCTTAGCAGAGATTACAAGATACCCCCACCCCAGCATCATCTTTTGGCGCCCACCCCCTCCCTTGCCCTTCCTGCACCAGCCTTCCAGGGCCACCAGGATGCCACTCACCCTTTATGACAGTCCAACGGCCCCTCCTCTAAGCAAGTCATCCCTAACAAACACATTACAGCATTGGCTACTTGGGACACAAATGTATTGGGTACCAATCAGGTACCAGGCGATGTCACAGGGACATAGTGGTGAACAAAACAGATCTCAGGCTGGGCAAGGTGGCTCACACCTGTAATCCTAGCATCTGGGAGGCCAAGGAGGGAGGATTACTTGATGTCAGGAGTTTGAGACCAGCCTGAGCAAGAGGGAGACCCCGTCTCTACTAAAAATAGAAAAAATTAGCCAGGCGTGGTAGCACATGTCTGTAGTCCCAGCTACTAGGGAGGCTGAGGCAGGAGGATCGCTTGAGCCCGGGAGTTTGAGGTTGCTGTGAGCACGGCACTCTAGCCTGGCAAGAGAGTGAGACTCTGTCTCAAAAAAAAAACAACAAAAAACCAGATCTCAGTTGTGCCCTCACAGGGCTTACATCTGACACCTCCCTCCACCACGTCAGTTATGACACTGCCAATATGCTGGTCTCCTCTCCTGGGTCCTGCCCTAAACAAAGAGCTCTCTGAAGATTTATTCAAGGTGCTGTCACCTGCTCCTGCAACAATACAGCAGCTCCTGAGAAGACACAGGTGTGCAGCAGTGCCCAGCAGCTACACAGACGCCTGAGGTGTGAGCAGGGCATTGGTCCAACGTTACTCAGGCCACCATAGTCCCCAGACATCTCGGCTTCAATCTCCTGTCACCAGCATTGAGATTGTCTCTTTACCTATCTACCTCATCTCCCAGAATGTGAACCTTTCAAAAAATCTCATAGTATTCAGTGCAGCTGCAATACCAAGCTTAGCCCACGGCAAGGGGCCCTGCCTGGAATCTCAGGCATGATCTGCTTTCCCCCAAGGCACGTCCAGCCCACAGGACAAGGAATCAACCCAAAGGTTTAAGGGGATGTTTGTACTCATACTTTGGGTACCCAGGACCCAGCTACCTGGAAGGGTAGGTGTTTACTGAAGAGAAATGAAAACGTATCCGGCTGGGCGCAGTGGCTCACGCCTACAATCCTAGCACTCTGGGAGGCCGAGAAGGATCACTTGAGGTCAGGAGTTCAAGACCAGCCTCAGAAGAGCAAGACCTTGTCTCTACTAAAAATAGAAATAAATTAGCTGGGCAACTAAAATAGAAACATATTAGCCGGGTGTGGTGGTGTACACCTGTAGTCCCAGCTACTCAGGAGGCTGAGGCAGGAGGCTCACTTGAGGCCAGTAGTTCAAGACCAGCTCGGGCCACATAGCAAGACCCAGTCTCTTAAAAAACAAAAACAAAATCCAAACAGTGCATGTGAAATACTACTTTGTGTTTAAAAGGGGGAGAAATGAAAAGATATACTGGAATTTTCTTGTGTTTGTATAAAAAAGTACTAGAAATGTATCCAAGGAACTCATCGAAGTGGTTTCCTAAGAGGATAGTGCAGGAGCCAGAGGTGGAGGTCGTGTAAGGAAGGCTTCTCACTGTGCAGCCTTTTATATTGTTTTCATCTCTGATGTATGTGGATGTAATACCCTGCTCAGAAAAAAAAAAAGTTTTATTATAAGCTTTTGAATATATGTTTAGAATCCCTGACCTTGAGACGATTTCTTACAGACATTTTAGGGCTAAATGGGATTATGGACATATAAGATGCTTATTGAACAACAGCAATGAACATCTCAAGCCCACCTGCCTCAAAATCACCTGCAGCCCTCCCTTAGGATGCAGATTCCTGGGCCCCACCGCAGACCTGCTCAGTCAGAATCCCAGGTGGTGCCCAAGGACAGGAATGTTTCAAAGTGCCCCAGGTCATAGGGGCACTAAAAGTGGAGGCCCCCCGGCGTGAGGTGAGGGAGACGCAGTCAGTAAGTATTCACGCAGCTCCTACTATGAGCTGGGCACTATTCCAGGAGCTGGGGATACAAATACAGTCCCCATTTTCCTGGGATTTATATTCTACAGGAAGACATAAACAAAAATAGACAAACAAGGAAAGGATTAATAGTGGGCTGTGGAATGCAGAGAATTAAAACAGGGTGACCTAGAGGGACCAGGCTGGCTGGCAGTCTGGAGAAGGCCACAGCGGAGGTGCCATTTACACCGACGTGGGGAGGACCGGCAGGAGGCTGCCCTGCCAGGCTGGGGTAGCAGGGGGGTCTTCTGTGCACAAACCCAAGACAGGATGGACCAGGGTGGCTGGAGAGGGGTGGCCCAGCGGGCCTTGAAGGGGAAGCCTGGGGCCCCATCAGTCTGGAATCTGGAAGCCAGAGTGCAGAGTAGGGATTTTGTATCGAGGGCACGGGAAAGCCACGGGAGGGTTTCACACAAGACAGTCATGTGCTGCGGTGTTTCTAAAAAGATCGTTCTGCCTGCTGTGTGGAGAGTGAATGAAAAGGAAGCAGGGAGACTTCATTCTATTACAAAACTACAGGAATGCAATGAAGGTGGCTTGGATGGACCTTCTGAGAAGTGGGTGGACACAGGACAGGTTTGGGAGGTGGAGTCTGAAGGACTGGGTCCTTCCCACTGTGTCTCTAGTGGAGGGTTAGACAGGCAGGTGGTGCCCAGACTGTCTGCTTGAGCACCAGGTGCTTGGGCCATGGAGCCCTTGACAGAGATGGGAAAGACCCCACAGTCAGGGTACTGTACAAATGTATGCTGTCAGCTGAGAGTGATACTAACTTCAGACTGGAAGCCAATATAAAGGACCACTGAAGACTGCCCCTTAAGCTCTTGAAAATAGGGAAAGTCTAGGCCAGGCACAGTGGCTCACGTCTGTAATCCCAGCACTTTGGGAGGCCCAGGAGTTTGAGATCAGCCTGGGCAATATAGTGAGATCCCACCTTTAAAAAAAATTTTTTTTACAAATTAGCCAAGCATGGTGGTGCACACCTGCAGTTCCCAGCTATTTGGGAGGCTGAAGCTGGAGGATCACTTGAGCCTAAGTGTTTGAGGTTGCGGTGAGCTATGATAGCACAACTGCACTCTGGCCTGGGTAACAGAGTGAGACCCCATCTCAGAAGAAAAAGAAAAAGAAAAATAGGGAGAGAGCCTAAATGGCTCAAGCTGTGAGGAGCACCAGCACAGTGTGCTAAGCATAAAGGATGAGGCTGAGATCTGGGAACAGAGCCGTGGATCCCTGAAGGACCAGGGCAGGGTCCAGGATGGAAGCGCCTTATACTAAATTTAACCTCCAAAGAATTATTTTGTATATTTCACAACATTGCCCCAGGCTGGCCCTTACTCCATGCATGCTGTACCTAGAGTGGCCAGCCTACATTCCTTCCTCCCCTGCTGGATGGACTTCTGGTTTGGTGAGAGCCGCTGGGAGCTGGGAGGAGCCTGGCAGATGCTGGTCACCTAAGGCAATACAGAGACGATCCTAGCAGGGCCTGAACCGAGGGATGAAGGCAGGGGAGGCAGGGGAGAGCTACCTGCCGTCTGCCAAGGGCCTCTGCCAGGGCAAGGGTGGGGAGTCAGGTTGACCAGATTAAGACCTGACACTAGGCACCATATGATCTTATGTCAATGACTTGACTCTGACTGTCAATATTCTCATCATCAATCAGTGGTAGTTACCAAAAGAGGGATGTGATAAACCATCAGGTGGAACTCAGGACAGAATGTAATGTGCACAGGGGTACTAGAGAATGAATGAAGTCAAGGTGACTGTTGTTAATAACAATGTATCATATTCTTTTTTTTTTTTTTTTTTTTTTTTTTGAGACAGAGTCTCACTTTGTTGCCCCGGCTAGAGTGAGTGCCGTGGCATCAGCCTAGCTCACAGCAACCTCAACCTCAAACTCCTGGGCTTAAGCAATCCTACTGCCTCAGCCTCCCAAGCAGCTGGGACTACAGGCATGTGCCGCCATGCCCGGCTAATTTTTTCTATGTATATTTTTAGCTGTCCAGATAATTTTTATTTCTATTTTTAGTAGAGACAGGGTCTTGCTCAGGCTGGTCTCGAACTCCGGACCTTGAGCAATCCACCCACCTCGGCCTCCCAGAGGGCTAGGATTACAGGCGTGAGCCACCGCGCCCGGCCAACAATGTATCATATTCTTAAAAAGAATAAATTAGGAGTAAATTCTAAGTGTTCTAACACCAAACAATAACTACGTGAGCTAATACATATCTTAATTAGCTTAATTTAGCCATTCCACAACGTATACATATTTCAAAACATCATGTTGCACATGATAAATATAAACATTTTTTATTTGTCAGTTAAAAAGTAAATTTTTAAAAATAAAGTTTAAAAGGCTGGGCGCGGTGGCTCACGTCTATAATCCTAGCACTCTGGGAGGCTGAGGTGGGTGGATCATTTGAGTTCAGGAGTTCGAGACCAGCCTGAGCAAGAGCAAGACCCCGTCTCTACTATAAATAGAAAGAAATGATCTGGACAACTAAAAATATGTAGAAAAAATTAGCCAGGCATGGTGGTGCATGCCTGTAGTCCCAGCTACTTGGGAGGTTGAGGCAGGAGGATTGCTTGAGCCCAGGAGTTTGAGGTTGCTGTGAGCTAGGCTGATGCCATGGCACTCTAGCCTGGGCAACAGAGTGAGACTCTGTCTCAAAAAAAAAAAAAATTAAAAATTAAAAAAAAATAAAATTAAAAAAAAGGAAATATTCCAAACTCTTTCTACAAAGCCATCATCTTTTTTATACTAATATGGCTTTCTCTAATTTTGTGTGATAGCAAATCTTAATATTGTAGCTGAGAATGAGTACTCTAGAGCCAGACTCCCTGGCCACTAACCACCGTGTCAACACATACTGCATTTCTCTGGGCTGGTAGAGTAAGTACCTGATGAGTGTGAATTATTGTTATGTTAATTGTGTAGTTTATGATGTTAGTATTATGTTATTCATGAATATGGATGTAAAATTTCAAAATATTAGCAGAGTTCAATATAACAAATAGGGGTTCTCATTGGAATGCAAGTATAATTCAATAATTATGATATGTATTAATAAATACATCAGAGGAGAAGGAATAAAACATAAGACCAACTCATTACCTGCCATGAAAGGAAGCTGAACAAAATGCAATATTCATTCCAGAAATAATTCTTTGTAAAATAAAGATTCTTTCTTTGCATTGTATATATCTTGTGTGTGTGTGTGTGTGTGTGTGTGTGTGTGTGTGTGTATACAAAATCAAGAGCCAAGGGATATTTAATGATGAGATACTAGAAAAACTCAATTTAAAATCAAGAACAAGACTAACATGTCCACTACCATCACTGACAAGTTAAACATTTTTCTGGAACACTAGCCTATGCAATTAAGAAAAACAGAGAAATGAGAACAAAGGGAGCAAAATTATTATTTGCAGAAAATATGATCACATGTCTAGAAGACCTTAGAAAATAAGCCGAAAAACCATTAGAAACAATAGGAAAATTCAATAACTGGGCAAGTCACAAAATTAACACATGAAAATCCCTATTTATAAATAATAAGCATTTAGAAATGCAATGAAGAAAAGATCTCATTGATAACAGCAGCAAAATAAAAAACAAAATGCTTAGGAAAAAATCATTAAGATATTATGCAGGATCTTTATTGAATAAAACATTAATGCTCCATTAGAGGAACAAAAAAGAATTAAGTCAATGGAAGATGAACTATGCTCATAGAAATAGTCAAAATTATAAAAATGCTAATCCCTTTAATTTCAATATAATCCCAAATTCTCAGTAGAAACTTTGCACCAACTATGTGCCAGGTTCTGCCCTAGATACTTGGGATATATCTTTTTTTTGGAGACACAGGGTCTCCCTCTGTCACCTAGGCTGAAGTGCAGTGGTGTCATCATAGCTCTACTGATGCTCCAACTCCTGGACTCCAGTGATCCTCCCACCTCAGCCTCCCAAGTAGCTAGGACTACAGGCGCATGGCACCATACTTGGCTAATTTTTTATAGAGACAGGTTCTCACTATGTTGTCCAGGCTGGTCTCAAACTCCTGGCCTCAAGGGATCCTCCTGCCTCAGCCTTCTGAAGTACTGAGATTATAGGCATGAGCCCCACACCCAGTCAGATATATCTTTTAAAAAAAAATTGTTTGCGCTTAGTAGATATGTCAAAATAAGGTCTTCAAGAGTTGTAAATATTTGGGCTGGATTATGAATATATGTATATGCATATTTTTTGTTCTGTTTTGTTTTACCAGGGAAGAAAACACATAAAACCCTAATAATGATTACCTATGAGGAGAGGGAGTAGGGTTAAAGTAGAACTTTCTATTTTCTTTTTCACCTTTTTGCACCATTTGACTTTTCTAAATGTGTAAATATTTAACCTTCTTTTCTTAATGTCAACAATTATTGAGTAATGAATAAGACATGAGTAAGACATTTTAAAATGTCCAGATTAAAAAATACTATTGTGTTATCATAAATAATAATAATGAGTGATGGTGGAGGCTGGGAGTATGGAAGGGAGGAGGAAAAGGCCCTTTTCTGGTTAGTTCTGCCAGTGACCCCCGAGAGCTTGAAGCACCGTGTAAAGTCCAGGACACGGAGCCCTGCTGCGGCAGGGGGGATCCAGTTAGTGGCAGGGGGCCAGCTGGCAGATCAGGGCTCCATTCCTTCCTCAGCTGCCCCACCCACCCTTTTCCTGGGAGTTTCTCTCTGGGCCTGTTTCCTCCTTTGGAAAATGAAGGGGTTAGATTAGGTCTCTAAGGGTCTGTCCAGCTCTTAGATTCTAAGCTTCTTTCTTCCATTCATTCATTCAGTCAGTCATTAAGGGTCTACAATGTTACAGGTGCTGGGGATCTAATTGTGGGCAAAAGACAGGAAAGACAAATATTAACCGAATAATCCCATAAGAAAATGTCAAAGTCCACTGCAAGTCCTGTGAAGGCAGGAGCACCGACACCGTGTTAGCAGAGGGAAATCTGCAGACTGAGGGCAGTGGGGTGGGCAGAGGTGGAGCGTCCAGGGGAGCTGGGCAGGAGAAAGCATTAGTGGGAGCAGGTGGGAGGATGAGGGGTGGAAGAGGTTTGAAACCACCAGCATAGAAAGTGGGAGAACAGCAAACACACACAGTAGGACTGCCAAGTAGCTCTGAGGAAACCAAAAGGCACGCAGCATTAATAGGCATTCAATTGCTGTATATTCACTGAATCTGATGAAATGTCACAGAGATAATCTTAATCTGATATTCTTTTATTGTTATTACTATTATTTTTTCTGAGGTAGGGTCTCACTGTGTTGCCCAGGCTGGAGTGAAGTGGCACGATCATAGCTCACTGCAGCCTTGAACTCCTGGGCTAAGGTGATCCTCTGGTCTCAGGCTCCCGAGTACCGAGGACCGCAGGCTTCAATCTGATATTCTTGCACTAACAGAGAAGAGAAGCCTAGGTACTTTTTAAAATTCTATTTCGCTTCTCTTTAGAATGCGCTTACAAGAACTGACTCACTCATATCACTAAGCAGACATGGAATCCTTGATGAGCCAACCCTCGGTCAACTTCATGAAACCGTGCGGGTAAAGCAAAAGCCAGCAGCCTTCCACAGACAGGGAGGGCACTCGGGACAGCGACAGTCACAGCGTGCGGTGGGACCCGCGAGGCACAGCTGCGTGCCCAAGCGCCTGTGAAACGCAGTATTTCAACCAGCGCTGCTAAACAGCCTGCCATACTGGGAAGCACTCAAACATTTTTTAAAAAACAGGAGGGAGGGACTTTTCTAAACATAAAATTATTTCATTTTTCAAATGTTCATGAATTATAGTGTAAATACAGAGTAGATTAACAAAGGCAGCATGGAGGAATTAACCCCAAAATAAAGGGAAAGCTCTTGTGAGCAAAAGCTGCCTTCCAGCTACATGGAAAAACACTCTAGTGCCCCAGGTAAATAAATAATAAAAGGGTACGGAAACAATACACCTTGAAAACTCTTGTCCCTTCTCTGTTCTCCTGGGCAGAGGCAGTGCTGACAGGTTTATGCTACCTGGATTACAGAGCCAGCCAGCGTTTATTTACCTAATAACACTTGAGGACTTTTCAAAGAATCAGAGAGGACATTTCAAAGAACTGAAGCCAATCTCCAGATTTATTAGTATGTATATCCTAGGTTACCCACGCTCCAATGTTAACTTCTAAGACAAGATATCCTGACCCCTGGACTAGCGAAAAGCTAGAAATATAAGAATTTTGAGATGCTCAGACCACACCAGTTTTCCTTTCCTCCTGATAGGAAGGCCCTTGAGAATATATACCCACAAGGAAAACTGAAACAATGCAGTGATTTTCATTCTTACCACACCTAGTCCCTGTGGTTTGAAAACACTTTGATACATACAGGTTCTATCTGTTTCACAATGATAGCCATAATTGTGCTTGTTCATGCATTTTCATACTTTTTCTTAAACATATGCTACACCACCATAACAAGCTACTTGTGCAACAAGTATAATATTTACAGAACAAAACGCCACTGTTTACTGAAGAAAAAAAAAACAAACAAAAAAGGCAGACTAAAAGAAGGAAACAATAAATAATCTAGAATCACAGAATTCCAGAGCCAGAGGGAGCTTCAGTGAATAAGAAAGAGGTTGAAGGAATTGCAGCAGGGCAGACCATTGGTGGCAAAGACGGGTCTAGAATCACTGTCATTCCTGCAGCAAGCATGGGAGCAATTCTGATTTCTTAAGCCACCCTACTGCACCTGACCAAACAGCCTCACACTGTGGTTTGTCAGAGCTGCCCCAGAAAACCTAAGACAATCACCAGCCTAAGGCAGTGGGCTGGCCTTGATGGTATCTGCCAGATGCCTTTCTTAGGCTTGGGATTATTTGATTATTTGATTCGATTACTTGATTAATCTGTCTTCTCAGACAGCCTGTAAATTTTACGAGGCCAGTCAGACTTCTCTGCGGTGCAGAGCAGCCTAAGAAAGGAGCCAGCATTTAGGGACCCAGCCACTTTTTCTTGGATGTTAGCTTTTCATAGGACAGGCCCTGGGATTTGATAATACTTGATTTAACATGACTTTACTTCCCTTCATTCTTGTCTGATAACAGAGAAATGGTCACTGTTATCCCATTTCATAGATGAGATAGCCAAGGTTAGTTTTCTTTCTCAAGGACTGTGAACTCAAACTACTTGGTGACCAGGACTGCTTTTACGTAAGTTAGTCCAACATTCCACATTCAGCAAAATGTCACTAATGAAGGATTGCTATTATTCTTAGCAATCAGTAAGTGAAGAGCAACAGAACACAGAATACTCAATGTTTAGCTCATGGCACCAGCCTTCAGATTAGAAATCCTCCGAAGTATGCTCATTAGAATTCCTAATTACACATTTTTCATACATATTCAATAGAAAAGGCAGTAGCAGCCATATCACCATTCCACTAGGAAGAAGAAATTCAAAGAAATGAGGGTATCTCTGTTCAAGGTAATATAGCCAGCAGAAAGAATGTGCAGTTGTGGATTGACATGAATCTCTAAGGTACAGTATTAAATGAAAAAAGCAAGATGCAGGATATATGCTATCATTCGTATGAAATTAATTTTAAGACTACATTCATATTTATTTGTACATGTATGGGCTACCTCTGGGAGGCTCAACAGAAAGTTATGGTAACAGCACCTTCACAGAGAGGCCATGGGAGGCTAGAGGAAAGGTAAAAGGCAAACAGGTGAGAGGAAAACTTAATTTTCACTGTATATCTTTCCTTTTGTACTTGGAATTTTCACTGTGTGCATATATTATGAAAAAAATTAACAAATAGAGCTGGGTGAGGTGGTGCACACTTGAAATCCCAGCTACTCGGGAGGCTGAGGTAGGAGGATCGATGGAGCCCAGGAGTTCAAATCCAGCCTGGGCAACATAGCAAGACCCCATCTCTAAAAAAATAAAATAAAAAATAAACAAACAAAAAGCCTTCGGGGGAAACCATACCAATGGTTTTCTAAGTGTTTCAGCACCTGTGTATCATCATCTTCTTCATGTTGAAGGCAGCCCCTTAAAAATGCTGCCCCCAGCAGACAAAACAATGTGAGTGAGGGCTGTGCATGCTCTCATGGACCCAGCACCCCAGGCCGACTGACCTGTTCATTTCGCTGACTTCTGATACCAGGTTTAGACAAATCCACATTTTGATTCAGCCAAAGCAAGAACACTGTGTCCTCTGACAACAATGTCAAATTCTCACTTGTATGCAGTAAATAAGAAATAGTTTACCTTTCAGCAAAGGTGTCGAGTTTCCCCAACTCATCAGAGAGGCCAACCAGGGAATCCAAGGTCCCCACCTAGACAGATCATAAAAAAGTCAGAGGCTCATGTGCTCTCTGGCAAAGCGTGATGCCAGTTCAACAGCAGTGCAGGGACTCTGTCACCTCCTCTTGAGTTAGTTGCCCCTGGTCAATGGCTAAGCTGGAAAGTAGGAAGAATTCTTAAGAGAATCCAGTGGATTTTAAAGTGTCTTTTTTTTTTGCAGGGGGTGGCAATAGGATAAACCGTGGTATTTCTGCCATAGGAAGGAGTGACTATTATGTAATGGTCTGACCTTAGCTCATTTTCCTCTTAGAATGGCAGTCTGTTAGTAACACCGTTAACTCCCATAGCTGAGAAAGAGATACAGCAGAAAGAAGTTTAAAAAGTTATCATTCCTAAAAGCGTTTCTGCTCCAAGGCAGTCCCACCAACTCCTTTCTCTGTTACCTGATCTTGCTGGGGAAGGGGCAACCTTTCCTCCCATTTCATCATTCGTGGAGGTTCTTTTCTTTTCAGATTACTTAGGATCTTTTTCTTAGTGTGGAAATTATTACAATGTCCAAAAATTGGATCTTTAAGTACTTAAAGATCTTTTCACAGAATCAGAAAGAAAAGATTTGCTATCCTGTGATACCACTAACAGGACATTAAAACATAATTAGGAAATGATGAAGCCTGGATATCTCTACTAAGTGAAGTTGCTTCTTTTCAAGCAATATAATTTCAAGCAACTTTTTAAGACATGAAAGGGGCCATGTCTTTTTTTTTTTTAAATCTTTGTGCCCTCCAGAGTCTAGCACAGTGCCACACACACTGTAAATGATGAGTGGATGCAGAATTTACAAGCCTCCGGAGTCTGTCGCTGGACAAACAGAGGCTGGCTTTAAAAGCGGCAAGATGTGGGTTCAGAACCTGCCACTGTCACTTACCAGCTCCACAACCCTAGTAATCACTCAGCCGCTCTCAGCCTGCCCTGATCTAGGCAGTGGGAGTTGTGGCTAGTCATCTAGCCAGATGATGTGTTTAAAGTACCTGGCCACCAACATGTTGCTCAATAAATGCTGGCAAATGTGGTAGCATCATCCACAACTACGGCAGCTGATGGTGCAACCTTTTTGACAGAGAGACAAAGTGAGGTTGGAAAGAGGAATATATGGCAGTTTTCTCAAAGAGTGAACTCGGGGCGGTTAGCACCATCTCGCCAGCATTTGCACCCATGTGGTCAGGGAGAACACTGTAGCATCTTCTCCCCTGGGGAAACCTGCAGTCTTAGGAAGCACCACAAAAACGCCACCCTTTTTGAAGTAAAAGGATTGCATGTGTCTCTATTCTCTTTAACACTGGTTTCATTTGAACTTTGCTCTCCACTACAAGAGCCCTCAAATGCCAAGTACAATCCCAAGGCTCGTAGCCATTAAATCCCCTTCCTTCTCCTCCAGCAGAACCAGAGGGACCCCGGATTCCTCCCCTGCCCCTAAGTCAGGGTACAATCAAGGCCGAAGCCCTCCAAGCCTGCACATCTAAACTGTGTAGTAGGTCTTCTTAGATGTCCCAGTCAAAACAGCAAGAACCCGAGAACAGCTCAAGAGGAGTTGCGTGTGTATAATGCCCTTCCCACCTTTTGAAGCATTAGACACTGCTACCCACAACCTTCTCCACTATTCATTCTTTCCTGTGGCTCCAAGTCCACAGGTACCACAGATAATTTGGAGTTGTGGCTCGAAGTCCCACCGGGACCACCAACTCTCCCTGTCCGTCCTCAGCGTTCCTGCCTCTGCCCTGTTATTTTCTTCTTAGCTTCCTGGGGCAGTAATCTCTGTCTCCCCTCCCCTTTGCCCGCCCCCCCCATCCTTCACCTCCTTCCTCCTCCCCAGGGATTTTACCTTGAAGTCCGGAATAGCGAACTTGGTATTATAAGACAGGTTGGACTTGGAGGTTACGGTATTCATCCTCTCCAGAGCTTGTAAATTTTCCTTATCGCCAGGGGCAGAAATTAACCAAAACTCCGACATGCTTCCAGTCTTCTCTAATCCAGGCACTGCTCAGACCCAACACAAACACACACAAACAGAAACAGGAGGAGAGATGTGTCAGTTTTCCCTGCTTCACCACTCCCTGCTCTCAGAATTAATCCTTTCCAGGATCTGTCACTTTTCTCCTTTCTTTCTTATTTCTTGCCCCCTCCACCTTCCCGTTCAGATTCCAGAGCTCCAAGGACACCAGTTTGCGAGAGCAAAGTGCTTATCTCCACGGGGAAGCCCCCGGGTGCTCAGGAGAGGCCAAAGTTCCTCCATCCCTGGGGTGGTTCTGACTGGTTTTAAGGAGCAGAGGAGGAGGGGAAGGTTCCTTTCATTCTCCCTGCTCTGAACCCCTAGCTGACATCATAAAATGGGGAGTGGGGGCAGTAAGCTGGACCCGGACGCCTTCTGGGAGGATATGTTTCTTCCTTCCACATGGCATCTTCTGGGGTGTAGGATGGGTGGAGGAAGGAAGGAGACGAGGGAGAATTTTCACAACCCCCAGATCTTAGCTGGCCAACCTCGAGGTTGGTGTTTGCTTTTTGAAATAGAAGAGAGAGAGAGAACTACTAAGTGTCTTTTTGCACTGTGCAACGCGCCGAGCAGAGCTGGGTACCTCCTTGCGGGGCCTGGCGGGTAGCTCCCCGGCTGCGTCCCGCCGCTCGCGCCGAGTCGCCCTGCTGGCTGGGCCGGGGGCGCCCACGCTTTCCCCGCCGCTCCTCCTCGCGTTGCCCGCGCAGAGCGTCTGCACCGCTGCGGGGAAACGGGATAGTAAGTAACCTCAGGAAAGCAAAGGGACTCCTTGAGGAGCCCTTTCTGTTTGACTCTCAGCCTCACTCAAATCCGAGGTCGTTCCAGACCCTCCTAACCCTGCGCAGACCCAACGCCTGACTGCTCATGGCCTGGCGACAAGCTGGCCCTGTGCAACACCTGCGGGATGCCACCTGCACGGCCCGCGCGGCGGCGCCGGCTTCCCACGTTCCCACTGAGAAAGCGCGGCCAGGGTGGAAGGACGCGGGCCGCCCTCCGCTGCCCCTCTCGTGGCCGCCCCGCACCTCTGCCCGCACCGCCGCCCGGGTCCCCGCGGCGCCGCGCGTCCTTACCGGGGCCGGCGGGGCGCGGGCCGCGCTGTCGGGGCAGCCGGCGGCGGGCGGCGGTGCAGGGCGGAGCGCACGGCCGGCTCCCGGCAGGCGGCGGCTTCTGCGGCCCAGCGCCCCGCCCCGCCTCTTATCCGCGCGCCGGAGGCGGCCCGGCCCCCGCCGGACATTTGCATACGGGCCGCCCGCTGTCGCGCCCGCGGGGGACCGGGCCCGGGGAGCAGGCCCCGGCTCCGAGCGGGGAGCGGGCGGGGAGGGCTGCGGGACCCGCGGGTCTAGGCTTCGGGGGCGCATCCCACGGGGTCTGCGGCCCTGCGATGTCGCAGAGCAGGCCAGGACGTGCGGACCGCTGAGCGGGCCACAGCCGGGAAAGGATTCCGCGCGCGGGACGACCCTGCCCTTCCGCGGCCGCGCTGCCCGCTCCTGGTCGCCCCCCAACACCACCGCCACCACGCACGCGGGTCTGGGGGAAGCACCTGCTCGCAGGTGTTTCCAAGGCCCGCGCACGACAGAGACAGGGCTGACCTATGAAAAGCAGCGCAACAGGTTCCCAGATGTTTTGGAACACACACCTGGGCAGAGGAGCGAAACCTTTCCCGTCCGTGTGGGCGCGAGCTTACCCCTGCCTGCCCGGGAAACCCCTGCCTCACCCGACCCACCTTCCGAATTGCCCGGTGGATCCCGGGGACTGAAAGCTCCCGTCGTCCCAGGATCATGATCGGAGTTCTTGATAGGTACTGTCCGAAATCAAAAGGCGGAACCCCCAGAGATTAGCATGTGGATGTTGAAAACAAGACAGAATCAAAAGGAAACTCTGAGAATTCATTTTCTCTGGACTAAAGGAGGAAACTTCAAAGCACCCTTTTCTGTGGGCAATGTTTTCAGTGGTTTCTGGGAAAGGCAGAAATCTCAGGATCATGGGGGGGGGGCGCTGTTGAAGAAGGTGTTCATTGCTTCCTTGAGAATGGACTCCCTTAATACATAGAACTAGTCGCACTGTCAACCCATTCTTGTGAATGCCTTCGGGTCTTTGGGAATAGTTTTCGACATCATCTGAGACTTAAGCAGCTGTAACCAACATAGGGTGGGATGTGAAGCCCCAGACCCAGAACAGAAGGGTGGCTTTAAGGTCACAATGGGATCATACTTAGAGCCCATTATGGATTTGGAACTCCCAGCACCTGCAGTGCGCATCATTGTTATTGAGACACTAATGTGCATTAGTCAGTCCTTGCAACATCTTCCTTAGGGAGGACACCTGAAACTGAGGGATGAGGAAACCCGATGTGTACAGGGAAGTGGCTATTCCAGGGAAGGAGTGGCCTGGTTGAACATTAAAACCGCGGTGGTCTCCAATCTTGGACTTTATCCAGACATGCCATTTTATCCAGCCAGGAGAAACAATCACAGAGCTGGGGCAGACCTCATTTGCAAACAAAGATAGGGATGCCCGCAGAAGTTGCATGAATTGCCCAGTGTCACACAACTGGTTATGGCAGAGCTACAAAAGGAAATCAGTCTTGAGATCGAGTCTCGTGTCCTTCCCACTGCTCCCAACACGCCTGCAGGACTGGGTCATCACTCAGAGAGGACCCATCCTTTCCATTTCAGTCAACATTTTCCTAGTCTTCAAAGTTCAGAATCACGGGCTTGGCTTCTCAGAGATTGGTCAACATGTTTAGCAGTGTCTCTGACTTTGCACCATTCTTTCTCTAAAGCTGGTTTCCTTTAACTATTAATAGTTTGCTTTGCGAAATAAAACACGTCAGGCACAAAAAACTCCAGGACATCTGATTAAGAAAATGATAAGGCCAGGTAAGGTGGCTCATGCCTGTAATTTCAGCACTTTGGGAGGCCAAGACAGGAGGATTGCTTGAGGCCAGGAGTTCCAGACCAGCCTGGGCAACAGAGTGAGACCCTATCTCTACTAAAAAATAGGAAAGAAAGCAATAAGGACCTACCGTGTTTCTTGTCTTCCTTAAAATCTTCCTACTCAAAATCTAAAATCTTTGTGATCTTTCACATCTTAAGTTTCTTGTTAAATAACTGAATTTACAATGGATTATGTCTATTGCTGCAGGAGTAGCTTGACTTTTTTTTCAAATAACTTTTTTCTCTGTCTGTAGAGGTAACTCTGTCTTTTATAAAGAATTTGGCAAACAGATCCTTTTGTGGGTCATAAGCATGATGATTGGGTTTTCACACACGTGTGTGAGATTTGCCTCCCTCAAAGCTTGTTAGGGTGTCAGCACATTATCCATCTGACAAAAAAAAAGAATTTGGCAAACAGAAAAGTATAAAGAAGAAAGTAAAAATAACCTGTCATTCCATAATCTGAAAATAACTGCTATTAACATTCAAATTCTCTGTTAGTTTTTAATGCATATTCATATATATAGATATGGACTTTTTGGCATGATTGAGATTATATGTTACACATTAAATTTTTGGCGTCCTGCTCTTGATTGCTTTTTAAAGAGCAAAAAAATTATCAAATGTATCTTATCAGTAAAGGATAATCCAATGTCATCAGCAGTTTACCACTGCTCAGAACTTGAGTCAGATATCAAAGCCAAATAAAGACACCTTGCTGGACAAATTACATCTTGAAACAGAGAAAAGAGGAGGAAACAATCTTACCCAAGAAGTTTTTGATTTGCATCTCTCAAAGGTAACCACATATGGACTCACTAGTTTTGAGCTGACTTGTGTTTTTCTCTTGTTTCCCTATAAAGTGTGATCAGGCCAGGCGTGGTGGCTCTCGCCTGTAATCTTAGCACTTTGGCAGGCCAAGGCAGGAGGATTGCTTGAGGCCAGGATTCGGAGATCGTCCTGAGCAAGAGTGAGACCCTGTTTCTACAAAAATTATCCAGGCATGGTGGGTCGTGCATGTAGTCTCAGCCACTCAGGAGGCTGAGGCTAGAGGATCGCTTGAGCCTAGGAGTTTGAGGTTGCAGTTAGCTATGATGACACCACTGCACTCTAGGCTGGTCGGCAGAGTGAGACGCTATCTCAGAAAAAAAAAAAAAGATAAGTAAAATAAAGTGAGATCAGTCTTTAACACAGAGTAATAAATCAAAAGTTTGTGCAGCCTACTGCCTTGCTATATTAGAAGAATATGATCTAGCATTCCTACCCTACAAGGAAAGCATTTCTGTTCCATGTATCAGCCTGAAGCAGCATTAAGCAAGCCATTTTCTGTCCCCTCCCCACACATTCCCAAAGTCTCTGAAATCTGCCGCTAAAAGACTAAGAGTTTATGTGTCTTGTTCACTGCTTTCAACATACTCCCCAGGTTACAAAAGATAAAGAACTTAGGTCATAATAAATGCTATCTCTTCCTGCAAACAAAGGCTGGGGAGGAAATGCCATCAGCCTTGAATCATCTTGGGCTTATTATCAATTTGGCTTTGGTTAGATATTTCCAAAATGTTTCTGCAGCTGGCACTGGCGGGGTGCACTGAGCCAGCTGAAGTCTGTGCAAGATCGAACAGTCCCGTCAGGTTTGGGAACCAGAAGGACGAGGCTGGTGTAGCTGGTCTGTTGTTCTCTGGCCACTCCCAGAAGGCGTAGTTTCTGGACTTCTTCATAACCTCCTAGAAACAGCCATCAGATGATGCCCTTTCCAAATTAGCACAGACATAATTGCCTCTCAATTGGCTCATATGGATTTTTCTAGGTTTTGGTGAGAAGAACCCAAGGAAGTTTTTCTAGAAGAACAGCTCCACAGAGCAGAAAAATGTAAGTGGAATTGTCCCTTGAGAGTCAACATGGTGTTGTAGAAGCAGATTAGGCTTTGGAATCAGACAATCGGATAAGCTGCTTAAATTTGCTGAGCTTCAGGTTTCCCATGTGAAAAAAAGGAGCACAAATACGCCCATTTTTTAGGCTTTTGTGAGGATAAGAGAATAGCATTTCTGGCAGGAGCCACTGAGTAAGATTTCTCCTCACTTCCCATTATCCTGCTTTCTTAGATGTTCTTTGGGCTTTTACACTTTAAGTTGGCACATTGTAATGATGTCTTGAAATCATCCAGCATCCTTCTTCAAGGGCCCAGAGAACTCTGATCCATGCTTTCCCTTTCAGCCAAAAATCCCTTCTGGTTGTAGGATAGCCGTCATTATAATTGTCACTTTTTGTTGCAGAAAATAAGGCCAGGAAATTCTCATTGTTTATTTGCCCAGGTGTATACAGTTAAGATCTCCTCTCTTCTTTCCTTCATTTAACAAGTCCCTCACCCCCCTGCCGACATCTGCAAGGCACTATGGGACATGCAAAAATGAACCAGAGTTTTCAGACTAGCAGCAGAGCAAAGCATGTCTGGTAAACAGAATCCTGAGCAGTCCCAACTCACTAATGTACAAAACACTAAGCAGGATGTGAGACATGCATAGAAATGAGGCGTAGACATGCAAGAAAGCCCATGATCCTCATTTCACAGATGAAGAAACAGGCTCAAGGAGATTAAGTGATCTGATCAAAGCACAGTTAGTGGCAGAACCAGGACATGAACTTCACTATTCTACCAAGTGTCTATTGCAGTATAAGATCTAAACTAGACCTTTACTGCCCTATCCAAAGAACTAGTGACTAGCGCTCTGCCTATAGAGCTACCGTCCTGGCTCTTCCACTTGTTAACTGTGTGAACGTACACAAGTCTCTTAACTTGAGAACACTTTTCAGCAGGCTATAAAATGTGGTTAATTACAGTACCCGTCTTACAAGGTTTTCCTGGGAATTAAATGAAATGGCACAGTGACCAGTTCATATTAAGCAAGGTGTGCTATTAGTATTAGCTACTTTAAAAAGCTCCATTATCACCTTCTTTCTGGCTGAAGGCAAAAAAAAAAAAATAAAGAACACACAAAAGAAAAGACAAGGCTGGGCGAGGTGGCACAGGCCTATAATCCCAGCACTTTGGGAGGCCAACACAAGAGGATCACTTGAGGCCAGGAGTTCGAAACCAGCTTGAGCAACATAGCAAGACCCTGTCTCTACAAAAAAATAGAAAAATCAGCCAAGCACAATGGTGCACGCCTGTAGTCCCAGCTACTTGGGAGGCTGAGGCAGGAGGATCACTTGAGCCCAGCCCAGGAATTTGAGGCTGCAGTGAGCTATGATGACACTACTGCACTCTAGTCCAGGTGACAGAGTGAGACTCCATCCAAAAAAAAAAAAAAAAGAAAGGAAAAAAAAGGCTAAAATACAAAGATGTAAATAAAAATAACCATAATAATAAAATAAAAATCTCTGTTCTTCTCTACTTCTTTTCTTTTCCTCCTTTTATTTCTCATTTCCAAGTTCCTTTTCCCCCTCACAGATTCTGCTCTATTGCAAACATGTGGCACCTTTGTCACTCCTGCATTCAGTCCCTTTAGGTGAATAGAAGAGGTCCCTGGCCCCATGAAATTCAGAGTGCTGAGCTGGGGATGGAGGAGAAAAGGGAAACGCAGGGCAGCTCGTGCTCTGGGAAGGGCCTTTGGCTACAGAGAAGAGCCTCCTACGGAGTGTCAGTTCTGCCATTTACTAGCTGCGCCCTTCTTAGTTACCCAACCTCTCAGCACCTCAGTTCCCTCACCTATAAAATGAGGACTTCAAGGTCTAATGGGGGAGTTGTGATGCAAATGGAGCAAGATAACCCTGCACAATGTCTGCACATCCTGGAGCCTGGTGCACTCGGGGTAAGCGCCCCCGTCATTTCCCTGGGATTTTAGGCTCCGGGACGGTGAGATTCTCATGTACTTGGTTCACTGCCAAGTTCTTAGAGCTGAGTAGACACTCCGTGAATATCTTTTGGATCACCGCACCTGAAGCAAGGACCTTAATACTGAGAAATGCCTGGAGAGTAAGAGGGAGCTGAGTGAGAATGTTTTTGCTCTTCTTACATCTCTCTGTTTTCTAAATTTTAAATGGGTTGAAAGAGTCATGAAGATCTATCACTGTGTAGATAAATCTCGGGTATCTATGTTATGGATGAGCGACATCTATAGTCATTCAATTAGGGTTATAAAACTGAAAATTAGAAACAACATATATGTCCAATAAGAGGATTGAACAAATTAATAATGTTTTAATCATACTGTCATTAAAAACACTTCAGAGGAATAGTAAATGACATAAGATATGGTCACAAAATTTTAAGTGGAAAAATCCAAAATCAAGATTCTAATTTTGTAAGAAATCACACATAAATATAATAAATATAATACATACATATATATTACATATATATTGAGAGGAAATACATCAAGATGTTAAAAGAGTCTATTCCTGGCTGATGAGATTATAGATGCTCTTTTTCCTTTGACCTTTTCTATATTTTCAACTTCAATAATGTCATGTTTTTAAAATTTTTTTGTTTTTCCAAGAACACTTTGTCATACCACCAACTGAAGCAAAGCAACACAGCATGCTGCCCCTTCATCCACAAGCTGTGTTTTTATTCTGCCCTTTTTGACGGCTCAATGAGTCATCAGCAAAAGGCCTACTGAGTGCTTTTAAAATGGGGACAAGTCATTTTTTAAATCAAGAAAAATCCTGAATGGCATTAAAACTGATAGCCATTAGGAGATCCAGGTGCCAGTAACTAAAGGGTAATAACATCTCTGCATTTTCCATTCTGTTACCAGCCCTGAAATCTTTCATTGTGTTGCTTCTCCTACCCTTCCCACTCTTGTGACAGAGAAAATGGCCTTAAAGGGGTAAAAATGTTTTCTGTCTTTTCAAAACCCCCTCGCCCTTAGTGAGAACTAAAACCTATATCCCTGCCTCAGCCAGTGGTCAGGAGGGGCAGGGGAGTGTCCTTTGTTCCCTGTGCCCCGAGAGATGGCTCAAGGGAATTGTCCGGATGGAGGTCACAAGATTGTCTTAGCTGCAGATGGGATGAGTCAGAACTTTTAAAAGCTCTGCACTTCTGTTCAGAAGCAGGAAGCTGGTACTTTAAAAGACAGGAGTCTACCAGCCTCATTTGCAAACTTCTCTTTCCTTCTCCTCAAACTACTTGTCCTCATTCTTCTGATGCAGCTTTAGCAACAAGTGCCGAACTTCCGGTAACACTCTTTATATTATTTATTTATTAATTCATTACCTTCTAGTTTTGTGTTAAGTGCACTCTTGCCACTCCTAACCTCAGAAAAGTCAGAGACAGACCACCTTTTTTGTTGTTTCTTTTTCCTCATCCTAAAACTCAGTTGCATATCTGAATATTCCCATCCTCTGTTCTCGGAAATGCATACGAGTGTGATCAATACTTTGTTCCAGGAAGCCAAGTATTACGGCAATGTTGGAGAATTTTTTATCAGCTACATAGTATTGTTCTGATTACTCAATCTTTTATTATGATTAGTTATGTATCTCTTTTCTCCTGCCAAATTTTAAGTGTCTTGAATTACCTTCTCCTGCTTGGACTTTTCCTTATTCCCCCAACCCCCGAGGGACCTAGAACAGGCCTGGCATAGAGCAAACATTCAAAGCTTACAGATTGAGCTAAGCAAATAAATATTTGTGATGAGGCTCTCCTAGCTTCATTACAATCTTTTAAAAATATGCAATAAGAATGTTTCCATATGTTCTATGCTGTTCTTTGCCACTTCCCTAAGTCGCTTCCTAATAGCACAGCCAAAGCATGCACTACTGATTCTACCTCCAAAGAACATCTTGAACTTGCCCACTTTTCTTCTTACCATTGCCCACTTCTAGGTGATCATACTCTTTCCTCTTGTTTCTTGTTGTGGATTGAATAGTGCCCACTACCCCCCCAAAATTCATGTTCACCTGGAACTTCACAATGTACCTTATGTGGAAATAGGATCTTTGCAGATGTAATTAGTTCAACTTTTTAATATAATGTCCTACTGGATTTAAGGTGGGCCCTAAATCCAATTATTGGTGTCCTTATGGGAGGAGAAAAGGACTCAGAGACACACAAGGAACAAGGTCATGTGATGTCAGAGGCAGAGATTAGAGTGATGCAGCTACCAGCCAAGGAAAGCCAAGGATTGCAAGAAGCCATCAGGATCCAGGAAGAGGCAAGGAAGGAGTCCTCCCTAGAGCCTTCAGAGCAAGCACGCCCTGCTGACACCATGATTTGGGCTTCCAGACTCCAGAGCTGCGACATAATAGATTTCTGTTGTTTTAGTCACCTGGTTTGTGGTAACTAGTTAAAGCCGCCACAGGTAGCTAATCCACCTCCCTACAATCCAGAGTTGTAGTTTGTAACACGTGTCAGGTCATACCACTCCTCTGCTTAAAATCCTCCCATCATTTTGTCAAGTTTTAATCTGAAAATGCGGTTCTTAGCGTGCTCATGGCCAAGGATTGACCAGACATGCCAAAGTAAGGTGAACACAAAAATGAGGTTTATTTAGGAGAGAAAGATGGGATTATAGGGCAAGAGCAAGACACAGGTTTACAGAGCATGGTACATACGCCACAGATGACAACCAGACCCATTGTCACAGCAAAGGGAGAGCAAAAGGAAGGGCGCAAAAGAGCGGTTGGCTACGGTCTACGTCTTGTTTTATTGTGCCTGCATAGGGACCTCCCTCAGGTTCAGATGTCACCAGGGAACCACCGTGATTGCACAATTGGGAGGTGCATGACCGGAGTCTCACTGCAAATGCAGATCTCCCAGGAGCCTCTCTGAAAGCTCTTTTGGGGGGTGAATTTCAGCAGCACCCACTTTCGTCCCTAGGAGACCCGGAATCCCTCGCTATCTACCTAACAATTCCCATTGCTCTCGCAATAAACTTCAAAGCTCTCATCATGGCCATCTGCAGACAGCTATGATTGGGTCCTAACTTCAGCCAGAGAGGGCCTGGGGACCACACTGTCATCCAGTGATGAATCCACAGGTGGACAAGACGGTGCTCGTTACCACCCTGTCTTCATGCTTTAAGGCTTGGCTTTCATTGTCCTGCCATCTTCTCATCGCAGCTCTGAGAAGTCTATGTCGACCTATTTCCTGTAAGGTATTGCTGAAAAGCCTCCATCAACAGTGATCAAGAGGGAGCCCTACATGCTAGAGCAAGGCTCCCCCTTCTGGATTGACTAAGAAGGGGCACAAGGAACTTTTTGGGGTCGATGCATCTTAGACTTTTTGGAAGTTTCCGTATCTTGATGGAGTGTGGCTTACATGAACATATGTGTTTATCAGAAGGCATCAAATTGTACCCTCAAGATTTATATATTTCACTGTATGTAAACTTTGCCTCTAAAATAACCTCACAAGCCAGGCACGGTGGCTCATGCCTATAATCCCAGTATTCTGGGAAGCTAAAGCAGGAGGATCACTTGAAGCCAGGAGTTGAAGCCCAACCTGGGCAACATAGTAAGATCTCGTCTCAACAAATAATAAAAAATTAGCCAGGTGTTGTGTTGCACGCCTGTAGTCCTAGCTACTTGGGAGGCTGAGGTGGGAGGATTGCTTTACCCTGGGAATGCGAGGTTGCAATGAGCTATGATGGCACCCTGTACTCCAGCCTGGGTGACAGAGTAAGACCTTGTCTCTAAAAAAAAAAAAAAAAAAAGAGCTATTTAATAAATAAAGCCTTTTGCCAACATTACAACCCAGAACTGTTTTCTTTCAGGGACTAGGAACCACCTCTTTAAAATGTGAACATCAAGGTAGATAGTGCCATGTTCCTTTCAGTCACTGCTTGTCATAGAGTTGTGAGAAGTTTTATTTGTCCTTTGTTTTTTTTTTTTCCAGAGACAGAGTCTCACTCTGTTGCCTAGACTGGAGTGCTGTGGCATCAGCCTAGCTCACAGCAACTTCAAACTCCTGGGCTCAAGCAATCCTCCTGCCTCAGCCTCCGGAGTAGCTGGGACTACAGGCATGCGCCACCATGCCCGGCTAATTTTTTCTATATGTATTTTTAGTTGTCCAGCTGATTTCTTTCTATTTTTAGTAGAGACGGGATCTCACTTTTGCTCAGGCTGGTCCGGAACTCCTGAGCTCAAATGATCTAGGGTTGTCTAGGCTGTCAAGATATTTTTCTCTTTGGCTACGTGTGGTGGCTTGCGCCTGTAATCCTACACTCTGGCAGGCTGAGGGGGGAGGATCACCTGAGCTCAGGAGTTCAAGACCAGCCTGAGCAAGAGTAAGACCCCATCTCTACTAAAAATAGAAAAATTAGGTGTGGTGGTGCGCACCTGCTCCACCTCTGAAACCTTGAACACCAATATCCCACTCTCTTACCACAACCTCTGTCCCCGCAGGCCTGCCTCCCACCACACCTTCCTGCTGGCTCACCCAGGGCTGCCTCTGCTCCCCATGCCACCCGCCACCTCCTGCAGGTCTCGCCCAACCCGAGGCTCAGCTTCCCTCTCATCAGCACCTTTGGTTCCCTTGTGCCCTTCTCTTGCTACTAATCACATTCCCCTTGTTTCAGCAGAACCCCAACCTGGGTTAGGTTTATTTATTTATTTATTTTTTTGAGACAGAGTCTCATTCTTTTGCCTGGGCTAGAGTGCCATGGTGTCAGCCTAGCTCACAGCAACCTCAAACTCCTGGGCTCAAGCAATCCTTTTGCCTCAGCCTCCTGAGTAGCTGGGACTACAGGCATGCGCCACCATGCCCGGCTAATTTTTTTCTATTTTTAGTTGTTTGGCTAATTTCTTTCTATTTATAGTAGAGACGGGGTCTTGCTCTTGCTCAGGCTGGTCTCGAACTCCTGAGCTCAAGCAATCCTCCCGCCTCGGCCTTCCAGAGTGCTAGGATTACAGGCATGAGCCACCTCGCCCGGCTATTTTTCTTTTTTAAGGGTCAGGTTCTCACTCTCATGCTCAAGCTGGAGTGCAGTAGCCCAAGCCTAGCTCACGGCAGCCTCAAACTTCTGGGCTCAAGCGATCCTCCTGCCTCAGTTTCCCAACTACCTGGGACTATAGGCTCGTACCACCACATCCAGCTGAGTTTTTAAATTTTCTGTAGAGACAGGGTTTCGCTATGTTGCCCAAGCTAGTCTCAAACTCCTGGCCTCAAGCAAACCCCCTGCCTCGGCCTCCCAGAGTGCTAGGTCAGCTTTATAGCATGTCCTCTGCACCTACATCTTGGCAGTGAAGCAGCGCTGGGAAGAGCCTCACCACAGCGCTGACCTGCCCCATTCCTGGGCATGACATCCTTTCCCCGCTGTCCCTTCCCTTTGGCCACTCGCCCGTTCATGTGCTCAACAAATATATGTTGAGCACCTGCCACAGCCCGTGACTATTGAAGGCTCTGGAACTGAGCTGTCAACAGACAGGCCACCCCCCCGCCCCCATCTCAGGGAACTTACCTGCCTGGGGCAGTAAGTAAATAGTGACCAAGGCAATTTGGCCAGTGTAGCTTCACTGTTCTGCTGGGGTTCCTGCTTTAGGCTGTGCAGTCTCCACTCTGTAGATGGCCTTCCCTTCTACTTCAAGAAAAGTGGTTCCCTCGAATGGCATATCCCTTCTAATTTGACCAATCTATGCATTTATCACCCTATGGACCCCCCCACCCAGCCTGAATTGTTTTTACTTACCATACTTCTGACACCAAATGTATGGGTTTTTCTCATGCAAACCAATTTTCCAACTCTCTGCACCAACTGGGTGTCCTACAATTCAATGCAAGTCAGACTGGAGTAGCACAGGCCCCACGGTTACTGCCCTGGTTGCAAATCCCAGGTTTCCGCCTGTACTTCTGACCAGCCAGCGTTCCCATCACCCCTCCCTCAGGTTTGCTAGTTTGCTAGAACAGCTCATAGAACTCAGGAAAACAGTCACTTACTATTATCAGTTTATTACAGAGGATACAACTCAGGGACAGGCAAGTGGAAGGGGTGCACAGGGCATGGTATGGGATACGGGGCTTGGAGCTTCCTTGTCCTCTCAGACACACCACCTTCCTGGCACCCTGATGTGTTCACCAACCAGGAAGGGCCCAACGGGACCTTTGCATGTCCCACGCTTGCTATTGTCTCTGTTTCCGAGGGGCAGGCAGCCCTGGAGCTCTGGGGCCTCGACGAGTCATCCATGAAGTGAGTTGCTTTCTTCCCAAATCAATGGCTTTTCTCTTTTGTTATAACCTGAACATTTTAAATGTTCTTAGAAGGTCGAACATTCACTAGTATTATAGTCCAGTTACTCAGTTCTAAAACTGGAGTTAACCAATGACAATGTGCGAGGCGCCCTGGGATCAGGCATTGTGAGTTCTGACGGAACAAATTTGCTTGTGGTCACAATGTCGGTCAGCAATGTCACCACCAAGGTAGAGGTTGTGATAAGCATTCAGGCATAGGAGTTGCCTTGTGGCCAATTTGTATTCTGTGTGGTATAAATAGCCTGTGCTTATTCTCAGTAAATATCTGACAATGTTCTTATTCAAAGGATTCTATACATTAAACAACCCAAAACATCTCCCCACAAATAGACTGGAAATACATGCACATTTGTATTTGGTATTATTTATACAATGTGTAGGTGTGTGACCGAAGGAAGAAACACACATGAGGTGGCATTCTCTGTTTTTGCCTGGGTGTGAGTGTTCACTGTGGTGTGGTTTGGGGCCTGGGTCCTAGTGAGGGTCTTCATGGTCAAGTCTAAGGAATCTTCTGGTCTGTCTTATTGCCAAGCTGCCTGGCTTTATTTCTCTCTCTCCAGAACTGCTTGTCAGTGTGGACTGTGTCTTATCCAGCCCTTCATTTCTCACGTGCACAGGGCCTGACCGTTGGTCACTAAATGTTTGCCTGGAAATTGGAAGAGAAAGTTGGGGGAAAAAAAAAAAACAGAGAAGGAAAGGAAGGGAGTTCTCAGGGTTGGGTTCTTTTATCTCGAGGAAATAAGATAACTAACATTACCCTTTATCACCATCACCTAAAGACAAACAAACAAAAAGCTTTACTTAATCTAAAGTATAGTTTAGGCCGGGCGCGGTGGCTCACGCCTGTAATCCTAGCACTCTGGGAGGCCGAGGCGGGTGGATCGCTCGAGGTCAGGAGTTCGAGACCAGCCTGAGTGAGACCCCGTCTCTACTAAAAATAGAAAGAAATTATCTGGCCAACTAAAAATATATATAGCAAAAAAAATTAGCCGGGCATGGTGGCACATGCCTGTAGTCCCAGCTACTCGGGAGGCTGAGGCAGTAGGATCGCTTAAGCCCAGGAGTGTGAGGTTGCTGTGAGCTAGGCTGACGCCACGGCACTCACTCTAGCCTGGGCAACAAAGTGACACTCTGTCTCAAAAAAAAAAAAAATAAATAAAGTATAGTTTAACTTTCCCCATAATGTAGATAACTCATTTTGGTTCACTTGTGGCAGTTAAATGCCCATATAAATAATACTAATGAAAACAATACTAAATTTATGTCAATAACATTTATGAAACATTATTTTCTTTTTTTGTTTTGTTTTGGGTTTTTTCTTTGAGACAGGATCTTGCTCTGTTCAGTGTTTTCATAATAACATGCATATAACCTTAATCACTTAAAAAATTTAGTTATTTATTTATCTATTCATTCAACAGACATTGAATGCTAATGTGTAATAATTAGAGAATACGTTTCCATGATCACACATTTTATCTTATTTTTTTATTTTTTATTTGTTTGAGACAGAGTCTTGCTCTGTTGCCTGAGCTAGGTGTAGTGGAGTTAGCCTGGCTCACAGCAACCTCAAACTCCTGGGCTCAAGCGATCCTCCTGCCTCAGCCTCCTGAGTAGCTGGGACTACAAGCTGGGACCACCATGCTGGGCTAATTTTTTCTGTTTTTAGTAGACACAGGGGTCTCACTCTTGCTCAGGCTGGTCTTGAACTCCTGAGCTCAAACGATCCTCCTGCCTCGGCCTCCCAGAGTGCTAGGATTACAGGCGTCAGCCACTGCACCCTGCCTGATCACACATTTTATAATTTATTTTATCACTGGCCATTTGTGGATTTCAACACAGTAAAAATTAAATATTTTTAACAGTAAAATATTAACTGTATATTCCTTTCTCTTTTCTGCTCATGCCACATAAAATGGACAAAAGGCTTAAAATAAGGTTGTGTAAAAATAAAGAGCAAGAGTGGAAACTGTACATGCATCCCTGAAAATGTTAACGTTAACGTTACCCAACATACCCCTGGGACCTGTATGCTGATTTAGCACATGGAGAAGGACCTGCATAGTAATGTCTTATTTTTATATAACAATGTCATCTACAAAGCATTTTCATATTTGTAATTTCACTTGAAATGTGCCTTGAGGAAGCTTACAGCCTAAAGCAGATATATTGACAAATGCCTGAATTGTGCCTGGCATGTATAGAAACTTGATAAATATTTGTTATTGGCTGAATGAGTGCACAAATGGATATGGTTGCAGTACATGTGAACAAGAATAAGGAAGCATTAAAATAATATGAAAACACAAAAATTTTACAGTCCTTCCTAAAGATATTTCAATTCAATTCAAACATGGTGTTTACACATATTAGCAGCTGTAAACATATGTATTTAACGGATTTAATTTCTTGAATCCTTGCTGTATGCCAGGAGTCACTGCATGGAGGGAGGAGTGATTCTCTTTTTACCATGATGGGAAACATAACTTGTTTAGGATGATGAGGAGGAGGAGGATGATGATGAGGATGATTACATAAGTGGTTGTGGTAGGCAAAATTCTAAGATGACATCAATGGCCCTCACCCTTGTATAACTTCTCCTGTGAATGTTACAGGATTTTATGTTAGGTTACATGGCAGAGAGGATTTTGCAGGTGTAATTTAGGTTACTAATCAGTTGACCTCGAGGTAGGGCCTAACCTAGTCACGTGAGCCCTTTAAAAGCAGAGTTTTTCCTGCGGCGTGCAGAAGAGGGAATCAGAGATACATGCTCTGGCTGGCCTAAAAGCAAACACGCATCCACACTGTGCACTGTGGGGGGGGGCTGCATGGGAAGGACATGAGCATGGCTCTGGGAGATGAGAGTGGCCCCCAGCTTACAGCCAATAGGAAAATAGGGACCTGAAAGATTGAATTCTGCTGGCAACAGGAATGAGCTTGGAAGCTGCTGCTTTTTCCCCTGAGCATCCAGATGAGAACTCCCCTGGCTGACACGTTGGCTTGGCTTCTGCCTTGTGGTACCCGAAGCAGAGGGTCCAGCCATGCTGCCCTAGACTTCCGGCCTACAGAACTGTAAAATGTAACTGAGTGTTATTTTAAGCCACTAAGTTTGTGGTCATTTGTTACACAGCAATAGAAAACTAATCCAGTTGTAAATGGTATTTTTAAGGTATGGAAAATTTCTCTGCAGGTTTTGGGCAAACCTAAGTGATGATTGAGGGTAACAGGGAGATGGGTGGGCATGGCATGCCAGGCTGGGAAGGACCTGGCTAGTGCTCAGGCATTTCAGTGCTCCAGGGAAACTCCGACACAGCAGACAAACAGATAAAGGTCTGAGAGGCAAGACGGAGACCACGAGAGCAGCAAGAATCTGGAGGACAGAAACATAACCTTTGGGGATCACTTAGAGTAGCACCTTCCTCTTTCATTCATTCATTCAACAAATATTTGTATTTGTTCTATTCTCAGCATTGCGCACGTAGCAGTCAGATCACCTCACGGGGCTCACATTCTGGTGGAGCATAGAGGAACCGGTATGGAAACAGAGGTGTCAAAGAGTATGGTGGTTTCAAACAGCAAGTGCCATGAAGACGATACTGCCCTTGATGGATATGACAGAGGCTGCTGGGCTAGGGGAGGGGCTGTTTTGGTTGGAGAAGACATCTCTGGGTGGTGACATTTTAGCTGGGATTGGGACGGTGCAAGGTAGTCAGCCATGGAAAAGCTGGGGCCAGAGCACTCTGCGCAGAGAAAACAGCAAGTGCAAAGGGCCCAAGGCAAGGAAACCAAGAAAACAGTGTAACTTCATTTTCTTCACTCCATGAAGAGAATGCTCTGAGACAGTCAGGGAGACAGGCTCAGGTAAAAATGGCAGTCAGGATTTGAATCCTGCCAGTCTGACCCCAGAGTCTGTGATCATAAGCATCTTATCATGCTCTTTCTTAATGACATTTATGGTTTGTTTTTCTTAACCACATCCAGTGCAGAAAACTGAAAATTATTTCCTGGAGGGTTTTGAATTTGAGAAGAGTTTAGGAGTTTATCCCTATTTACATGGCAAAATTTAACTATGCAGCAATGCCTAAGAGAGGCCAGGCACTGTTTGGTACTGGATAGGGGTGAATGGAGAGTATAGGGAATATAAAAAGAAATGACATACAGTCCATGAAGAACTCTCAACCCAGTTCAGATGCAATGTGGTGTTGGTATCTGAGTCTCCAAAATTTTCTGGGTAGAAGAGTGAAATAATACTTGGGCTTTAGAAAGTAAAGCAGTAAATGGATTTGTGCATTAAATCAAAGAAAATTCTCTGATATTGTCCTGATTTAAAAAAAAATCAAAGAAAGGAGGTAGGAAAATCAGTTGGGAATGTGATAATTCAAAAATAATGAACATCTGAACTTGGGCAGGAAGAATGAAAACAGATTGAGTTTTAAAAGAATATTTTATAATTAGAAATGTCAAGGTTTAAATACTGAATGTGGGGTCCAGAATAGGAATGGGTTGAAGCTGACTCTACAGTTCTAGCTACGTGACTGTGAAGACAGTAATGCTATTAACCATGAAAAAGAGCACAGAATATTGACAGTTCAGATAAAAAATTTAGTTGTAGACATGTCTGGCAGATGGTAAGCAAGCATGGTGATGATATTCAAATAGGCTGAAACCAGGCTCTACAGGCCAGAGAAGTCTCTATTATTCAAGAAATAAAATTACTTTCAAATCTCCTTTTGATTTGAGGTACCATGTACTAAGTTATTAGAAGCAATGTGATTGTCCCTAAAGTGAGGTCTAAATTAATCAGGTAATGTAGGGTAGAAGTAGAAAGACTACCACAGCTATTTTGGGACACTGCAAATTTAATGGCTCTATTCACCAATTTATGGTTTGAAAGAATGCCAGCACTCTCAGTAAGAGAACTACATACTATGTTCCAATTTCTAAAGGACGCGTGTGACTGCCCAGTTGGACAACACTTTCGCATGAGTTTTCATCTAGCTAAGTCAAGAATTCTCAAGTCCTCAGATCTAGACAACAGGAAAGGCAGTTGTCTATGTAACTGAACATCAACAGAAAGTTTCCAAAAACATTCTGAAAACCATAGGTATGTGAGGGGCTGTGGCTGTCATTACCATCACACGCCTGTCTCAAAAGACATCAGTTCCATTTTACTTCTTCCCTGATTTTCACCCCTCCTCTCACTATTTTCTTTTTCTTAGTTTGCATTTTCTTTTATTTCCCTCATTAGCGGATGTCAAATACTTACGAAAATGACCTATTTTCAACACACCAATTTTTAAAAAAATTTTTTAAAATTTCAACATATTACAGGGGTACAAATGTTTAGGTTAGGTATATTGCCCTTGCCCCACCCAAATCAGAGCTTCAAGCGTGTCCATCCCCTAGACCATGCGCACCGCACCCATTAGGTGTGTATATACCTATCCCCTCCTTCCCGCTTCCACCTGCCCGACACCCGATGACTGTTATTACTATATGTCAACACACCAATTTTTAAAAGCATTTACTGCTAACGTAATGTTGCAGAAACACTGAAGGAGAGAAACAATACATTTCCAATCCGAATTCGCACCCTGGCTGCCTTCGCTCGCTGGGTTCACTCGCTGAACCGCCTGGCCCCCGCCCGGGACCGCAACATTTCTGCCTGGGTGGGGACTCGAGGGCCGCCTCCTAAAGCTCCGAAGGCTGAGAGGAGGGAGAGCGGTGTCCGGCCTTGCCCGCATCAGCGTCGCCGCCAGCCTGCGCCCCCTCGCCAGAACCTCATTAACTCTCGCGCGGCCGCCTCCATTCCCGGATTCCGTAACCTCCCCTCTTCCGGGAACGTGCGCGCTTTCCGGCGCCCGGAAGTGCGTCATCAGCCGGCGTCAGCTGCTGTGCGCCGCGAGGCCCTGGGATTCGGATGCTCTAGCGCGCGGTTGGGTGACTAGCAGGGTTTATAGCAGGGATTGCCGCTTCTTGGCGCCGCCATGCAGGTCTCCAGCCTCAATGAGGTGAAGATTTACAGTCTCAGCTGCGGCAAGTCGCTTCCTGAGGTGAGTCACTTCCAGGCCCCTTCACTCTCCAACTCTTCGGCGTCCTCCTTCTCTTGGGACAGCCGCCCCTTTTCCCGGTCTATTTTAACTGGGCCCTGACCAGCCCTCGATTCGGGGCGCCCCGAGGCGACTGACGGTGCACTTGGGGAACTGGTCGACACTGTTAGACGAGGACACTATTGTCACCGCTTCAGAAGCTGGACATAGGGGTGATCAGGGTTGGTGTGCTTTGCTAGAACTTATGTAAAGTTCTCTAGAACAGAGGACGCTTCCCTTTGGGCTTCTATGGCTGTTCGCAGTCGCTGCCACACCCAGGAGTGGACAAATTGACAGACATCTCTCCCCCCGGTATTGCGGCCCTCCCCATTTTCATGCCCGCTCATCAGCTATTTGAGTTCCTGTCAAATGCCAGGTCATAGGGTTACAGCAGCGAACAAGAGAGATGCAGAGTTTGCATCTGCAGAATTTATGGACAGTGTGTTTGAACCATGCCGAACTTAACTTGATTCCATAGTCTTAGAACATCAGAATTGGAAGGGGCTTGTACAAAAGCTTTGTATTTCTTTAAATGATGATCTAGCCTTTGTCCAAGCACTTCCAGTAAGAGCAAACCGTGGATGCTCATTTCCAATTTGAGACTCTGCACTTGTTAGGAAGTGGTTTTAAAACATGCCACTTAATAGCATGCCACTGTTAGTCTGAGTCCTGCCCTTGGAAAACAGAATAAATACAGTTCTCCTTCCATGTGTCTGCCTCTGAAAAATTTGGAGTCAGTGATTGTATTTTTCCTTTGTTCTCAAAATTCAGGTTTAAATAACTCCTTGTTTTCAAGTTCTTCACACCGCATGATCTTTTTCATTTTGTTCATTCATTCTGCACACTTACTGAGAAGTTACTGTGTGCAAGCAGCTCTATTTTAAGTGCTGGAATACATAGTGAACATCTCAGATAAAGTTTCCTGTTGGGCAATATGATAATAAACAAGTGAAGAAGTGAGAAGGCAATTTCAGATATTAAAAAATGCTTTGAGTTATGAATGACTAGAAGAGAGCTGTTGTGTATGAAGTGTTCAGAGAAAGTGTTTTGGATAAAGCTTTCAGGGAAGGCCTCTCTATAAGAGGTGACATTTGAGCAGAAATTTGAATAATGGAAAGGAGCCATACCTGAGAGTAGGTAAAATCATACCATGTGAGACCAAATAGAGAGGACAACTGGGCTGAGGACCTGAGGTAGTCAAATGTTTATCACCCAAGAAGAGGAGGAGAACCCAGCAAAGAAGAAAGAGAAGGCGGCACTGACGAGAGAAGAGAATCAGAAGTGTGTGGTTTTGTGGAAGCAAGTGTTTTAAGGAGGGAGTGATCAGCGGTGTGAGCTGCTGCAGAGAGCTCCAGTAAGATGAGTGCAGAGATTAGCACCGTAACAGTGCTCATGTTTTTCATACGTTCCTTCCAGCATCACCTGCAGTTAGTCTTAGAGGTTTTTGGTTTTTTGTGTTTTTTTTAATCATGAAAGGTTATAGACTCGTGCTTTAATCATATCGTCTTGAGTGAGGTATGGTATGGTGAGCCCAGATGCAGATCAAGAGAGAGAAACTGGAAAGAGTTTTACAGTTGTGCCACTCATCTGTAATCCCACCTATGCAGGAGGCTGAGGTGGGAGGATCACTTGAGCTCAGGAGTTGGAGACCAGCCTGGGCAACATAGCAAGACACATCTCTTAAAAAAATAATAATGAAGGGTTTAAAAAGTAACTGTTTTCTTCTGGTTATGTATACCTGGTGGGCGGGGGAAGATGAGCACAGAGACAGACCATGGACTTTGGGGTAAAGGAGCAAGCTGCTGGCGTTGGTGAGTAGTTCCACTGGAGTGGTAGGGAGAGTAGCTTGAGACGAATGGATTTGGAAACCTTTGCTTGTCCTTATTAATGTTTTCTGGTCATTCCTTTGAGGTGTGATACTTAAACTACACATGGAACTCCAGTTGTTGTCTATTCTGTGTAAATAGTGCTTCTCTCCTTCTGGGCCATATGTTCCATTACTGTAGAGAAAGTCTTTACATTTACTTGCCAAGCAGTTCTGTATGTCACAGCACGTACCACAGTTGTCTGGGGAAAAAGCACTTGTGCACGTGTTTCAGTTGTGAGCTGAAGAAGCTGCGTTTTTACATGAAACAGTTTTTACTGAAAAAATGACTTACAGACCAACCATTGTTTTTCAGACTTCAGTATTTGGCAGGCATTTCTTGAAGATGAACGAAGTTCACTTCAGAGGAAAACAACTGACAGTATTTGATGACATTGATAAAATTTGTGCTTTCATGTGAAAAACAAAATTTTGGAAAACTTGTATCCACCACCATAAGCTTGATAGTTTCTAAACCTTAAAGACTTTTCTGGTGAGATTGGTGGTGATATTAATGAATGTGAATTTTTGATATCATTTGATGAAATGCATCAACATTGGATAGATCTTATAACCCAGTAAACCAGATACTTTCCAAATTGACCAGTGTCTGATGTAAAATCATGCGTGGGTAAAAGACTCATTCAGAAAGCAAGATATACCAATGAATTTTAACATACCAGAGTACCAAAAATACATCAATAGGCTTCACATTCCACATTGCAGCTAACTTTGAAGAAACTGCCACTTGTTGAGTTTTAGTGTTATACCAAAGAAAAATAGCCAAAATTATCTGAAAGGACTATTAAAGTCCCCTTCTTTTTCCAGCTGCACGTCTGTGTGAGGCCTATTATCCTTCTTACATTTCAACTAAAATCACAAGTTGGTTACAGAAGCAGGTATGAGAATCTGTAAGTGTTTCCTATTAAGGAGATTTTTTAAGACTATAACTGTTTTTCATAAAGGTATATTATTTATTTAGGTGAACATGTAGTGAGGTGGTTGTTTTTAACTAAATACATAAATATTTAAATAGTTTCTCAGTTTTAACTTCTCATATATTAAATATTAATAGATACAACCCACATAAACAAAAGCCCTTTTGGGATCCTCCATAAAGAGTGTTCAGGGATTCTGAGACCAAAAAGTTTGAGAACTGCTGCTTTCTCTTTGTCTCTCTCTGTGTCTCTGTCTTGCATCTTCCTTTAAAGTAATCCTCTGTCAGTGATGAGCCAGAAAAAAATAAATAAGTAAAAAATAATAAAGCAATCCTAACTTATCAACAGATTGCCTATTTTGCTTTACCTTAGTTTAAATGTGAGATCACATGGGATCTATTTTTTCTTTTCAGCAGCAGTGAGGCACCTGTCCAGTGAGAGAATTAAGTCATCAGCATTTCTAGAGCTTTTTTTTAAAACTAGGTTTCTGATGAAATTTTTTGACATTGATAATGTACAGTTCTTTATTAGTTATGAGTTTATAGAATATGGAGAGGATGGCTGAATTTAGTGACAGCTTTCACATCTTCGGTGAGCTTGAAAAAGACACTTAAAAAAAAAAATCAACCTGTACAGAAACTCCTGAATGAACCTTCCTTTCTTCCCACCATCACTGTTGTGAGAACTTTTGGCCCTTTCAGGTTTCAGGGTCCCACTTAGGAGGAAATCTTAGGCCCCTCTTTGCCACATGCTCAAGATGTAGGAGACTAGTTATTGTGTGAATGGCCTCCTTCCTTGCTCATAACTTCCTGAGAAGAGGAAACTGAATCCTGGTTATTAGGGGGAAGCCCTGGCAATATACCTTTGTTGTGTTTGTATTAGGTTGATATAAAAGAACATATCGAGTACCCAGAAATATACGTCAACATCAGCTTTAATCGAAAGATTACTGCCTAAAACAAAATCAGAGCAATATAATCAAAAAGGCCTATAAATCTATAAATCAATGCACTAAATACAGAGCCAAGAGGAAAGCTGTGGCTCAAACTCAGGCTCCTCAAAAGTGTTATCCCTCTTCATACGTGGGCACTGCCTCAGGCGTCTTACTTAGGGTCTTGCTTGGTGTGTCTGCCTGACCAGAGTCCTAAAGGTTATGATGTCACGTGTCTGATAAGGGCTGTACATTGGGTTTGTGCTTTTAGAAATGACATCACAATTTTCCTCTTTTATTTCTTTAGGGGTAGGGTTTCTTAATCTCACCATTATTGACATTATGGGCTGGACAATTCTTTGTTATGGGTGTTGTCTTATGCATTGTAGGATGTTTGGTGGCAGCATGCCTGACTTCTATCGACCGGATGCCAGGAGCATACTCCCCAGTTGTGACAACCAAATATGTTTTCAGGAATTGCCAAATGCCCTTTAGGCCATAAAATTGCCCCTGGTTGAGAACCACTGCTTTAGGATAATCATAATTGACAAGTGCTTTATCACTGGCACCTATTCATGCAGTGGAATTATCCTGCTTGCTAAATTGAGGTACATTAATTACAGAGCAAAATCTGGTGTCAGTGAATATGATGGTAAAAAGTATCATTTCTTTATTATCGTATTTCAGCTATTTGGTCAGTTATTTATCTGGTTTTATTCTTTGTAAAAAATTTATTCCTATAAGAAACATTTCTCTGTTTAATGTTTTTTCTTTTTAAAATTTCACTTAAATATTACAGATGAAATTCTTCCATATATTAGTTATAATCCATAATATTTGAGGCTTACTGTTTTCCATTAGATTATTTAGATGAATTAGTTTTCTTTTGTGTAAAACATACTAGTTCAAAAAATTTGCTGTCTGATATGTATATGTATTTAAGTATATACAAAAAAAAAGTCCAGAAGAAATGTTAACAGGAAGGTTAAGATTACAAAATATTTCTACTTTCTATGTTACATATTGCTGTAAGACTTGAATTTTTTAATATGAGCATGTACTATTTTTGCAAGCTGAAAGGCAATTTAGGTAATATTGTTTTAAAATAAAGTCTCTTCATTTTCTTTAAGTGGCTTTCTGACAGGAAGAAGAGAGCATTACAGAAGAAAGATGTAGGTGAGTATTGTTTTTCCCACTACAACTACATTGGTGAGCCGTAATGCTTTCACTCATTTATTGTCATATATAAATACATTTACAAAAATGCAGTGGAATTAATTTAGTGGAAAATAAACATTTTTGCCCTTTCCTTTTTTTTTTTAAGAGATGGAGACTTGCTCTGTCACCCAGGTTGGAGTGCAGTGGCCCAATCATAGCTCACTGCAGCCTCAGACTCCTGGGCTCAAGCGATTCTCTCACCTCAGCCTCCCAAGTAGCTGAGCCTACAGTCAGTTGCCACCACACTTGGTCCATTTTTTTTTTTTTTTAAGTTTTTGTAGGGATGGGATCTCACTGTGTTGTCCAGGCTGGTCTCCAACTCCTGGCCTCAAGTGATCCTCCTGCCTCAACCTTCCCAAGTGCTAGGATAATAGGTGTGAGCCACTGTACCCAGTCCTTTGTCCTTCTTAAGAAACCTATGGTTGTGGTTGATATGTTCCTGTTGGATATGGGATTTGATTTTACCCTATTTACAAGCTAATAAGTTAACCTGTTACTGTCTCATGGATAATAGCAGAAAACACAAGACTCCTGGTCAGTGACAAGGACATCAGTACTCACAGCATAGCAAATACCATGAGCATCAGCATATTGGTGCCAGTTACCCTCTTGAGTCCCAGGACACCACTTAGCACAGTCCAGATAGATGCTTGGCACACAGTGGATTTGTGTTGTAGCTGAGGAATATAGCTTGGGAAGTCCACTGCTTTTATAGCCAACAGTAAGCAAGCCCACTCTTTGTCCGTAGGGGACATGTTACCTTGTCTCTCAAGGTTCCCAGCTGCATAAATAACCATGAGAAATGGGTTAGGTAAGTGTGGTCAGGGCCTTGCGGTGTTGCTGTATTCAGTGAGTTTGTAGAAACAAAAGAGGCCCAAGGAGGATAGCCTATCCTAATAGTTCCATAATTTCTTTGTTCTCTGGTGTATCAAAATCTTATTCTGCTGGGCAAAAACTTCTTGAGTAATATCCCCAAAGCGCAGGCAGCCAAAACAAAATTGGACAAATGGGATCACATCAAGCTAAAAAGCGTCCACACCGCAAAGGAAATAATCAACAAAGGGAAGAGAGATGCGTAGAATGGGAGAAAATATTTCCAAACTACCCATCTAACAAGGGATTAATAACTAGAATATATAAAGAGCTCCAACAACTCAATAGGAAAAAAATAAATAATCTGATTAAAAAATGGGCAGAGGATCTGAAGACATTTCTCAAAAGAAGATATACAGATGGCCAACAGGTATACAAAGAAATGCTCAACACCATTAGTTACCAGAGAAATGCAAGTCAAAACTACAGTGAGATATCATCTCACCCCAGTTAAAATGGCTTTTATCAATAAGATGAGCAATAACAAATGCTTTTGAGGATATGGAGAAAGGGGGACCTTCATATGCTGTTGGTGGGAATGTAAATTAGTGCAACCACTATGGAGAACAGTATGGAGGTTCCTCAAAAAACTGAAAATAGAACTACTATATGACCCAGCAATCCCACTGTTAGGTATATATGCAAAAGAAGGGAATTAAATATATCGAAAAAATATCTGCACTCCCATGTTTATTGCAGTACTATTTGCAATAGCCAAGGTTTGGAATCAACTTAAGTGTCCATCCACAGACGAATGGGTAAGGAAATTGTGATACAAATGTTAATACACAGTGAAATATTATATAGCCACAAAAAGAATGAATTCCTGCCATTTACAACAACATGGATGGAACTGGAGAACATTATGTTAAGCAAAATAAGCCAAGCACAGAAAGACAAATCTCACATGTTCTCACTCATATGTGGAAGCTGACTATTAAAAACAATTGATCTCATTGAGACAGACAGTAGAATGATGGTTACCAGAGGATGGGAAGGGTAGTGGGGAGAGGGAATAAAGTGGGGATGGTTAATGGATGCAAAAATAAGTTAGAATGAATAATATTTGATAGCACAGCAAAGTAGTTGTGCTATCAGCAATTATCAGCTGTAATTACGGATTATTGTAATTATCAGCTATAATTGCTGATTATTGCTATAATTAGCAATAAGTTAGGGTATGCTTTAAAACAGCTAAAAGAGTGAAATTGGAATGTTCCTAACACAAAGAAATGTTAAATGCCTGAAGTGATAGATACCCCATTTACCCTGATTTGACTAATTCATATTATATGCCTATATCAAAACATCACATGTGCCCTGTAAAGATTTACAACTATTGTGTACCCATAATAATTAAAAATAAAAAATGAAAAAATTTAAAAATCTTATTCTGTTAGGTAAATCGATTTGTCAGTTTTTGAGATATAGTGAGCATTTTCTTTCTGAAGAAAGCAATTTTACACATAGGATGTATGAACATGAACTATAAAGATCAGAAGAGTTTGATTCTTTTAACTTACGGCAACAGGGAAGATAGGAGTGCAAGATCAATTTATTACTTAAATCATTTTGGTGACCAAATTTCATTTTATTTCCCTATTACAGTTTGTCATGTATGTGACTACTCACCTATGGTAAAAAAAACAATAACTTGTTATGTATGAAAGAAAGTTTATTTTGCATATATTTTGTTTAACTTATTCTTTAAAAATCAAAGACCTAAGATATTGAAGGGGTTTCTGGATGTGAAATAAATACCCCAAGGCAAGCATCTTGGAAAATACAGTAGTAAAGTTAGAAAATTAAAATTTTAAATTAAAGGAAAACAAAAATTGCGCTTTAGTACTGTTTACTGATCCCGATTTTATCTGATTCTCCCATTCTAGTATTCTTGTGTGTAACAAAACAAATTCAGATTTTTTGGGGGAAAAAATGTTAATTATTTCTCCCAACCCACTTTGGAACTTATGTGTCTTTCTAATTGAGTGCACTACTCCTACTCGGTTGGTTTGAGTCTTATATTTGGCTTCAATAAACAAGGCAGTAATGTTCCATAGTGTCTTTGCAATAGGCACATTTTTATGATAGCAACCAGCAAGAATCCACTTTCCTGTAGGAAGGAACAGGTTTTGTGAGAGTCAGTGTTATTGCTCTGCTCCAGAGAGACTGCACTAAGTCTTCCTCTAGCCTGGGTCCTCTTGACTGCAGATCAGGGGTGCCAACAGAGGCAAAAGTCAGTGTGGCAGCAGTTTCTTATGTAAACTTCAGATATTAGAGTCTTAAATCTGTTATTATTTAGGAGAAAAAATTGTAAGATTTTTGTCTTTGCCATGCTTGGGTAATGATAATGATTTAATGTTTATTCTCATTCATCCATATCTCCTTAAAACTGGATGTTTCATATACTGTCGTTCAATTTTTTATTTTTGAGACAGAGTCTGTTACCGGGGTAGAGTGCAGTGGCATCATCATAGCTCACTGCAACCTTAAACTCCTGGACTCAAGCGATCCTCCTGCCTCAGCCTCCCAAGTAGCTGGGATTATAGGTGCATGCCATGACGCCTGGCTAATTTTTTCTATTTTTTATTTTTTCTATTTTTAGTAGAGACAGGGTCTTGCTCTTCCTCAGGCTGGTGTCAAACTCCTGAGGTCAAGCGGTCTTCCTGCCTCAGCCTCCCAGAGTGCTAGGTTTACAGCACTGTGGAATCACCATGCTTGGTGGGAAATTTTTTAAATTAATGATGATACTTTTTGAAAAGTAAAAATAGAATACTTAGCCTAGAAAAATAATGTATGAGCTAAGAAAAAAACCTTCGCTGTTTAAGGATGGGCTGTACTGGAAGCATCTGGGGTGTATTTTATTGTTTGTAGTTGCTGTGACTGCTCAGCACACTTTGTCTGTGCTAGAGAATAAACGCATGTCAGTTAAACTAGTTATTTTTTCTGTCTTTTTAGATATCCGTAGGAGAATTGAACTTATTCAGGATTTTGAAATGCCTACTGTTTGCACCACTATTAAGGTGTCAAAAGATGGACAGTATATTTTAGCAACTGGTAAGCATCTTTTTGTTATGATTTAAATACATTTCATAGCAGGAACTGCTGTGGTAAGAAAAGTCACTTTTATTTTAACCCTACCGTTTCATTATAAAAAATTTCAAACATACAGAAATATTGAAAAAACTGCACCATAAATACCTATGTATCCACTAACCCAAATTCTTACCATCATTTATTTAACCATTTCCCTATCAGTGGATATGTTATTTGCTTTCAGTCTCTGGCCATTTTTAAACAATGCTGCAATGAACACTCTTCATATGTTTGGTATACTTGTGGATGGATATGTTTCTGTAGGTTCAATTTGTATAAGTTAAAATATAGATTCAAGGTATGTAAACACCACGTATTTTACAGATATTGCCAGATTGTCCTCCAAAAAAATCTGTGTTAATTTTATGCCCGTCAACAACATCGTATGAGCATACTTTTAACACTTTCACCAACATAGATATTAACTGTCTTTTTCATCTTTGCCATTTTGATTGCCAAAAACTATTTCATTGTTTTAATCTATTTTTGTTAGATTATTGTAAAGTTTATTAGTTATTTGTATTTTATTTTTTACAACTTGCTTATCTAACTTTGTTCATTTTCCTCCCTGGGATGTTTGGGAGGGGCTGCTTTTAAATTCCTTTCCTTTGATTTGTTTATAATTAATCCTGCCTATCTCTGAAGAAAAAGCACACTAAACATATTTGCAGGATATTGACTAGGTTTTATATCACATTAATTTTTTTTATAGGAACATATAAACCTCGGGTCCGATGTTATGATACCTATCAATTGTCCTTGAAGTTTGAAAGGTGTTTAGATTCTGAAGGTGAGTAAGAGCTAAACTTAAACTCATGGAAATAGCTTTTATATTTGTCTTCTGGTTTTATAATGGGAATAGTGTATAATTAGTTTTCTATTAATATATAACCAATTACCGTACTACAATCATGGTGGCTTAAAGTATCCATTGTAATAGCTCACAGTTCTGTGGCTGTTGCTACAGATGCTATGCTCAGCGCTAAAGTCAGGGTATTGGCCGGGGTGAGCTCTTATCTGGAGATGCTGATCAAGAATCTGTTAATACTTCCACACTCATTCAGGTTGTTGGCAGAATTCAGTTTGTTGTGGTTGTGGGACTGGCATCCCCGTTTCCTGCTGGCTGCCAGCTGGGGGCCACTTGCAGCTCTGGAGGCTGCATGCATTTCTCATCACATCCGTCTTGTGCTTCGAGTTTCTCTGACTTCCCCTGGAGAAAACTCTTTCAGAGGGCTCATATGATTATAAATCTCTCCCTTTGCCTTATAGTGTGATATAATCATGGGAGTGGTATCTCATCAATTCACAGGTTCCACCCACGCTCTTAAGAAGGGGGATTGTATGAGTCACTGGGGTCATTAGAATTCTGACTGGCACTGAGGGCAGATTAAAATGGTAAAGTTCAAGTACTTTTATCCATTGGTCTGGTGTTTGGGATCAAGGGAAAAGAAGTTAATGGGATATGTGTTCTATGAAATTATATATACCTATTTTCCTAATTTATTTCACCCTTTGTTTTTTGAAAACAGTAGAAACTCTGTGTGTCACTAATAATAGCTGTTTTCACTATTTTTGTTTAGGATGTAAACTATGAATGGGTAAAAAGTTAGTTTTTTTTAAGCAACAATTTTTTAATGTTCTTTAATGTTTGGAAATTATAAAAGTTATTTTGTTTTGAACATCTCAGAAAAATAGTGGCAAAACTTAGAAGTCATTATATTTTGTGGATTCGCTTCAGTTCTATGAGAAATCTAGTTGATGTGTATTGAGAAATTGTAAAGCTTTTGATTTTTCGTTTGGTGTTTTGGGAACATGATAATTTTATTTTTTTAAAATTAATTGGTAAAATGTTAATTAATAAGCATTCAAGTATACTTTACATTGACAATTACAATACTGAAATTGTGAAATATTAAATATTTTTCTCAAAAAAGGTTAGTGATTTTTTTCTACTGGGAAACATGGAGACCCAACTGTGAGCATTAATGCACCCAGTCTAGGTCACTAAAGTTTAGTTAATACTGATATCTAAATAAGTGTTCACATTTCATGTCTACAGTAAAGGTAGATTGTGAACTTCTTGTATCTCTGAATTTTAGCAAAAAATTCTATGAGGTTATTTACAGGAATGTCAAATTTTGAAGTATAAACTCATAAAATTATATATTTAGATCACAGCAATTTTATTCTTGTTTTACACAGGGGCAGAAAAGAAAAACTGGTATTTGTGTATAATTTCTGTGTTGAATTAGAATCTTTACATCGTTTGCATTTTTATTAAGAACATTAATATTCTTATTTTTTCCTACTATTTCTTGTTTTTCAGTTGTCACCTTTGAAATTCTGTCTGATGACTACTCAAAGGTATGTTCCATAGTGTTGGTTTTTACCGGCTACACCCAAGAAATGAGTGAGTGGAATTTATATTTATGATAAGCATTTTTATTATGTTCCCATTGTTAAATTACAAATGGCTGTGTAGTAAAATATAACCCATCATTTTCTATTAAAATATTAATATTTTTAGTTCGGTACATATATGATTTTAAAACAACAGTAATAGAGATAGCCTTTGGCCAGTCTAATCTAATCTCAAAATTAGTTTTCCTATCACATGTAAAACTATTTATATTTTCAAGAATTAGCAACAGTCATCTTTTTTACACCATCTTAAAGTCTAGATTTGTTTTTCTGATTATTACATTTAACCTAGATTTATTTGCCAGATTGCTTTCATTTTCTTTCTTTCTTTCTTTCTTTCTTTTTTTTTTTTCTTTTTGAGACAGAGTCTTACTTTGTCGCCCTGGGTAGAGTGCAGTGATGTCATCATTGCTCACTGCAACCTCAAACTCCTAGACTGAAGTGATCCTCTTATCTCAGCCTCCTAATTAACTGGGACTACAGGTGTGTGTGTCACAACACCAAGCTAATTTTTCTATTTTTTACAATATGGGGTATCGCTATGTTGCCCAGGCTGGTCTTAAACTCTTGGCCTCAAGCAGTCCTCCCACTTCAGCCTCCCAAAGTGCTAGGATTACAGCCGTGAGCTGCTGTGCCCAACTTATTTAATTTTCTTAACCCTGGAAGGGGTTGTGGCATGTTTTGAATCAGTTCAAAATACAGTTAAATAGATATGTTTCTTTTCTTAATGTCATTAGTTCAACTTTCAACTTTTATGGTTGTTTTCAGTAGCTATAAAATTGTCAGTAAAATCTTTATTCAATTTAAAATGAAAAGTTTTTAGTGATGTCAAATATCTTTGACAGGAAGGAAAATTGAATTTTCATAGCTAACATGGCTATATATATCGTCCTCAGTTTTGGAAACTATAAGTTACAGTTTATCCTTTTGCCTATGGTGGTCATTTATCATCTGTTTGGGGACAATGTAATTTTAGAATGTATTTTCTCTAAATATTGATAAATTTGCCTTTAAATAGCATCTGTAAATTTTTAAGATACTTTTTGCAGGTACAGTAAAGTTAATTTTATTTATTTATTCATAGAGATGGGGTCTTGCTATGTTGCCCAGGCTGATCTCAAACTCTTAGGCTCAAGTGATCCTCCCACCTCAACCTTTCAAGTAGCTGGGACTACAGGCATGTGCTACTGTGCCTGGCTTAAAGTTAGATTTATACAAGGAGTTTATCAAACCTTGTATAGTTGTGGGGTTATTAAAATGTGTTTCTAAGTGAAATAGGAAATTGCTCATTGAGGTTACTGTACACCTGTACACGGCTCTATTTATGAAGTATTGGTGCCAGGTAAATGAAAGGTTTGCTTCAAGTCTTCCAGTTAGAAGGTAAGATTTGCAGAAAAGCTATCAGGATGCAAGGAGGTGTTAAGGAACCAATGAAGAGTTTTGATTCTTAATCACGGTGGAGAGTATGTGTGTTGAGAGAAAGTGAAGGTGAGATCAGAGTTTTTCTTGCTTTGCCTGTTCTAGTGATGATGAAATAAACCCTTTATCTAGAAATCCAAACAAACAAATTTTTTGTTTTGTTTTCAGATTGTCTTCTTACATAATGATAGATATATTGAATTTCACTCACAATCAGGTTTTTACTACAAAACCAGAATACCCAAGTTTGGGAGAGATTTCTCTTACCACTATCCATCCTGTGACTTGTACTTCGTTGGTGCAAGGTATTGGATCTAATTACTTTTTGCTTTCTCCTTCCCATCCTCCTAAAACAATCAGGTTCTATTCTTAAATTTCTTGTACATTTTGTCTATTTAGATAGCTTGCTTTAATAAAAAGCTGATATGTGGCTATTATAAAAAAAAAACCTTAGACAACAAGGGATAAATTTCCTATTTTCTACATATCGATGTATTTTATTTCTAAGTGGTATTATTGTACTATTTTAACACTTGTTTAATAAAATCTTTTCTGATGTTAAAAATATTTGTGATAGTTACGTGTCACAGTGCTTAAATCAGGAAATACTGATGGGGAATGTATCAGCCTGTTCAGTATAGCCCAGTTGCCACAATGTATGGGACATAACATTATTTTATTTTCCTGTTATTTCCCAGATTTCTGTTTACATCCCATAACTTATAGCTCCTGCTTTAAGTTTGTTCAATATCAGTGATGAATTTTTATCTGGATCATTTTGTGATTAAGGTCATATGTGGTTATGGACTCTAGTTAAAAAAAAATTGGGGAGAGGGCTTTAAAGAGTAATACATGATCCCTGCCTTTAAGTTGCTTAAAGGGTATAGTTCCTAAGTGGTTGACTCATGTAGGGATTACATCTCTGGCTTCTGTTAGCATGGTGCTCTAAATCTGGAGAGATACACAGATAACCTAGTAGGGGAATATTGGTGGTGATGTCAGTTTCTTAGCCCAGTTGCATGGTATTCTAAAACTTTTTATTCTTAAATGCTACCTTTTTTATGATTATAAAAATAATACATATTCATTTTAGAAAATTGGGAAAATATAGAAAAATATAAAGAAGAAAAAATTCATCCATCATTATGCCACCCAGAGAGAATCCTTATTAGCATTTTATTATTTCCTTGTAGTCTTATATACATATGTAGATGTGTTATATATGCTTTTGGATCTCACATTCTCCATGTTATTTGTAAATAATTGCTTAATGACTTCATAGTATTTCCTTGGCACATGAGTGATTTAAATCACTTTTATGTATGAATAAATTCACAAATAAGGAGAATATTTTTTAGGTTTAGAATAAATTTTTGCATCAGTTTTACAAAGGGAAGTAATGGCGTATGAGTGATATATATATATATATATATATATTTCTAAAATTTATATTTATTTAAAATTTCATTGTATTTGCCAGTTTTTTTTTTTTTTTTTTTTTTGAGACAGAGTCTCACAGTCTCACTCTGTCACACAGTCTGGAGTGCAGTGGAGTCATCATAGCTCACTGCAACCTCCAATTCTTGGGGTCAAGCAATCCTCCAGCCTCAGGCTCCTGAGTAGCTGGAACTACAGGTGCACATCACCGCGCCTGGCTAATTTTTTCTATTTTTGGTAGAGACGGGGTCTTGCTGTTGCTCAGGCTGGTTTCAAACTCCTTACCTCAAGCCATCTTCCCGCCTTGGCATCCCAGAGTGCTAAGATTACAGGTGTGAGCCACCTCGCCTGGCCAGTTTATCAAATTTTTAACTTTCTTTATTACTTTTCAGTTCTGAAGTTTATAGGTTAAATTTGGAACAAGGACGATACCTGAATCCTCTACAGACTGATGCTGCGTGAGTATTGCTGTATTTATTTTGACCAGGAGATGGAGCCAGATGCTCAATTTGTTACGATATAGCATACAGTATTGCATTTAAGCAGAACTCTGGGCAACTTAGTTAAAAAGAATACTGTTAAATTTTTTCTTAAGCAAAAAAATTCAATGAAAGACCTGGTTATTTCTTAAAAATTAAAAAAATACCCCAAATTTTTAAAAGTCACTTTAAAAATACTCAGTTTATTATTTGCAATGTTCATTAAATTTTATTCATGGTCTTGTTTTATGATATTTTCTCCTGTGGAGAAATTTTGAATTAACTTGGAGTGCCATTTTTATTTTTTATGTTTTTTTGAGACACAGTCTTGTTCTGTTGCCCAGACTAGAGTGCTGTGGCATCAGCCTAGCTCATAGCAACCTCAAACTCCTACGCTCAAGCAATCCTCTTGAGCAGCTGGGACTACAGGCACGCATCACCACGCCTGGCTAATTTTTTCTATTTTTAGTAGAGATGGGGTCTTGATGTTGCTCAGGCTGGTCTTGAACTCCTGAGCTCAAGCAGTCCTCCCACCTCAGCCTCCCAGAGTGGTAGGATTACAGACGTGAGCCATTATGCCTGGCCTGAGTGCCATTTTTAAATGTTTATTTTTTATGTTTGTGCTAGCAGATCTTTAAGGTTTTGTTTTGTTTTTGAGATGGGGTCTCACTTTGTTACCCAGGCTGGAGTGCAGTGGTGAAATCATAGCTTACTGCAGCTTCAAACTCTTGGGCTCTAGTCATCTGCCTTCTTCAGCCACCAAAATTGCTGAGATTATATAGGTTTGAGCCACTGGGCCCAGCCCCCTTTAAGGTTTTTTGCTTTCCTTTTTAGACCTACATTATGGTCTACATTTATGTTTTATTCAAAAAGAAATTCTTTTTGTTTTTGTTTTGAGACAGGGTCTTGCTCTGTTGCTGAGCTACAGTGCAGCGGTGTCACCATAGCTCACTGCAATTTCATATTCCTACTCTCGAGCAATCCTCCCACCTCAGCCTCCTGAGTAGCTAGGACTACAGGCTTGTACCACCATGCTCAGCTACTTTTTTTTTTCTCTATTTTTTGTAGAAATGGTGTCTCACTATGTTGTTCAGGCTGGTCTTGAACTTCTGGCCTCAAGTGATCCCCCCACCTCAGCCTCTGAATTAGGATTATGAAGCTGGATTATGAAACAGGATTAGGAATCCTGAAGCTAGGATTATGGATGTGAGCCACTTTGGTCCGCCGAGAAATTCTTTAGGAACGTATCTTGTCATCAATACCATCATATAACAAATATTAATAATAATGATAATAGTGAAAGCACTTACTGTGTGCCAGGCATTATTCAGCCATTTTACTTCTATTAACTCATTTTAGACTTACAACAGATTTTTGTGCTAAATACCCTTTAACACATAGGGCAGCTGAGGCTCTGGTGAAGTAGTTTGCCCAAGGCTATACAATTCGTAAATATGGAAGCTGGATTACTTCTGATCTGTGTAGATAAAGTTTATTGAGGCTGGGCGTGGTGGCTCACAGCTGTAATCCTAGCACTCTGGGAGGCCCAGGCAGGAGGATCATTCAAGGTCAGGAATTCGAGATCAGCCTGAGCAAGAGCAAGACCCCGTCTCTACTAAAAAATAGAAAGAAATTATCTGGACAACTAAAAATATATAGAAAAAATTAGCTGGGCATGGTGGCACATGCCTGTAGTCCCAGCGACTTGGGAGGCTGAGGCAATAGGATCGCTTGAGCTCAGGAGTTTGAGGTTGCTGTGAGCTAGGCTGATGCCACGGCACTCTAGCCTGGGCAACAGAGTGAGACTCTGTCTCAAAAAAAGAAAAAAAAAAAAGTTTATTGAATTTTCCTTGTTGCTTTGAGAGGATTTTTAAAGGTTGGAAGAACATATAAAAATCAAGGAAACGCTTGAGATTTTTTTTTGTTTCATGTTGGCTTGAAATACTTTTATTTCCTTTAAAAAACTTGCAGTAACTTCACAATGCATTATTACATAATAAAATCTGCTCTTTAGCTGAATAATTTCCTATTTATAATAACAGCTATTATTTATCAAGTGTCTTCTATACTCTGGACACTGCTGAACATTTTGCAGTTTTTTTCATTTAATCCTCACAATAACCCCAAGAGGTAAGTGAAATATCTATTTTACAGAGAAAGAAAACTGAGATCAGCTATTCAGCTCAAGCTTGTCAAGTCTCAAGATGGTCATAGCTATAGCCTGCATTCTTTTAAGAATGTTTCATTTCCTTGGAAGACAATATATTGAAAAAATGCACTGTCCCTTTCTTCTCATGGTGGTGGAGTAGTATTTCAGAAGGAAGTACTTCCTTGTTTGTCACCTAGCAGGTAGAGTGTCACCCTGGGGATCAGAAACTCTGGTGACTGTGAGCCACATGATTAATCCTTTCATGCTTTGGTGTTTTTCATTTGCAGATTAGTGAGAGAGAATCTGCATGTCTTGTTTCTCCATAGAATTTGGGTTGACTGTTTACTTAGAAAGTTTATTTAATACCCCATTCCCTCCTAAATTAGATGCTAACTAATACTTTCTCTCTTATTGCTTTACTGTATTAGGGAGAATAATGTTTGTGACATAAATTCGGTTCATGGCTTGTTTGCCACAGGAACAGTAGAGGTATGTATGCATTGACTTTTTTAAAAAGATTATTTGTTTTACATTTGATAATGGAGTTTTTATTTAAAGATAGGTTTGCTTGATTCCTTAAAGCAGGATGATAAGGAGACGATAGTCTCTGGTTTGCTTTTTGTATGGAAAACTTACCTGTCCACACAAAGACCTGGTTATTCTACTGCTACAGACTGTTTCCCCTGTGCATCAGATTTGGCACACATTTATGTTGCCCTCGGGAACTAGACAGGAAGATGTAAGTAGCTGAGCACAGCCCACCATTACTCCTGGATTGCCATATCCAGGGGACCCCTGCAGACAGCCCCGCTTGTTCTTAATGGGAGGCAATATGCCTCGGAGTCTCAACTCTCTCACCTATTAGATTAGTTTTATGACTGTGAATTAGTTACTTTCCCTGAGGCTTAGTTTCCTAACAGGTGAAATGGCGATAATACTACTTACCTTGCCAACTTTATAGAGGTGTGGGTGAGAATCACATTAAATCACCTATATGAAAACAGTATAAACTCTAATAGTGTACAGGATAGTGATTTGTACATCCAGTGCAGTAGCATTCCATAAATGTCGAAGTGAACATACACATTTTTCTTTTAAACTAAAATATCTTTGAATCAGTCATTTATACATGTCAAGAATTTTTTTAGATTTGCATTTTTCCGCTTACAATAATTATATTAATACTCATAGTAAAAATAAAATGCAGATTTGTCAGAAGCATATGATAAAAAAAAGATGTCCTGTTGTACCTTCTAGTCACCAAATTCTATACCTTAGAGGTAACTCTTTAATGGTTTCGGTAGTATCCTTTTAGATTTTTTCCTAAGTATTACATATAAATATACATATGTATACATATGTATTTTTTAAAGTTTTTTATAAAAATGAATTATAGTCTACCATAGTTCTCCATCTGCTTTTTTTTAAATATAACAGTATATAATGTACATCTTTGTATGTTGGTACTAATAATTACTTGCCCTGCTAAACTATTTTTTTTTTTTTTTTTTGAGACAGAGTCTCGCTTTGTTGCCCAGGCTAGAATGAGTGCCGTGGCGTCAGCCTAGCTCACAGCAACCTCAGACTCCTGGGCTTAAGCGATCCTACTGCCTCAGCCTCCCGAGTAGCTGGGACTACAGGCATGCGCCACTATGCCCGGCTAATTTTTTCTATATAGATTTTTAGTTGGCCATATAATTTCTTTCTATTTTTAGTAGAGATGGGGTCTCGCTCTTGCTCAAGCTGGTCTCGAACTCCTGACCTCGAGCAATCCACCCGCCTCGGCCTCCCAGAGTGCTAGGATTACAGGCATGAGCCACCGCGCCCAGCCTAAACTAATTTTTTTAATTGATGGATAGGATTCTACTGTTTGAATGTACTATAATTTATTAAACCAATTTCATATGGATGAAATTAAGGTTTTTTTACTCATTATTTTTATGTCAAGAGATTTAAGATTTGAAATGGGACACATGAGGTTGATCTAACATATATAAAATTATATTGAATGTGTTATAATATCATTATGTCTACATCAGACCAATGAAGGAGTCCCTTGGTAATCATTTTACTTGAGATTACCAAGGGGAAATTTCTAAACAGTTTCCTTGTGAAAAAAAAAAATTTTTTTTTTAAGATAGTCACCCAGGCTGGAGTGTAGTGGCATAAGCGTAGCTCACTGTAGCCTGGAACTCCTAGGTTCAAGTGATTCTCTTGGTTTAGCCTCCTGAGTAGCTGGGACTACATACAAGTACACACCACCGTACTTAGCTAATTTTTAAATTTTTTGTAGAGATGAGGTCTCGCTATGTTGCCCAGGCTGGTCTGGAACTCCTGGCCTCAAGCGATCCTCCTGTCTTGGCCTTCCTAACTGTGGTGATTACAGGGGTAAGCCCCACAGCTGGTGAGAAAATAGTTTTTAAATAGAGTCCTTACAGAGCAGTCCAGGCTAGATATTGGAAATGTGCTCTCCAAGAGAAGTGATGTTTAGAATGGGCATTAGTAGCTGTTTCAAGACCAACCCTGGGACATGTTGAGGGGGAAGTAGCTAGGGCTATCCAAAGGCTGGGCTTCCTGAAATTCCTTAATTTTCAGGGGCTTGCAATTTGATAAGCATAGTCAGATCAGACTTAAAAAAATTCATTTTCACATTAATTTTGATACTATATGTCAGATTTTGGTTCCTTCTATGACAGTTATAATATTGTTGTCAAACTCAGGCAGTAAGTGTTTGTATTTTGTGCTTTTTGAAGTGCATTGAGTGGAGGTTTTGCAATAGTAGAAACATTCAAATTTCTGTAATAAAAAATAAGCGTGCTTAAAAAACTATTTTGTGTGTACTCTGGGATTTATCTGTGTACCCATTTTTGGTTTTGGAATGCGACTTTTCTTTTTTATGTCCATAAAGTCTATTAACTTATTTTGAAAAGACATAGAAGACGAGGCCATTTGAAATTACCTACTGCACGTTTTATAAGATTTCTCTTCCTTTATTCATCTATGCCACATACATATTTGTAATAATATTAAAAGATTAATGAGACCAAAACCTCCATAAATATATTCAAGGTTTTGCTTTTAAGGTGGTTAATATATTAAACAAATTTTAAAAATCTTTGTGTAATTCTTTTATCATTACAAGATCAAATGATAGAGAAGGGTACAAAGTGAGAGATGTGTAATTCCCTTATGCCCTGTTCTCCTGTTTGCGTAGGTAAAAACTATTAATCATTTGTTCTGTATCCTCTCAGAGTTTCCTCTGTTTATACAAACATTTTTTTAAAAAGACAAATGGTATCATACTTTTTAAAAAAAATAAATTGCTTTTTTGTGGACATGATTCTAGTACACATTTGTCTGCATCATTCTTTGTAATGGCCAATGTTCTGTTAAATGGATGTACTGTAGTTGTTCCCTTGCTCTGTTGTTTGCAGTTCTTTTTTTCATTTTAAAAATTTTGCCCCAGCCTTTTATTTTAAAAAATTCACATCGTTGGAAGAGTTCAATAATCACTTATATATGTTTTGCACATTTGCTTTCTTTCTTTTTTTATAAAAATGTGTATGTGTGTATATATAAAAAATGTGTTTTGGAAACATTTGAAAATAAGTTGCTGATATTATAGCATTTCATCCCTAAATACTTCAAAATGGATTTCTTAAAAAAAAGGACTCTCTCCTATTAAATCTTAGTACCATTATCATTACTAAGAAATTTAATATTGATACAATAATTTTTTTTTTTTTTTAAGTGGCAGGGTCTCACTGTCGCCTAGGCTGTGCTGGAGTGCAGTGGTGTAATTATAGCTCACTACAACCTTCAACTCCTGGACTCGAGTGAGCCTCCTGCCTCAGCCTCCCAAGTAGCTGGGACTACAGGCATGCGCCACCATATCTAGCTAACTTTTAATTTTTTTGTAGAGATGGGGGTCTCACTATGTTGTTCAGGCTGGTCTCCAACTCCTGGCCTCAAGTGATCCTCCTACCTTGGTCTCTCAAAGTGCTGGGATTATACACTTGAGCCACCATGCCCAGCAATAATGTTATATATTAAATACCTAATATTGATACAATAATATTTAAATATTTAAAATTTCCCAGTTATATCAAAATATCTTTCAATCCAGGGTCCAGAGTCCATTGAGGGATCATGCATTGCATTTGGGACCTTTTTATTACTTTGTTTTTTTTTCTTTTTTTAATTATGAAATAATTTAGCTCATGGTAAAACACTTAAACAATACTAAAGAGGGAATAAGGTAAAAAGTTAAATTTTTGTTTCCTATGAGATAATCAATGTCAATAAGGCTTATTTTTGTATGTGTTTGAAATTTTTCTAGTAGCAGCTTTTATTTAAAATTATTTTTTGTTTGCTTAGGGTCGAGTGGAGTGCTGGGACCCGAGAACTCGAAGTAGAGTTGGCTTACTAGACTGCGCATTAAGTAGTGTCACAGCAGATTCAGAGTAAGTAGAAATTGTTCATCAACTTTTTTCTTTTTTAGAGTCAGAGTATCGCTGTATCTCCTGGGCTGGAATGCAGTGGAGCAATCATAGCTTACTGCAACCTCCTGGGCTCAAGCGATCCTCCTGCCTTAAGCACCCAAGTTCTCTGGGACCACAGATGTGTGCCGCCATGCCTGGCTAAGTTCATCAACTTTTAATTTAAGTAAATGTATCAATACTCAATTAAAATAAATTGCTAAAGGATAAAACTCTTAAGGTTTATATTGAAGTTATACTTTCTGTGATTGTTTCACATAAAAATCTTCTGTAAAAGCTCTCTAGTAGGTAAGCCAGGTAGAATTTCTTTCTAAAGTATGCTATATAGAATGCCTTATTTCTTTACTTGCTGTGGAATTTTGTTAAAACAAATGCACTGCAGGAATTTGTATTCCAATTTTGTAGGATCTGGTGGTAGAACCAGGAGTCCACCACTCCAGTTAACAGGCAGAAAGGTGTGCTTTGAATTCTAAGGCTGAATGAAGCAAGTGTTTTTGATTTTTTTCTTATTCCTGTTTGCCTAACAATTAGAAAAATAATACTAGTTGGGGTATGAAAACCTCTGAAACAAAGTAGAGGCTTGAATTAAGTAAAAGTCCACTCTTTCCCATTCACCAGAGTGGTTGTTATTTCACAATTTTGTACATCTCCTTCAGAAATTTTTCTGTGCTCTTGTTGACACATAGACGGACATACCAGTCTCTTAGATAAATCCTTGATATGGGATTATTTGCTGCAGTCAGTTCTGGAATGTCTTCTCTCCGGACTCTGGATATTCATAGTACTGTGATTTTATCAGCATGTACTCATTGCAGTTGGTCATAGTCTTATCATAGATGAGATGGAATGTTTAATGGCTAACAGGCTGTGAACCTTCTTCCGTGAATCATTATAAAATTTTGTGTGTATTTTTGTGGGGGAGAGAGGAATTCATAGTTCTTTCCTTTAAAAAATAGTTTATGTGAAGCATCCTTGACCTAGAAAAAAAATTAAGAATCACTGAATTAGAAAGATGTCTGCATTTTTTTCTATGTGGTAAATAAAGAATAAATATGGTTTTTTCATCTTTTAATCATGATATTTAATGTGAACAGAGGACAGTTTTTCTCCTGATTATTACTGAGTTTGTTTTGATTTTTTTAGACAGGGTCTTGCTCTGTCACCCAGGCTGGAGTACAGTGGTATGATCATAGCTCACTATAACTTAAAACTCCTGGGCCTAAGTGATCCTCCTGGCTCAGCCTCCTAAGTAGGTAGGACTACAGGTACACACCACCACTCCTGGCTAAGTTTTTAAATTTTTTTTGTAGAGACAGATTCTTGCAAAGTTGCCCAAGCTAGGCTCAAACTCTTTAGGCTAAAGCAATTCACTCGCCTCAGTCCCCCCAGAGTGCTGGGATTATAGGTATGAGCCATTGTGACTGGCCTAGTACTGAGTTTTATTAAAGTAATACTAACAAACAACTTCATTAGTCATGGTAGTATATTAAACTTTTAATTAAAATTAAAATTTTAAATTGTAAATTTCACTCATTCTACATTTGCTAATAGAATAAGCCAATGGAAAATGCATATCATATATCAATATCATATTGGCATGAAAGAAAATGAATCAGAAGCCTGCTTATTTTTATAAAGTAGGAAATCAGTTGTAAGTGAAAGATATTTATCCACTTCCTAGGAAGCAGAGAGGTTAATTTTCTTCTATTCTTAAACATTGACTTGTCTTTGAATTAAAATAGACTTGGGTCTGGTACAAGTTCCGTCATTAATTTTCTCATCTTGGAGAAGTCACTTAGGAAAAACAGGCTGGCAGGAGTCATTTGCAGTATGTTTTAAGGCTACTTCTACTTTAAATTTAGTTACTACAATAGAAGTGACATTGTAGAAAATTTAAGGAAGAAATGTGAAAAAAATAATTTCAACTGTGGTCTTTAGAAACTTGAGACTTTTTATTCTATTGAATTTTTTTAAATAGAATATTGATTCACAAACATTTTTTAGTGGCTCTTCTGTCCTTGGAGGTGGGTCATTTTCCAGCTGTCATGATGGTATTTATTTTGTTTATTTTTTAAAAAATGATTTTATTATTTTAAAATAATGATTTATACTTAGTATAGAAAAGATGCTCAGCAGTTTCAGAAATACAAAAGCGAGTAAAAATGGCTTCTGTGTACAAACAAGATGTAATTTAGGTAACCAGACCCCTATTGGTGCTTGAAGGAGTTGTAGTTTTCATTATTAGATGTCCATTTAAAATTTTATGATTATATTCTGAGGAAAAATTTTTAGAACCTGAATTTCTATGTTAAGCAGCATACATGTTTTTAAGGCTTTTGTTACATTGCTAAATTGTCTTACAGAAAACTAACATCAGTTTAAATGGCTACCCACATGCTTAGAGTGTACATTCTCTCAACTGTCCTCAGCCCAGGCCATCCATCACAGCATTGTTAATAATCTTAAAGTCAGAGCCAGGTGTGATAGCTCACGCCTGTGGTACTAGCTATTTGGGAGGCTCAGGTGGGAGGATTGCTTGAGCTCAGGAGCTTGAGGTTGCAGTGAGCTATGATTGTGCCACTGCACTTCAGCCCAGGCGACAGAGTGAGACCCTGTCTCTAAAAAAATAAATAAATTCATTCATTCATTCATTCATGATGGGTACCTTAAAAAAAGAGAAATTAAAAAATAATAGTATTTTTTTTTTTTGGTACAGAGTCTTGCTCTTTTGCCCTGGCTAGAGTGCCATGGCATCAGCCGAGCTCACAGCAACCTCAAACTCCTGGGCTTAAGCAATCCTTCTGCCTCAGCCTCCTGAGTCGCTGGGACTACAGGCATCTGCCACCATGCCCGGCTAATTTTTTCTATATATTTTTAATTGTCCAGATAATTTCTTTCTATTTTTTAGTAGAGATGGGGTCTCACTCTTGCTCAGGCTGGTCTCGAACTCCTGATGTCGAGCGATCCTCCCGCCGTGGCCTCCCAGAGTGCTAGGATTATAGGCGTGAGCCACCGTGCCAGGCCCCAAAAATAATAGTATTAAAGTAAGCTGGGTGTGGTGGCTCACATCTGTAATCCCAGCTACTCAGGAGGCTGAGATGGGAGAATCACTTCAGGCCCTGAGTTCAAGAATAGCTGGGGCATCATAACAAGACCCCATCTCTAAAATATAATAACAATTAAAGTGTTAGAGCCTGAGGATATTGTCTAATAAAGCTTAGTAGAAATAGTAGCTAACAGATAATACTTTACATACACTAACTTATTTAATATAACAACCCCTTGCTGTAGGAACTGTTATTGTATTATATTTTACAGACGAAAACATATCCATTAATGGCATACATACTGTTCAGCCTTTAAGAATTATGTTGCAGAAGCTTATTTATTACTCAGGAAAGATATTCCAAATATACCTTCCCCTGCCCTCCCTGCCATTTTATCTCCCCTGCACATATGCCTTTAAGTGGAATAGCAAATCATACTGTTGCCTGTAGAGTTTTATCACATTTTTGTAAGAAAAACAATGAACATGTAAGCAGTTGTAGGAAAAAATTTGGATGTATACCAAAATGTTAAACATAGTTTTTCTTACTAATTCAATTTCAGGTGATTTTACTTGTTCACTTTTTTATGCTTAGCTTTATTTTTTTTCCTACATAACTTATAAGCTGTCACTTCTGTTATTTTACAAAGTTCAGGAAGGTGGGGCCAATACAATATGGGAAAGAATTAAGTGTAAATATTGAGTAGGGCAGGCAAGCCCTCATTATTTGGAGATGACATGATTGTCTGCCCAAGAAACTCAGTAGAATCAACTGTTAACCTCTAAGAATTAATATGAGAGTTAAATAAATGGGTTACAAAATGTGCAAAAACCAATGGCTTTGGCATTTACCAGCAATATCCAGTTAGAAAGATCCAATGGAAAACAGTTCTCATAACAACAAAAATTGTAAAATACTGAGGGATAAACTTAGTAAGTACATATATGAAGAAAATGACAAAATTTTATTAAGAAACAAAATTTGAATAAGTAGAAAAAATATGAGGGCTGTTGGGAAAGTATCCAGCCATGTAACCGTTCTCGTTATGTTAACAATGGATGGATACTTTCCGGACAGTCCTGATATATCACTATTGAAAAATGATTATAAAGTTCATTTTGAAGATTAAATGACTAAAAATGATGTGGATATGAGGTCTCCGGGTTCAGGACCGATGCTTCGGGGTAGTTACAGGTTGAGGCTTTAGGTGGCAGAAGAGACCTGATGATGCCAACAGAGGGGTGGGAACCTCAGGCCGTAGGGAAACATGTGGCCTTCCTGATCCTTAAATGGGGCTTTTTGACTAAATCCAAATTTTACGTAACAAATCCTTTATTAAAAGGGGCGCAGCAGAGAAAGATGAAGCTTGTCTTGCCTCCTTTGGTGCTTAAAAAAGAACAATCTTGAAATCAGAGGCTGCAGGTTCCCTACCCCATGCTGCTGCTCTTGGTTGGTAGATGAGGGGCATATTCTAATGTCATGGCCATACCATTCGTTCTGCCTTTGGTACTTTGAAAGGTTCTAGGGTCCTCATTTGGAGATTAGTCTTTTATTTTAGCTGGGAATGGCTGATTTTAAAATGGAAATGAATATACCCATGTACAAATATAAAATTGTTTCCTCTTAAGTAAAAAAGCAGGTGTTTCTGTAAATGTTTTATCCTAGCTTAATTAAAATGGAAGATAAAGGTAGATTATATTTGTGTATAAAACATTTTAAAATTTTGATTATGAAAGTTTGAATATAATTACCTTTTAAACATTCTAGAAGGCTACAAATATGATTTTTCCTGTTAGATTTGAAGTGAAGATTAGTAATGAACTTGTTACTTGAAAGGAGATTTGGCCATATATTCATAGAGCATGAATATTTTGCCTTTCAGGATAAACAGTTTACCAACAATCTCTGCTTTGAAATTTAATGGTGCCTTGACCATGGCAGTTGGAACATCCACAGGGCAGGTAAATATGTTTAATTTGGAAACTTCACATGTAAGTTGCTGTTGAGAGGCATGTATGTGTCGTGAGAAACATACTGTGAAAACAGAAAATGAGGCATTACAGTTTGGGTCAGAGTGGGGAGGGTACTCCAGACTGCTGGATTCTTCTGGCACCTTGAGAAATCTTGACTCTTATCTTAGTGGTTGGTCTGAGATGCTTTGGAGCTGGAGCTACAGTGAGGTAGGCCTCAGGCGTTCTCTTGATAGTGGTTTGGAACATTTTTCTTTGTGTATGGAACAGAATTCTGTCATCAGGCAAGTTTGTAATTCTGTCAGACTCCTACTCTTACAGATTCACAGTGGGTTTCGGTACATATTGAAGGCTCTGAGGAATTCCTGCAGACAAGAAATGTGTTTAGTAAATGTTTTCAAAAATTTATGTATTTGAGGAACCTTTTTTGACATAGTACCATTAACCCCATCCCATGCAGTGAGTGGCCAGCATTAGTGATGCTGGCCTAGGAGTACTTCTTTCTTCCCTTCTTTCCTTCAAGGCAGAGTCCACATGTTTCTCAGTCTCAAGAGGTCTGAGACTCTGCCTCTAGTAGATTGACTACTTCGTAATCATTTACTACATCTGTCACCTGAGACTGAGACCCAACTTCCCCAGCTTCCTTGCCTCCAGTGACAGGGACAGAAGAGATTCCTCCTTCTCCCGAGATGTCGTAGCCTTGCCACCACCTTTTGTTTTGAACCTGCCAGGACTGTTCCTCATTATGCCTTTCATTCTCATTTCCATCATCTGCTATGACAGGCCTGGTATGTAATAGGCCTCAGTATATATTTGTTAAATTTACAAATGAAACAAATTCTTATGGGCTTTCTTTTTGTTCTTTTCTTAGTATAGCTCAGTACTTCTCAAACTTAGTGTGCTTAAAAATTAATTACTGTCAGGGTGAATTCATAAAACTTTGCACTCTAAGGGTAATTTGAGAGATTTTTCTAGAGTACTGCTGGCCTACTTTAGGATCTTAGCACCCTGAGTAAGGGTATTCATTGTGTTCATAAAAAGGTAATGAAGCAAATGGCTGTCGTCATTCTAACTTTTAAATGTTTCTATTTATATTGTTTAAACGGAAATAACTTTTTTTTTTTCTTTTAGGTTTTATTATATGACCTTCGATCTGATAAGCCATTGCTAGTTAAGGATCACCAGTACGAGCTACCCATTAAATCAGTTCATTTCCAGGATTCCTTAGATTTGATTTTGTCTGCAGACTCTCGAATTATCAAAATGTGGAATAAGAACTCAGTATGTATTTTTTGTGGAAATTATTTCTTTCTTTATCTGAATATGTTCCTAATGTTCCTTTTCTTTTTTCTTCATTTTTTTTCATTTTTCTTTCATATATTCCGTTTCTTTTTGTTGCCTTTTTTGGATTATGGGGGTTCTTGAGAAAGAAACTGAGTGTCCATTTGGGAACTTAGTAGGAGGTCAGTTACTTCAGTATAGATAATATCCATATTTAGTTAAAGTGTCATTATTACTTTCTTTGTTAAAATGTTTCCCTGATTTGCTACAGCTGGCATGCATTTTAGATGTTAAGTTAGGGAGAGAGAAAAATCACCGTTTAGAAAAGTCAATTCTCACTTGAGCCCAGCAGTTCAAGGCTGCAATGCACCATGATCACACCTGTGAGTAGCCACTGTTCTCCATCCAGTCTGGGCAACACCACAAGACTCTGTCTCTTAAAAAAAAAATTGTTAAAAAAAGTTGATCCATGAGAAATTCCCCTAGATTTTGAGGCTCTCTCACAACTCTAGAAAAGTTATGAGTTACTAACTACATTTCCATATCAGTAGTATACTTCTCAATTTCATACCTTTTCCCCACCTCAAACAACTAGATTTCAGGAATGATACCTTTATAATAATTTCTAACAATTTTTTTAAGCAATATTTTCCTAAGAATATTTTTTGATATTTTCTCCCCTCAACTCCAAGTGATATTTGAAAGGTAATAAAATCCTCTATTGCTGATTTTAATTTGCCTTCTGCTTTTCATTTTTCACTTTAAAACCCAAGTATTTTGAGAGAACAGTAAAAGATGAGTTCATCAGATGAATGGGAAGATTGCATCCAGGATGGCATTTAAGACTTACGAACTACTTTTAAGAGTTCTTTGCGTTTAGTTAATTAGAAACTCAGCATCTTTCATTTTTTTTTAAAAAAGGGTCACTTTTAAAAAAATTCATATTTGAGGTGAAGTTGAATGGAAGATCCACTGGCCTCAGTGTTAATTGCTTAAGGGCAAACACTAGTCTTTTCCACAGGGGCTGCTTGTGCTGTGGGCACAGGTGCCCAGACAGCCCCGTCATAGTTCAGCCACCTGTCGTAATCTCTGGCTTCCTGGACCATTACTTTTTGTTTGTTTGTTTGTTTGTTTTAGAGACAGAGTCTCACTCTGTCACCCAGGCTAGACTGTATGGTGTCATTATAGTTTACTGCACCAAGCCCAGCTAAATTTTTTTTTTTTTTTTTATGGAGACAGGGTCTTTACACAGCAGTTGGTTATTGAGTTGTTTCCAGTTTATTTTCTTTATATGACATTGCCAAAAGTTGTTGTCCTTTAACTATTTCAATAATTCATTTTTGCTTACTATTTTAGGGGAAAATATTTACTTCTTTGGAGCCAGAACATGACCTTAATGATGTTTGTCTCTACCCCAACTCAGGTATGCATGCATTCTGTAGTGAATGATCATTCAGTGAGACAAATCTAGGCTATACGTTTTTGGGTTTTAAGTTCATTTTATTTCTTAAGATAGAGTTTGGCTTGGTCAGGACAATTCTTGGGTATTTTACTTACTTGGAAGAATTAAGAGCAGGAAGTCGTGTGGATGATTCAGAAAATGGCACTCTTAGTGACTCAGTCAGTCCTCAGCCCACCCAGCTATTAGTAGAAACTGGTAACAATATACAGGTAGGTGGCAGGCAAAATGCTATTTTAGTGTGCTCTTTTATGTGGTTAGTAATAGTGTGTGGAAATTAAGGATAAGGATTTGGAAAAGGCTGGAGTTGCCTGATGGTACACAGTTGGCTCATGAAGCCATGGGTTTTGGTATATTCTGTGGTATATGCTGTTCAGCAAATTACATGATAGATTTCCGAATTTAACGATACATTCAAGGCAAATCTATGAAGAATTTCAAGGTATGAGATAAGGATGAGAACAGTTCCTATGCTCAAGCAGTGTACCCTGAGGACAGACGTACACAGATCATTTTGATAGAAGGATACAAGGCAAAGCATGAAGAGTCTTGTCATATATATACAGACAGCACTGTGGCAACATGTTGGAGTGGTTTCACCTGGAGCACCCAGAGGATAGTGTCAAGAGGACTGATTTGCATCGTGCATGGAGTGCTGAGTGAGATTTGGCTAAACGGAGTTGGGGTCTGAGGTGATTCGCATGAGAGAACAGTGTCAGACTAGTAGAAAGGATGGGCATGTAGGATTTGTTTGGGGACGGGGAGGACCCTCATGTTCCTGTGCTCCGGTGGCTCTGGGGAGGCTGGCTGGGGTGCAGAGAGTGGCAGCTGAGGGAGGTCTGGGCATGATGTGCTGGCTCCTCTGGGCTCCGTTTGTGGTCAGAGAGGACAAGTCCAGACTGTTTTCCAGAAGGCGGGTTTATCTACTGTGGAAAGGCTAGGTTGGTTTTGAAGTAAAATGACTAGGAACCGATTGATATTCTGAGTTGAGATGGGAGCACAAGCAAGAGATGAAAGATTATTCTTTTTCTAACATTTGAGTATTAGGAGGTGATGGGACAGTGGCAGTGTGCAGCAGAGGGTCTCACCTGGCTGCCCATCAGAATCACCTGGACAGCTTTTAAAGGCCAGATTCCTTGACCTCATCCCAGGTATACTGACTCAGAGTTTCTGTGGAGAGGACCCAGAAGTGTGTATTTTAATACGCTGCTCAAGGGATTCTCGTGTAGCAAGCCCTGAACTGGCCCACATACTTGCACTTGGGAGCCCTGTCTTGTATACAGTAGAAATGTGGTCTCGAGATAAGCAGGTATGCAGATAGAAGGTTTTGAGACTTGTAAACAGAGATTATCCCATAAACAGTGGGAGTGAATGAGATTACCAATGGGGAAAGCTTGGAGTGAGACAAGAAGTAAGCAAGAGCTGGTTCCTTTTGGGGGAGAGTGTGGGGGAGGAGCTGAGAAACCCCATGGGAATGGACGGAACAACAGTAAAAGGACCCACAGTTTTTGAAGTACAGGAGAGATTCGGTGGGCATTACTCAGCAAGTATTAAGTGTTGTAGAAGTTAGGGCAGGAAAGAACTAAGATTTGTTGAATGCCACTGTGTTATCAATCTGGATGATGGATGCTGTAATATAAATTTATCATTTAATCTTTTTGTTACTCTGTGTAGTCAGTGGCCCACCATTTTTTTCTTTTTCCTTTCTCTCTGTTTTTTTCCTTAACTTTTTTTTTTTTTGAGGCAGTGTCTCACTCTGTCACCTGAGCTAGAGTGCAATGGTGTCATCATAGCTCACTGCAGCCTCAAACTCCTGGGCTCAATCGATTCTTCTGCCTCAGCCTCCAGAGTAGCTGAGACTACAGGCATGCGCCACCACTGCTGGCTATTTTTTCTATTTATGTAGAGACGGGGTCTCACTCTTGCTTAGGCTGGTCTCAAACTCCTAACCTCAAGTGATCCTCCTGCCTCAGCCTCCCAAAGTGCTAGGATAACAGGTGTGAACCTCTGTGCCCGGCCTTTCTTACCTCATAAGAGGTCAGAAAAACTGGGCAATTTGTTCAGGGTTGGTGACCCAGCTGTGTGGCAGAGCCACAGTTGGAATCCAGCCTTCCTGACTCAGGAGCCCTTGCTCATTCTAGTTACATGCTACTCTCCCGAGGAAGATGAGAAGATCTGAACCTTGTAATTCACATTTCACCTGTGATAGTTGAGAGGATTTTATCGTAATCATGGGGGTGAGGTCAAATTCTGTTGAGTTCATGAATAAATTTTAGATTGGGTCCTAGTTGAGGTATTGAAATGACCTACATTGGGGTCTGGGCTAAGTAGAAAGGTGAGTGAAGCAGGTAGAGTTGAGGTAGGAGTGAAGGTGCAGTGGTGGCGAAATACTTTCTTGTCTGGTGCTGTCCAATTTGGTGCCACTAGCCACACATGGCCATTGAGGTGTACTGTAAGTATGAGATACACACTGGATTTCATTGCCATTGTTAATGTGAAGTAGATCATTAATAATTTTTTTATATCAATTACATGTTGAAATGAAAATATTTTGGATATATTGGGTTAATAAAATATATTAAAATTAATTTCACCTGTTTCTTTTAATTTTTTTAATGTGGCTACTAAAATATTTTAAACCACGTATGTGGCTCACATATTTTCGTTGGACAGTACCGGAGAATCTGTAGTGGTTTAGGATGCTGGTAAGATACAAGGTGTTAATAGTGCTTGGGCCTGGTTCAGTGGAGTAGGGATTACTGAGGCTAGTTGGCTGCCTCAGTCTTCATTGTCACCAAGAACGAAGAGACACCCGCTGAAGCAGGTGCCAACCCTGTGGGCTGCTGTTCATACCAGGCTGCACTGCCAGCTGTAGACATGGTAGCACTTCTCCTGCACCGAGTGTAGCACTTGTGAGAAGAAAGACATTCTTCTCTTAACCAGAGACCCTTATTGCACCTAATAAAAATTGCAACCTTTTCCTAGTATTATTTTGTATCCCATCCATTTTCAGATTTCCCCAATTGTCCCCCAAAGGCCTTTTTTTAGCCTGTTTTTTTGAACGAGGATATAATTAAGGCTGTTATATTTAGCTATTGTATATCTTTAGTTTCTTTCAATCCAAAGTAGTTCCCCCATCTGTTTTTTTCTTTCTCTACAACATTGACTTTTCTAAGATCAGGCCAGTAGTCTTGTAGAATGTCCCTCATCCTGGATCTGTGTGATTGTTTCTCATGGTGGTGTTTAACTTGTTCCTCCACATTGTATTTTTCCTAAAATAGAAGTTAAGTCTAAAGTCTTAATTTGGTTTAGGTTAAATATTTCGGACAAGAGTAATGTGTCAGCTGCTGGGTTCTCGGATCTCATCTCATCAGATCATTACAAAGTAAAGTCTTCATTACAAAGTACAGTTTTCTGAAAAATAACAATTTTAAGAGCAATTTTTTGGACAGAGGAATGACTGTTACTGTCAAATAACTTAGAAGAGGTTAATCAAACATACAAAAGATAGCCCAATAATTTATCTCATAATATAGCAAGCACAGTGAGACAAATATCTTGCTGCTTCTCTGTGGCTTGGATCTGAGTGTGGTGCGTTCATGTGCTCTTTTCTTTGCTTTCCCACACCTTTTTCCCTCAACTCTCTTCTTTATGTTTTGTGCTTAATCATTATGGGCTTAATCATATTTTAGAAAAGCTGAAACCTTCTACTTTCTTTTTCTTCTCACTTACTCATTTTGTAGTAATTAAAGTCTAATCATGATTTTTGTTTTGTAATGTTTTTCTAATACTAAGACTGCTCAGAATATTGAGAAATGGTCCCGCCTTTCTGGCTTATTTCCCGGCCCTGCTCCTGTTGCTCATCCTGCTGCCTGTATAGCATCTGTACGTCGAGCAGCTGCTCCCGTGCAGGTCGGGGCACCTGCAGAGGCGGCGTGACTCTATGACTGGTGTGCATCAGAGTCACGGCACAGGGAGCTTGTAAAGCTTACGTGTGTCTGAGTCCCACTCCAGACATGTGGAATCAGCATCAGTGGTTTCAGAACCATTGATAGAAAGAAAAGAAGGTGGGCATTGGGCTTCAGAAAGACCTAATTGAGGCTTAATGAGGGCAATTATCCAGCCTCAGCTTTCTCACCTCCGTTGTCGGTGATTGGAGATTGCCTGTGCTGTTCAGTGTGAAGCAGCCTTTTCTTTATCAGTATCCTCCAAAGACACGGAAAACAACTGTTGGAGTCATCTGTAAATGTCCTTGGTGCCTTGTGTAGTAAGCTCACATGCCCCATACTTCTGTCCAAAGTTCAACATAGAGCAGGAGCGTCCCTGCCAGTCCCCTCTGGCACAGTTCTGTGCACACAGCCTGTCTCCTGAGCTGTTCAAGGCACTGACTGATACTATACGTTTTAGTGCAGTGCTTCTCAAACGTGTCTGGTGAAGGACCAGGATTTTGTTTTGTTTTTTTTCTTTGTTTTTAAATTTCTGATCCACTGCAGATTGATACTTTTGTAAAATACCATAAAAATGATCACATATTTGGATGTCACTGCAATGTTGAATTACTATACAGGTTTCTAAAATGCTTCCTTTCAATTGTTGCACTTATTTCCTGGCCTGGTTTTGCAGACTGGCCCTGGGAGCACGCTTTGAGTAGTACTGCTGCAGAGCACTGATTTTGTGTTGTGAGCTTCAGTGAGTCCTTTACCCCCCTGAAGCACACGCAGACGAGTAGTGATAGGTGCATGTTTCTAGGGAAGGTAGTGTTTTATCAAATTCTCTCACTGTATTATTATACTACATAGCACACTGTATACTGCACATTGTACGGTACTGTTTTATTTTGGAGGCACGTTCTTTTGACTCTAGGTGCTATCTTTTCTATCTCTTTAAAAATTTGCATTTTTATTGTGGAAACAATAATAAACACCAATATTAAAGGAAATTTAAAGGACAAAACCTTCCATCATGCCACAATCTCTTTACAAGAACTATTACTATTTTTATTAGAGAAATTCTTATTGTATTCATCCTGTGTTCATATGTTTTAAATTGTCCTCACGCTATGCATACAATTGTCTTTTGCTTTTAAGTTTGACATTATATTAAAATCATTTTAATGTTGCTATATGGTATTTATACTGACCCTTTTTAGTGGTTTACTATTTGATTGTGCAAGAAGTCTTCTGATTTTATCTTAGTTATTGGAGTCTTAGTGTCCCATATTACATGGGCTTTGGAGTCAATACACTGTCAGCTACTCTCGTTATTGGCTGTGTGGTGACCTTGAGCAAATGAGTTAACTTTCTGAGGCTATAAAGTACCTGGTGCAGTGCTCACACTGTGTTCTTCTCTTGCCTATATATTTCTGCTGAACTAAGTCTTTCTTTCACTGGTTTGACTTTTCTGTTTCTACTTGTTAGAAACTTCTGATACTCGTTGGGCTTTGTGAGGTTTGTTATTTTTCTCATTTATAATTGTTTTCAGCCCTAACCCTCCCCACTTTAGTATGGTAGCAGATCAGCTTGTATCATTGGCCATATATGGCCAAGTGAGGTCCTACTCCATTGTAGGAAACAATCGAGCTGGGTCCAGTTTGAATTCTTTTGTGTAATTAGATTCGAGCCCTTTCTACGGTTCCTTTGGTAGGTGTGGTTGTGGTTCATTGTTGAATATTCAGTGTTCAGCACTGAACCAGTGGAGACAGGCTTAGGAGATGTCTTCAGGAACCTTCTTTTTAGTTGTAACATGTTGCATTTATCCCCAAAACTTCTTCCTTAATAATGTCTGAAGGCTCTTGGAGAAAGTTGGGCAGTGCTGTTAGCAGAAGCCTGGGAGGCACAATCAGTAGATGTCATTTCCTCCCATGTAGACCTCAGTGAACATGCTGTGCCCAGGGTCAGGGAAAGTGCTGAGAGGAAAGGTTTTATGGGCTACAAGCTATGAAAAATAGCTCTGATTTTTGTTTTGATTTAATTTAGACTTGTATTCTTGCTTTTTTAAGGCTTCATTAAGTACTTTTAGATGTTTTTATGGGGCAGGGGTGTATATGTATTTTTGGTGACCCGTTGGTCCCAGTTCAGGGCTAGCTCATGCTTTTGAGTTATAGGCAAGGCGTGGTTTTGGTAAGATATCATTGAATCTCTGCTTTCTGCTTGAGGGGTAATTCGCTTTATTCACTCAGCATTTCATTTCTGTAACAGCATCAAATATTACCACTTTTAGAAGCTTTTGTATAAAAGGAAGGGCAACAAAAATTGTTTTCCTTAAACAATCAAATCATTGTCCTTAACATTTGGTGTATTTAATTATGATTATGTGATCTGATAATCTAAATGTCTTCCCTCTGTGGGTTCCTTTACTGTATTTTGGAAATAGATTTTTAAAATGAATATAATTTGGTTGGTCTGCAACAGTCTTTAAAAATAAGAGCTCTTGAGTTTGACTTTTAGCTGTAACATTCTCTCACTCGTCCCTTTGAGCTTTGTTTTTCTGATCAGTAAAATAGAGATAATATTTCTTATTTTAGAAGGTTGTCACACTTTCACTAAGATAATGTGTATTACAAAGGACTAGCTAAATGTTTGCTGACCTCAGTTTTATTTGAGGTACAGCAATCTGGAGAGAAGCTATGAGGAGTCTTGGTAGCTGCGTATTGCCACATTGGAGCTGCTTCTGAAAACTTGAAGGGGGAGTGTGTTGCAAAAGTGGCAAAGAAAAGAGAACAAGATTGCGATATTTGAATGCTTTGGGACTAAATTATTTAGTACCAAAGAATAATGAATTTATAGGTTACTGTTGCTCCTGGGGTTAAAAGGGGATCCTGTATTGAATGCCAGAGAGTTACTGCTTCCTTCAGTTTTGCTTTCTTATAATGCCGGTCCCAAGGAGAGGTTACTGTTGCTCCTGGGGTTAAAGGGGATCCTGTATTGAATGCCAGAGAGTTACTGCTTCCTTCAGTTTTGCTTTCTTATAATGCCCGTCCCAAGGAGACTACATTATTACTCACCCCGTTGGTTCAGTTAGTTAAAAATTCCTTTGTGGGAGAGCGAATGGTATAGTCAGGGCTCTTATGGTCGGTCCCCGTAGATCTTTCTGGTGTAGCTCCACATAGCATTTCCCATAGTCATTTATGTTTAATGCCAAAGTAAGGAATTTGCTGTGACATTTTGTGGGAAATGCTTTAACTTGTTTCTCTGATTCCTGATTAACAGAAGGAAGCCTTTCTTAACTTCTTCATTATTATTCTAATAAATTATGCACTGAAACTACATTTTATCTATGTGTTTGAAGATTAAAACTTTCCCCCTAAAAATGATGGCAAACTTTACGTAGACCTGAGCACCTTATGGTGGAAACTGCCTGCTCATTTACTTAACTAGTACAACCTGGTCATTTCACAGGTGGGGAGGTTGGCCTTTCTCAAGCTTGAGGTCCCCCATCTAGAGAGTCACGGACCAGAGCTCAGGACCTGCCTCCTGGGGCGCCCAGCTTCCAGGCTGGGCTCTTCTCCTGTACACCATGTACTGAGTACCTCAGGCATTTCAAAATGTAAAACAAATAGAAAGGATACTTTTTCCCCCCTATGTGTTTACCTTTTTCATTGTGTTTTATTTTTAGGAATGCTTCTTACTGCCAATGAAACCCCCAAGATGGGCATCTATTACATTCCAGTAAGTAATACAAATAAGAGTTATAATAAAAATAGGACAAGCAGAGATACTTTGTTTTTAAACTGGGTGTATTTAGAGACTTTGGGTCTACATGTGGCTATGTAAATTATACACAGTGGACTCACTTATAGGTTGAGTCCTGGAGCCAGTAAAATAATGCTTTCTTTTATGGCAATGTTTTATTGGTAACTATTTAGTACCATTGTTAAAATAGGTGTTAGAAATTAGTATTTATTCTTCAGATTTACGTTTGTTTTTTGTTTCCAAGTGTTTCAGAATCTTAAACTTTCAGCTATTAGTGATCAAGCAGTCTGATTCTAAAATAGAAGTCTGATGCTCTCTTCCAGTCATCTCACTGTAGTTTGTTTCTTTTAAGTTACATATGAAAGAAACCATTTCAGATCTACATGATCAGTATGACGTGTAGTTTACAATCTATTCTTTTTTTTCCTCCTTAGAGAATTCTTCTTTTCTTATATAGCCAGAAGCTTCACCACCTTTGCCTTTTAGTTTATAACAGGAAAGAAACAGAGAAATGTAATCTCCTAAACAGAAAAATACATAGTGTACAGTTGGCATTGGATTACTTTATAATCAGTAAACATCTCCCTTATCTGAGCTTTGAGGAGGAGAGTCAGGTGAGGGGCATTGAAGATAAGAGCTTGAGGGAGGTGAACTCTCCATAACCACTGTCAGCCTCCAGTTATGAAAATTCTTCCTATTTATGATAGTCCTTTTGAAATAGCTCAGCTATGTGTGTATTTCCAAAACAAAGGGTTCTGCTCACTGTTGACTTTCTGTGGTGTCAGGAAACTGGTATGTTGTTGAAACTGCTTTGAGATATTTCTTTTGATTGATAGTGAAATGAAGGCCATTCAAGTAGGAATCATTGTAGTTTTCCTAAGTTGCCATTTGTTCCTTTTCCAGTCCTTGTTCCAGACTCTCACAGATGCTGCTTCTATATTCCTTTCAGTTCATCCATCTTTCCTTGTATTCATTTGTTGAATAAATATTACGGATTGTATCAACTGTATGTCAGGCACTGTGCTGTATGCTGGCAGTATAAGTGTCCAGGGCACTACCCCTTGCTGCGAGGAGTTACCGTTAGGGAATAAAACAAGAAAGTAGGTGATTTCAATTCAATGTGGTGAATGCCATGACAGGAGTAGGGAAGGGAACTTTGAGAGCACATAGGAGGGAACACCTTGCACCCAGTGTGGCTGAGAGCTGGTGGGAAGTGTGAGGGGTGCTGAGAGAGTGACTTCCAAGGAGGGGCCTGAGCAGTGGTTATGTAGCCTGGATGACGGGGTGGGGTGGGGTGGCGTGCAGAATGGGAAAAGGATCTTGACAGTAAAGGGAACAGCGTGTGCAGAGCCTAGGGAGAAATCAACTCAGGTGGCTGAGTATGGGGTCTGGGGTTTAAGAGCCAGATCAGGAAGGGTCTCATGAGTCAGGTATGGGAATGTAGGACAGGGAGTCCTGGCAGAGCCATAGCCAGGAGAGTGATAGGATCAGGTTTACATTTTGGAAAGATTCTTTTTGCTGCCACAAGGCGATTGGATTAGGTAGGATCTAATCCAGAATCAACAAGAACAGACTGTGGCACTCTACAGATAGATGATAGTGCCTGCGTTGCCTGTGCCAGGCCTCCTCTTTTGAGTTCTGGGATCATCCAATCTGGCAGGCAGTAGTTTCAGCGAGTTTGTTATCCTCCAACTGCCCAGTGGTGTGTCTCAGAGGTGTTCACTGGGAAAGACTGGTATAGAACACCAGAAGTATCTTCCCTCAGAGCAGCACTGTATAGGCTTCTCCCAGTTTCTGCCCCTTTGGGGAACGTTGTCAAAAGAGCAGAACAAATCAGCTTACCTTGCCTCCCTAACCTTTATGTCCCGAGAGAGGTCTCTTTCATCTTCCTCTTGGGATTACTTACTGTGTTTTGATCTTCAGCAACTGCCCATTGATGCCTTGGATCTTAGATCCCTTCCCCATGTCAAAAGTAGATAGAACCAACTAGTGGAAGGGTGAGAAACACTCTGAGATGGAGTGCAGACGGAGGAGGAAATAGAGAAGGAACTGCAGGCCGGAGAGCTTCATCGTGGGGTGGGAGCAGTTCTGAAGACTATTGCAGTAAGGCTGTTGTAGGGGCTGGTGTGAAGATGGTGGCAGTGAGGATGGAGGGTGGTTAAGTTGTGAGACAGACTTGGTAACTGCTTGGATGTGAGGAGGAAGGAAGAAGAAAGAACCCAGGATGACACCCCTGGTTTCTGCTTAGGCAACTATGGATGACGATGTCATTCCAAGTCCGGGAAGAGGTGGGAAATGTTAGAAATTATTTTCCCTTTGGTATTTTCTGCATTTTATAAAATGGCCTTTTAAAGAAACAGACTCACAACTTTTTTGATTATGTATACAATGTACACAAATTTGTATTCTAAGTGTGTTACAAAGTATAAGAAAATAAAAAACCACCTATCCCTTCTTGATAATATTATAACTACTGTTAATATTGGGATGTTTTGTCTTTCAGTTATATTTATAATATTATGAATGTGAAGTCATTTTATATATGAATTTATATCCTGTTTTCTTCAATTAACCTTAGGACTGTTAATTACAAGGTATTAAAAATTACCTAAGATATTTTTAGTTACCTTCGTTATATTTCACTGTCTGGTTTATGACATTTGTATTATCTTAGAACTATAGGAGACCCATTATTCACTTCTGATTCTCAGGGGTCTTTATTTCTTAGGGTGGGCTTTTTTGTTCTAAATAATGGGGGCTTTAATTAGCATGAGCAAGAGGAGCCAGATGATAGCCAGGTCATGAGGAATTGCTTTCTTGACAAATATTAGCTTATCTTTAAGAAGATCTGTTTAATTTCAACTTTGTAACTGAGATCTAACAGAAAGCTGTGAAAAAAATCCACAGAGCCTTTCGCCAGGTGACTGCATGTGGGGACGGTGTGAGCAGTTACTCTTGCTAAGCTAAGCGTTTAGTTCCTTCCTGACCTTTCTGCCCTGCTGCCTTCCCATGAGTGATATTTTATAGTGCCACCTGCCTTTACGTGGAACCTGCTCTTGGTAATACTTCTTCAAAGCAAAGAGAGCCCACACATCTGAAAGCCTGCCATTTTTTCATAAGATTTTATCAAACTTACTAAGCTAATATTTGGCAGGTTCATTTGAGGCCTATAGAACTAGAGATGGGTGTGTTTAATATGTGATCCGTACCAAGTTTAGGAGGTCTAGACTGTGACTTGTATTAATTTCTTATAAATCAAGTATGAAAATTCTTTTTTCCTCCCTTTGGGGCTGTTCCGAAGATGAAGACAGCTTAATATTCTTTTAGCTTATTAATTTTTGCCTTTCTGTTTGATACCATCTTTCTTGAATACTTGAAATCTTTAGTTCCTGATTTACACCACCCTCTGCCACTTAGATATCTCTGTAGCTCTCTCATCCTTTGAGACCAGGTGGGTTTTCTCTAGTCTTTGTCCCATTTTCTCAGTACTTGCCTTTTGTTCCCTCTCAGAAACCCAGTTCTATTATATGTTTGTTTGCTTGCTTCAGGGTCTAATTCATCTGCAGCTTCAGAGACTAATGCCAGGAATAATTTTTCAAGTTTGGTTTTCCTCTGAAACGTAATTTAATCTTAGGTTAGTTCTTTATAATTAACACCCTTGGCAACTGTGTAGACTCCAGAGGGAATCCAAGTCCCCTATGGCACCCAACCCGAAACCCAGCCAGTGTGGTTAATATTGTTTCTGTTGGAAACGTTCCTGAGCACCAAGCCCCTAGTGTATGGTGAGCTCCTGCAGCCGCTCACTACTGGGTAGTTGGTTGCCTGCATGCTTTGTAATATGGATGTGTAAACTTGAGGAAAAGTGAAGGAGGAAAATATATTATTCATTTAGGAAGCTATTTGATATAGAAGAATAAAATTGATTCAGTTACTTAAGGGTGTGTGTTTTGTTTGTATTGTTTCTTTTAACATGTAGATTGAAGTTGTTGTAAAGATTATATACAGTGTCACTGAACTCAGCTTTCAATATTGGCAGTTAGGTATTTTATTTTAAAACATTTTCTAGGAAAAAACTCCTATATTATTTCTATCAAAATGTTTTGATTATTTAAAATCAAAACACATTGGTTAAGTATTTTAACATTGCTATTTAATTTAAATTTGGGAGGTACTCTAGGAGCCTGCAAATGGGGCAGAGTTAAAAACACAAAGGATCATATCTACCCCGCACTAGGGCTTCTGTTTCTTTTTTTTTTTTCCACCAAGACATTTTATTTATAAGTATGTATTACATCCCTAGAAAAAGAATCCCAGAATTTTCCCTCCTGTGTGTTTTCGTCTTGCTTCTTCATGGTCCATGATGCCAGCTGAAGTTGTCAGTACAATGAAACCAAACTGGCGGGATGGGAGCAGATTATTCTGCCATTTTTCTAGATCTTTGAGTTGCACATCAGATCTGGGGCTGATCACTCCACACTTGTTTAACCGGCCTGTGAGGTTCACAACAATTTTCTCAGCTCTGTGATCATCAGTGATTTCAAATTCGCCAATGTAATCATGCTTCATCATCACAGTTAGAAACCGGACGATGACTTTGGAGCACGGCCTTATAAGAACCTGACGTTTGCCTCTCTTTTCGGCATTGTTGATGCTCTTAAGAGCATCAGCCAGGACGTTTATGGGCACCATTATGGCGACACGGAAAGATGGCAGAAAGAGCTAGGGCTTCTGTTTCTATTAGGAAATATCACTTAACTTATCCAGCGTAATTCATAAAACCCGCAAAACTCTGTCTTTGCAAATAGAGAAGACTACATGTTAAGAAGCATAAAACCTTAAGAGTACTTGCTTCACTTAGTTATAAAACACATAACACATCCTCACAGAGGCATGCAGAGCCAAAGAAAATGCACAGACGTTTTATTAGTAGCCAAATTTTGTGGAATATAGTAAAAAGTTCAGTTTAGTGAATGTCTTTAAGTCTCTCAACTGCAGTGAGTTATCACATCACCCCAGAAGGTTTATGGCTGAGCCAGGATCTTCTGATACCATTGTGTTCATTTACTTCTGCCTCCCACGGGGTTTAGCCACCAGTTTATGGCACATGTCTGTGCTGCAGTACCTGCGGAGACCACTGGCCAGCAAGTGCTGCAGTTTTGGGGGTGGTCAAGGAGGCACTTTTTAAATAATTGCAGCATTTGGAAGTCAGTTTTAGAGAAGGGGCATGAAAAATTTTGCAGTAAATATATGGATATCTGCAGTCTGTCAGATTTTTTTGTTCACTAAAGAAATAAAAGTAGATTTCTAGTCTTTTTATCAGTATTTTTTTCTCTAGGGGCTTTTCTGATAAAAACAAAGAAATTTATGTACAACTTTTACTGGTCTCTCTGTGGTGAATTGAATTTGTTAGTCTAATTCTAAACTCAACTACTGTGTCAGATTGTCTGTTATAGAGGTATTTATGGATACTTTTTGATCATCCCTGTGTGGCCTTCTTCATAAATGATATCCTTTTTCAGTCAAGTTCAGTTATTTTAAATATTACTGTTCTGGTGTGTTTTGGCATAATTTTCCAAAGGCTTAAGAATATAGCCTTACTCTTTACCTACATTAAGCAGATATTACATTTTATCAGCTATCCAAATTATATCTTGTTTTAGTTTAACATTAGATTTGACAATATCTTAGAAATAGCTGCCTAAATTTCTTAGGTGGATGACTTCTTTGCTCTTTTGTCTATTAATATTTTTATTTTGTCTTTCCTATGTTGTAAAAGTAAATGTAGGAGACCAAAAAGCGCTTTTATTTATTCAGTAAGGATATTATACAAACTTTATTTCATGCAAAAAATTATAAAACATATAAGAATTTTAAAGGTATAAAATTACCTTCAGGCTATGTGTATAAGGTACAGAGGAAACATAAATGAACTTCATGTTTAGATTTGGGTCTCATTCCCACGATTCTCATTATGTTTATGCAAATATTCCAAAATCTAAAACACTTCTGGTCTCAAGCATTTTGGAAAAGGGATACTCAACCTGTACTGCCTTTCCTGGACAGTCAGTTGTACAAATAGGATCCTTTTCTCCTTTAACTTCCATTTCGTGTACAGATTACTCTACTTTATCTCCCAAGTAGATTACTCTACTTTATCTAAATGCTACCATTTAGAAACACAGTTAATCAGGCCTCCTCACAACTCTGTGCCCAGCTTCTAGCACACACATCTTCCTGGTTTTCCTCTTGTCGTCTAGTTGGCCTTTCTCAGTCTTTGCTGACTCCTTCTGATGGTGTGTCCCATGGCTTGGGGCGTGGCTCCCCCTACCCCATGTTAGTGAGCCCTGGGGCTTAGTCCTTGTCTCTTCCCAGTCTATATTCTCTCCCTAGAGAGCTCATTTATCCCTCACCTTTATAGACAGCTGTGTGTTGATGACGTCCAGTTTTCTCTCTCCTGCCTTCCCTCTGAGCTACAGAGTTGTGTATCCATCAGTCTACGTGGCTTCTCCGCTTAGATGTCTAGTGGCACATCTTCTCCTAGCTTAATAATTCCTACGAGATGGACAAGCAAAAAAAGACTAAAGAACCAGATTCTCTGTTTTCTCTCACCCAACAGAGAATGGATCTCTACAAACCATTAATCCATTTACAGAGGTCAGCAAATGGTCAGACCATAAAACCAAATTCCCAGCCATGGCTTCCATAAATGGGGAATAACTTATCAGCTGTATGTTAACCAAAACACAAAATTATCAGAAGAAATTTAATATTAAACAGAGACAGCCAAATTCTACTGCCCCTTGGATTCACCTCTGGCAGCCAAGGAAAACTGCCTGGATTTGAGCATCCCAAGTGCAATGCACTCTGGTGAGGAAGTTTTCTTGGCTGTGCATGTGAATCCATCGGATATCTTAGTGAGACCTCCAAAACTGTTAAAGAATAATTTTCCAAAACAGCCAAATCATGACTTTCATATAGATACAGAATGAATACATGTTAAAAATTGTAATTTAACCCATTAATTAAATAAGGGAACCAGGTACATGTTATATATAACCAGATCGCAGGAGAAGTCTAAAAAAGCATAAATTTACATGGAATAAAGTTGTGTTGAATTGAGAATGTGCAAATGGATACAAAATGGGCTTTTCCAAAGGTATGAAGGTTTAACTGTCTACCAGACAAAATTCATTTGTATGTCAACTGGCAATTATTTTGCATTGTTTTTGGTTACCTACAAATCGCAGAGTTGTAAAATAGATTCCATAAAGTCAAAATCAGATAATCTTGAAGGATGTGCTGTAGACCAGGGGTTTGGCAAACTAAACACTAGCTGCCTGTTTTTGTAAATAAAATTTTATTTGAACACAGTGTGCCCGTTCACTTATGTATTGTCTATGGCAGCTTCCTGACTATAATGGCAGAATTGAGTGGCAGCGACAGAGACCATATGGCCTGCCAGCCCTAAAATATTTTCCCTACATTTATTTATTTACTTCTTTATGTGAATCTTTCCCCATCATAATATAAGACATGGACACAGGGACATTATTTTTTCTTTTTCCCTGTTATGTCTCCCTACCTAAAAACAGTGCCCATCACACTGTAGGCACCCACTGAATAGAAGTTGAAAACTTACGAGCAGATATGTGTGAGTATCCTGATTACTGTAATTTGGGGAATCTTAGAAATGGTTGTATACTTTTTTGAGGGGGTGGAGGTACAGGATCGTTCTCTCTTGCTCAGGGTGGAGTACAATAGTATGATCATAGTTCACTGTGGTTTCAAACTCCTGGGCCAAGGGATCCTCCTACCTCTGCCTCCCTCGTAGCTAGCACTACAGGTGCATGACACCATGCCTAGCTAGTGTTTTAATTTTAATTTTTGTAGAGATGAGGGTATCACTATGTTGCCCAGGCCGGTCTCAAACTCTTGGCCTCAAGCAATCTTCCCCCCTCAGCCTCCCAAAGTGTTAAGATTACAGGCATGAGCCACTGCACCCAGCCAATGGTTATATACTTTGACAATGGCTGGTTTGCATTACCTTTTAACTGTCCTTATACCAGATTGGAATTTTGCATTTGCCTTTTGTTGTTGTCACTATTGAAATGCAAAAGCAGAGAATATGGTTCGTAACTGCCAGAATGTAATTTTTATACAGTAGTATTAGCATCAGTTCTTTGGCTCTTACAGTGCCTTCTAATCTGAAAATCTTGGTATGATGTAATAATTGTGTTTGGGAGTACTGACAGATTTCTAAAAGTAATGCCTTGTCCAAAAGATTTAATAGTGATTCTTTTATGAGGATAGATTAATTAAACTTGAAAGGAGAATATGAATACAGGGGCATTTAGCTTTTTTGTAGCTTTTTGGGATTTGTGCAAAAGTTGGCTTTGCAAATAGGGTACAATGGACTTACCTGTTTTAAAGGTTGGAAGTAATGCCTTTTATTTTTCTTCCTATGTGTACCTGTGCTTTTTAACTAGAGTTGCTGGAAATGCTATATATGCTTCTCCCTAAGATTTGGGTTTGAATGTGGACTGGGACTGGTCCAGTTGATCTATTTCAATTCAAAGCCAACACTAGAGGCTCATTTATGTTTACTAATTTGATATTCTAGAGAATTCCCCAGATGAGAGATCTCTTTGGCCCCCTAGTATATGTTGAAATGGCCCTGAATATATAATATTAGTGTCCATGTGGAATCCTAAAAATGATTGATCATATTTTCATCTAAAATGCACATTTAAGGGAGAGCCATTAGACATAACAACAAATAATTTTGTTAGAAATTGCCATTTTATAGTTCTGGCAGCAGTATATTCTCTTGGTTTGGGAAGATAGTGCCAGATGCAAAGAAAACTATCCCAGAGAATTTGCCAGCATACAAAGGATGTTCAAGACAGAACATAAACAGGACAGTAGTTGCTAAAATCTTGTCCTCACTGAAGGATTTTTCAGTGTGCTTTAAAGGAAGGGGGGGGGAAGCTTTGGAGCATAGGCCATTAGAGCTGGAAGGGATCTTTGAGGTTATCTAGTCCAGCCTTTAATTTATAGCTGAGGAATCCAGTTATTGTTCAAGGTGAAATGACAAATTAGTGGCAGAGGTGGTGCTAGAAGGCATTTCTTCGTTCCACATTGCATAGTAGAAAGAATTTAGACTTTGGAATTTGTTGGACTTGAGTTTGAATAGTAGCTTTGCCACTTACAAATTTTGTTACCTTGAATGTGAGTGAGTTGTTTTCTCTGAGCCCTAGTTTCTTGAACAACAAAAGAAGAATGATATTGTAAGTTAGTTGTATGGAATGGACATACTTATTCAATCATTTCTCATGTTCAGCCTATTTCTTGCAATGAGCAGAATCCAAGGAGTCCAGTGGCAAAGTATTTGAATAAAAATTATGGCGTTACATGGGCATGGACTTTTATTTAGCTTTTTTTTCTTTTATTTCAGTAGATTTAGGTGGTATAGGTGGAGTTGTGTTACATGGATATATGTTGTGGTTGATAAAGTCTGGGCTTTTAGTGTTATGTAGCTTTTAGAAGGAATATCGTGTTTAGCAAAATAAAGATACACTGAAAAGGTTGTGACAAAATCTTAAATGTGAGCAAGGAAAATGATTTCAGAAATACGATTTAGGATTGTTCAGTCTGTTAATAGATCATATAAAATACAAGTTGAGACAAAACTATTGATGCCGTTGGTTTTGCTGTTAACTATTGAAACAGAAAGCAATGATAACATCTGGTTGCTAAAATAAGAAATCTGATTTTTAAAAGTGAAGTCCATTTCCCCAAGTGATATCATCAAAGAGCACTCTTTATAGAAAATAATGGGAAGTAAAGACAAGCAGAAGAAAACTCAAACACCTCTCCACTACCTAAAGACAAACATTTTGCTATTTTTTTTTCAACGTTTAATCGGAAACATCGTTGATATGGTTTTATATGTTGCTTTTTTTCCACTTAATATTTCCCTGTGTTATTTTAAACTCTTAGAAATTATTAAGAAGTAGATTTTATCTATGAATATATAGGTAATATATAATTATTTTTTTAAATGTGTAAGAAAAAATGTGAAAAAACCAATTACAGTCTCACCAGAGACATTCTTGCCAACATTTTTGTTACATTTCCTTTGCATTTGGGAATACTTTAGCAGCTATTGATTGGATTTATAATGAAATTCTATAAGGAGCTCATTTACCTTACATAAATTTAAATAAAAGCCCTTTAAAATGTTGGGGGCTGAAGACCAAGTGGGGAGGAGAGAGGGAGGTGTATGTGGGGATGGGAGTGCATGCTCATGCTCCTGAGCAGGTTCAGTTACGTGGTCATCCATTCCATTCCGTGGGCATATTCCCCAGACTGCACTTGAGATGAAAGAGCCTTTCTTGACTGAGAGAACTCATCCCTGATTCCAGAAAGCATCCACTGTATGTGATCAATTACCTTCTCTCCTATGCATTTAGGATGGTGTTAGTTGTGTGTCATTGTTGGAAGTTTGAGAAAATAGTTAATTATTTTTTGTGTTCTGTGGTTGAAATGAGGAATGCTGTTTGAAAAAGGCTGCTTAAATCTGTTGTGTCTGAATACCTCTCATAGAGATGCCACACTGAGTATGATTCTGGTAATTTAAGATACGGGATTTTTTTGTACAACGCAGCCACTAGATGCCAGCCATTCACTATATCTGGTCCTATTTAGACATCAGAGGAAAATATTAAGGGCTTTTCAAGTTTAATTTTGATTGTATTCCATTTAGTCCTGTCTGCTTAACTTTAGAACCTGATCTCTATGTAAGAGGTTAAACCAATGAAGTTCGACTTCAGAAACATTAAATGCAATGGATGGAGTAGGAGAAGGGAAAGGTTTTTAAAATACAGCAAGTTCAGAATGGATGAGACAGGGATTAGCAGCAGCATTTCTAAAAAAAAAAAAAAGTTCTGTAGGTTTTGGTCAACTCTAAGAGGAATAAATATTTAGAATGTTGGCAGTGGTTCCACACGTGAACGGGGAGAGAAATACAAGGAGATACAATGAGGTGGGGCTGTCTTAGGATTTCTAGTGTGTTCATCAGAAATATTGTTAGTGATAATGAGTTGGAGAAAGCTCAGAAAAGAGTTTAGGAATTGTGTTTTCAGGCACCATCTAGAGAAGGCATGTTTTTAGGATCTAGGAAAAGAATAAGCTCTTGAAAGAAAGGTACCTAATGTGAGATACAGAAACAATGGGGTATTGGGCTGAAGAAGAAATTTTTCATTATTGAGAGTGTGGGAAGAGCTATCAGACTGTGTGAGGAAGTGAAGCACTCACCTTTCAGAGCTGCTAAAAGGAAGAAAAAGACCAGTTTGAATGAAAAACATGATTAACTTTGAGTTCAAACTTGGGTTCAAGGATAAATATTTTTTAGATGTCTTGATTCATAATAATATAAATGGGGCATATGCCTAATTTTAGTCTCCAAGAAAGGTATTTTAATGATAAAGCCTATAAGAAAAGGTGAAAGACCTAATTTTATGGGGAAAATGTGACACATTTATGGGCAGAACCCAGCAGGTCAGTGGAAGAGTTATATTCATTACTGAAATGGGAAGTAAGGCACAAATGTCAGGTGGCTAATACATATTCTTTTGTAGCACAAACAGGTTGTTTGTGCCTTTACAAAGGGGAAATCTGGACTTCCTATTTTAATCTAAACACTTTCAGGTAGTAACAGTATCTGTGCATTTTTCTCAACAAAGGACATCCTCTCCATTTCCCATCACAATTTATTGGGTCACAAGAATAGCAGAGATACAGAAGCATTAATGTGTGACAATCAGGAAGTAATTTTTTGAGCATCCTGTCACATTTTCAAAAGTTGATTTCAATTCTGATTGGGTAAAAATTCATGTAATTTCCACACGGAAATATTTGATGAACATATGACATACATTGCTACTTGTTTTTGCTTAAACAGTTACACATCTGGCATGCCCATTTTCTTGAAAATAAATGATGACTTCCTATTCAGATGCTGGTTTGAATCCAGTATTGACCAAAGGCCTTGTCTACCAGTTCTGGCTCTTCCCTCCTTGGTGCTTTTACCAAGTTGATCTCTTTGCCATCCTTGTTTTGCACAAGATAGAGTGGGAAGTAAAGCTGTTTTTTCAGTGTCCTGGTGGTGTGGTCACTTAGGTGGCAGTGATAGAATATAGTGTTCATACCAATGATGTTTGAGTCATGTGGTTTTTTGTTTTAGTTTTTTCCTTAAAAATAGAAGACAGGTTATACAAGGAGTTTGGCCTAAGTTCTTTTTTAAATGCCCAGCTTATATAGACAATGATGAGAAAATTCTAGGCTTACATTGTCTTTTCTTTGCTTCAGTGTTCTCAAATCCCAGGAAAGTTTGTCTTCTGATCCCCATTTACTAGGATATAAACTCCATGAGGCAGGAACTTTATATGTTGCACTTTTTGCTGTATCCTTAATGCCTGGAACTGTGTCTCATACTTAATAGGCTCTCATTAAATTTATTCTGGTTTAAAGGAATGAATATTATTGATTCTTTATTTTAAAAAATATATTATGAAAAAATTTCAAAATATACATAAAAATAGAGAGAAATATAACAAATTCTTTATCTACCCATCTCTTTGCTTCCATGTTATCAGCTTTTCCCCCATGCTTTTTTTGATTCTTGGTTGGAAAACAAATAATATATAAATGACAGTAGTGAGACATGTTGAAAGAAAGGTTAGGTACGCCTATCCATGTTTCTTACATGTTTGCACGGGGTTACATCATCCGATCATTCAGTGGACTTTTTTTTTTTTGAGACAGAGTCTCGCTTTGTTGCCTGGGCTAGAGTGAGTGCCGTGGCATCAGCCTAGCTCACAGCAACCTCAAACTCCTGAGCTTAAGCAATCTTAACTGCCTCAGCCTCCTGAGTAGCTGGGACTACAGGCATGCGCCACCATGCCTGGCTAATTTTTTCTATATATATTTTAGTTGGCCAGATAATTTCTTTCTATTTTTCAGTAGAGACAGGGTCTGGCTCTTGCTCAGGCTGGTCTCGAACTCCTGAGCTCAGAAGATCCATGCACCTCGGCCTCCCAGAGTGCTAGGATTACAGGCGTGATTTTTAGAGCAGTTTTTGGTTTACAGCAAAGTTGAGTGGAAAGTACAGAGTGCCCAAGACCCTCCCCTTCACCCTCCCCCACCATCAGCATTTTACAACAGAGTGATATGTACCATGAACCCACATTGATACATCATTATCACCCAAAGTCGATAATTTGTATTAAGGTTCACTCTTGGTGTTGTACATTCTATGGTTTTTGACAAATGTATAATGACTGGTATCCACCATTATAATGTCATACAGAATAGTTTCCCTGCCCTAAAAATCTCCTGTGCTGCACCTATTCATTCCTCCCTCCCTCTGTCCCCCAGGCACCTGGCAATCACTGGCCTTTTTACTGCCCACAAGTTTGTTTACTGTACCACATGTTTGTTTATCCATTCACCTATTGAAGGACATCTTGGTTATTTCCAGCTTGGGCAGTTATGAATAAAGCTGCTCTAAACTTTCATTGCATGTTTTTGTGTGCACATAAGTTTTCACCTTGTTTGGGTAAATGCTAAGGAGTCTGATTGCTGTATCATATGGTAACAATATGTTTAGTTTTGTGAGAAATTGCCAAGCTGCCCTCTAAAGTGTCTATACCATTTTGTATTTCCAGCAGTCATGAATGAGAGAGTTCTTTTTGTTCCATATCCTTGTTGGCATTTGGTGTTACCATTGTTTTGCATTTTAGCCATTCTAATAGGTATATAGTGATACAGTATCTCATTGTTGTTTTAATTTGCAAGTATCATTTATTTTTGTATTGGCCAATCAGGAAAATGACACCCTGTGTTTTTTGTCATTGCGGGCTTAACTAGATAGTCTGTGTTAATTAGTTATTAGTTCCGAGTATTTTGAGGGGCAGAAGTGTTCATTACACAAACACTTAGTAGGTATATTTCATGTACCTGCACTAAGGCCTGGGATAGCAAAGACACTTTAAGATGTTGACCTTGCTGCCTAGGAATTTATAGTCTAGCCAGGGAACAGATAATACAGGTAATAAGATCTATACAAGATCTTATAAGAGATTAAAAAAGTCACCTTGCCTTAAGTAAGAGCAACAGAGGGGGTAATGAAGTTCGAGTTGAATTTTGAAGGGCATGTAGGAATTAGCCAATGAAGGTGGAAAGAAAGGGAGATCATTCTATGAGAGGGAATTGAAAGAAGACATGAGCCTTCATCAGTTCAGTCTGTTTGAGAGGAGCCTGGGTTTTTCAGGGGTTGGTGAGGGGCAAGAGATAAGATTGGAGAGGTATCGGGGCCTAAAACCAAACCTTTTGTACCACGTTAAAATTTTTGCTTTTAATTTTAAGTGGAGTGGCATACCTTTGGAAAGAGTGAGATCAGGTATATGTGTCAGATTATTCTGCCTGTAGAGTGGGGGGTGGCTTTGGAAGCAGGGGATAGGATATATTGTAATTGATTAAGAAAAATAATGAGAGTCTGTATTAGACAGTAGGCAAGGAGGGAGGAAGTGGGCAGTATGAACAGTGACACCATTCACAGAGATAAGGCAGATTGATGCTAAATTCAGTTTTGGGAATGTTGAACATTCTTGAAATTCTCTCTCCCATAGATATGAGTTAAACTGCTTCCTGGGAGGGAGTCTTAATCTTTTGTTTTTTTTGTTCATCTCCGTGGAAAGGAGCAAAGATTGAGAGTTAGGTTCTTGAATTTTCTGGAGAAAAAAAAAATCATCTTTATTATCTACACTCTGAAGGTCTCTTTTCAGTCAGCAGTACAAGTACTGATAGCCTCAATCCTGAATTACAGACTGGGTCTCTGCTTCTTCAACAAAGAGTATTTGAAATAATAGATGTTTCAGTTTGATAGTGTAGGGATTTGATAACCACTTGGTATCTATATCTTTATGTGTGCTTGTATCCTTTGGGGGGTGTTACTTATTTATTTATTTTTTTGCTTTAGAAAAACATGCTCTAATTAAAAAAAATTAAGCATTGTAAAAATGCATAACCTAGAAAATTCCTTTATAAGCACCCCTCCCATTACCATTGCTAACACATCAGTGCACAGTCTTTGCAGTCAAGTCACATACAATGGACACACACACTAGTGTGTCTGTTTATTTGAACAGAATCAAGGTCTCATTATGATACTATTCTGAAAGGTATTTTTTGCCACTTAACAATATATCATTCTGGTCAGCACATATACATCTGTAAATCAAACTCATTCTTTTATAATAGATGTGTAGTGTTTTGTTGTATAGACATATCATAATTTATTTACATAGTTTCCTATCACAGATATTTACCACCCATATTTTTCAATTCTTTAAACTAGTGCTGTCCAGTTCTATAAACCTGAGGTCCCTAACCCTTGGTCCGTGGCCTGTTAGGAATCTGGCCATGCACCACCACCTGAGCTCCAGCCCTCTCCTGGTCCATGGAAAAAGTGTCTTCCATGAAAGGGGGGGTTTCCCACACAGCAAGCAAAGCTTCATCTGTATTTATAGCCACTCTGTTCCCCCTACTCCTCATTGCTTGCATCACTGCCTGAGCTCCACCTCCCCGCTCCACCTGCACCCATCTGTGGAAAAATTGTCTTCCATGAAACCGATCCCTGGTACCAAAAAGGTTGGGGGGACCGCTGCTGTAAACCAAAGCATACCACCTGCATTTCTGTGATGATGGAAATGTTCTGGATCTGCTGTGTCCTATACGGTAGCCACTAGCCATGTGTAGTTTTTGAGCACTTGAAATGTGGTTAGTGTACTTAAGGGATTGAATTTTTAATTTAATTTAATTTCAATTTAAATAGCCACATATAGCTAGTGGCTAACTTATTGGACAGCATAGCTCTAAATTATTCCAGAGCTAAATGAGGTCATCAAGCTACTTCCTTCGACCACGTTACTTTGGCCTTCATAAATTACAGTTTAATGGTGTTTCTTTGATGTTGAGCACTGATATGAAGTTTCTTTCTTTTCTTTTTTTTTTTTTACCATGGAGTCTCACTCTGTCGCTCTGGGTAGAGTGCAGTGGCATCATCATAGCTCACTGCAACCTCAAACTCCTGGGCTCAAGGCAAGTGCCATGACACCGGGCTAATTTTTCTATTTTTAGTAGATACGGGTCTCTCTTCTTGCTCAGGCTCCAATTCCTGAGCGCAAGTAATCCTCCCACCTCGGCCTCCCAGAGTGCTAGGATTACAGGCGTGAACCACTGTGCCTGGCCTAAAGTTTCTTTTGTAAACGTCTCAAAGAAATATTTTTCATTGCTGAATTCCTTTGAAGGTCTATGAGCTCCTTGAGTTTAGCTCCAAGAGAGAATTTCTCCTTCTAGACATATCAGTGTATTTCCCTTTATCAAGTAAATGGTATCCTTCTGCCTGATTGTGCATCTCGTTTTGCCTTGGTTGCCACTTAGCCCAAAGTTAAATTTTTGTTTCAGCTATAGCAGTTGGTCTTTATCTTTTATCACCATCCCCATCAAATGTCATCACTTTCCTTTCATCCTGAGTTTAAAGATTTCGTTATGTATATGGTTTTTCTTCTAAATCTCTTCATAGTCTTTTTGAAGATGGTTAGATTTTACATGAAGTCTTTGGGATCTAGTTAAGACTTCACTAAAAGAAGATTAATAGTATACATACACCAGTTTCCTCCCCCAGCCCTGTATACCCACAAGTCATGTATCTTAATGAAAACAGTAATATTGTGATGTGTCTGGGAATGCTGTTTATCACCTCAGAGGGAAATGTGCATATTTAAGACTCTGAAATAGACATTCCATCTAGGACTTTAAAAAATGACTTAAGTACTTTTATGGTGCTCCATTTTATTCAGTTGAGTCCAAATTGAATTCTTTTATGCCCTTTTGCTGTGCCTGTATCGTGCTCTCCTTGGGCTTTACTTGAGGGACATATGGGAAATCGTATTTAAAATGTGTGCGTCAGGATTTCCTTTTCCATGCATGACCGCTCTGGAGGTAATCAGTAACTGTGAAACAGTGTCAAAATATTTTTTGACCTTGCTAGAATAGCACTGTTAAGGTGTAGAACCTTGAGAAAATACGTCCATATAATTTTTTAAAGTTTTACTCTTCCTTTGTTTCTGCCAAGTTTTCCTTCCTGGGTATTTTTAAATATTTTGGTACCCTTAGTTTTTATGTAGACTTCAGAATTAAGAATATGTTGAAAATTGTTAATAAACACCTTTGCCTGCAAGGAAATAGGGTAGAACCAGGAAACCACTGATGTGCTAACCAAGGATAACACACTGAACCATCTGTGTAACTCTTGGCAGGAATAAAATGACAAAACACGTTCTTGAGGAGTGCTCATTACCAGGTGTGTGATCAAAGAGATAAATACATTCTCATGTAATAAAATTGGCCTGGTGCCCTTAGCACCCATGGAGGGGGTGTGTGTGCATGTGTGCAAGGTTAACGTTTTAGCATAGTTAGGAAATTGAGAGAGGAAAAGGCTGAAAGTAGAGGACTTTAACGTTACTTATAGTCATTGTTATTGCAAATTCTGTATGTGAACGCGAGGAAACTGCACTAGAATTTCAAGTGTAGTAGTTGATAAACATCAAATGTCAGTTTGTAGCCAGGGTGCAAGGCCAGGCTCTTCAGGAAAAAATGAATGGGAAGCCTTAAAAGAAACATCTGTTTTTCTCATTGAGTTACCAGTGGACTTTGAAGAAGATTGAGGCACTGTTAAGATTTTCTTTTTTTTATTTCCTTGAGAATTAAAGGAAAATGTAAGCTGAGAATTTTTTTCATGCTGTTGTTAAAATACCATTTGTAATTTTTCATGAAAAGCAGACAGAAATGTAAAGCTTTTCATTCTACCTCAAATTAGAATAACTTAGGTTAAGTAAATCCAGTTTTGAAAACTTAAGAGAGAACCTTAAGAGATTTGTTTTATGAAGGAATTTCATGGTTTTGAATAAAATTTTTGCTCAAACTACAGTGATTCTTTTGAGAGTAGTTTCATTTCCTTTATTCCTAAATTTAGTAGGAATATCTGTTTTTCACCAAGCTTGCATGTTCTGAATGCTGCTAAGTTGCTCTTCAAAGAAAAGTTTAAAAAGGAAGTGAATTGATTTTGTATAGCTTTTCATTTGGTGAAATAAGGAAACAAGTTAAAAGTTTAAAAGGGAAAAGAAATGAATTGATTTTGTATATCTTTTCATTTAGTGAAAATAAGAAAACAAGATAGTACATCCATATACATGTTCTTTTCAGATAAGTTTGCTAAAAGGTAATTTTCTGTCATTTCCTTTTGAAAAGAAGTGAAGTGTGCCCCATCCTCAAATTTGTCTTTACAATTTATTTGTGGGTGTATTGGTGGAGGGTGAGAAATATTTCTTCATTTTTCAGGTCTCTCTTCCTATAGACCAGGGTAGCTTTCATCAGGAATTTAAGCCCATTTAAGAAATGGCTCCTGGGAGATGGTTCCTAGACAAATTTTTTGGGGGCCTCCTTTTCTGGAACCTTATTTTATACTCCAAATTCAAAAAATAATGAAAAAATATAAAAGTATAAAGATGCATGAAAATAAAATGCTATAAACACATGACTTCACAAATACTAATCATTGCAAAGCTAAATGCTTAATGTAGAAACAGTTTTGTGTTGTTGTGGCACAGCATCACCCTGTGACTCTTACCACAGACATTTGACTGGATCTCATTATGAGAAACAGTCAGCAGAGGAAGGCGGTGGGACCTCTACAAATCTGCAGCCTGAACTCTTAGAAAACGTCCACATCCTGAAAGGCATAAAGGTGGCAGGGACTCTTCTAGATTAAAGGAAACTCAAGAGACATAATAATCTAATGCTGTGTGTGATCCTTAATTAGGTTTTTTAAAAATAATAGCTTTATTAAGATACAGTTCACATTACCATGAAGTTTATCCTTTTAGTGTGTATTCAGTGGATTTTAGTATATTCAGAGTTATACAATGATCACCACGATTTAATTCCAAGATATTTATTTCATCACGCTAAGGGGAAGCCCCATAGCAGTTATTCTCCTTTCTCCTCCCTTCCCCCCAGTCCCAGGCAACCTCTGATCCACTTTCTGTCTCTATAGCTTTGCCTTTTCTGGACATTTCATATAAACAGAGTCATACCATATGTGGTCTGTTTTTCACTTAGCAAGTGTCCATGGTTCATCCCTGTTGTATTGTGTATTAGTACTTTATTCCTTTTTGTTGCTGAGTGATATTCCATTGTATGGATATATCACATCTTGTTCATCATTCATCAGTTGATGAATGTCATTATCTAGTAGGTTTAGAGTTACTAAAAGAACCTTTCTCTTAAAGATGGGTTCTGTTGACTGCTTTTTCTCCCTGTGTATGGTCCATGCTTTTCTTGTTTCTTTGCATGTCTTGTAACTTTTTGTTGAAAACTGGATGCTTTAAATGTCGTAGTTTGGAAATTGTGGAACTCAGTCCCTTCCCGACCCCCACCCTCAGCGTTTGCTGTTGTTGGTTTGTTTAGTGACTCTTCCGGGACTAATTCTTTAAAATCTGATTCTTTGTTATGTGTGGCCCCGAAGTCCCTGCTTGGTTTGCTTAATTGTCAGCCGATGGTTGAACAGAGATTTCCTTAAATTCTTGGAACAAGTAAATCTCCCAGCCTTTGCCAGAGTGATCCTTATAAACAACGCATGTCAGATCATGTCATTCCTTTGCTCAAAGTTCTCCAGTGGCTTCAAGGAGAAGTCCTGCAGTGCCCTGTAAGACCCTGCGTGACCCATCCCCCTGCTCTTCCCTACTCCATCTGTTCAGGCCATACTGGGCTGGTCTTTTCATTGATCCCCAAACATGCCAAGCAGTTCTGCCCTCAAGGCCTGTGCAGTTGGTGGGTATTTTCGTGAGTCACTCCCTCCTTTCCTTCAGGACTGTGTCCATCCCTTCTCCCCTTCCCCTCTATTCCCCGTTACCCTTCTCAGCTTGTTTCCCCACAGCATTGTTTCCATCTGTCTACTCTATATGCCCTTCCTGTGTTTGTTGTTTCCCCTTTCTGGAAGGTAAGCTCTTTGAGGGTAGGGATTCTTGTTTGTTTTGTTCACTGTGTATCCACAGTAAAGGGGAAAGTGCCTGACAATATCTTAATTGCGTATGTGAATGGTGGACTTTGGCAACCTACTCTTGTTTAGTAATGAGGCACTAAGATGGTCTTGTCCACTGGTAGTTTTTTCAGCTAATGACTATTCCCAGATAATAATATCTTGAAGTCTGTCTTCTGGCACCTTTCATTTTCTCCAGAGAACCCCCCTGATTTCTTTCTGAGGTGTTAGGGGCTCAAGCTGGCTAGAGTAGAAGCCCAACAACATACGTTTGGCTTCTGGCATTCTGGGAGCCAAGGAAAGGGAGCTGAGGTTCCCACAGCTTGAGAGAGGATGGGGTGCCATTATTAACTGAAAGCTCTCTGTAGTTCTTAATATTTGTTTTAATTTTGCATTTAAATGTTTGCTTAGGGTGTGCTATCTACCTTAGCCCTTGAATCATGGCAGATAATTTTTGAAAAATAAATCTTTTAAAATGTTGAAATTAAATTGCTCCTTTGCTAATCTGATTTTTAGGAACAAAACACTACAAGTAGAGTACCTTTAAATGACTCATAATTACTCACGCAAATGCATGTAAACTTGGATATGCAATTAGGCAGCTCATTATGTTGCAAATGCAATTACATACTTAAAGACATGGCCACTCCCTTTGGCTCACCCAGTTGTTTCTCTTATTTTAGGCTTATGATTGTTTATTATTAAGCCTCAGCTGTCAGAATCTGAAAATGTATGCTGGTACTAGTGGGGCCTTTCAACCAGTAATGGAGGAAAAGTTGGAAAAGGAAATTTTCTTTGAATTTATGATTGCAGAGTTGGTCTTATTAATTAGCAAAATCCTGTTCTCCCACTAGAGATGCAGGTTATACAGTTTGAAAAATTATCCTTAATCATAATAGTAGTCAGTGATATTTACATTATAGTATAGCTATATTTAGTATATATTTACTGTATATAGCTACATATAGTATGTATATTTACATTATAGTATAGCTCTGTCATCTCTTATCTGCAATTTTAAAATCAAAAAAGCCTTGAAAATTTGTTTATCACTCATTGTTGGCGAACCTTGGCTGGCCTGATTCATTAGGACTCAAACCTGTGGTGAAATGATACTCTTCCTAGTCTATTTATCCCAGATCACTGGTGTGAATATGTGTGGGTTTTGCTGCAGATGTGTTAATATATTTGATCGTAGGCTGCTGACCCAGACCTCAATAAAGATTTTACATAATACACAGTATACATACTATATTACCTTTTTAAAATGCAAAAAATTCTGTGTTCCACACTCTGGCCCCAGTTTTGTCTGTTAAAGACTTAATGGCTTCACAATAAGAATAACAGATTTCTGGTTAGACCTGGGTTTAAATTCTAATGGAGTATAAAACCCTCTACCTCTTAGAGTACTCATTGCTAGTGCTATTATTATTATTATTGTTGTTGTTGTTGTTGTTACTGTTTTTATTGCTCTAGTTCCAGAACTAATATTTATATCTGCTTTTAGAATGTCCTGAGAAGAGTTGTATAGCAATATAACTAGATAATTTATATGGTTGCTAGGTTTTAAAACTATTTTATATTCAAACTTCCCATTGTTGCTAGTCAGTAAATGTAGTTCTTACCTGTTTAATGGTGTCGTTATAACATAGAAAAAAATTTAGCTTGGGTTGTTAGGATTGTAATAGTATAACATTACTAAAAGGTAAAATTGATAAATCTTCTAACCGAGCATTTTCTGAGTAATTAATAATGAGTGAAATATATTAATTTTGTATAGCATTAAGTTCTGCCTATTTAATATGGCAGTTAAGCTTCACTAATTATAAAATCGTAACGTCTCAGAGTTTTTCAAGGCCTAGCTCAGATGCTCCTAAAGCTGTCTTGATCTGCCTCGGCAGATACAGGGCTTCCCAGAACCATTAAAAAATTTTCCTATTATGGCACTAATCCTGTTGTACAACAGTACTTGATTGCTTTCCACACTTTATTTTACTTATGTTTGACATTTAACACTTAACTTTTAGTAAATACTCACTTAACTTTTTGAATAAAAAGAGGTTGAAGAAATTAAGCATTATCTCGTCCTTTGACATAAGTATTGCTGTATTTGAAACAACTCTTTTCCTTTTGGTTTCATTATGCTACCTATTTTTATAGGGTATACTGTACCTGGAACATAATAAATATGTGATGAATGAAAATGAAAGTAAAATCTAAGTCCTTAATTTAATGGTTCAAGTTTTATCTCCTGAAATTGAAAAGAATATACTTATGTCCTTTTTCCATGCAACACTTTCTTTCTTTGTTCTTTTTTGTGAGACGGGGTCTTGCTATGTTGCCCAGGCTAGTCTCTAACTCCTGGGCTCAAGTGATCCTCCCTCCTCAGCCTCCCAAAGTGCTGGGACTATAGGTGTGTGCCACCACACTCAGCTCTGGATACTTTCTTACACTATCATCATTTTCTTTCCAATTATCATTTTAAAAATATATCTTATTTCTCACTGTGTACTGTAATGCATTCTGAGCATTTTATAAAAGAGTATTTTAAAAATTGACTGCATGTGCTTGGATATATTATATATTTTCTATTTGTGCTCTATATTATATATTTCTATATGTATATATCAGTTATAGTTTCCCATGCATACATAAACCCATTTTGGTTCAGAGTTATTTTTTATTTGTTTATACAGTTTTAACAAGTGGAGTAATTAAGAATTTTCTCAGTTGCTAAAACTTTTTAAATTATCTTTTAAATCATTAGTTGAAAAGTCAAGATAATAATTTCAAACTCTGTGCCTGTTCTATGTTATCAGTTATTTTCTTTCATATCAATAGTAGGTAAAATAATGAAATTATTTTGTCATACTCAATTGTATTATAAGTGGAAAAAATGGTGGCATTTATACTGAGTTAGTACATCTTGGTTCTTTGTCTATGATATTAATAGTACTGTGTTTTTTTAGTCATCCTTGTTCTGTTAAAACCATCCATCCAGTAATCCTCAATCCTTTTTCTGTGTTAACAGAGCTTTGGGATGTATCACAGTGATTTTGCAAAAGTGGAGTTGGGGAAGGAATATCTGTCAGCTCTTTAAGAATTTTAATATTCATCCATTTTCTTCTCAACTTGTAGTCCATTACTGGAATATATAAGAATTTTGAGTTTTAAAATTAAGCATTTATAATTAATATCTTAAAGGCAGGTTGTAATCACAGAAGCAGTGATAGTCTTGGGGCGTGTGGCATGTATTTTCATATCCTTTAAAACTGGTTCTTCTGACCAAATGGATTGGAACAGGCAGGATACTTGGCTGCATTGGAGTTGAGGCCTTCTCGAAACATGTTGATAGATAAAGATTCTTTCATATTTTGGAGGACCAAGTATCCAATTAGATTGGCTGATTATCATTGAAGTTGCTAAGGGATCCACATTATTTCTTTCTAGCAATCTGGTAAATCACATTTCAGTTTTCTACTTTTACTGACCTGTGACTTTAAGAAATTCTTATAAATTAAAAGCGAAAAGTCATTAACAGATACTAAAAGTTTAAAGTAGAACAGCCTTCACCAGTTTTCTGAAACAAAACTCAAAACTTGCATGAAAGTAGATAAACAAGCAATAATCCGTTTTGATTAAAGTACAGAATATAGCAGTATGACAACAATACAGAAAACCCGATTTAGTAGTAATAGTCCATCTGTGGTTAAAAAGGATGTTTTCTTCAAGTTGTAAAACCTGAAATTTAGGAAATAATATATTTTTAAGGATTAGGTGGGGTTTAACATATGTTATGGCTACAAAGGCAGCAAGGAAATTTGCTACATCAAATTATGGTTATTGTAGGTATGTCACAGAGCTGTGGCACATGGTTAAGCCCCCTTTCTTGTTTAAACCAACCATTGTTTTTGCAACTTAATGTTCAGCCTCTGAGAAAAGCTCTAATGTGGATGAAACCTGCAATTCATACCAGTGTAAATCAGTAATTTCAACTTTGTTATGATGGTTCTCATGTTTTTTTCTCCAAAAAGCAACTGGGGAAATGTGATTAATAAAGTCAACCACTAGATTTAATTTTGTTTTTGATGGAAATATTTTCTACTATAAAATTTAATGGCCGTGAATCTGATTGCAGAGATTGTTTACCATAGCTAGTTCCATCCCCTGAGAGGTAATTTAAAACAACTAAATTAGAATCCAGATAATCAAAAAGAGTGTTGTGGAATATTGTATTATACAAGTGGACTGTGTGAAAGTACATTAAGATCTGGCCTGATATTTTCGTATTCCTGTCCCTCACCTTCAAAAGTTAGTGTGCACAGTATAATCTTTTTATTGTCTTTGAAGCCCATGTTTATGATTGATTTAAAGATGGAAGTACTTTATTTTGAGGTCTTTTGGGTAACCAGGGCCCCCTTGCATAGGAGTCAAAATAGATCTGACTTTTGCCAAAAAATATTCTTATATACAATAGTTTTATGGTAAGGAATTTGAGTGTTTTTTATTTGAATAAGGGAAATCAGACCATTTAAAAAATACTTTTGCCAAAGAGAAACTTTAAGTTTTAGTAGCTTGTGCACATGAAATTTGTATGTGTTTTATGTGTGAATAGGTTTATTTACATACCATTGACTACGTGGCAGGGACTGTTCTAGGTTGGAAATTAAGCAATTAACAAAACAGATGAAGTCCCTCCCCTCCCAAGAGGACAATACCTTAGATGTTATATTCTAGAAAAGCAGTAGTAGTGTGCTTTCCATCTTGACTAAAAGAAGAAAAGATTGCTGTTTTAGGTAGCACACCATTATAAGGTAGAGCTGTGCATTCGCAGATTTGTGACTCAAGCGCCTAAACTCTCAGCCTCAGAAAATGCCCCATGATTTTCCTAGGTTGCTCATGTGTTCATTCCAAACGGAAAGTCCTTTCAAATATGCTTATTCAGTGTCTCAGCCTTCCCTGTTTTTCCATCCATCTTCCCTTTGAACTCAGCACAACCTGAGTTCATTGCTTTACATGACCATGTGTGTGTACATGCCTTTCTGCTCCAGCTAGATTTTGAACTTCTTCAGGGAGATCATGGTCAATGGCTTTGGTTTTAGCACAGTGCTTTCTATGTAGTAGTATTTAATATAAATATTTGCTGACTTCAAGCTGCTGTCCTGAAGTTGCTTAAAATCATAGCAGTTCCTTTAAAAAGTATTCTACATTGAATTTTTAAAAATACCTTGCATTTCTTGAAAGTTTGTATCTTATGGTTAGTCAAACCACTTAGTATATCAAAACCTTTACTTTTGCTTTTTAAAAGTTATATAGATTGTGCTAATATGAAACTTGGCTATAAGACTCATTTTATGCTCATTAAGAATTGTTTTTGATGTTTATGAGCCCCATAGCTTTGTTGGAGGGGGGAAGGAAATCACCCTTTTTTATTCAATCAGGCAAAATAATATAACTGAATTAGTATGGCAATATATAACATCTACTTTGTTTTTTTAATTGAAGAGGGTGTTAACAGGGGCTGTTTTTCTTTGTCATAACTCTTTTCCTCCTACCTTCCCTTCTCCAAAAAGTTTAAGCTATACCTAATAATTTCCATTATGATTTGGGTTCTTTTTTCCCTGTATAGTTAATTGCTACTGAAATAAACAGGTTAAGTCGTCATTGGAAGTTCCATTTTGTCTGAGCTCAGTGTTTTCATGTCGGAAAGCCTCCAGCTTACAGGAGAGTTTCAGTAGCGTATCTTCTCCACTGAATGGGCAGGTTTCCTCTGGAATTAGCACTGACCTCAGTGGGTGTGGCATCATGTTGGGAAAGATTTGTATCAACAGCAAAAAAGTACAAAGCAACCACAATATTTTGGATTATAAACTTAACTGTTCATATTTTATTAGTTGATTATAAATTCTGTTCAGTCTTCTATTCCTCAGTCTTTCATTGGGATAACTTGTGGGTCCTGGCCACCCATTTTAGGTTAAGTCTGAAGAATTCTATACACAGAAGTTTAAAAAATTAATAGTTTTAAATGGACAAATAAAAATTGTATATTCTTATCTTGTACAACATGATGTTTTAAAATATGCATACATTGTGGAATTGCTAAATCGTGCTAATTAACATTTGCATTATCTTACATAGTAGTTATATTTTATGGTGGGAGTACTTGAAATCTACTCTTAACTATTTTCAATAATATAATATAATATTCTTAACTATAGAATTTTAATTTTTAATAAGTTAGATGAATTAAGTAGACCATATAGAATGGGATGTAATTATCAAGTAATTAGTTGGAAAACCTTGAAAGAAGGTAACTTTTATTATTTTGGGCTATTGTTCGTTATGGATAGCAATCTCATGGACCAGATATGCTTTTGTAGAATTCTAGTGCTATATAAGGGAGTTAATGGATGAATGTTATTATAAGTACCTGAATTTTTTATCTGTATTTTGATAGTTCTAATCTAAGAACTTTAATTCTTTTGTATCGCAGACTAAGTGAGATAATATTCTCTAACAAGCCTAAATTCTTCCTACTTTGTTTATTCCCTTGCATTTTATATTTGTTCATTATACATATTGCATTTATTTTTTAATACTTATAACAGAAACAAGGATTTAAAAGTTATATTTAAGGAAATCTGGTTGTAAGATAACTAAGATTTAGATGACATGGTGAGAATGTACATTTGCTAACCTTTTAATAAACACCAACAGGTTTTGGGTCCTGCTCCTAGGTGGTGTTCTTTCTTGGACAACTTGACAGAAGAATTAGAAGAGAATCCAGAAAGCACAGTTTATGATGATTACAAATTTGTCACCAAGAAAGACCTTGAAAATTTAGGTAAAAAATATAATAAAATGTTTATAAAATTATTTCTACTTTTTTTGGAGTTTTGAACATTAGAATGGGCTATGCCATGTTTATCTGATATTCCAGACTTCCCTTTATGCCAAATCAGATATTAAACATACTATAAATTGTCAGATTTGTAATCTCTGCTTAGAGAAAGGTTCAGGTAAATTTAACCTACTGAAGTTTTTTGTATTTTAAATGAGAAATAATTTCTTTTAGAATGCTAGCTATGTATAGAAAAAATATTTGTCAACAAAGCATTGATTTTTTTTTTCAAATGCTGTTTAAGTATAATCAGGTTTTGAAAATACCTCAGAGACCAGTTTGCTTATAGAAGACCCAATCCAAAACTTAGAACCCATCGGTTGAGTCTTCAAATATAATAGTTACTTTATGTTTAAAGGTCACAAGCCAAGAAATGTCTTATAAGAATAGCAAAAACTTATGTGTGCAGGCGATCTTCTAAGCATTCTACATATAACTCATTTAATTCTCACATCCCTATGGAGTGGGTACTACTGTGATTCTATTTTATAGATAAGGAAACTGAGGCACAGAAAGATGAAAGTAACTTGCCAAAGGCTTCAATGGTAGTAAACTTGAAAGCTGGGATTTAAACCCAGAGTTCAAGCGCTTCCCCAGCCATACTAGCCCCTGGGAAGAGCACATCTATCCTGCTGGCCTAGCACTCTTCTGTAGGATAAACAGAGTATGGAACAAATAGATATGTAACAGCAGTTGAATATTAAAGGAAAATAGAATCATGTAATAGATTGAGTGGTTCTTAAACTTTATTTTTAACATATATCTGTCTCATAGCAGTTAATCCAGGCAGAATTATTTTCTGCCATTTACCACCAGAACAGTCATTTAAATTTTAATGTGTTTATAAAGAAAGGAACTGAATTTAGCCTTTAAAAGATGACTTGTGAATGAAATAGAGTGAAGTAGGAGCTTCCTACTGAGTGCCTTCTTAAACATCTCCAACGTAATTTTTATAATATGCTTGTGTCACACTCACCTACATTCTTTTTTTTTTTTTGAAGGATAATTTTTATTTTTATGTACAGAAAACTTAACAGCGTACATTTAGCCCAGTTTAGTGGCAAATAAGTTCTTTAGCATTTGCCTTTTCCAGCTTGGCAATGTGAGCCACAGATGGCGGACCCAGGACATCGTCTCCCCAGTGAGGACAGATCTCATCCTATCTGTCGTTGTAATTGGTCCTGATAACTTCCACCAGCTTAGCCAGAGCTCCTTTGTCTTCCAAGTTAACCTGCGTGAAGGTGACAGTGGTGCAGGTCTTCCTGTGGACTGGACACCCCCGCCTGGCCTTCCCCTTGATAATGCAGTAAGGGACCCCCATCTTCCGACACAGAGAAGGCAGGAAGACCACCAGCTCAGTGGGATCCACGTCATGTGCAGTCACCACCAGCTGAGCCTTCTTGTTCTCCACCAAGGTGGTGACAGTGTTAACCCCTGCTCCAAGGACAGGTGATCTCTTAGTCGGGACATCCCCTTTGCTGGCAGCTTTCTTCTGAGCCTGGGCCAGCAGCAGTTGCTGCTGCTTCTCTTGCTTTGTCTCTGGTCTGTACTTGTGGGCCAGCCTAAGCATCTGAGTAGCTGTTTGGTGGTCCAAGGCCTGGGTGAACTGGTTAATCACAGGAGGCACTTTCAGCTGCTTATAGAGGGTAGCTCTTTGCCACCACAGCTGGATGTAGTGGGGGCCATTTGACAAAGCAGGTGATGTCCCTTTTAGGCTGGATGTCCTGTCCAGTGCCAAAGTTCTTCGGCCTTTTCTCAAACAGGGGATTCACCACCTTCTTGGCCTCCTCCATCTTCACAACGGCAGGGGCCGGAGCCACCTTATTGCCCTTGGCTGCCTTTCCTTTCAGCATCTTGGGCGGCTGGAGCCTACATTCTTAAATTGAATAGAAAAAGTTGTTATTTTGCGGATTTTTAAAAAATTACCATGTTTAGTACATTGTGGGTGCTTTTTCAGTCTCTTTACTATGTTTATTTTAGGTGAGGAAAGCAGGTATAGAATTTAAGATACATCTTGTTAAAATATACCATTCACTTTTAAAACTGTAGAAGTAGATGTAATATTCAACAAAATACCAGTTATGTTAGAAAACATTTTTATGTGTATTGTTAATGTCTTTTAATATTAAATAAGCCATTGGTTATCATTTCCCCATCTTATATAAAACCTAAATAGGTTATCTTAGAAGTAGAAGTGAGATTATTTTTAGTGCAGGATTAGTAGTATTGAATATTTGCAAGTTCTGACTCTTCCCAGGTGTGGCCTTTCACAGATTTTGTGGCTTTGTGTTTCCCGCAATGTGTTCCTTGGAATGTTCCTTCTGTGGAAGGACCGCGTGGATGGCGCAGTGTCTAGTATCGTGGGCATTAGCGGTAGACTGGCACGGGTTTACATCCTACCTCTGCCTCTTAATATCTGCGTGACTGCAAATTTACTTAACCTCTTTAAGCCTTGGTTTCCTCATCTGTAAAATGGGAATAATATTGGTACCTACTCATAGAGTTGCTTAGAGAATGAACCAGATAACACCTGAAAAATTGTACAGTGTCTAAATTGGAGCAAGTGAATGTTAACTATTATTTTAAGAGATTTGTGGCAAATAAGTTTGGGAAATTCTAGGTTAAGCAAAGTTAAATCAATTTGTTTACTTATGGACTTTTTGGAGCCTTTACTATAACCATATATTATGAATCTCCAGGTAGAGGAGGAAAGGATGAAACATTTCCCAAACTTACTTGACCATAGAACCTTTTTTTCCTCAGAAGATCTCTGGGCACAGGTGTTTTGTGGAACTAACTGTGGGAACTGCTGCTGTGGTCAGATTTTTGTTTAGGATTATTTTGCTGTGAAAAGCTTTCTGCTTGGTCTTTATTTATGACCTAACTGGGAATAATTCTGTGACATTAGTAGAGGAAACAAAAATTATTTTTGCTATCACCAGTATATGTATTTTATAATTTGATAGTTAATCAGACCAATTATTTTGAGGGATGATTAGATAATAAACATGTGTGAGTTCATAAATTTGGATTGTTGTGTATTGGTAGGTTTCATTAAGGGTCAGCCCTCCTTGAGACCCCACTGTGAAAGCCCAAACCCTATGGTTTGATTAACCTAACGAATTCTATGAAAGTATATTTCTGACCGAGTCTTTTAATTATGAGGTTATCCTAAACTTAATTTTGCGTTTTTTATGTTTTTCTATAATGTATGTACTATTTTGTACTACTATGTGATTTTTGCCTAATATCTGATTTTCTGGTCTAGATGGATACATATTTCTAAAATTTGGAAATCAGAGTAATGTTTTCCTTAGGAAGACAGTCACTTAATATTATACCATAAATGCTCTTCATGGGAATATATCACATGATTCATAATTTTTTCCAATGTAAATATTTGCAATTATTATATAATTCCTGTGATGTAGGCAGAGCATTCTCATGTGACCACCAGCACCACAAATTCTAAGTGTAATCTATTAAGACTAGGAAACCCTATGAAAGGTATTACCCTGATTGGCAGTGAACCTTTCATTAGTCCACGATGAAGAGTATATGTGTGTATAATGTTGGTGTTCATGTGCCTGGGTATGTTTATCTATGTTGGTAGAAATTTGTCAGCTGCTCTTTCTAAAAAAGACTGTGTTCTTAACTACATTATTGTTCTGACAGTGTCCTTTGTTTTTGGAGATTATGGGCTATAACAGTGTTTCTCCTCCTGCCTTTCTCCCTATTCCTACTTGGCAATATAAAATTTGGCAATTTATTATTGATCCTCAGTATTATTTTTTAAATGGAATTGGTTTGTGGAAACCAAAAATCTGAGAACCACTCAAAGGATATAAGGAGCTCTCTTTACCAGTCTGTCATAATTCCTAAAGACTTTTTCATCGTTTTTATGCTTAGTATTACATTTAAAATAAGTAAGGATGATACTGCTGAAGTAGTTTAAATATTCTCCATAGATGTTGAAGATTAGTAAGTCTTCTAATCCTTAAAGTTTTACTCAGAAGTGAAATCTTATTAAAATCAAATTTTTGTCTAAGAAAAACTCTTAAATGTTAATTAAGATTCCATAAGGACCTGCCTCTTCTGATTAACTTTTCCCAGGGCTCACACATCTCATTGGATCACCTTTTCTCAGGGCATATATGCATGGATTTTTCATGGACATAAGACTCTATCACAAGGTAAATACAAAGCCATTTCTTCTCTATTTGCACTTTCATAAAACATACTTACGATTTGTAAGGGATCTGTCTATTCTTTGGCATAATAGTCACGGTGTATATGAAAATGATTTTGATAAATACCATTCTTTTTTTATTTTTTTCATTTTGAAAAGGTGAAATTGATGGTAAATCCATTTGCTTATGAAGAATATAGGAAAGATAAAATACGGCAGAAGATAGAAGAAACACGTGCACAGAGAGTCCAATTAAAGGTAAATATTATACTTACCAGTGAATTTACCAAAGAAGAGTACTTGATTTTCATTTTGTGTATTATTCCAAAGAAATCTACCATTCATTTCTTGGCTTTCCATTTTTAATTTATGTCTTTTACTAATATTTTTGGTATATTTTGTTTGTTAGCTTTATCACTATGAACTTTATGGTAATGGTATTGTTGGAAATTAGGCTACAATGACTGATATGATCACTACCACCAAGAAAACATGATGGCATTTTAAATGGGTTTTCAGTTTTGGGAGTGTTAGGGCTTTGCTAATCTGCATTTCTTACTGACCTTTGCACGTATCTCAGGCTCTCTGTTTGGATCATGGGAAATGGTCATTAGACTGTCAGGAAACAAACTATACCAGTTGCATTAGTAGAGAGAATTCAGTGTAAAGAATTATTAACCCGCTATGGAGAACTGAAAAAACAAAACCAGTGGGTAAGAGAGGTTAACTGCAGGAAGCAGCCACCACTTCAGGGCAGGGGAATGGAAATGAGGGGGAACCGATGGAGCTGGGACCCAGACTTCTGAGGGGAGGCCACAGGCTGGTGCTGCGGACTTTGAGGCATAACGAGGGTGTTCCTGGAAGTGCTGGAAACTGCAAACCAGCATCCACCAGTGTACCAGGACCACCTGTTGCTTCAGGGCGAAGAACTGGTGCTATGTGATGCCGACCCAAGCAGTGATCAAACAGGGAAGAGCTAGTCCCGCCCCTTCTCCTGCCTGCTGTCTCTCCCTGGCTGCCCCTGTTGATTAAGTTTAATCACCAAATGATGCCAATATTTATAACTGAACATTAGTTTAAAAAAATTTATATATATATGTATATATATATATGTTTTATATGTATATGTGTATACTGTTTCGGTACAGAAGACTAGTGATGGTTTTCAGCAATTACCCTCAGTACTTTTTCCCTTTTCTGGACTAACTCTTAAAAGTTCTTAAAAGTAATGAATATGTATGTGTTGCCAAGGAAGGGCTGGGCTAGGCTGGGCTGTGGAACCCTTTTGCCCCAGTGCTTTATGGTGCTTGTCAAAGTTGTATTTTACTTACTGTACCGTGGGACATAAAATACTTAAGTGGAAAAGGACAACAGATAGCTTATAACTTTATCCTGAGAGTTGTCAAACTCACAGCTAGGATTCCCTTTAGAAATTTAGTGTTCAGGCGCAGGAAATAGTGTGGTTAGCATTATTGGTCACATTTTAGCAGTTCCCTGTAACCCCAGTCAGAAGCTACAATACCAGACTCATTTGTCTCCTGTCAATTAGAGAGAGGGTCCTAGACCCTCCGTGGCTGATGTGGCCCAAATACAGCCTTTCCCAACTTGCCTGTCAGTACGCTGGGACTGCCTGGGTCGGGGCACGTCCTCCCCAGCAGTAAGCCACAATTGCCACGAGGTCCACCGGATAGCATCACCTGTATTTCCTACTCTGGGAATAATGAAGTTTAAAAAATAAGAATTAGCTATATCTTATTTATGAAATTATACTCCTTACAGAGCTGTTAACTTTTAAAAGTAAAATGTAGATTCTTAGTACAGCTTTTTTTCCCTCTCTCTGTATTAGAAATTGCCAAAAGTTAACAAAGAGCTGGCACTTAAATTAATTGAGGAAGAAGAGGAGAAGCAAAAATCTACATGGAAAAAGAAAGTTAAGGTAAGATTTTATAAATACCTCAGAAAATATTGATAAATTTGCTCGGTAGTAACTTGTATCTGATTGTTTCTTTTTACTTTAAAAACACAGGTAGTTTTGTTTTTTGTTTGTTTTTTCTGTTTATAAGGTAGTATATGCTCAATATGGGAAGTTTGGAAAATAGAAAAGAATATCAAGAAGAAAGCCACCTATATGACTCCTATACCCAGAGAAAACATCATTAATATTTTAATGAATTTCCTTTCTGTCTTCTTTCTCTTAAAGTTAAAAACTATAATGGCAAGATAGTCTTATATATGTAAAATATTTATTCTGGTTCTAGACAGTAACAAGGGTGGTTTCCCATTTTGTTAAAAAGTCTTTTTTTTTTTGGAGACAGAATCTCACTCTGTTGCCCAGAATAGAGTGCCGTGGCGTCAGCCTAGCTCACAGCAACCTCAAACTCCTGGGCTCAAGCGATCCTTCTCCCTCAGCCTCCAGAGTAGCTGGGACTACAGGCATGCACCACCGTGCCCAGCTAATATTTTCTGTATATTTTTAGTTGTCCAGCTAATTTTTTTCTATTTTTAGTAGAGACGGGGTCTCGCTCTTGTTTAGGCTGATCTCGAATTCCTGACCTTGAGTGATCCTCCCCCCTCAGCCTCCCAGAGTGCTAGGATTACAGGCGTGAGCCACCATGTCCGGCCACTAAAAAGTCTTTGTAAATATTTTTTATCGCTGCATGTTCTATCTTATGGATATATTATAATTTACTTAATCTTTCATTGTTAAATATCTAGATTATTGTTTCTCTTGGTACTAACAAGATTTGTTTGTAACTCCAGAAGTAACCTATCTTTATTTAGACTTGGTGTTACAGAGAGTGCGTAGGCTGATGTAACTGCTGCTTGTCCTTTACCAGTTTGGAAATAAACAAAGATCAGTCATAAGATAAATAAGGGTTAGCGCTTTGTTTAGCTGATATCATCCAGAGATGAGATTTTTCTAATTCTTCCAGGTATGTGAAGACTTCCTGGGTCCTTCCCAATCCTGTTTTCCCATCTGCTTAGATCGGGCATGCAGACAGATAGCCTAGCTTGATTATATACTGGAATGCATTGTAACTATCTGATCTCTCTGCGGGAGCCTGCGAGACCTAACTCTTTGAGTAAGGGGCAAACCGTGTAGCTTTGGGTCAGTCATGCGGTGCTCTCGGGAGGCTTTTTGTTTGCTCATTCTTTTTGTGTCCTCTGGATTTTAGCCAGGTAAGTGAATATGAGATAATTGAGCTCTTTTTGTGCTTACTTTTGTTTTGCTCTCTTCATCAATACTCAGGGACTTCAGCTAAAGAATCTTGTTTCTGGCTCTTCTGCTCACTGGTTGTGTAATCTTGGGTGATTCATCAGCTTCACTGGGTCACAGTTTTCTCATCTATAACATGCAAAGACTGGATGTGGGCACTCCATGCTGTGATTTCTGAATGGCGTCAGACTCGCTGCTCCCTCTTGCTGTCCTCTGCTTCTTCAGCCTGTGCATTCCCTTGTCCTGCTCTATTACATTCTTTTAATATATTATTTAAATCTTAATTTTTGGAAGCCTTCCTTAAGTAAATGGATAGATGGTTTTTATGTTTCCATTTTTGTGACATGAATAGTATGCCAATGTTGAAATAATTACTTAAGCTTATTAATATTTGAATTTATATCTGTGTGCTATGGCTGTGCACTGTACTAATTTACACCACTGTATATCTCCAAATATGTAAAATGCAAGTGCCCCTGCTATGTTGACTTTCTCCTCAGACTACTCACATTGATCTTCTTGTTAGCCAAGGCTAAGGATGATTAGGGAAGTAACTTTTCAGCTTCATAATGTCACTTTACAGAGTAATTGGAAGTGATCTTCGGATTTACATGCCTTAAAGCTTCCATAGGTAGAGAACAGAGTTAATTTAGGCTGCAGGTATATGAATTCCCAGCTGTGCTTCATGCATGAGTCCTTATCATCTAGCATAGAGGGTAGGGCACTGAAGTTAAAATTTAATTTTGGTACTTTGTGCAGCATGGTATGCCAGATTATAAAGATGATTATAATAAAGATGCAGAAGTCTCTTTTCCTTGACCCCCTTTTCTTTAATAGACTTTTGTTGAGGTTGGGGGCAGCCAGAGAAGATGTAGAGTACACGGTAGTACAGGGTGGTACAGATGACCTTGCAAGCTAAACAAATGCAAAGTGATCGGCATAGTCTGTGGGAAAAATTGCCATCGTTCCGTGCCTTTAAACATTTTTGTTAAACATTAAAAGCTCTCTTACTGTCCATTATAAATGTAATGAAATGAAAAAATAGAAAAACTAGTATCTATTTCATATACTGTAATTCAAAATATTAGAAGCAAAGCATAATCGAGTGCTTTTTTGGTGGGGGGGAGGGACATGTAAGAGTATTTGGAACAGTACCCACTTTCTTCTTACCCTAAACTGAAGATAAGGAGCCAACATTTTTCTTTGCCCCAGCAAAATGTCTTACTCCTTCCTAAGTTTGGATGAGCTTCCGGTGTATTATCCTTTGCCCTTTTGATATCATGAAATGTCTTGGAGTTGCTTTAAAGTGAGGTTTTTTGCCAGTGCCACTTCTACTGGGACATTGTCCTCCTTTTTGTCATAACTGCTTTCCTCACTTATTTCAAAATATTTACTGTCACATAATCTTCTGACTGCAGATCTAGAGTCCCAGCCAGTGGCAACATCCACAGTCCCACAGTCAGCTCTTGCTTCTATAACTCTCTTTAAATTTGATTGATTTTTTTTAATGCAGTTTCATCCTTATTGGCTAGATCTTTGTTAATTGTCCATTTTTTGTTAAATGTCACAAGTTTATCTTTGGGATATAAAGAGGCAACACAACACAGACATGCTTCCTGTCTGTGTGAACCGAACAGGATGGATATCACACTGCATCATGCACAGTGACCAGTCAGTGACAGGCTTTGAAAGAAGTGATATGATTGGCCACTGACCGTGATGTTATTTACCTAGGTATTTGTGGACTGAAGAGCTAGCAACAGAGTTGTACTTTATGCAAATACTCAACAGTTCATGAACAGAGGTAACTGAAATTTGAACTGTGTTATTAGGGCATCTGGTGTTACTTAACTACACCATAGTTCCTCATTCCTGTTGGCTCTGAACAAATCAAGGACTTGCCTTTGTTATCTCCAGTCAATTCTGTGTTCCATTGACATTCGTTTTTGCCTGCTACATAGTCTCTAATTATCAAGATAGTATTTATTTATTTATTTTAGAACCTATTTGTGGGTCATCCTGTACAGAACTTCCAGGCCGCGTTCTGTTCTGCAAGTGCAGGAATAAGAACTGTGGAAATTCTTGTCGTCTTCCATCAAACAGCAGTTTCTCTCCAGCTGTTCATAGCTGGAAGTGCTATCTTTGTAGCCATGTCACCTGATAACAGAATTCTGCTAGAGAGTAGTATATGTAAAATGTGCCCCTACGTTGCTTTTTGGTGGCTCAAATCAGGCCGTATTCTGAGTTCCATTTCATTCCAGAAATACTTATAGATGGTCTTCTGAAAATCTGAGGTTGTTCTTAGAAAAAATGTGTATAATTTGTTGCTTAACAGTTTTAGCTTATATAAAATGAAGACCTTAAAAATCATTCATGAATTAATGAAAGAATCCTTCATTATAATTGTAAAGAATACTTGAAAGAATTGTTATAGTCATCAACAGGTCATTAGTCTTGCCTTTGAACTGAGCTCCTCAAAACCTCAGGAGCTTTACTAGCTTTGATATCTCCTGATTTGAAAGTTAGTATCTTGCAGTTATGTTCTGCTTTGGCAGCAACTAAAATTAGTGGAGACAGACAGTGAAATGTGTTCCTAAATATTGCTACCACTGATAACATAGTAAAAGTCTAATAAGATGTTTACTGTACAGTTGAAGTGGAACTTGCAATGGGAAGTGAGCCATCACATAATGTCAACAAGTATTATCTGGACATTATTCAAACTCAGAAATTTGGTGGTATTAATTCTAATTGAGGATTATTTCATTTATTTTTTCAAAAAAATACATATTGAGCTCCCAGTGTACACAAACAGCTTTGAGAGGCACAGGCACCTGTGATCCATTTGACTTGTAAGGATTTAAGTTTTAGTTAGAGCCATATCATTTTCTGCATTAGTCGTTCCTGCTAGTTTTTCACTGTTGCCTTAAAGTCTTGTATGAATGTACTTCTCTTGGATTCTGCAGCAGCTCAGGCAGGACTGTGTGTGCAATCTCTAGGCCATGGGTATTCTGTGACTAGAATAACATGGAAGAGAATTATTAAATACTAGTAAGAGCTTATTTTAAATTATCAGTCATCTCTTTAGGGAAAGGGTATAATTATATACAGATACTCTGGGTTGCATTAGATCAGTTTTAATGTCCAAAATATTATTTTTAAAGCTTTTTTAGTACCAATTAAAAATTTGGGCTTCTAAAAATTATAGTTATACATACCTAGTTTTAAAAACTAAACATTTCTTCAAGGTTTGTTAGGAATGTAGGCTATCCCATAGTCCTTCTTTTCCTCCTACCTCTTACCCCATTTTTACCTCTTCTGAGACAACTACTTTTGCCTTTTTAGCTGATTGTTATAAAACTCTTTCTTAATATTGCCTGTAGTACTTCTTCGTGACGTTTTAGTGTTAGGCATTGTCTTTTGATAACATTCACTCCCAAGAAAGCTATATTGTAATTTTGGTTAAGTCAGTATTCAACATTTACATGGTTATGACCAGGCGAATGCTGTTTACGGCCAAGTCAGAGTCAGTAGTAATCTGTGACTGCATTTCATGCACAACCTTTTGTTTCCCCTCGAGTTAATAATTGTCTCTTTTGTTTTCCATGTAGTTATCACTAACCAACCCCCTATTCTTTACCAGTTGTCTAAGTCTTGTTTTGAGATATTTATATAGATCAGACTTTATACTTATTTGCCTTCCTGAAGAAGTTGATTCTAGACCTTTCTGCCCTGTTCCCTTCTGAACTGGTCACCTTCAAATCCTGGAGTCTCCCATTACCATTATCCCGAGGATTCACTGCACTTCACCCCAAGTTGGACAAAGAATTTTAAGAACCTTCAGTTTCTTAAAGGAATATTGTTTCTAACCTAGTATTTTGCAATCTAGACAAGCAGTCAGGCAGTGCGAAGGCTTGGTAAAGATATTTTCAAACGTGCTAGTTCTCAACAACAGCCAGTTACCATTACATGCTGTTCTTCCTCAGGAAGTTACCAGAGGATTTGCTCCTCTAAAATAGGAGAGTAAGCCCAGAAAGAGGAAGTGTCCGGGGCAATCTTACGTGGGATGGCTGTGCTGTGCTGTGGGTCCATTTTCAGTCTGGAACGCTGGCCCCTGTGCTGGTGGCTCCTTTTGGTCTAGAAACTTAGGTCTTGGTGCTAGGGAATTTTCTTGAAAAAAACTTTAATAAGTTTTTCTTGCCGTGATCCTTGGTTATTTATTCATAGTAAAGAGTACAGATGTTAAAAAGCTGAATGAAAACTGAGGTAGGGAGGGACAGGGTCCCTCAGTGTCTGTGTGGTGACTTGGCCAAACTGTCTATTTGGGGAAGCTCCAGATATCATTTATCTTTCAGGCCATCACCTGGCTAGTTAGGTGAAGGCCTGGCTACCAGCATTCTGAGAACTGACCTCTCTAGGTCACAAGAGCTTGGGGGTCCGAGGAACAGTGGGGTGCACCTGAGCCTCGAGTGCCAGCCTCCGCTTCCTCTCCTTGCTACCACACACTTCCCTTGCTTTGCAGGACGGGGTCCCCTGCCGGGCGCCTCCCCGTCTCCCTCCTCCAGTGGGAAAGGGCAGGGGGCTGGGCTTTCTAGAGCTGGGGTGGAATTTTATGTAGACTTCCTTTCTTGCTTCCAAATTTTTATTGCCTCTTTCCCTTCTTCCTCATTCTTAAGGGTTTGTGTCCTTTTTTAAAAGCCCCTTTTCTATTGTTGTGGTGGTTTAAAGAGAGATGAGAAGGAAATGCTTATGTTCAGGCCACCATCTTTACTCAGAAGACTGTACCAACTTAATTCACAGGTACCACTACATTGAAAGAATTAATTTGTTTAAAATGGCAAGCATTCCTCATGTATGTTACTATGTTGGGACAATATTAATATTAATAAGCATCTCACTCAGATAAACATATGATTCTTTGAGGAAGGGCTATGGTATGAACAGTGCTTAAAGATGTTTTCCACATTTTAATGGTAAGTGTTGAGCATGTGTTTGTGTGTATTTATGGGCCAGATCACTAGCCACAGCTCTTGTCACTGGAAAGCCTTGAAGCCCACTTCTGTTCATCATCCATCTCCCCTTCTCCCTCCCACCACCCTCTAGTGGTTTCCCTTTGCCTTCAGAATGACAGTCAGGGCATTTAAAATCCTTTGCAATCTGGCCTGATCAAAAAATGATTTTGCAAATTATTAAATACACCATTATTCTTATGCCATTAGATTGTTCACCACTCCCTAGTCAGCTGGAAATGTTCTTTCTTCGGATTTCTACCTGTTGAAACCTACACATCTTTCAAGCTTCATCCCATATGCTGTGTCCACATGCCCTTCCTGGGATGTCCCTTATTGGGATGACTTTGCCTCTGCTCTTGTGGCACCTTAAACTTTGTCGAGCAGCCTTCACAAGGTTCCTGGTAGCCTGCTTGATTGCAGTGTTTTTTTCCTTCCTTACTAGATGAAGATCAACAACTAGATCTTATCTTTCTTTCTTCTTTGGTTCTGAGTCTGTCTTAGAAGTGATATTTAATCAGAGAAGACCTGTTGAGTTCAATATTTCATAGAATTTTAGTTACAGGTTAATTGATTTTTAGGTACAAATAAGTAATAAACAGGCCAAGTTCCTTAATGTCTTAAGATTTACTAAATTTTTGTATAGATCTGTCACACAAATACAGTATTCAGAAGTCAACTGTCTGCAACCTTATTTACTTTCAGTAGTGGAGAAACAGTAAAATCAGGTCTGTTCAGTAGAGCCAGAGTCCATCACAAACGTGTTAGCTTTTTCCAGCTATGTTCAGGCTGTTTACTTTGATTTATAAACCATTCTAAGTAGGTTGTTTTGTCTGGTGTCCAAGCCAGTAGCAGATAAGGAACAATAGAGAGTCCTAAGTATGTAAGATTCTCTGTCATCTGTTTAAGTGAACAGATAACTTTACAATACATTTTTAGTAAACTTTCTGTTCAAAAATGGTACAAGTAAAAAGGAATTTGGTGTCAGTCCTGAGCTATCCAAATGGGTCCCAATAGCCAGAGTTTTATTACATGAAGGATACACTATGTCCTTTGAGAACAATTAAATGGCCTGGGGAAAAAAATTGATGAAGCTGTCATAATGGATGGAAACATCCCTTATGTTTCCAAATAACTCAGTTGAAGTCAATAAACTTATACCACCAGCTCCTCTCTACCCTACCATGTTAATTATTGACTTATTATCTATCTATGCTGCTCCCAGTTTTGGGGTACAAAGTTAAAAGAATCACTTATTTTAATTTAGTATAATAGCTATGCTTTAAAAGCCATGTTTGAAAAAATTATGGGTTTTTTTGTTTTGTTTTGTGTTTTTGTTAACGTCATCATACCTTCAGATATATTCTTGAAATGTGTTTTTTGCATTAAATATGTTAAAGAAAATTCTTTCTAATGTGTTAAGCATAAAGTTAGCCAAAAAGGCTCATCCTTAGCTCAGTGTGTGTAATGACCAAGTAATGTAGTTCATCTGCAAAGTAGACTAGTAGATTTGTTTTGTTGGTGGGAGACAAAACCCAGGGGCAATTAGAAAGTTCTAGAAACTGGTTCTAAAGAAATTTCATAATGAATTGTTAATTTATGCCTGATGCAGCTTATTAATTTATAATAGGATGAAAGTTTTTAAGCCATCTTTCTGGTCAGATTTTATTCAGATATTAACTTAAATTTTTACATATTTTTTCCTCTTTTTCTTGTAGAGTCTTCCTAATATTCTCACCGATGATCGATTTAAAGTTATGTTTGAGAACCCTGACTTCCAAGTAGATGAAGAGAGTGAAGAATTTAGGCTTTTGAATCCACTTGTTTCAAAAATTAGTGAGAAAAGGAAGAAGAAACTAAGACTCTTAGAGCAACAAGAACTTCGTGAAAAAGTAATGTACTCCTTATTGTTTAGAATTTACTGCTGTTTTCTTCAATATTAAGTTTTCTGTGTAATTTAGAAGAATCTTTGATTTTACTTGAGATGTAATAACTGCATATTATTGTCATTCAGCTTAGGAGTATGTTGTATTTAACTAAGGGCATTCCTTCTAGTGCACGCAGTGGGATGGAGCAGCTGTCACGTACTCTCATGGCTAATGCTACTTAAAAGAAAATAATGAGCCAGTGTTTGGTTGGGGGAAAGGAGCTGCTTCTTACTATTTTTATTTTCAGGAAGAAGAGGAAGAACTGGAAGGAAAACCAAGTGATGCGGAAAGTTCAGAGAGTTCAGATGATGAAAAAGACTGGGTTGAAGAGGTCAGGAAGCAGCGCAGACTTATCCAGCAGGAGGAAAAAGTGAAGCGACAGGAACGACTCAAGGAGGACCAGCAGACGGTCCTAACACCCCAGTTTTATGAGATCAAAGCAGGAGAAGAGTTCAGAAGCTTCAAAGATTCTGCCATGAAGCAGAAGCTGATGAAGTGAGTAGCACTGCCTTAGTGACAAGTTGGCATGTGGTTGAGCCCGTGCTTCTTGTTGGCACATGGCCCTAAAGATGACATTTCTGTCATCTTTGGATGGTAGGGGCTGCAGGGAAGAAGTGGAAGAGGGAAGGGGCAGGGAAGGCCATGCAGGAGGTGGTGCAAGGCAAGCACCCAGCAGGCCTGAGGTAGAGTTTACATGCAGAAAAATACAGGTGTAGTCCTGTGAGTGTGGTGAGTATACTTTAGAACGCTTTGAAACTGCAAAGGCCACACGCTTTTCTGTTGTCCTGGATTTTTCCCCATGGAGCTCCCTAACCTATACATATTTATTTTATTCTGTGCCCAACAGATCAGTGGTTTGAAGCCTTTTGGACAATGGTAGTTAAGAGATAACAAACTCTTTGTCTTGTCACAAAAAGTTATTTTTAAAAATTAGGATCTCTGTTATGTTTACCCCATCTCAATTTACCTGATTATTGAAAAAATCACTTGGAAAATTTGCCAGAAATGTTAAGCCTTTTTGTCATTGACTCAAGGATCATTCAGCAACAAAAAGAGTGGTATTTTAGATTAGTCAGATATAGAGAGACAGGAAGTAGCGTAGTGGTTGCCAGGGGCTGGAGGAGAGGGAGTAAGGAGTTAGTGTTTAATGGATACAGTTTCAGTTTGGAGTTATGAAAATATTCTGGTGGTAGTTGGTAGTGATGGTTGCACAACTATGTGAATGTACTTAATGCTATTGAACTGTCCATGTAAAAATGGTTAAAGTGGTAAATTTTATATCATAAATATTTACCACCAAAAACATCAACCTTCCGCAAAAAAAAGTGATATTATTTCAACAATTTTCAGTTGTCAAGCATCTGAGTAAGGAGCAAACTAGATATTCAAGTCCAAATTGTGTATAAGCTCTAAATTATTTAAGTTTCTGCTTTGAGAATTTCCAGGCAAAGTATTGGTGTGCAAGATTTGAATGTGGTAGGTGGTCACAGGAGATGTCTTGAGAGAATAGCTTGAATGTCTGTGGAGCCAAGGGGAGCGGACTGGGGGTGGAGGGGAGGAGCAGGCAGGACAGATGAGGGCTTAGGCTGGGGTCAGTACCATTTCTGTACCTTGTGCTTCTCCAGCCCCCACTTTCCATTCAAGAAAAGGTGTTTTTTCAGAAGTAGGGGGAGGAAGAAGGTTGGGAGGACATCAGTGAACAAGCTGAATTGTTTCTGGAGTCGGGATATGTTCTTACTCATCTTTATTTCACCAGCTTCTAGCGAATACGTGGGACAGCAGATGAAGAGTGAATCCTTCAGTTTAGAATCCAGAAGCATCTCAAAATTCTGGTTCTCATTCACTAACAAAAGAGATGTTAGTAAAGAAGCTAGAACAGTTGACCCTTGAACAACTCAGGGGTTGGGGCACTGACACTTGCCCCCTCTAAGCAGTCAAAAGTCCTCGTATAACTTGACTCCCCAGAAAGTTAACTACAAATAGCCTGTGGTTGACTGGAAGTCTTAACAGTCAACATTCAATTAACACATTTTGTAAGTTATATGTATTATCTACTATAGTCATACAGTAAAGTAAGTTAGAGAAAAGGGAATATTATTAAGAAAATCATAAGGAAGAGAAAATATATTTACTTTTCATTAAGTGGAAGTGGGTCATCATAAAGGTCTTCATCCTTGTTCTCACCTTGAGTAGTCTGAGGACGAGGAGGAAGAGGAGGGGTGGGTCTTGCTGTCTCAGGGCTGGCAGAGGAGGAGGAGGAGGCAGGGGAAGTGGAAAGGGAGGCAGGAAAGGTGGGCATATTCCGTGTCACTGTCATATAATCTGCATATAAGTGAACTCATGCAGTTTAAACTATTGTTCAAGAGTCAGCTATAATATTCTTGATATCTTTTGAAGATGTTTTCTTTACCTACCAATCTTACTTTTTTAAAATGACTTTTCTTGAGATAATTCATATAACATACAATTCACCTACTTATAGCATATAATTTATTGGCTTTTATTATATTCTCAGAGTTGTGCAAGCATTACCACAATTTGCTAACATTTTGATCACACCAAAAAGAAACCCCATCATTAGCAGCCACTCTCCATTTACCCCACCCCATCTCCCAGCCTAAGGCGACCACTAATCTACTTTTCTCTATGTATAGATTTGCCTCTTCTGACATCTAAGTAGAATTATACAATGTGTGGCCTTTTGCGTCTGGCTTCTTTTACTTAGCACAGAGTTTTTAATGTTTATCCATGTTTTTTGTTATTTTTTGTGGGGTTTTGGGGTTTTTTTGTTTGTTTTTGAGATAGAATCTTACTCTGTTGCCCCTGTTAGAGTGCAGTGGCATCAGCATAGCTCACTGCAACCTCAAACTCCTGGGCTCAAATGATCCTCCTGCTTCAGCCTCCCAAGTAGGTGGGACTACAGGTATGTATCACCACACCTGGCTGATTTTTCTATTTTTTGAAGAGATAGTGGTCTCACCGTGTTGCTCAGGCTGGTCTTGAACTCCTGGCCTCAAGTAGTCCTCCCCCCTTGGCCTCCCAAAGTGTTGGGATTGCAGGCATGAGCTACCACACCTGGCAATGTTCATCCACATTGTAGCACATATCAGTACGGTTGGCCCTCTGTATCTGTGAGTTCCTCATCCATGGATTCAACCAATATGGATTGAAAATATTTTTTAAAAAATTGTAACTGTATTGAACAAGTACAGACTTTTTTCTTGTCATTATTCCCTAAACAATACAGTATAACAACTATTTACAAGCATTTACATGTATTAGATATTAAAAGTAATGTAGGGATGTTTTAAAGTATATGGGAGGATGAGCGCAGGTTATATAGAAATATTACACCATTTTATATAAGGGACTTGAGCATCCATGGATTTTGGTATCCAACAGAGGTCCTGGAATCAATCCCTACAGATACTGAGGGACAGTTATGGTTTTTCTTTTCTCTTTTCTCTCTTCTCTCCTCTCCTCTCCTCCCTTCCTTCGTCCCCTTCCCCCCTTCCCCCTTTCCCTCCCCCTCCCCTCCCCTTCCCTTCCTTTCCCTTCCCTTCCCTTCCCAGCAGTGGGGGTGGAAAAGGAACAAAGGAATCTGCAACTGGTTGTGATCAATTAGTTGTAAACACCCCTGCACTCAGACCAACCTATTTTATTTGTTTTTATTGCCAAATAATATTCCAGTGTATGGAGATACCACAGTTGATTTATCCATTTATCAGTTGATGGACATCTGGATTGTTTCCACTTTTTGTCTATTATGAATAATGCTGCTATGAACATTTGTTTATACATTTTTGCCCAGGCATGTGTGTTCATTTATTCTGGCTATATATCTAGGAGGGAATTGCTGGTCAGCCTTTTCAGAAACTTGCAAACTGGCTATTTCCAAAGAGGCGGGATGATTTTCCTTTCCCATCAGCAGTGGGTGCCATCTCACTTTTTATACTGCTCATATGCTTAGATATTTTATTCGGAGTCCTACTCAGAAGTAGAGAGAAGTCTACTTGTTTCCAGTGTTCTGGTTCTGTGGAATGAGTTTTTTTGTTAGAGTATCTGCTGTTTTTGTCTTGCTTTATTTGCTACTTTAGCTCCTGAAGAGTACTTGGAACAGAGTAGGTACTTGATAAATACTTGTTGAAAGTGAGAATCTTCTCTGCCATGACTACACATCAGTCAACTCAGGAAGTTACTCCTTCAAGGTCTGCTGATAAAGAACTCATTTCCCCCATAACCCATTGATCAAGAAAATCTGGGAGCAGCTGCTTTGAGTATAACCATGGTAATAGGAGGCCATGGTTTGTGGCTGGGAGGTCTGACTAATCTCACTAACATTCTTCCTTCTGCCTGAGGGCTGTAGCAGCAAATGGAAGTATGAAACAGAAGGGATAAAAATTTATGTTTAAGAATAAACAGTAGCAAGGCTAATACAACTGCAGTTAAATATTCTGAGTTAAACACCGCTAAGTTAATCATACTTTTTGAGAAGAACTATATAAGTGATAATACTTATATGAGCTTAAAATAAGAATCCTGTTGTTTAAAATAATAACCCTTTGGTATGAATAGCCTACAGTTTGCTAGCATTTTGGCATAAACTGCGTATTCCAGTCATGACTAAATTATTTTGGCAAATCCTGAACTTGCAGTATCTTAATATTATTTAATAAAGCATCGAACCATTATCCTTGAGAGAACTAAAGTGACTTTTTATGTTTGTTCTGCAAGTTACCACAAAGCAATCAACAAAAGACAACATCAAAATTGAGTGTATTATGTTTAAATGTTCACTTGGTGGACTTGCCCAGCTTTAAAACTGTTTCTATGAAGGGAAAAGTAAATAGTGAATGGAAGCATAATACTTGAGTGAGTTGTCGTCTTTGCTTGGCATGGTCATGTGGTTTTAGATAAACGTGTGTCTGTCAACATGTGTTTTCAAGTTTTACAGCATGCTAACTTTATTTGTGAATTTATTCTTCCACTTATCATCTTTCCACCCACCCATTCATTCATAAAGCATGCACTGAGTGCCTGGTGTGAGGAGAGTGCCATTCTAGACCCCAGGTTTGGGAGGGAAAGGCGCAGCCCACGTGCCTGCGGCACTTGTGGGAAAGGAACGTAAGAAGGAAGGGGCTCATTGGGGGGAATTTAAGGCAGTTTTCGTAGGGGTCATCTGAAAACTGGTCATTGGAAAGATGCAGAGCTGAGCACTGAGAGCAGAGTGGGAAGGATGGCACTCTTGGCAGAGGTGCGGTGTGAGCACAGGAGGAAGGCCGTGGGGTAGGGGTGTGCCCTTCTACAGCAGGGACAGTGGCAGGCGTGGCTTGAGAGGTGCATCCCCCAAGCAAGCACCCGAAAGCCACAGAAGATTTTAAAGCTAAGATTAACACTATCAAATCTATTCCAATCTCTCCCCCAATATTGGAAATACTTTTGTAATGAAAGTAGTACATTTGTTGTAGAAAATAAAAATAAGGACACATAGGCATTAAAAGTCCCTGTTTCCCAGAAACCTGTTAACAAAACATCTCCGTTCTAGAAAGACAATGTGGGGCGAAACTGGACACCCAGAGAGCAGCTCACAAACGGTTGCAGTAGCCCAGGTCAAAGGGCTGGGAGGCTGGACGGCGGGTAGAGAGGCAAACAGACTTGGAGCCAAACTATCCACTAGCCTAAGAGTGAGAAAGGAAAATGGTGGCTAGTAATCTCAAAGGGAGAAAGGAACCATCAGGGATGATGTTCAGATGTTTAGCAATGTTGGAGGTAAAAATACAGAGTGAAAAATAGGTTGAAGGCTAAAAATAATGAGCTGCATTTTGAGCACATTAAATCGAGAGCCTACATGTCGTCTTGGTCATGTTCGGTAGACCAATGGCGTGCCGATTGGGGCCCATGAAGAGGAGGCCAGAGATGTGGCTCTGAGAGGTACCAGCTTTTATTGCACAGCTGAAACCATGAAATAAAACGAGATTTACCATGATATTTACCATGATTATATAAAGTAAGGTGAGGACTAAGAATGGAACCATGGAGAAAAATATCTTTCTTGAGTCTTTGAACAAGAACCATATACCTCTCTTTAGAAAAATACAAATGCCTACAAAGTCATGCACAGAATTTTAGAAATGTCACAGATCTACTGATCACCTAGGGCTAAGAATTCTGAGTTAAAGGGCAGACACAGGAGAAGATGGGTAGTCAAAATGCTACAGAGTTGTCAGAGTTGGGGGACCGGAAAGAGCCAAACGTGGAGAGGGTCTCAGAGAATGGAGTGGTGCCAGCCTCCATGGGAGCAGAGAGGTCCAGGCATGAAGGTTGGAAAAAGGCCGATGTGAGGATTGTCTTATTGGGACTAGTTTTCCAGACAATCCGACCAAATGTCTGGCCGCAATACATAGATGCATGAATAGGAGATAAAAAATATTGTGAACAACTAGTGTAGATGATTCTTTTAAGAAGTTCTGCAGTGAAAGGAAGTGGTTGATTCCAATAACTTGATGGGAAAGGTTTTGGAGATGTGATTTGTTACGAGGCAGAGTGAACTGCAGAAAGGGGGCAGTAAGGAAATGGGAGAATCAAGTCAGTTGACAAAGTAGAATTTGGTAAGGAATCAAGTGGCAGTGGGGTCCAGAGACAAGCTAAGGAGATAGCCTCAGAAAGGACGAGGTACACACCTTCAAAGACCTGAGAGAAGAAAGTCAGGATGCATGGAGATAATTATGTTTATAGGTAGAAAGATCGGGATGTTCAAGCTTGCTGGCCTCAGTTAGGCATCTAGGCACGTCAGCCTCCGCTGGTATCTGGGGCAGCGTGGCCCGCAAGGCACAGTGTTGGAGGTGTCTGTGTTGGTGAACAGTGGAGGAAGAGAGTCCTTAGAATGAGAACTCTCTAAATTTCAGCAGACGAAAATATCTTCTCTTCTTGGGTAATAAATACTAGCTGCTGGGTGGCCCCTTCAGTTCACTTTATGAAAGCATCCTTTGAAGTGCCTACCCTGTGGTAGGTCCTGGAAATTCAAAGATTTCTAAGACAGCTCCTGCCTTTGAGGAACTCATCTTCCTCACCAGCAGTTTAGTAGCTCTTCTAATGTCTACAACATTATCCACTTTGTGAATTAATGCGGCACATTTTTACTCTTCAGTTCATTTTCTTCACCAATAATGGATAAGAGCTGAAGTAATGCGACTGTGTTTTAATACAAACATGTTAAAAATCTAATTTCGAAAGTAATTTAAGTCCACATATACACTTTAAAAAAGTAGAATCTTTTATTTCTCAAGTAATATGTGCTCAATGCTGTGTAGTCATGTCATTGCAATGCTTAGGTATCCAGGCCCCCACATTCCCTTCCTGAGCTCGTGGCTGTGCGTGCACCAGATTTCCAGCCTTTTAGACATGCGTTCTCTCCTGTATGTGTCCATACTGACATACCTAAAGTTGTAGCTTTCCTTTCTCTAACATGAATGAATCATACTAATCACATTGCTTAACTTGCTCTTTTCATTTAATAGTAGTAAGTCATGGAAGTTTTTCTTTGTAAGTACAATAGGTCTACCTTATGGTCACATAAATATTTCATAAGGTGGATGTACAATAATTTATGTAACTATTCCCCTAATTGTGCATGTTAAGTTTGTTTCTTGTTTTTCTCTTACCTTTTTCACAGTACAAATGTGTACAAATGTGCAAGTATTTCTTTAGAATATACTCCTAGTAAAGAAATTGGCTGGATCAACGGTGTGTAAACTTGCCCTCCAAAAGGGCTTGAGCACTTTGCGCTCTGAACAGAGCTCCTGTTTCCCCACATTTGCATCAACAGCGGATATTAGGAGTCTTTCTAAATCCTAGTTTTGCTGATAGATGAGGTATCAGATTTCACAGTTGCTTGAATTTTTCTCTCTCCTGAAATAGGGCCTTTGAAGCAACATATACAAACTGAGAGCATTAAAATAAAGTTTTAAATAACCTTCACGGTATATGTAAATATTTGTCAAAGTTATTTAAAACAAAGTGCTTAAAATTAAATTTTAAAGATATTTAAAATTCATCATTCATCTGTGGATTCTATTTTTCCATTTTCTTTATATTTATTCCCTTTGGCATAGACTACGGAAGGGCGACTCCTTTAGAGTTAATTTCTTCTAAATTCTGTACTAAAGCACATACCTTTATGTATATTTCTTTCACTCTCCTACTTCCCCTTCCATGTGAAGTGATTAAAAAAACTATCATTTGAGGAGCATTTATTTTATTTAAATATTTAATATTTTTATTTAAAGAAGTGTACATGTGGATATATTTTAAAACCTCAAAGAAGTAAATTGATCAGCTTTCCTGGGGCATCTAATAAATATCTAATTTGATCTTTCCCCCTACAGTGTATGCCTACTTTTCTTTTTTATAGTAAGGTTCTTCCTTTGAGAGCCCTCTCCATCCTATACTTAGTAATTCCACTCACTTTTCAACTTTTTAAAAGTTTATTTTCATAGCAATCACCACAAATTTGGGGACTTTTTTGGTCTGTCTTGTCCCAATTAGATTTTTCCCAAAAATTCCTAACTCTACTATCATTGAGAAGGTTCCCCACAGCCAACAGACCTAAACCCTAGATGGGGAAAAGATGAGAAGTAGGACAGGGCAGGAGGGGGAGCCGTCCTCCTCTGTCTTCCCTGCCGCAGGCCAGCATCCTGGAGGAAACACACTGAGAGGGACGTGCAGCGTGGCTTTCTGCATTTTGCTTTTCTGTTCAGTAGGAGTTTTCAGGTGATCTCAGGCAACGTCTACTTCTTAAGTCATCTCTGACCACAGTCACACTCGAGAATCAGGCTGTGGAGCTGCTGGGTAGCAGCCATGTTCAGTAAACTCACTTTCAAAGGGAGGGAAGTGGAACTTCTTTAATGTAGAAATCTCTACACACAGTCCCTGTCTGTGTCTGATCTCCTGCCATGGCTCGTTCTCAAACTCAGCTTGTCTTTCCAAGTAACCTAGACAGAACAAGTTTTTACAAGTGCACGTGGAAAGTACATTGAGAGAAAACCAGGATTTATATGCCCTATCATGGAGGAAATAAGGTCATTCTTAAAAGAGTAGTAATTTCCCACAATTTACTTGAAAAGTCTTTTTCTTCCCAAATTAGTATTTTCTGTGTACCATCTTGTCTCAGTGGCTCCATAGTTATTCAGAATTCCTGTTAACTGTAAAACCTCAGAGTTTATAGCTATGAAAGGAAAGAACAAGAATGAAATGAACAGGTTGAGGAATTTGCTTAGGGTAACATAATTTACATACAGGCTAGAGACAGTCTGCATTTCACTTTTGAATTCTTATTTTTAAAAAAAGCTAAACTAAATTTTAATTTCATTTGGTTCATCATTTGGAAGCTTGTCATTTAGAATACTTAATGGACAAGTTTCCTGAATAAAACTTTCTAAGTCAAGTATGGTCTGACACCCGCCTGGAACCCAAAAATTCTTAAATTGGAATCCTGGTTTTAGACTTGAATCCTTATGTGGCCTGAGGCAGGTCATTTAACATCCTGCCTCCCCTTTTGCCATCTATGGAGGATAAATACTTCTGTCTCAGGGATGTTAAAAGGATTAATTAGTTGGTCTGTAAAGAACTTTGAAGATGGAAAGTACTTTAAAAGTGCTTCTTAATAACGTTATTGCTTAGAAAAGAGTGCCACATTTATGCTAACCACTTTATGTCTCAAATTATATAAAGAAGGTATATTTATTTAGTACATTACTAGTAGTTATGAACTGGAGATAAATCTCTCATGCTGTGAACATCAAACATGAGCTTCAGAAGTTCAAAGGAGCATCACTTTGTCTTAGGGATCATTTAGGAGCTATGTTCTAATCAGTAATTACTTACAAAAATCATATTTCAGGGAAAAGAAGATCCTTTCACACAATTCAGCCTTTTTCTTCAGTCAGATTTTTTAATACTAACTTTAAAAGAGTACACTGAATTTGTCTTGGTATAATACAAGGAAAGTAGGAGATGGAAGTACTCTTTTTTTGTTTTTTGTTTTTTGAGAAGGGAGCAGAATATAAGAGACAATCATATTCTTTCTTTTTTTCTTCCCTCTCCTCTCCCCTCTCAGTCTCACCACAGGGCTATAAATCTGTTGCTTTAGCTATTTCTAGAAAAGTTAGAGTAATTATGTAAACTTACTGAAAGTATATACCTTTAGGCTTAATTTAGTTTATTTACCTCTAAACCAAGTTAACAAAAAGGGCCAAAGTTCTGATCTATAATAAAACATTATAACAACATGCAATGAATTATTATCTAACTGATACAAAATTCAAATTATTGGAAAGCAGGGGCAAGATTGTGTTAATTGTACACAATCTTAATGATAATGAATTGCCAGGGCACAGCAAACTACTAATGTAGACACAGATTATATAAAGAGACCCTAGAAAAAGTATGATCAAAGAATGAAATGGGTCAGGTGCGGTGGCTCATACCTACAGTCCTAACACTCTGGAGGCCAAGGTGGGAGGATTGCTTGAACCCAGGAGTTCAAGACCAGCCTGAGCAAGAGCAAAACCCCTTCTCTACAAAAAATAGAAAAATCAGCTGGGAGTGGTGGTGAGTGCCTGTAGTCCCAGCTACTCTCGAGGCTGAGGCAGGAGGATCACTTGAGCCCAAAAGTTTGAGGTTGCAGTGAGCTATGATGATGCCACTGCACTCTAGCCCGGGAGACAGAGTAAGAACTCTGTGTCAAAAAAAGAAAAAAAAAAAAAAATGGATTTAAATTTGGGATAAAGTATGTCAGAAAGAGTAATTCAAGTAAGAAATTGGAGGGAAGGACACCTGGAGAGATAGCAGTGACTAGGGCTGAATCAGTTAGAATTTAACCGAAGTATGTAGTTGCTTTTGTTTCCTCTCAGTGTAATCAGGTGGATTCATGTTTCAGGTTGTTCTCACTGTGGGATAGTGACTTGTAGTCAACAGAGTTAAGGCTGAGTGAAGGAAAAATCGGAATTATCGTAGCTCTTCTCTGTGGCTTGACCAGGACTTAATTTGTATTCATTCCTTTGTAGAAGGTGGATGAATTGCTAAAATACTCACCTACCTGACTTGTACATAGTTAAACTACAAAATGCTTTAGAACCATCAATGCCACTGACCATTACGATGAATGACAGGCTTCAGAAATATATTGTTTCTAGCATTTGCCTTCAGAAATGTGATTTAGAAAGATAAATAGCAACTATCGAAATCTTTGGTACTGCCACTTAAAATGTTAAATTAGTGGGTGTTTTGCCAGTCATTGTTTTTGCAGTATGTCTATTGAGTATGAGTAATGACTACTTGAGTGCACCTCGTTCTTTGTGTTAAAGGAGTATTTTCTGTTTACCACACATGTAAACAGTTTTTCTTCATGTGATCATTTCTATTAATATTTAAAACTTGTTTCAGGCCAGGTGTAGTGGCTCACAGCTATAATCCTAGCACTCTGGGAGGCCAAGGTGGGAGGATCACTTGAGCTCAGGAGTTCAAGACCAGCCTGAGCAAGAGCGAGACCCCATCTCTACTAAAAATAGAAAAATTAGCCAGATGTCATGGCGCATTCCTATAGTCCCAACTACTCGGGACACTGAGGCAGGAAGATTGCTTGAGCCCAGGAGTTTGAGGCTGCAGTGAGCTATGATGATGCCACCGCATTCTACCTGGGGGAACAGAGTAAGACTCTGTCTCAAAAAAAAAAAAAAACTTGTTTCAAATGGTTAGATTAAAACATAATACTAATTAATGTGTTATTCTTTTAAATTTTCTACAGCAAAACCCTTGAAGATCGTTTGAAAATTGAAGCAAAAAATGGTACATTGAGTGTATCAGACACCACTGTTGGCAGCAAACAATTGACATTCACGTTAAAGAAGGTAAGTTGTTTTTTAATTCACAAAAGAAAAATAGGCTTTCAATTAGTGTTGTGTGTGTGTCTAGCCTCAGAGTCGCCTTTCCAAGCTTTTCTCCTTTTGAGGATGCTATGTTCCCTATTCTAGCATCTTCCCTGCAGCCTGAGCCCCTGCTGGGTTGGGAGTACAGTGCTTGACCAGAGCAGAGCCCGGAATGTTATTGGTGTCCCCAGGCAGGCAGGGCCTCAGTGACCCTAGAGTTGGCTCTACTGTTGATAAACCAGCAACTGTGGTTTCTGGGTCACTGTGTGGCCTGAGGTACAGCCCTGTAAAGCAGAAGTCCTGACCATCTCAGGATAGAAAAGAATAGCTCACGCTTATATGGACTTGGAAGCCAGAAATCGGCAAGTTCTAATAACTCATGACATTCATATCCAGCTTGCCCGGACCCTATTCTTTCAGGAAGGCAAATTACTCTGCCAGTGGTCATCCTATTCTAAATTGATTTATAACAGTGGTCCCCAACCTTTTTGGTAGCAGGAACCAGTTTCATGGAAGACAGTTTATCCGGGGCGGGGGTTGTGGGGGCCAGGCAGTGATGCGAGCAGTGGGGAGCAGCTATAAATACAGATGAAGCCTCACTCGCTCGCCTGCTGCTCACCTCCTGCTGTGTGGCCCCCCAGTTCCTAAGTTTCATGGAAGACAATTTTTCCACGGAACAGGGCAAGGGGTGGGTGGTGGCTGGTGTGGAGCTCTGTGGCCCAGTCCCTAACAGGTTGCGGACCAGTACCAGTCTGCAGACCGGGGGCTGGGGACTGCAGATTTATAATATCCATTTCTTTAACTACCTGTAATAATGCCTATTGCACATTGTAAGAGGAATAAGCTACTTAAATATTTGTTATTAACTAATGAGTTAAACAGTATGGTTTTATTTTGCAAAAAATTTTTCTCTTCACAATTGATCCTCTTCAATATAGTCAGCAGGTAAAAAAGAATGACAAAAATTTCATCTCTGATTCCTTTTTAAAATTGAGATATAATTCACATACCATAAAGTTTACCCTTTTAAAGTATGCAATTCAGATTTTAGTATATTCATTAAGAGGTATAGCCATCACATTAATTCCAGAATATTTTCATCACCTGAAAAAAAAACCCCTGTATCCATTAGCAGTCATCTGCTACTCTCGTCCTCCTATCCCCTGGCAGCCAGTAATCTGCTTTCTGTCTCTATAGTTTTGCCTATTCTGGTCATTTTATATAAATGGAGTCATACAATGTGTTTCTTTTGCAACTAGCTTCTTTCACTTAGCATGTTTTCAAGGTTTATTCGTGTTCCGAACCACATTCCTTTTTATGGCTCAATATACTCCATTGTATGGATATAGACTGTATTTTGTTTATGTGTTCATTTGCTGATGGGCACTTGCATTGTTTCCTTTTGTGGGGGCACTAAGAAGAATAACACTGCATGAAAATTCATGTGTGAGTTTTTGCATGCACGTATGCTTTCATTTCTCTTGGGTATATACCTGAAAATAGAATTGCTGGGTCCTATGGTAACTGTTTAACTTTTTAAGGAACTGTCAGACTATTTTCCAAAGCAGAGGCACCATTTATTTATATTCCCACCAGCAGTGTATGAAGGTTTCAATCTTTCTACATCCTCACCAACACTTGTTATTGTTTGTCTTTTTTATTATAGCTATTCTGGTGGCTGTAAAGTGGTATTTCATTATGGTTCTGATTTGCAGTTCCCTAATGTTGAGCATCTTGTCATGTGCTTATCACATGACATTTGGATATCTTCTTTGGAGAAATATTTATTCATATCCTTTGCCCATTCATCTCTGATTCTTCAAAAATTTTCCCTACCTGCATCCAGGAGGCTTATCAAATGATACAAATTTTTTTATTCTTAGTGCAAAAAGCTTTTCAGTTAAATCTGTCTCTGTTTAGAGCAGATGTGCCCTCTTAAATTTATCATTTAAATCAGCCAAAACTGGATATGCATTCAGAGGAACTTAGTATGCCTATTTCTAGTTTCTTATAAATTCTCTGTGTACCTTAAAACATTCCTGGATTCCCTCTGAAATCCAAGTCCTGTCAAGTGTGAGGCAGGAGCAACACAGCCCTGAGGGGTCGCCAGGTCGGCAGCCCAGTGACTGCCTCAGCCTGAGAGCCCCTCTCCCTGCTAGGGGTGGGCGTCTGCTCTGCAGTCGTGTGAAAGTACACACAGCCTCTTCGTGCTGTTTTTTAAATTGCAAGGTACTGATTGAATATCAGTTTATAATTTGTGGTAAAATGAAAATAAGAAGGCTCTGAAATTGTATTTTTGTTTAAAGAAAAAGCACTAAGAATTGCTTAAAATGGCCTTATAGCTGAATCAAGCAGAGGCTTTGAAACTGTTTTGGGGAATGTATCAATTAATGTTTGATTTATGTATTTTATCACTTGACTAAGACTTTTACTTAACAAATCTCAGTTTTACTTAAGTAAGTTTTAAGTAAGTTTTACTTATTTAGGGACTTGTTTATTTGCTTATAGAAATTTCTTTTTATACTGTGTGTTATATTCAGGTAAAATCTTGAGTTTTTCCTATATTTTCCTATGTACCTTCTATTAATAAAATTTCAATAAAATTCACAGGGGAAAAATATCAATGCTTTAATATTATTTAAAATCATGTACTGGTAAAACTGGATTAGGTTCCAAATCTGATTTTAAAATATCATTGAGTACAGTTCCTCATCGAGGGTGCTGCTGATGCAGCGTACTAGCTTGCGTCTGTCCTCCGTCTCTGTGATGGGATTGCTGTAGACTGCAGTAAAGGTGGCCAGGAATAGGGACAGCAAGGAGGCAGGAAGGACTTGGAGAAGAGCTAATGGGCCCATAAATTGTAATGAACCAGTCACATGGTGGCAGGTCTTCCAAATGCAACCTTTGGAGAGAGGCTAATGGTGGCGCTTTCTCTGCCTGGAGGTTTGTTTGCAGAACGGTAGCTGCTGCTTACACGCTCTTCCCTGAGCTCCTACCTTGGAAGAAGGCCTGACAGAGCTTCCCAAAGTGTGTGGCAGGAGGTGTACATAAAGACCAGGGAAGATTGCTTTTGCCATCAGATAGGCAAGGGAAATAGCTTGGACTGATGTCCATATCAAAGGCTCACTGAAGTACTTCAACTTAAAAGCTCCAGGGCACCCTTTTTATCTTAATTTAGCATATCATTTTCCAAAATTACGTGAAGAAACACTTTTTTAGGGATCCTTGGTAACATGAAGAAAGCAAATATTAAACAACCAATATTGGTTCCCTCTACACGGACCTTGATGTCATTTGGTCAGCCGGGGGCGGGGGGGGGGGCTGTATTTCTCCTCTGAGTTTTTCATTAATACATGCATGTTGAATGCCTGCTCTGTGCTGCATGCTGGCTTCCTAGAGGAGGAATTCATCCTTTTTTGGCGTTACAAATTGCTTTCCTTTCCCACTATTCTTCACCCCCAAGTCTTTATTTTTAAAAAAGATTGGGTAATACCCACAGGGGGTGCATGTGGAGACTTTTTCTTCAAGAGTAAAACACAAATGCATATTTTCAGGTGTGTCGGAGTGCAGAGGGCCGTGCAGCAGGTTCCACAGACGCCCATCCGGGTGGTTCCAGCTGTTTACACGCAGGCCCCTGACAACGCTTTCTCAGCTGACCGTCTGCAGTTCCTCCAGCTAAGAGTTTCTTTTGAGCTTCACATTCAGGAGTTTGCATTTTCAAAACCATCAGATGTGTTTTAAAAACTAAGCCAGGTGTGGTGGTGCGTGCCTGCAGCCCCAGCTACTCAGGAGGCTGAGGGTAGCAGTATCGCTGGAGCCCAGGAGTTGGTGTGTTGGTTGAAAAACCAGTCTCCTACTTTGTAGTCAGACTGGTCTATCAGGGCACTTCTCCCCTTGCTTGCCCAGGGGTTTAGAGTTTCTACTTTTAAACTGATGACGAAAGTTGGTCTCTGTCCTCCTGTTTCTGCCAGGGCAGCATTTGTCATAGCAGAGTCCAGGCGGCCCGACCATGTGCCCTGGGGCCTGTGGGTAGCATTTCTCCGAGCAGCAAGCCTGAGATTGGTGGTAGTACTGTTGGCATTACCAAGAAAACAGATACTGGAATTTTCTGTCTCTTTCCTTGTACTCATTTAATTTTCTCTTTTAGTCTGAACAGCAGAAGAAGCAACAGGAGGCCGAGAAACTACATCGACAAGAAAGGAAAAAACTCCGTCGTTCAGCTGGTCACCTGAAATCAAGACATAGAAGAGGACGACCATTTCATTGAACGTGGACGAGATCCCACATGTGATTAGGAAGGAGCACATCTCCCCCAGATTGGTCATCATTAGGGTATTAAGCACTAACAAGGGAATGCACATTTTTAAAGTCCCACGTAAATTCTTGCACACAGAGGTAAAGAGTTAGTAACCTGTCCCCACGCCGTATGGATTGGACTTTGAAACTGGGCATCTGCCAACATGGCCCCAGGGGTGCTGTTGTAAGTTGTTGCTCTCTATAAGCATTGTCCTTTTTCTCCCAATTTTAATCAAGTAAACCAGGTGGTTGTTGTCTGTTTAATATTGTGAAATGTGCACCATGAAATGAAAGGTTTATCCTGTGCTAAAAATGAAGATTTATCATGTTCTGAGAACTTTCTTCTTGCAATGCCTGCTCCCATTCACGATTAAGCCACCCAAAAATATCATCTCTATTTTATTTGGTGTCTATGTATTGGCCATGTTTGTATTTATAAGTATATGTTGATACATGTGTCAGCTTGTTTATGTATTAGTTTGGGATTTTTTAAAAAATATTTTTATACCAAGAGAATATAATTTAATGGAACAGACTGAGCATCCCAAATCCGAACATGTAAAACTTTTTGAGTGCTGACGTGACACTGAAAGCAAATGCTCATTGTAGCATTTCAGATTTCAGATTTTCAGATTCGGGGTGCTCAGCCAGTAAATAAAATTAAATATTCCCAAATCCAAAAAATTCTGAAGCCTGAAACAATTCTGGTCTCAGATATTTTGGATAAGGGATACCCAACCTGTACTAACAAGAAACAAGGAATGGAAGGCAGCCTCTGGCTTGGCCCAAGGTTAAATACAGGGCTTCGTTCTGTTTCTTAAGTGCAATTAGAGATAAACTGGTAGAAAAAACATTTATTAAAATAAATAAATACTTCCATTTGAATGGCTTCTTTGAAAAAGACCCATTCCTTGAATTTGAAAAATAACTTTGGTCCCCTTACTTTTTTGGACATTAACGTGGTTTTGGAGGCACTTTTACAGATTTTTTAAGTTACTTTATGTATAATTGGAATAGTAAGGCTTTGGACTATAAATGATAGAATCTAATTTGGAGTGCTGTGAGCCAAAAGGCAGAATGCATTAGGTAACATAACTGTGCTTTGGAACATGTGACTGGCCTTAGGAACAGCCAGATCAGGGGTTCCAAATATAGTGAGATATCCCTCTCCCTCCCCCAATCTCCCTGCCCCTCCCCCTCCCCCTCTCTCCCTCCCTCTCTCTCTGACTCTCTTTTGCTTTCTTCTTCCTGTTTCAGTATTGTTCCTTATCTCTTCTAGTCTCCCCTTCTCTTTTTTCTTGATATCTTTCCTGCCCTGCTTCTGTGCAGACTGGCTTGCACCCCAGGCAGAGAACAGCGCTGGCCACGTGTCCACTTCTGTGGTCTGAGAGGTGAAGGCTGCTTCTAGGAACAAAGCGTGTGCGGCATGTAGGATGGGGGGGGGCATGTCTGTGTGGTTCAGACATCACAGAGAGCTCCTGTTACTTGGGCAGCCGCCGCACTTGTGCTGTGGTACCAGAGAGTCCCCAACTGTTTCGGTCCCCGCTACCAAGAGCTTTCCCTTTTCAGCTCCTTACCCCTAAACTCCTGTTCATTGACCACCACTTCTCAAAGGAAGGGGCTTTGGCTTCCTGTTGCATCCCCTTCTGTTTCCATGCTGCCGCCTTCAGGCATGGAGAGTTTTAGAAGCCAGAGAGGGACACTCCGCTGGCTAGAATTTGTCCCCAGGGCTTGAGTGATTATGCCTTAGACCCGTTTCCTGAGGTCAGGCTCTTCCACAGTTGCACCTGGCTTTCCCAGGCCCCTCTTTTCCTTCCTTCCTTTGGGGGACCACCTCATTCTAGGGGGAGCCGGGATGCCATGGTGTCAGATTCCACAGGCAGCGCTCCAGGTTAGGGGAGGGAGTTCATTTGCTCTGTGAAACTGGGGTCTTAAAAAAGCAGGAAGCCAGACCATCAACAGGTGGAGGAGGAGAGACAGGATCAGTTCTGGACACCAGGGGATGGGGATATGGTGGAAAGGGCTTGGGTTTGGAGCCACGCTGACCCAGGGTTGAATCCCGGCTCTATTTCCTACCAGTTCTGTATCTTTTGACTACCTACCTCTTTGAGTCTCGTTTCCTCCTGTAAAGTCAACCTAATACTTGGTTTGTGTGAGGATTAAATGAAGCACTTACGTCTGGTACAGCACCTAGCGCTGTGTGAGGCTCATGAATACTCAATGAAGCTTCTTTAATTGAAGTTTTTCAAGAACAGAGCTTCCCCTCTGTTTTCTTCTGGAGAATTCCTAAAAGGGCAGATGGAGGGACTGTGCTGAGTCTGTGATCGACAGTGAAGAAAATTTGCTGACCAGACAGCTGCACAAATCTTCCAGACTCCGCTGGTCTCTCTCCTGGCCACGATTTTTCTGTTTAGCCCTTAAAACAGACCCACGCCTTCAGGGCGATGATTCTGAAGCATCTGCTACAATGCCCAGATTTCTTTGAAGTTTCCTGCTTTAAATTTTTATACAAGTTTCATACTCCATGATTTTTGTTTGCGTAATATATTTATTACTCCCTAGCCATAGGAAACGGCCTTGGTTCTCCTGGGTCTCTACCGGAATGTGCCCCCAGGGTGTTCATGGACCAGTGTGAGCAGCACAGCCCCAGCTGGTGGGGACGGGGACTTACGTCGGGACGTGCTGGGGGTTGCTGAGTTACCGTTTTCCGCTTCGCTTCTCCTGCCCACATGCCCTGGGCTCTGACAGCCCAGACCTAATGCTCAGGTATTTGTTTTCTGAAGTAGTTTTTGGCAGTTAGGCTAGTGGTGGCTTTTGGAGAGAGGGAAACCTGGTTGGGAGAGATGTGATGGAATTTAGGATCCCGCCTGGCAGTGGTTCCACCGACAGGCGCACTCTGACCGCGCCTGCACTGCTCGTGACTCATACACCTGTGTGCATGTGACACTTGAATAGAAAGTGTCACTGAAAAAGAATTGTTTTATCAAAATGACATGTACCCATCATAACAAAACCATTCCCATCTGCTTCCCTAAGATAACTCATAACAGTATAAGGCATATCTTTTCAAATATTTTTCTCTTCTGTGGACAATATACACATCTGTTTTGATCATGCAAATGGGATTACACTATTCTGTTCTGAACTTGATTTTTATAATTAATAATATAATAGACATTTCCCCAAGTCTGTACATATATAGGAAGATCTACCCCCTCCTTTTTTTTTTTTTTTTTTTTTAAGCAAAGTCTCGCTCTGTCGCCCCAGCTAGAGCAGTGATGCAGTGGCGTCATCATAGCTCACTACAACCTCCAACTCCTGGGCTCGAGGGATCCTCCTGCCTTGGCCTCCCAGAGTGTTAGGGTTACAGGCATGAGCCAGCATGCCCGGCCTACCTCATTGTTTTGTATTAGGTCATTAAATATGAAACATCCAGTTTTGCATCAAAAGTGTAGTTTATTATATCTCAAACAAGAAGCAGAGCAATTAATCAAAGTACACAACTAAACTGTCGACACAGTTTTGCCGTCTTAACGATAGCTTGTTTATGCCAGCTGCAAAGAAGCCTGGAGAGCGGGTGGCAATGAAATCACAAAAAGTATTTTCTACAGCTTGTTGAGAATTGAATATTTTCCTTACAAGAAGTGGTTCAAAGCCTGGAAAAAGTGGTAGTCAGTTGGTGCAAGGTCTGGTGAATACAGTGGATGGCAGAGTTTCCACCTTTAGCCTCTGTAGTTTGAGCAACGTAGTTTTTGTGACATGTGGTCGAGTGTTGTCTTCCAGGAGGATTCGACTGTCTCTATTGACCTATCTCGGCTGCTTAATCTCAAGCATCTTCATCATGTCATCCAACTGGTTGCCGCAGACATCTGCTGTAATCGATTTACCAAGTTTCATGAAGCCGTAGTGGATAATACCAGCGCTGGACCACCAAACAGACAGCATTAGCTTTTTTTGATGAATATTCGGTTTTGGACTGGTTTCAGCACTCCGTCTTTATCCAACCATTGTGCTGACTGCTTGCTTTTGTCAAAAAGAATCCATTTTTCATCACACATAACAATACAGTGTAGAAATGGTTCACCTTTATGTCACGACAGCAAAGAAAGGCAACTTCGAGAAGATTTCTGTTCTGATGCTCATTTAATCCATGCGGTACCCATCTATCCAGCTTCTTCACCTTGCCGATTTGTTTCAAATGGTCTGATATTTTTGGAATAGTAACATCAAACCTTGCTGCTAATTCATGTGTAGGCTGAGATGGATGCACTTCCTCCACAGCTTTCAGCTCATCATTATCCACCTTGGTCTCAGGTTGCCCACGTGGCTCATTTTCAAGATTAAAATCACCACACTGCAACTTCTCAAACCATCGATGTGCTGTGTGTTCATTAGCCACATCGTTCCCAAACACTTCGTTGACATTTTGAGCTTGCTGTGCTGCATCGGTTCCCCGATGGAACTCATATTCGAAAATAACATGAATATTTGACATCCATGGTTTCACAAAAATTGCACTAAAAAATTTTGGAAGATAATCACAAACCAAAACGTTTATTCAAAAGTCTGAGGATGTGCCGTCACAATAAACATAAGACAAGAAGTGTCAAAATGAAATGTCAGCGATATCAATTGTCAAACTTAGTACTTTAGGACATTGGACATTTCTTACTTAATAACCTAATAGAAACTTCAGAGTATTTCATTATATGGCTGACCTGTAATTTAACTCTTTGCCTATTTATGGTTTGACCTAAAAATCAAAGAAAAGAATCTTTTAAAAATCATTTCTATAATAAGTATAACCCAGGTGGTTTTTAAAATGAACATAGTAACTTTATAAAACATCTGTATGTAGTAAAATGGTGGAAACATATTTTCTTTCATCTTTGTTACACGGAGTTTGAGAGAGAAATGCAATTCTAGTTAGAATAGAGATTTGGCTTCTGTGTTATCATTTGTCAGGAGAAAGAAATATAACGTTCTTGAGCTAATCTTAATAACATTCTTTTAAGGACCATTATTGAGTATTTTATTTTGCCTGCAATTGAAATTATTAAAGTTCCTAAGACTCTTGTGTGGGTTTCCGATCTCTTGTGAATGACCCGCCTCATTTATTCTCCACCTGCTGGGAGAAGGAGGCTGTGTGGGGCCTGGGCAAAGCAGGAAAGCACTTAGGAAGTGTCCTCGCATCCTGGCAAGGTGGTGGGCTGGCCCCGGGGGTCACAGGGTTGGGCCCAGCAGGTTTTGCAGGTGAGAGTGACAGGTGAGGAGGCGGGAAGGAGCAGAGTCCAGCGTGGCTTGGCGTGCTGGCCTTAGCAGTGCAGGGATGGAGTTGTCCTTGACTGGCACCTGGAAGACCACGGCAGAAGCAGGTTCAGGGGTTCAGGGACCCATTTGACTAGAGCAAGCTTATTTTAGATTGGATTTAGGGAATGTTCCTCTTCTCAGCACCCTCCAGGGGCATGCGTTCTCTCTCAAGAGTAACAGCCACATCCTGCCAACAGACTACGAGGCACAGTGTGACCCAGCCAGCCCCTTCTAGCGCTCTCCCCTTTCCTGCCCATCATCTGCACACTCCCTTTGCTGTTTCTAGAACACTCTGAGCCAAGGCCTTTGCAGTTGCACTTCCCTCTGTGTGGACTGCTCTTCCCTAGCCTGTCACTCTCACTTCGTCTGCCCACCCTGTTTAAATTGTCACGGCCCACACCCAACAGGCTCTGTCACCTGGATTGCAAGTGGTGCTCAACAATGTGCTTTTTAAAAAACAAGTTGTTACGAAAACTGTCAAACATACAACAAAGTAGAGAAGATTTTAATGAGCATCCGTGTACCCAGCACCAGCTTCAATAATTACCAGCAGCTAATGTGGTTCCCTCTTTTAAGTGCCTCCCATTATTTTAAAATATTTGATCCCAGACATCATGTTGTTTCACCCATAAATAGTCACGGTGGCTTACTTCCTTGTTTGGTGCAGTCCCCCAGCCCTGTGCCACACTGAGTATAACTCAGGCATTGCCAGGATGTGGTTTTACGGTCTGTTTTGTTCACGGCTGGATATCCAACATCTGAGACAATGCCTGGCACATGGAAGCTACTTAATAAGTATTTATTTATTAAATGGATAATTGAATCATGTTAGATGGGGACTGGAGATTGAGTTTTGGATTTGATACCAGAGGATATTAAACTTTATACCAGAGGGGTGGTTCTCACTTGATCAGGAAAGGGGAGAGGTGCTGATGCCGGAGAGGGGAGGACAGTCACTGCAGTGGTAGCCACAGGTGGGTGCTGTAGTCATCCATCGCCCCACGACAAGTGGAGTTACCTGGCAGTTGCAGTGGACCAGGAGCTCAGGAGCAGTTTAGCTGCGTGATTCTGACTCAAGTCCTCTCCTGAGGGTACAAGCAAGACACTGGCCAAGGATACAGTTGTCTAAAGGAAGATCCCCCTTCCGAGTTCCCACATGTGCCTGCCGGCAGGAGGTCTCAGTTCCTTGCCACATGAGACCCTCCATGGGGCTGCTTAAGTGTCTTCATGACATGGCAGCTGACTTCCCCCCGAGCAATCCATCCAGACAGTGAGAGAGGCTAAGATGGAAGCCACAGTGTCTTTTTTTTTTTTTTTTTGAGACAGAGTCTCGCTCTGTTGCCCGGGCTAGAGTGAGTGCCGTGGCGTCAGCCTAGCTCACAGCAACCTCAAACCCCTGGGCTTAAGCGATCCTACTGCCTCAGCCTCCCAAGTAGCTGGGACTACAGGCATGCGCCACCATGCCCAGCTAATTTTTTCTATATATATTTTTAGTTGTCCAGATAATTTTTATTTCTATTTTTAGTAGAGACGGGGTCTCGCTCAGGCTGGTCTCAAACTTCTGACCTCAAGCGATCCGCCCGGCTCGGCCTCCCAGAGTGCTAGGATTACAGGCGTGAGCCACCGCGCCCGGCCTCACAGTGTCTTTTATGACCTAGTATCGGAAGCTGCGCATCATAACTTACCTTTTCCTTTTTTTTTTTTTTGGTAAAGTTAAAAAAAATTTTTTTTGGTAGAGACAGGGTCTTACTAGGTTGCCAGGCTGGTCTCAAACTCCTGTCCTCAAGCGATCCCCTGACTCGGCCTCCCAAAACACTGGGATTACAGAGAGGGGACTTAGGTGCCATCGCTTGAGTAGCATGTCAGAGTAGGGTAGCCAGATAAAACACAGGACACCCAGATAAAGATTCACAAATAGCTTATTTGTGTAGCTATGTCCCAATATTACATGGGATATACTTAGACTAAAAAATTATTATTGTTTATCTGAAATGCAAATTTAGTGGATGACCTGTATTATTTGCTAGGTTGGCAACCCCAGAAAGAATCTGTGGACGTATTTTTAAACGAACACACTAGCCAAAGAGGGAGGGGATGCGTTGCACAGATGGCCTCACATGGACACGGGGGCAGAGCGCAGAGGGGGAGGCGGAGCACACAGGCGAATTCAGATAGGTGGGTGGTAGGTGGGCAAATGCGGTGAGGGAAGTGGGTGGGCGTTCTCTTCTCATTGCTTCTGGTTTCTCGCTGACGCGGGCAGCAGGGCCATGGGCAGGTGAGCCTCCTTCCCCCACGCAGCTTCCCCTGAACGTTCTTACACGCGGGGCTCGCTCTTGGCCGCGAGCCTGCGTCCTGGTTGCGTCACCTCCCCGCCCTGTGACCATCCCGGGAGGTACCTCGTTGCTGCCTTTGCGTCAAAAAGCACAGGACATGCAGGTGAGAAGCCTGGGTTCTGCTTTTTCTTTTCTCCTGGTTTTATGGCCTCTCTGGGTTCCAAAATTCTACCTTAGTGTTTTCCATTGTATTTTACTTTGTCCCACATGTGGCATCGTGACCCAGAACACAGGTGTATCAAAGGTGTTAGAAAATGGTACCTTGCAGCATATAAAGTGCTCTGGAATTTTCTCTTCTATCCTCCGGTTCTTACTCCTCAGCCCTGCCCCCAATAAAGTTCACACCCATTAAATTGGTTTCACTGCCACTAATAATGGCTCCCACCTGAGTTAGAGCCACTGCCCACTAGGCTAACGTATTGGTGGTGCTCTTGCTCACCAGGAGTATGTTCACAAAGCCCACTGAAATTTGTCCCCCAAACATATAATTGTTGCTATTCCTTGTAATGTGATAAATTGTGCAGTGAAACATTTTGCTGGAGTTTCATGAGAATTTTTTTTTCACTGAACACACGAGTTTTTTACTCTTTTTTTCAAAGCTCTATCTTCAATATAAATTAAATGTAAAATAGGTTTTATGGAAGAATAGTTGTATTTGTAGGAAAATTTAAAAGATTTTGTGGTTCTTTCTTAGGTGTACTTTCAATGCATTAAAATCCTGTCTGGAGCCAGGCACAGTGGCTCGCACCTGTCATCCTAGTTACTCAGGAGGCTGAGGCAGGAGGATCCCCTGAGGCTAGGAGTTCATCAGCCTGGGCAACATAGCAAGACCCTGTCTTTAAATTTTTTTTTTTTAATTAGCCTAGCATGTTGGTAGGTACCTGTAGTGCCAGCTACTCAGGAGGCCAAGGCAGGTGAATCACTTGAGCCCAGGAATTTGAGGCTGCAGTGAGCTCTGATTGTGCTACTGCACTCACTCCAGCCTGGGCAACAGGCAGACCTCCATCTCTCAATTAATTAATTAACTAATGAATTTTTTAAAACTGGATTTTTTATTTCATTAATTTGGTTTTTGAAATGATTTTCAAACCTAGTTTTACCCATATAGCCACAAAGTTAAAACAAAATCCTAGAATTTATGCTGTCATTATTTTTAAGCAATTTAGATGATGGCCATTACATAACTTTATTTTACTCTTGATAAAAGACTAGTCTACTTTTCATATCCAGCACAAGACATCTCTCTTTTGCATTTGAGATACTAAAAGTAAATGTATTTTAGTAAAAAAAAAAAAAATTCCTAAGTAAATGAATATGTTATGTCTTGAAGTGACTGAATTCTCAAAACTTTGGGAGAAGACAGCAAGGTGTTAGAATAAGTAATTTTTAAAGTATAAATCATAAACACTATGAGGAAATATTTCTTTGACATCCCTAGAAGAGATTATACATGAAGCTGGCATAATCTTTTTTCTTCCCCTTGGGAAAACATGGACTTGCGTTATATTTGGAGTTTCCCTATATTTAGGCTTCTATGGTACTTGGTTTAGGACACTATACATCTCTTTGAACTCATGGGGAAAATTCCAGTCCTAATAATTTTTATTTTTAAAATTAATTTTTTATTCACATGTAAATTTTCCAAATTGAATGCAATAAAAAACCTAGCAGTTAATATTTGAAGGGACTATTCTATTTAGGGAACTGGTACTCAAAACATCTGATGTTCATCTCGAGCACATACTCGGTGAATGGAAATTTATTAGAAAATGTTCAGTCCTTGCCCGTGGAGATGGGGTGGCCTAAAGCAAGCATTTCAGGAGGGCCACGGTCACCAGTGGCCGTGCTGGCATGGTGTCCTGGTGCGCACCTCCCCTGCAGGTGGGGCAACGCCCCGGTCCCCACCGGGCTTCCTGCCCAGCGGGAGTTCCCATACTCACATCTTAGTGCGAGAGGAAATTATTATTCTCTGACTGTCGTCGGTTCCAGACCGTTTGTGACTATTTTGTAAACCCAGATGGAACTTCAAAGTTGTAGGGCGGAAGCAAGGACAACTGTTTTTTCTAGCAGCCTTGGGTTTCTTTCCAATGCGGCACAAAGCCGTGCGTCCCAGCCTCTTGGGATGGGAAGGGGTCTTGGAGTTCAGCTGGCTGAGACACCTGCCTGGTTGGACTTGCCCCATCACATCCGTTTCAGCTCCCTGGCCAGCGCCGGCACTCAGGGTCTTCTGTCCCATCTCAGATGACCTGTGAGAGAGGTTTGGGGCGCCGAGACCTTCCTCCCCACCCCTCCGCTCTCTGCCTCCCGCCCTTGCTAGCTCTGCCTTCCCGGGTTCTGCAGAGCAGGTTTGCTTTTTCTCCTGGTGCCCCACTCCCTGTCCGGCCACGTGCACGGTCACTCCTGGCCTTATTGGGACCCACCTCCAGGCCCCTCCTCCACTCCGCTCTTGGGACAGGAAGCTCATCTCCCAGTCTTGCCAACTCTCAGACTCCAGCTCACTAGCCTCCGCGGTGGCACTTGACACTCTCCATTTCCTTCCTGTCCTTGGCATCCTTGGTCTCTGCCGGCTACTCACCCTCACCCATGCAGGTGCGAACATGCTCTAGGATTCCGTCTTTAAACCGTTCACTCTTCTTCCCTACGGGCTATCCTCTGTCTCCGGCGTTCCAGAGCCACCTCCCAAACAGCCTGTGCCATCTGTGTGTCGCTGGCGGAGTTCCAAGTGCTCAGAACAAAGCCTGTCCCCGCCACCCCCTACCCACAAGTTGTGGTTCGTTCAGCCGCTGTTTATCTGTGCATGCGACTAAGCAAAGGGCCCTGCGCTTGTGGAGCTTACGTTTCCGTTTCGTAGGGCAGACAGAAAGTTCCAGTAAACATGGGGGGATGAGTGCCATGTGGACAGGAAGGGGAGCAGGGAGGGTGGGGCCGGGACTGGACGGAATCGGCTGGGTCAGGAGAGGCCCATGAGAAGGTGAGACTTGCTTGAGAAAAGCCTGGAGGAGGGAAGAGAATGACTAGGATATTGGAGGAAGGTTCTAGACAGAGATACTAGAGGTGCATCCGAAGGCCCTGGAGGGCTTGCAAAGCAGAGTTTCTGATTCAGTGAGTCTGAAGCAGGGCCAGAAGATTTGCATCTCTAACGTCACAGATGCTGCTACTGGTCTGGGGCCCCCATCTGAGAACCGTGGGGCTGCAGCACAGGCAGGTTCACCTGGGTGCTCAGGAAGGTGCTGTCGGCTACCGTGGCCGGCACGGAGCATACGATTCTCCTGTGATGGGGACAGGTGCGGCTTGGTGTCAGTGGCGTCAGAGCGAGCTGTGGGCCACCTGGGCCCTTCATGTGGCTCTGCGGTCTTGGTTCTTGACATCCAAGTCTCTGGAGCACTCTGCGCAGACCTTCCCACTCCCTGAACCCGATAGCCGCCGCCTCTGTGCCTTCCGCTCACCTCTGCTGCACGGGGACAGCGGCAGAATCTGGGCTCCCAGACCCAGCAGTGGGAAACTCTAAGGCTTTAATGACGAAGGGCTTCCAAAACGCAGGAGAGAGTCCCATTAGTAAAGACAACAGAAGGAAACAAGAGGAGACCTGGGTCTGGCCCGGACTTGCTTGTGGCAAAGCTGCCAGTTAGTAGCCAAGTCACGTAGCCCATCTGTGCCTTGGTGTCTACGTCTGTAAAATGGGTTTAATAGTGGCTGTCCCCTAAAGACTTCAGAGAATGTTTGTGGAGCTTAATGAGTGAGCTCCTTTCGACTCCTCAGGCGTAGCTAATACCAAGCACCACTGGAATGAGCTCTCAGGGTCTTTAAGCCAGGTCACATCTTGTTTTAAGAGGGTTACCATGACAACAGGTTTGTTTGAAAAGCACATGTGTAAAAGGTGCGGCCATAATCTCACAGTAGATCTCACAATAACAAGTCAATTTGATTTTGCTGGTTTTCGTTGTCATCGAGAGCTGCCCGGCACCTCACCAGCAGGGCGGTGACCACTGCTGCGACCCTGACCTTCTGCCTCTCATACGCGGCCCTGGCAAGAGCCGGATGGCCGCTCCTCCTGGGCACACAGTGAGCACTTAATAAGCTGTCGAATTAATAAGCTCGCAGTGCCTGGCCCCCGCAGGCTCTGGGTGCTTGATGGCTGCGTGGAAGGGAGGCCCAGCAGCGGCACTGGCAGCGCGGATTGAACCAGGGTTCTCCAGAGACACGGGACCAGTGGGGTACACGGTATAGAAAGAAACTTGTTATAAGGAATTGGCTCACACAGTTACGGGGGCTGAGGAGTCTCCAGATCTGCAGCTGGCAGGTGGAGACCCAGGTGAGCTGGCAGGGTGAGTTCCAGTCCGAAGGCAGGAGGTTTGAGGCCCGAGAAGGCTGATGTCTGAAGGTGGGAAAGACCAATGTCGCAGCGGGACAACAGACAGAATCCTGTCTTCTCCGCCTCTCGTCATGATCAGGCCTTCAGTGGGTCGGATGAGGCCACCAGCTGCATTAGTCTGCAGACGTGGCCCAGTCACACCGATGTTCCCCACACCCCACCTGACCCTCGGGTGCAGATCGAGGTCCTGCTTGCTGGCTCCCTGACCCAGGGCAGAGTTCTTCCCCCGTTGGGCCTCAGCCTCCTGACAGTAGGATGAGAGGATGGGAGTAACAACAGTTCCTGCCTCCCAGGTTGTTGGGGGAATTAAATGAGCCACTATGTGGAACGTTCCAGAACAGTGGCATCAGATGAGGCATCTTAAAGTTCGTTGGCATCATCAGCCTCAGATCCAGAGACTCAGAGCCTCACCTGAGGTGGTCACTCCTCTCTCCGTAACCCGAGACCCACAGTTCTCGCCAACCAGGCGGCTAATGCACGCTCCTCTTTGACGCCATGGTGCGCTGATGCCAGGCACGTGGCCACAGGCGTGGGGGCGGGGCCAGCCGGGGAGCCCTGCGTGTGGCCAGCTCGCCCCCTCTGCTATTCTCTCCAGAAGAGGGGCTCCGGAGTCCCCCGCAAGGTGCTCGCACAGGGCAGGCACTGGGAACCACAGACCCATATGTGGAGGTACAGCCTCACTTCCACTAGCTGGACAACCAAGCTCTTAGGGACCTGCCACGCATTGTTAGGAGGGACTCCACTCAGGAGGATTGGGCTTTGAATGATAAAATACGGAGCAGCTACTGAGGGGACACAGGGGGCACAGGAGGGACAAGGCAGCTCGGGACCAAAGTCGTTGGGCACCAAGCAGGAAGTCGTGTGCTGGAAACCTGACACCAGCCTACGGAGGGGGTTATGGCCAAGGAAACCGAGTCCCAGTGGGGACAACTGGTGGGGAGTGCAGACCAGGATTGAGGCAGAGAGGCTGACGGCCGGCCCTGGCCCTCCCCGTGGAGCACGTTCCAGCTTGGGCACAGCGGTGGCAGCAGGGCCCCTCAACCAGACTCTGGGCTGCCCTGGAGCAGGGGAGAAAACTGGCTGAGGCCAGCCCGCAGTCCCAGCAGAGGCTTCTTGCCGCTGAGAAGAAACTGAGGCAGCAGCGAGAGGCCTGAAGAAGGTGCTGAGAGGGGAGACAGCGCAGTTGGGGGCAGCGGGATCGGGAGGCCCCAGCGCTCATCGTCTCTTGTCCCAGACCTGCCGGCTCCTCTTCCCCTGGAGGGCGTCCCTCTTGCAGAGAGGGAGCAGGAGGGATCTTTGGAGAATCATTTAAGACATTTCTGCTGGAAAATAATTATTTTCCCTCAGGGTTGGGCCTAGCAAGTAGGGTCTTCACCTCTAACGCAGTCGGGTAAAGCACCACGCAAAGAAAAACCAGCATATCCGCTTTTCCTCAAGGATTGGTGAGCGGCAGGCAGGCCACGCGGTTTGCCCTCGGCCTGGGGAGTCCTCAGGTGGCCACTAAGACACAGCCGGCGTGTCCCAGCCCTCATCAGCACACTGGGTCCCAGGAATGGCCCCCCACCGCCACCCCAGCTTTCCATGGCTCCAGGAGCAAGCCCCTCTGTCCACTGAGGAAGGACCTGCCCAGTGAGGTCGACGGCCTCCGGAGTGGAGCAGGTGGGTGGGGAGGGAGGGCCTCTAGGATGACACAGGACAGGGGAGCCTTGGACACGCCAGCACCCAGCAGGCACCGCCTGCCTCCCTGAGGCAGGACCGAGCACCCACTCCCTACTGGCCCCTGCTCATACCTGCCACCTCCCCGGGAGAGGGCAGGAGCCAGAGCCATGGGTGTGGGGGCGTTTGCTTTTTCTTCCTCATTAGCGCAAACCACCCATTCCCAGACATGGGCGCGATTCCAGTTCCTTTCTTGCTTTGTGTGTAACAAAAAAAGTAACATTATTCCTTCATCCTTCCTCATGTGGGGCTTTAACTTTTCTACTCCAGTTTCCTAAATTCACGTTACACTTTGAGGTCAGGCCCAACCCACATCTTGTCTCTGTGCATTTCCGCAGTCCCTTCGAAGCAGGAGCACCAGGAAGTCCCCGGGACTGCTGGGCGGGTTGGCTTGGTGTGGTCATCGTCTCTTGCCCACAAGACCACTTGTGATGTCATCGTTGGATATTGTTCCTGGACCAGCTTCCTTTTTATCTTAGGCCATTTATCTTCCTCTGGAAGGTGACAGCAGCCACCCCAAAATCTGTGTGGGAGGCGGGAGTTACCCTGCACGTGGAGTGTTCTGGGAAGACCCGCAGGTCAGCTCCTCGGCCCACCGTGGTCTGCTGACCTACGGCCACCTCCCCAGGCTCCAGGCCCTCGGGTCTCCGTGGTTCCCTTGGTCTGCAGGGCCTACCCGTGTGTCCCAGGCCTCCCCCAGGCTCCTCCTTGTCGCTCAGAATTAGTTCAAGGCAGCAGCTGGCCTTACTGTGTCCAGCTGGGAGCTCGCAAGTGGGCAAAGCCAGGCACAGACCTGTTTGGCTTGGCCCATGCACTGGTTTTTGTCTCAGTTGCTAAAATTTTAAAATTGAGGTACTTCACATGAGAGTCCAAATTGCCAGCATCTCTTGAAAAATTGGAAGACATGGGAGCCCCAGCCCCAGACGGCTGGAGGCAGCTCTGCCCTGGATGGCAGAGGGTCCCCCCACACCCGCCACCCCCCGGCTCTCTGCATCCCGGGTATTTCCTGCCTCCAACTTCTGCTTTAGCTTCCGTGCAATGAAATCACAGCCTGGGAGCTAAGTGTTCTCTAGAGGCAGGCGGTGCAGAGGAAGGGGCAGGGGCTTTGGGGTCAGCAGACCTGGGATTCCTGGGGCATCGGGTACCAGCCTGTGACTGTGGGCAACATGGTGGATCCTCTGGGCGATGTCCCCGGAGACCCGGCACGGAGCAGGTGTGGCACGGGTTAGACACCTTGAGCTGGATCTGTCTCTTTCCCCTTTGCCGACTGACGGGGTCCAGCAGCTGTCTGAAGAGTTAAGCCTCCTCCCCCCGGCTTGCCGCACCCTCTTGACTGCCCGGGAGAGCTGCTCCTTCCAACAGCAGCTCCCTCCACAGCCTCGGCCTGGCCCGTGTGCCTGAAATGCCACGGGAGGAACCTGGTCACGTGCGTGTGTTGCTTGCACTTACGCCAGATGGCTTTGAAGTCCTTGATCTTCTCTGATACCTTGATGAGTCCAGACAGGAAGGAGCCAGCGAACCCGTCCTCCGGCCTGTCCTGTGCCACTGTGTCATCTGAGGTCACTTCATCTCACCGGGCACCAGCCTCTTCACATGTCGGGGGTGACAATTTGCCAGCTCCAGGGCTGAGGGAAGCCCAGGGGGTGTTAATGCTCATGGAGCTGTCAGGCCCCAGCCCACAGCTTGATCTGGTTTGATTTTTCTAACTAGAAGAGAAATACATGCTGATTATTTAAAAAGACTTAAACAGAATTACAGAAATGTAACAAAAGAAAGTGAAATTCCCCCAGAACCCCTCTCTCTGGAGACGGCCCTGTTTGATTGCTCAATGTCACAGTTTATTGGAGCCGATGGCCGAACTCAATTCCCTCATCCCCTCCGAGCAGCGGGGATGGGCAAAGCACTATTTCAGGTGCGATGAGAAGACTTGAGGGGGTGATGAGACTTACTTGTGCCCTTGAAGAATCCCCAGTCTAAAGAGGGTGACAAAAAAAATGAGGAACTGTCCCAGCCCAAGTAGCCTGAGGAGCCACAACCCTAAATGGGATGTGGTAGCCAGCAGGGGGTCCTGGAGCAGAAGGAGGACCCGAGGTAAAAGCCAAGGAAATCGGAGGCAAACAGTGGGCTTGGCAACATATCGACTTTGGTTTGCTAATTGTCACCGGTGTGCCAACCCAACTGTGCTGTTACTACAAGGGAAGCTGGACGTGGGGTTTATGGGAACTCCCTGTACTATCGTCTCAATTTTTCTGTAAATCTAAAAGTGTTGGAAAAAATGAAGTCCATTAAAACAAAAGGACACGAGATAAGGCCAAACGGTGCATGGTTTGCTGAGGTGAAGGAAGCCCAAGGCCTCCGTCCCAGGTGGGGGTCCCAGCACTCACACAGGGAGACCCGGGAAGAAGGGCGGGGGGCGGCCTCCCAACCACACAGGGTGAAGGAAACGCAGATGTCTCCAGACAGAGCGATCAGATGTCCCATCTGGAGATGGCCCTGGGCAGACAAGTGGCATCTGAGCCTCGGCAGTGCTGCACGGGAAAGGGGGCAGGAGGAAAACGGGCACTGAGAGCTCTGAGTGGACGTGCGGGCCTTGCGGCTCCGGCTCCGGGCCTCCCCGAGGGGGGCTCCCTGGGTCCCCACGTGCCCGGGGGAGTGTGAAGGCGCGAAGGAGCCTGTAGTGCTTGTCCCCAGGTGGTGGCAGAAGGGCAGTGGAGGCCTCAGGCCCGAGTGAGCGGGAGGCTGCCCCGGCTGCCTCACTGCGCTGCCAGCGGAGCCTCATGGGTCTAGCGGCCCAGAAGACCCCCTCCATTCACGTTCTCCTTTGCTATTTTTTAACTGCCAGAGGTCAAATCCCGAGAGCAGCTTCTGCGGCCCACGCCGCTTCCTGCCGTCTGTTGTGCTGCGCTACCGTTTTCCTGTCCAAACACTCCAGCGTTGGGAGCCCGGGGAATTGGAGCGGCAGGCCCGGGCAGCCTGTTCCTTCCCTGAACGTGTGTTCACGAAGGTCCTCCAAGGCACGACTGTTTGGAAAAGTCTTGAAATAGGAAACGGAGTCCCAGCTGAGTGTCTAGGTTACATGAGAGTCTAAAAAAAAGAAAATCATTTCCACCGAGGTTGCCAAGTTTGGAGGTCCTGCCCGGGTTTGCACATCCTGCACATGACTCAACTTGCATTTCCCTCCCCGGCCCGTATGTGGTTTCCATGCGTGAAGCCAGCACCTAAGGGAGCGGCAGCTGTCAGAGCAGTGGGTGCCCCGAGAGGCCCGGGCACCAGCCTCCGGCCCCATCACGACACCGGGACCCAGCCCAGGCCCCGGCAAGCTCCACACTGCCCACGGGGCGTCGGCATAGCTGAAATGGCCTTCCATTAGACCAGGGACAGTGGCCTGTCCCTTCCACGGGGAGAACTCCCCTGCTCTTGTAACCAGTTTCAAGGGTACAATTTGGTGGCATTAATCACTTTCACATTGCTGTGCAGCCATCGTCACTGTCCCTCTCCAGAGCTTTTTCATCTTCCCCGACTGAAACTCCCTACCGTTAACCCTGAACTCCCCATTCCCCTCCCGCAGCCCCTGGTAACCTCTGTTGTTCTTTCCGTCTCTTTGAATTTGCCTGTTCTAGGTACCTCGTGTAAAGTGGAGTCACAAAATGTCCTTTTGTGTCTGGGTTATTTCATTTAACATAGTGCTTTAAGGCTCATCAGTGTGGTGCCAGGTATTAGAAGTCCAGTCTTTTCTATGACTGAATAATGTTCTGCTGTGTGTAGGTGCCACTCTGTTTATCCACTCATCTGTCAACGGAAACTTGGGTCGTTTCCACCTTTTGGCTGTTGTGAATAATGCTGCTGTGAGCATGGCTGTGCCCTGTCTGTTGGAGTCCCCCTTTTCAGTTCTTTGGGATCTACACCTGGGAGTGACATTGCTATGTTAGTTGGTGATTCTCTGTGTAACTTTTTTGAGGAACCACCTAACCGCCTTCCACCTCGGCCACTCCATCTTCCATCCCACCAGCAATGCACAGAGGGTCCAATTTCTCCATATCCTTGCTGATACTTGGTTACTTTTTGCTTTTTAAAAATTATTATCATTATCATTATCATTTTTGATAATAGCATCCTAGCGGGCGTGAAGTGGTATCCCTCAGTGGCTTTGATGTGCGTTTCCCTAATAAGTGTTGCCAGGGAGTATCTGTTCATGTGCCTATTGGCCACTTGTATATCATCTTTGCAGAAATGTTCATTTAAGCCCTTTGGTCATTTTTTAATTGGGTTGTTTTTGTTGTTGTTGAGTTACAGGAGCTCTTTACATATTCTGGATAATAACATCTTATTCTCCCATTTGATTTTTATGTGTCTGTGCATACATGTCTGGAAGTAGAAATTCAAGTGTGTGGGCTGGGCCAGGAAGGGCTCTTCTTTGTCACTCCATGCTCCAGGAAAGGGGGTGTCCCTTACCAGGGTTAACCAGGGGTCTCGAGACTAGACTGGAAATGGAGGGGGATGAAGTAACAGGTGAGAGGGGGGAAGTCCTTCATCCAGGGTCTCTCACATCTCTGGCCTCTAACGCCTGCTCCCTGCGAAGCAGGATCTGGAGGCATCTACAGCCACATGCCAGGGCCTGAGTTGGACCTCACAGCCCAAGGGACAGGCTCCACTGGCCATGCCAGAGGTGTAGGCATGCCACCAAAGCCAGCAGACCCTCGGGCTGTCTGACCAGGACTCTTTGCTCCAGCCAAGGAAACTCTGCCCACAGTTATCTTCTGGTGACCCCAGTAATTTCAGAAGGCCGAGCTGGACTTGATGGCACAAGGGAGAGCTCCCCAGTAAGTGAGAAGCTCTCTTCTCCCAGCCGGGACCTCTCGCTGGCTCTGGGCACGGGGGGCTGCCACTGCCCTGCACCCACAAGCAAGGGCTGAGGCTGCTACACAGCCATTCATACCTCAGGGCCAAAGCTACTGATTCAGGGGGCCTGAGATTGATGCCAGTGTGGAGAGAGTCCCCCTGGGCAGAAGCATTTGCTGGATTTGGGTGTGGACTTCGCAGGCAGCCTTGAGGGAGGGAAAAGGCCCTGGACTTGGAGTCAGATGTTCCGCTCTGTGACCCTAGGCAGGTCACACAACCTTGCAGAGCCTGCTTCTGCACCTCCAAAAACGGGATAATATGGGGTGATGAGACACATGTATAAAAGCACTTCTAAACTACGTGATCACAGACAATCTTGCAGCCATGGCGCCGTCTTTCCAAGTGGTCTGAGGCTTATGGAGGATCCTAGGGTTCAGGCGTTCACGTGCACTCGATACGTCTTCTTTCGGTTGGACTCACTGCACAATTTAAGAGGCTGTGAGGATCAACCGCAGGCTCCATAATAAGTTGTATCACTGTGGAGCATCTAGAATATTCCAGGCAGTGTGACAGCGCTTTCCCACATGTAGAACCCTCCTCGGCCCTTAGGGCAGACGGCGTCACCCCTAGCTTTGCAGAAGTGGGGGCTCAGAGGCTATTCGTCCAGGTTGTCAGAGTCAGGGTCAGAGCTGGGTTGGTCAGGCCAGTGTGGGGTCTGCTCATGTTTGACTCCACCCCACGCTGCCCGGTGTGGGGGTGACCACTAGATGTGCGGAGCCTTCCTCTTCTTATTCTGTGGAGCAACAGAGCACCCCTGGTGTAGTTGGGTGCACAACGCACCCCAAGGCTGCATCCTGGAGCCCCCCAGCAGTCAGGTGTGACAACTTCCCGCCAATGGCACGTGGCAGAATCTATGTGAACGGATTGAAGGTCAGTCACTGTGCCATCCCACCCACTTTCCCTCCTGAGATCTGGACCGCACACATGGTGCCCACGCAGACAGCACTGCGGGACATAGCAGAGCCACAGGATGGAAGGAGTCTGGGCCCCTGAGTGACTGCCCGGAGCTTAGCCACACACGAGCTCGCACTACTTCCTCACAGATTGTTATGTGAGAGAACAAAACGCTCCTTTACGCCACTGTGATCTCCAGGCTTTTCGTTACTGTGGCTTTGCCCAAAGCCTCCCTGATCATTGTAATGGGAAGCTGACATCCTCATAGCGTCACCAGTGACTACGCCATGCCACGTCATGCCAACTCCACGCTCCATCCGGACGTGTCAGAGTGATTCCAGCAGGGTGTCGTCACTGCAGCAGGATGCCAGCCAGCCAAGGGGAAAGTCACCCTTTCTCCTTCTGGCAAAATCTTTTGAAAAGTCGTGAGTTCCTTGGCTGTGGTGAGTCCTGTCTGGGAGTAGAAACGGGCTGGGCGTGGCTGGTGCCCTGGGTTCTCATTCTGAACTCAGGAGTCACTGGATGGGACTCTAGGAGGATGCTGAGGACAGCTGTCCCCCCAGTGCCTAGAACTGCCCTCCCGTGTTCACAGAGGCCTGTGCCGGGGGTCATGGGCTCCTCTGTCTCCCCATGGGAAAGCAAGTTGAGTCCTCAAGTCTGGGACCTGCTCATTCAGCAGTGAAGTCCCAGCGGGCTCCCTGGCCCCGGGCCTGGCAGCAGGTGGCACTTCCCTGACCTGAGGACAGTGTGGCAGATCCCTGAGGAATTAATTAGGCAGCTGGCTGCCTCCTGCAAGGACTTGCTGCTCTGGCTGCTGGAGGCTGCCCTTCTGAACACGGCTTTCTTCGCTGTGCAAGGCCATTTCCCTCCTAAGAACTGTGTGCAGGTGTCAAATCCCTATTAGTGGGGAGTTCTGATTCGGTGTGGCCTACGATTTTAGTACTGCTTACTTCAGTTAGTTGCAATGTGCTTGAATAACAGAAGACCTTCTTTGCAGCACCACATGAAAAGCTTGGAAACAAAAATATAACAAAACCAGCCTCTGAGGAGGTTCCTCTTTCTTCCATTCCCAAAGGAACATTCCAGAAGACTCCCGAAGCCCCTACTAGTGGGCTGGGTCTAGGGCTGGGAATTTTGCCTGTGATGCTTCATGAGCTCTGGGGATGCAGTTGCATTAGGGAGGCAGTGAGTTCTCTAAACCAGAGTTCTTGAAGGAGAAAGAGACTCACGCTGGCGTTGTTACACAGCGTGTGATGCATTTGAAGGACACAGCAGACTTGCCCACTGAGTCACACACAACTGACTTCGTCAGATTCTGCAAATCATGCACACATCCCAATTCCTCACCGAGTGAGTGTTTGCCACCCAGTCAAGCTCTAGGAATTTTGAACTTCATTGTCACTGCTTGGGTTTGAGCTATTCTGTGGGTGAACACTTTAGACTGGCAGGAGCTGAGCAGGGTGAGGTAATGAGCTGCACGTCTGAGGGCAGACACAAGCCAGACGTGAAGGGCCCGGTCCAGCACGAGGGTACCATGAGGGCACTGTGGCCACCAGCAGCGAATGCCAGCTCTGTCCCGTTCAGCCCCGAGTCACTAGCAGACCAGGGCAGAGGAGACCTGGGCATGGGACACAGGTGCCCAGATGGTGTCCTTCCGTGAGCTTCTGCTTGGACCTGCTACTTGCCCCTGGTCTAATTGGTGCAGAGTCCGTGAGACACACAGCACAGTTTAACATCCCAGCTGTGGGGAGCGCAGGTCTTTGACGTAGAAGATTTTATGGGTGGATTTTAGCTGCATCTGATACTCTGAATGACTTTCCTGCCATTATCCCCAGGGGTGTTCACCACAACAGAAAGCCGATTTCAAGAACATGGAATAAAGTCATGGATCTGGTCTTCAGGTTCCCTCCGACTCTCTCAGTAGACAAAGCTCCACATGCCGGCGGGGCCACGGCGGCCCACGGCGCCTTCTCGCCTGTGGAGCCGTGGGAGGTGTGGGAGGCCCCAGGCGGGCCTGGCGGGTGCACCCAAGGGCCCCTCTCACACTCTGGCTGGAGCAAGCCTGGCCCCCCAACACTCACGCCACTCGTCCCTCTTCTCTGCGTCCCCACAGTCCCTCCCTGTTGCCTGGCTGCGGATGAGCAGGCCTGACCTCCTGCTAACCCCAGAACACGGACGTCTCTGGCCCTAAAGCTCAGGACCCTGTCCCAGGCAGGGGGGTAGCGGGAGGGGTCCTGGGGCACACAGCGCTGCCCAGACACCAGGTTTGCAGGTGAGGAAACGGAGGCTCAGGGAGGGCGATGACTTGCCCACGTTGTCCTGCTTCACAGAAAGTGCTGGGACGGCGCTCGGAGGTGGGGCCGTCGCACTAGGACCCTCTTGCTCACCCCTGGCTCATCCCAAACCCAGAGGGGGTTCTGGTGTTTCTGGAACTCTCTCCAAACTGACCCTCACTGCTCTGGTCCTAAGTTTAGAACAGACATGGGCTGGCCACCTTTGTGTGGCAGAGTTTTGTCCTTGCCTTGGGAGGAATGTGCTATGTAAGGACATCCTGTGATTAATCTTTCATCATCGTCTTTCCGTTCAGGAGGAATTTGCTTAGAGTGGAGTTGCCAGTTTGAAAAAAAACACAGATGGTAGTTAGTTCTGAATTTCAGGTAAAGAATACTTTTTATTAAATGCGTCCTAATTATGGCAGGGGAAGCCACGGTAGTGGGAGCCCAGAGCTGGGCTGGTGTGGAGGGTTGGACTGTGTCCCTGCCACACCTTGAGTCCTAAGCCCCAGGACCTCAGAATGTGACCTGATTTGGAGATGGGGTCTTTGTAGAGTAATCAGGTTAGACAAGGTTATAGGGTGGCCCTAATCCAACAACACTGGTATCCTCACAAGCAGTGTGAATTTGGACACAAGCACGCAGGGACGTGGCCGCGTGAAGGTGAAGGCTTAGAGAGATGCCTCTAGGAGCCAAGGGAGGCAGAGGATGGCCGCAAACCACTGAAGCTGGGGGAGGCCTGGAGCGGATTCTCCCTCAGGGCCCCAGGAGGAACCAGCCCTGCCACACCTGGATCTCCGGCCTCCAGGACTGTGAGATGATTAATTTCTGTGCTTTCAGCCCTCCAGTGTTCCGGCAGAGCCGCCTGGCTTGTCGGGGTGGTGCTGGGCGGTGGAGCAGGGGCTTCTGCTCTGCCCACCTTCCCCGCTGGGCCCAGGGGCTCGCGGGGCGTGGTGGAGGGAAAGCCCTGCCTGGCTGATGGAGCTGGCCTTATAGATCGGGCTAGAAAAGAAGGTCCCTGCACGAGAGCCCAAACCCCACCCAGAGACGGGGGCAAGGGGAGCCGTGCATGTGCCCAAGGGACGCCCATGCCGTGGGCCTGGCCTGGGCACAGACCACTTTGGAGCCTGTTCGCTGGACAGAGCAGGGGCAGCCCCGGCACCCGCGGCCCCCCGACGTGAAGGAGGCCTGCGACGTCTCCCTTTCACGACCCGGAGAGTGGATCAGCCGTGGAGCCAGTGATGCGGATTATTGCTTCCTTGATCGCCGGGGTGGGGTTCCCTTCCCGTGACCAGCAGCCCTCGAGGGGCTCCCTCCCTGGAAAAAGGCTGCAGACACGTGCATCCTGGCCAGCTGGGGTCGAGTATTTCCTCTGAATTGTTTGAAGGAAAGTTCAGGAGTAAATATGGAAAAAGCCGGCAGGGTGCGGGCAAACCGCCTGCCTGCAGTGCGTGGCTGGGCCTCAGGTGCAGCCGGGGGTCAGGGCCTCCTCTCTGCAGCGACACTGGGGGTCAGGGGGCCTGGAGTGCTGTTGGGTCTGACAGCACACAGGGCGGCAGCACTCGAGGGGGCTGTGGGGCCCCCGCTGCCAGCAGCAGCCTGTGCCGAGCTGTGCCCTAGGCCCGGGCAGCGTGGGGGCAGGGGACTGTGGCGCCAGGAGGCTGGGCAGAGATGGGCCCCCCAACAGAGCTGCCCTCCTGGGTGCTGGGCAAGGGGGTCTATTGCTAAAGGTGTTTGGAGCCTTAGGATCCAGCCCCAGCCTCTCAGCGGCTTCACCCCCACAGTCCCTGGCCTGTCCTCCACGTCTTGGGGCGCCTGCCCCTCACCACAGCACACGCAGTCCAGCACGGATTGTATAACAACCTATTTGTGCACACTTCATGCACACCTGGTGGATCATAACGACCTGTTGGTTTGCTGTTCGCCATCATCTGCTGCAACCCAATTTAGCAGGGCATTAGGATGGGAATTCCCTTCTTAATCCTCCCCACCTGGCACAGAGTGGGGCACCAGAGTTGCTGCATTTAATTACTGGGTAGGCTGGACGTGGTGTCCTGTAATCCCGGCACTTTGGGAGGCTGAGGCGGGAGGATCCCTTGAGGTCAGGAGTTTGAGACCAGCCTGAGCAAGAGCAAGACCCCATGTCTACAAAATATGGAAAAATCAGCTGGGTGTGGTGGCGCATGCCTGTAGTCCCAGCTACTCAGGAGGCTGAGGCAGGAGGATCGCTTGAGCCCAGGAGTTGGAGGTTGCAGTGAGCTATGATGATACCACTGCACTCTAGCCAGGGTGGCAGAGCAAGACTGTCTCAAAAGAAAAAAAAAATTAAAAAAATTAATACTGGGTAGAAGTTGAGAGCAGGTTGAAGTTCAAGCTAGAGAAGAACCATCTCCGTCACAGAAATGTAAAACTGCCTGGGAGGGGGATGAGCGCCTGTGGCCGGGTCTGCTCAGACAGAAGGTGCAGGGACACGTGGACTTGGACGGCTTCAGAGCTGAGGTCCTACGCGTCTTTGGAAGTGGGGCACACGGGTCCAATCAAGGAACCTGGACGCGGCACAGTTTCTCCCCGATGCCGGCTGCCTCCAAAACCTCGACGTCTCCCTTAGGCTGACTGCAGTGCGCTGTTTGCTACTCCAGGATGCGCACTGTGTCCCAGCTTCTCTTCTCCCTTCTTCCGACTGAAATCGCGAGTGGAAGCACCTGTCCCGAATGGCGCCTCCCTTGAACGCACGCAGTTCCGGACCAGGACGTGTGAGCGGGAGCGGCCTGTGCCACCTCTGGGAGTCACTGTTCCTGCAGGAGGGAGCATGTCGACGTGATGGCCCACGTGCCAGCAGCCACCTCGGGCCACGAGGGTGGGGCCTGCACCCCAAGGAGGAGGCGCTGAAAGCCGGGAGGAGCCCGACCTGGGGATTTGGGGCCAGTGCCAGGAGGCCATGGCCTGAACGCCTTGGGCACGACAGGACGCCCAATCTGGTAATTCATGTGTCCAATGACAGCACCATCCGTGACCTCACATAGCCTTGCAGGGAGAGTCCGCAGTTCACATTTCTTTGTATTCTTTTTAGCATCTAGCACGATAGTAAGGGTTTTGGTTTGATTCGATCTAGCTTTTTAAAGTCCTGTTACCCAGAGAGTGACAAAATCCATACAGTGATTTCCCGCTGTCTCCAACAATACTTCCTTTTTTTCACTCTGAAAACTCCCTCTTTTAGGTTCCAGACAGGCCTTTTCTGAGGGATGCCGAGCTCACTTTTGACCTGATTTCTGCTGGTCACAGGTCAGGCTTACATCACCTCTCAGATCTAATCTGCCCAGATAGGAAGTCCCCCGAAGCCGCTGCTGCTTGAAGCATTCCTTGCACATCAGGCATCTGAGCGAAGCCACGTGGCGGGGCAGAGTCCCGCAGTTTGGGAGAGGAAGGCCGTCCAGGAGGGAAGGGCTGGGGTTGGCCGCCAGTGGCCGGGCAGCCCAGGGTGGGCAGAGCAGGCCTCCGACTAGGGCCTCTGTGTCCGCGGGACGGGGCCGTCCTGGCGGAGTGGCCGACACGGTCAGGCCTCGGGCACTGAGGTTGGCCGACGTGGGGGAAACCACAGCTGCAAGAAGCCCCCTCTCTTCAGAGCAGAAAGAAACCACCCTTCTCGAGGAAATGCATAGGGATAGGAATAAAACAGGACAGTAGCTCTGGGAGCCGTAAGGTCAACTTTCTCTGAATAGAATATAAAATTGAAAAAGTAGGGCTTCTTTTTCTACTGATAGCATCAATTTCTCCCCGGCCTGGGTTTCTTCTCCAGGGGATGCTGGGGGGAGGGTGGGAGATGGGGAAATTTTATGCTTTTCTTTAGAGAACACATCTGTATTGTTTATATTTTTTCAAAGCCTATTTGCCCACTCCTGCCACTTAAGGGAAAAAAAGTAAGTATCACCTTAAGAAAGAAATCATTAACAAGTAAAGAGAAAGTCCCTGGAACCTCTACCCCTGGCCTTTTCTGAGAATGGGGCTTGTTCCCAGCTGTGCAGTCAGTCAGACAATAAGGAAAACTTTAGGAATTCCAGTTGCTGCAAGGACTTGGCTTTGGGGGCAAAATGTCAGAATCAAAACAGGCAACTGCCACTTTCGGCTGGAAGGGCACTGGCTGTCCCTCTCGTCTGAGTGGTCCCAGGTCCCAGCACGGTCCCTTTGTTGTCATGTGACCAGGAGCCAAGCCTGACCCTCAGTTTTGTTTCCTGTGAGATAAGGACCGGAGTGGTCATGGCAGGGGGGTGTGGGTTTGCAGTTGGGGATGAAACCAGGTATTAATCGTCACGAAGGTCACTTAGTGCATGGACAAAGCTACGTGGACATCTAACAATGAAGACTCAATAGATTGTCTTTATTTCCTTCCACACTCAGTTTATTCCTGTAGCTGCTAAATTGGGCTCCCATAAGGAAAGGTTAACAACCGTGGAGCTTTGGGACTAACTCTACGTTAGAGTTAACCTGAGTAGGGGTAGGGAAGCATGCTCTGCCACCCTGGGACAGTGTCTGGGGACCTAACTGTATTAGTCAGAGCTTCCCAGAGAAACAGAACCCATAGGATACACAGAGATGCATAGAAAGAGATTTACTGTGAGGGATTGGCTCACAGGATTTTGGAGGCTAAGGGGTCCCACATCTGCTGTCTGCAAGCTGGAAGCTCAGGAAAGCCAGTTGTATAAGTCCCTGTCTGAGTCCAAAGACCTGAGAGCCACGAGTTCTGATGTCCAAGGCAGGAGAAGATGGATGTTCCAGCTCAGGCAGAAAGAGAGAATCCACCTTTCCTCTGCATTTTTGTTCTCCCCGGGCCCTCAGTGGATTGGATGGTGTCCACCTGCGTTGTTCAGGGCAGCTCTTTACTCAGTCTGCCATTCAAGTGCTAACCTCTTCCAGAACTCCCTTTCAGACACACTCAGAAATAATGCTTTACCAGCTATCTGGGCCTCCCAAAGCCCAGTCAAGTTGACACATAAAATTAACTATCACACAAACCCAAAGTGTGCGACATATCTTCAAGAGCAAAATACTGTATGAGGCACTTCACCTGTGGTATCTGACAGCTGCCCAGCTGGCCCTAGAAAGCCCATAGTACCTACCCATTCATAAATGGATAAACTGAGGCTGACCAAGGCCCCACAGCCCCTGAGTGGCCCAGCTGGAATTTGAATTCGTGCCTGTTGGTCCTCAAATCCGAGCTGCGCCTCTTCCTGGCTGCACAGTCCTGAGCAGCTGGAGTGGCCTGGCGGGCACAGTGTGCGCCCACTGAATGGAACTGAATGTTCAGGGTGTACTTAGGACAAATTATAATACTGTTTGTACATCTTGCATTTACTTATCAGGCACCTGCTGTGTGCAAGGCAGAGGCATAAGAGAAACGTAATTCGAGGTCTCCCTTCAAAGGCCCTGGGTGTACTGGGAGCAGGTGCCCACAGGGCTTTGTCAGTGCAGATGGGAAGTGCTGTGGGACCCCTGGGCAGAGCCCCCTCCTGAGGTCAGGGCACCACCGTAGAATATTTCCTGAGGGAAGGTGGGGCTGAGCTGAGTTCTGAGGCATGAACAGGCCTTGTGCGGGCCAAGAACAAGGAAGAACCGCCCCCCCCAAAGGGAAAGGCGGGTTTGGGGGACCATGGTTCAGCCCGGCTACAACAGCAAGGGTGGAGATGGAGTTTGGAGGGGTGTGAGATTGGAGGGTGCAAATGGAATATTCAGCCTTGTAAAGGAAGGAAAGTCTGGCACCTGCTACACCGTGCATGAACCTCGGGGACATTACGCTGAGTGAAATAAGCCCGTCACCAAAGGACAAATACAGTATGATTCCACTCGTGAGGTTCTTAGAGTAGTCACATTCACAGAGACAGAAAGTGGAATGGTGGTTGCCAGGGGCTCGGGGAAGTGGAGAACGGGGAGTTGTTTAATGGGTACTGAGCTAGAGCTCTGCAAAATGAAAAAGTTCTGGAGATGGATGGTGTGGTGGCTGTATAGCAATGTAAATGTGCTGAAGCTACTGAACTGCACATTTAAAAATGGTTAAATGGTAAGTTTTACGTTATATCTATTTTATTGTTAGGTAAGGGATTCCGGGTCTCTAAGGGATGAAAGTGGGCACTGTTGCCTTGGTGCAATTGCCCCACCTGGGAAGAAGGACAGGGGTGGGTCCCAGACCCCCGTCTTGGTCCTGCCCCACCCTAATCCTCTCCTGAGTGACTGCCATATGTGGGGGAGGAGGGAATACCCTAGGAATCTGCCAATCAGAACTTAGTGTGCCAGCTGCAAAAGAATGCAGAGGACTTTCTAGCCCATGGGCCAAGCAGCATAGGTACCACAGAGTCCAAAAATTGACCTAGAACAATCTGCATGCATAGTAACGCAACTCCCAACTGTCCCATCCAAGTGGTTCCATGGTGATGTCTGAGCCACAGGGAGGTCCCAATCTGGGCACTATGAAATAAGGCTGAGACCATAGCCAGGCCCTTTCTGGCCCCTTCCTTTTGTTCTCTTTTGTTGAGACAGTGGGTCCAGTCATCATCTGTGGCGTATGTATCACGCTCTGTAAACCTATATCTTGCTCTTGCTCTATAACTCTATCTTTCTATCCTCGATAAACCTCATATTCGTGCTTGCCTTACTTTGGTGCGTCTGGTCATTCTTTGGCCATGGGATGCACCAAGAACCGATGTTTCAGACTGAAACCTGACATTACCACAAAATTTTTAAAAATAAATAAAAGTTTTTAAAAGTTTGGAAAGTACAGTCATCTTTTGAAAGGTTAAATGCTATGTGCTAAGGAATCTGGACTTCACCCAAGGCTAATGGCCTGCCTCAGTTTTCTGTTGCTACATAATAAACTACCTCAAAATTTAGTGGCTTAAAATAGCCACCATTATATTTGCTCGCAGTTCTGTGGGTCAGGAATTTGAGCAGGGCTCAGCTGGAAGGTTCTTCAGCTCCACATGGTGTTGGCTCAGGTCCCTCCTGAGGTTGCTGTCAGATGGTGGCTGGGGCTGGAATATCCAAGACCATTTCACTCATCTGTCTGGTGTTTGCAGGGTTGGATGGGAGACTAGGACCTCTCTCTTCTTCACCCTACATCCCTGACGTGGTGTATGGCTCCCAAGAGTGAGCTTCCCAAGTGACCAAGGTAAAAACTGCATTATCTCTTAAAGCTAAATCTTGGAAACTATACAGCATTAGTTGGTAAAAACAAGCCCAAGTTTAACGAGAAGAGGAAAAGCCTGCATCTCCTGAGGAAGGAGTTGGCAAGGTTACTTTGTAAAGGAACAAGTAAGATACAAATTATTGTTGGGGATAGTAAAAAGTCTTGGAACAACCTTTCATATGTTTGTTTATTTGTAAACTACACACATGTATTATTGTACTGATAGATTATGTACTTATAAAACTTACACAAAATGAAAATGAGAGGACTTATTATGAAGTTAAATTAGTATTTTTAAATGATTATAATTTTTGCTTTTATTAATGGCACGAATACAACTTTTCACTCTCAATCATATCAATAATAACATTTTGTTGGTGAAAGCAATGTGATTGGGTATGCCTTATTCTTTTAAAAAACTTTGGTTCAATAATTGGTTTACTGATCTGAAGGTCTTGCTCTAGGTTGTTTATTTCAATACTTGTATTTGATGAACATGATAGCTGGAAAGCACACAGCCAAAGACAGAGAGAGAAGGAAGAAGGGCCTTGTCCACCCAGATGGAATCATGTTTCTCTTTTAAATTCACCAATTATGCAAAGATTTTTGTTTGTTTGTCAACAAACTTATCAATCTGTTGTTCTTGCAAGCAACCAAGATTTTCATATTTTTAATGTGTTCAAAATCCACCAATTCTCCTCATTGGGATGATTTTTAAACAGGTTAAGAAATTATGTTCTCGAGGCTTTTGTTTGTTTGTTTGAAGAGATAGGGTCTTGCTCTTGCTCAGGCTGGTTTCAAACTCCTGACCTCAAGCCTTCCTCCCATCTTGGCCTCCCAGGGTGCTAGGATTATAAGCATGAGCCACTGTGCCTGGCCTGTTCTCAAGTTTTGTGTTGTTCCCATTTTTTAAGTGTGCAGATATGAAAGATTTTTAGTTAACACATTGATTGTTAGTTGCTCCTTCCCTAAAAAACAACAACAAAAAAAATGAGACAATGATAACCTTTCCAAATGGATTTTTCAAAAATGCTCAGTTGCACAAGATAAAGCAATCACTTTCTTAGGATTAGCAGAATGTCACTTTTTTTTTGACAGATTGTGTGAGAAAGTGTCACTAAGTTTGGAGCACATGCTTTTTGTTAATTTGTTTAAAGCTCAGTGGCTCTTTTAAATAATGTCACAAGATCACCAGTGAATCTCTGCGGAACAAAAGGTATTCTTCACTCCTCATCTCATTGCAAAGTATTGAGAAGATCCTAGTCTGTTAAAAGTCTTGTTTCTATAAAACTGACCACTTCTTGTTGCCTTGCTCCTCTGGCCTCAGCCTCTCCCTGCCGGAGGGAGGAAGGTAATGCACTCCAGTTTCACTCTCCTTGAAACTCATCCCATGTTCCTTTCTCCTTTTAGATTCCAAGTGAAATGCAGCTCCACTCACTTACAGAGCTTTTCAATGACACATTGTTTTAATTCAAGAGGCCATTCACAGTTGAGAAAATACCCTCTGGTCATCTTTCCTCTGGTAGCTCGGGGAAAAAGGAGCTCTTTGTACACTTCATCACTGACAAAGAACCTTTTCCAGATACAGTCACAATGTCTGTAGATTTATCCAATCGTGTAGCAAACATCCCACTGAATAATTTGTTCTCATGACGGTTCAAATTTTAACTAGTCTTTTCCAGACATTCTTCAATAGTATTTGTTGACAAAGGAATGGATTTTGGTATGTTACCATCTTGTTTTCCATTATTTAATCCATTTACGCATTTGCTCACAGATATTGCTTCTTATACTTGACTTTTTCTATTGAAAAAGCACCCTCAGAAGAAGCTTCTAAACACTTTTCATTAAATTTTTAAGAGTTTGTAAAGAACTGGATTGAATATAAAGGAAATTAGAAATATTTTACCCCAGAATATGGCACTTTGATCTGCTAGACTGACTGAAGAAGCCTCAAGGTCTCTCTGACCTCCCCCCACCCCCACCATCAGCTCTCCCCACATCCTTTAAGTTTCTTCATCTGCCTGAGATCCTGACCCACCTAGAACAATTGTTCTTTGATTCCCCTCCCAGTGAGACTGGGACTTTGCCTGGCTGGCAAGGGTGGTCTGCTATGCAGATAAGCCCTTCTCGGTAACAGCCCTCAGGGAGAATAGATGGCAAATGTTTCTGTTCAGACCTTTGAAGATGTCAGACTTTCAGTTAATCTTTCCTAGATTGACTTGTTGAAACTGCATGGGGATCTCAGTCTAGGTCCAGATTCTCATCACACAAAGATCCAGTGATTGAGACAACAAGGATTGCCAAGGAAGAAAGGAAATGTTTAATATGATAGACATCGGGAGCATGGGAGAAGCTGCCTCAAATCCATCTCCCCAGGTAATGGAGATCATGGCTTTTAAGGGAGGGGCCAGGAGCCTTGGGGCAGGTCGTGGTGTAACTGACAAGGGCTATGTGCACTGGGAGCAGGTTGTCAGGGATGGGGAAGACATCAGGAAGTCTGCCCAGGGGCCTTCAGAATCTCAGCCACTTTGTCTTGCAGAAAACTCACCATTTCTGGGAAACAACTCAAAATGTAAAGTAGTTAAGGGAGAGGATTATAAAAAACATATAGGGGTAACTGAAATTTTTCATAGCACTGGTTACAATTCCCTCCTTTTTAGTTCACTTCTCAATCTTGGGGAATCAGGATGTCCATCTATCTGGCTGCTTCCTGGTGAAATGGGATGTAGTTGGGGTATGAGGAAGAACAAAACTGTTGGGCTTGTAACTGAAACATGTTGAGTTGCCACCCACTCCCCACCAAGACAGTAAAGTATTTCAAAAGAAGTACCCATCCCCCATCTGGGATCACTCTCAGGAAATATTGGCCCAGGGTCCCCCAGATAGAATCTCCATCATAACATTTCCCTAGTTATTCATGAAAATAGTTTCAGGTAGCTAATCTAGCAGTAAGATAGAGAAAGAGGCAATAGATTGAGAGGTCTTCACTAAAGAGTTGTCTTGCCAAAAATTCCCAAAGAACAAGCTAAACATACAGGGCTTATGTTTTCAGACATCTCAGGGCGTAGCACTTGTGCTATAACAGAGGGAACAGCCTGAAAAAGGGTAAACTGTTTTACAAGCTGTCTCTTTAACTCCCCCCCCAACTCTTTTTGGGAATTAAAACCTTCATCCTGCCCAAGGCCAGTAATCAGAAGGGCAGGGGAGTGTTCTTTGTTTCTTTGTACCACAGATGATGGCTCTGGGTGGAATTGTCCGGGCAGAGGTCACAGGACTGTCTTTGCCAGAGATGGGGTCAATCAGGACCATCAACTGTAGTTAAACAGCAATAGCCCCAAGCTCAAAACTCCTTTTGAAAGCTCTGTATTTCTGCTTATAGACAGGATGGTGTTACTTTAAGACGAGAACCTCCCGTCCTCCTGATTTGCTGGCAAATTAAAAAACTTCTCTTTCCTTCTCCTCAAACTACTTGTCCTCATTCTGATGTGGCCTCAGGGACAAGTGCCAAACTTTCAGTAACAGAGCCTCAATTACCTTTTAGCCGTACCCACAGCACACCCAGCTTTGCATTGTCCCTGTTCTGTAACTCTGCTCCTATCGGTAAAGAGCTCCTCATCTAGGTCCCGCAGGGGTTGATCAGTCAAATCCGAGAGACCAAAACGCACTTGGTCAATGATCTGAATGTGATCATAGAATGGGGAACAAGAGTCCACAGGCTGGATTTAAGGGGGACATTACCTTCTGAGTTCCATTAGGATTATCTAACAAAGTAGCCTGATGATTACCCTTCCAGCCGCTGCCAGTAACCAAAGCCCTCCTTTTGATCTAGTGAGAGAATACATAATGCATGGTGTGAACAGTCACCAGCTGCCCAAGGGTATACTTTTCAGCTTCCTGTAAAATACCATAAGTAGCAGCCACCACTCTTGGACAAGTGGGCCATGTTTTTGTTACCATGTCCAACTGCTCAGAGAAATAACGTACACTTTGCTTATGATCCCCTGAAGTTTGCAGCAATACCCTGAGTCCAATTCCTTGCCTTTCTTGAATGAACAGATCGAAAGGCTTATATAAGTCCAGGGGGTCCAGTGTGGGGCAGTCATTAATTTCTCCTTAATAGTCAGGAAAACTTTGTGGCCTTCCTTGGTCCAAGCAAATAGTTCTTTTCCTTTCCCTTTTAAGGCTTCATTAAAGGGGTTTTGCTATCAGCCGTAAGCTAAGAATCTAAATCTGGCAAAACCCGGCCATCCCCAGGAAATCTCACAACTCCGTGTGGGTGGGAGGGACGGCTGTTTGTTTACAGCCTCTCCAATCTGGAAGGGGCTTCTGAGTTTCAAGAGACAATTCCAAGTCCAAGTATGTGACAGTGGGAAGTGAGATCTGAGCTTTTTCTGAGATGCTTGAGACCCTTTGCCAGCCAGTAAGTTCAGTGCAGGCACGTTGTCCTGGCGGTTCAGTCTCCCTGGTCATCAGGGTGTTGTCTACAGACTGTAAAACCATTTCCTTGCCTAAAACTATTTCCCTCACATCTCTGGCCAGAATTTTTCCAAAGATTGTTCGGGAGGGTTTTTTTAATCGCCTGAGGAAGGACAGCACAGAAGTACTGGCATTTGGCTTTAGACTTTAAGTCTTTCCACTCAAAAGCAAATAACACCTGGGATTCAGGATGCAAAAGGAAGCACCTTTTAACTCCATTACTGAAAACCAGGCAAAACTCCCGGAGAAAGTGTTAGGAGGCACATGACGAATATCCTCCACTGTTTGACTTGTCGCTCTCAGATCTTGAACAAACTGTTTTTTTTAATTTTTTGACTGGCAGAATGGGAGTATAATGAGGTGTCGGAGCCCCTGTCCCCTCATGGCCAGGAACTCAGTTTTAAGGTTTTTTGGGGGGGGGGTCCCCTTAGCCAAGAGGGGGTCCATTTAGTTAGAGGGGAGTGCCTAGGGTTTTATTTTAGTTTATATTTCTCTCCGTTTGGCCAAGATTTGCCAGAGACAGCATCTATAGCAAACTTTTATTTTGTCCCATTGTTGCTGGGGTGGTGTGGCTACCCGCCCGGCTCCATCCTGTCCCTCGGTGGGGCCCTGTGGGCAAGGAACTTAAAATCAAAAGACTTACAGCCAATTAAATGTTCTAGGGCAGATGAGAACAGAGGTGGACAGGCATTTATCAACTTTTAAAACCTTTTAAGCAGCATAAGAGGGAAAAAAACCCCAAAGGCAAGTTTATAAAATTAACTTATCTATAAGCATCAAGCTACTGTCACACTTGTAGGAATTTGCTACAAAACATAAGCATTTGTTAAAACCATTTGAGCTAAGGATTTAGAGACTCTTGTATCAGAACAAAAAAACAACATTCTAAACAAAAATGTTTTAAGTCCTGCCTGGTTCCGACAATGACAAGAAAATGAAGCTCACAGGTGGCTAAACATTCAAATTATCTAGATTTTGCAGACATTTGTCAAAGATCTTAAAAGTCTCAAAACATTTGATCAAAATAGAATCACAGGTTATTGTAAAGTAAGAGCAGTTCACTTAGCCAAGAGTGGCAATCAGAAGACTGTACAGGCAACACAGAAAGAATCCGTAACTTCTAAAGCTCAGTTTTCCCTGAAAAAGGACAGCATAGGAATTATCTTGATAAAATAAAATCTGTGTTTCTTAGGCCAGTTACCAAAAGGTAAAGAAAAACCTTCTTTAGTGCAATGGTTGGTTGGTTGGTTGGTTGGTTTTTAATGGGAACCCCATTTAGACAACTTGGAAGTCAAACCTCATGAACAGGGTACCAGGGCTATGAGTGAACATTATACTATATCAGGGCTATGAGTGAACATTATATTATGAAGGAAACAAGAAACTAGAAAACTAATACTTTGAGAAGGGGGGTACACAACTCTTAGTAACAGCATAAGAAGATCTTTTTTACCATGTTGAACAAGTCAGACATATCAAGAAGCTAAGAAAAAAACATGGCTTTTCAGACCTTTACAGGTAAACATTTCAGCATTAGATCTTAACAGCGGGTCTGGAACCAGAGGGGGAAAAAGTTGCAGGAGCCGACAGAAAGGTTGCAGGAGAAGGTTGTCATCTCAGCCCTTCTCAAGGGGAGGACAAGCTGAAGGCAGTGTGACACAGCACACAGTGTGACACAGCAGAAGTTGACCTTCTGAGATATGAATCTGAGAAATTTCAAAAGAAACAGGTTATAGAAAACCTCTTCCAATTTATTATATTTTTGTCATTTACATTTGCCTACCACTTTGATAGCCTGTGAATATTAGCTATATAACCAATGTGATTTAATTGTGCCCTCAACAAAGTCATTTAATGTCTAAACAAATTTAATATCTAGACATGTTTTCATAAAGAAAATTGGGAGAAATGAGAAGGAAATGAATTTTAAAACAGACCAAGGAACAATCACAAAATATAGTTTTAACTATTATTTTTAAACTTAAAAAAAATGAAAATAACAAATGTAAGTATTCTAGTGAGACTTGCTATTATCAACAATAATGTAACATCTTTAAGTTCTATAAATACAGAAGCTTTACAACACATCCTGCTTAAAGATGTTAACTAATTTGATCTTTCTGAAATACCAATGTCCCAAAATAAAATGTATTGACATGACATCACCTGACTGTAGACTGGATAAACCTCTAACATCAATCCTTAGCATCTCAAATAATGGCACAAAATCATAACATTTTTTTAACATAAGGATCAAGATCAAGCTATTTTAAAAACAATGTAACTGGTCTCAAAACATTTTTCTACTTGTGTGCAAATTCACTTACATGTAATACTTCCAAAGAATAAGATTGTTTTAAGATTCTCTTTGGATTCTAAGAATAACCATTTTGTTCATTTTGGAATAAATTACTATACAAAAATTAACAGTTCAAAGTTTCTTTTTAAAAATTTTTCTAAGAGGCCTTTGCTGTGGCAACACAATGTACACGTGACAGGCGAGCTTGCCACCAGTACTCAGCCGGAGTGAGTCAGAAGCAGATTTTGTGTGTATCTTTCCACAGACAGTGAAGTCTGTGGAAGAAACTGTATCTGCAACTAGGATTAAGAGATCAAAACCAAATCATCTTCATAAACCTTTGACCATAAGTTTCTGTTTTTGTGCTATCATTTACTTAGAGTTGTGTTTATTCGAATTTACTGACACTTATTTTTGTTTAGGCATGTCTACATTTTTACCTGAGTAAGAACCTTAAAGTTAAACACATGGGAATTTTTTTTCAGTAACTCAGGAGACTTAGCTATTTTTATTAAACCAACAATATTAAATGAGTCTTATTTATTAATAATCATACAAACACAGATCATTTCATTTTGGCTGGGTTTTTAGTTTCATAACCTTTGTGGCACCTTCAAATATAAAAATGGACAGTGAACCCAGACAAAAATGTATACCGACAATTTTAAAGTCATTTTTATTGTTATTTTATCAATAATTTTTAAAAAACCAGCTTGTTTACCAAAGATTACTGAATTCACATGAACTTGAAAGGCATTTGGGCTTATTTATTTAATTTATGAGAATTCCTTTTATTTATAAGCTGACTTTGGTACCATGTAGACATACATGTGTATACACAAAACACATCTAAACACATATACACGCACACAGTTTCAATAGCTTTTATCTCAGATCTGCAGCCAGGAGATCCTCTGAAATGCCACAGAAATCTGTGTGCATTACGTTTCTGTTCCTCTTTCCCTGTCCAACAGCGGCATCCCTGCATCTCGGGCAGGCTGCCTCCATGGGTGGAGATGTCTTCCAGTTTCCTAAACCTCAGGACAGAGGTGTCTCCTAGTCTCCCAGACCTTAGGATGGAGGTGTCTTTTAGCCTCTCAGACCTCAGAACCTGCCACAAGAGAAACCACCATCAGAGGTATCTTTCACCCTCCCAGACCTTGCACTGCACGTGTAATACCACCAACAGCAAGCTTCAAGTTGGCAAAAAGGAAATAGAGACAGCTTAACAGACTCCACACTCACAGGCCACACACAAACACAGGTACACACTCAACATAAAGAGAAATTCCAGAGGTTCCAAACAATCTGACTGGTAAATATTTGTAAATCTCACTTTCTTAGGAAACAGTCATCGAAGCTGCTTGAGGTAGAGTGACTATAAACATGTCCTGGGAGCTTCCTGGGTTCTGGAAGCTGTGGCAGGTGCTGAAGGCACCGGGTAGATGAGAGGGTCGTTGCCTTTGAGAGGCCCACGGTTCAGCCATCAGCCCAGAGGGGCAACCCAGCAATCCTACCTCCGGGTGTGAGGATCTCGGGAGGGGGCACTGGGGGCGTGCAGGGGCTCCGAATCAGTCATGAGCCACAGGAGTGGGTCAAAGATAAACTTCCAGGAGGAGGCGATGCTTGTTGCTAAGCCTTGAAGAGCAAAGTGAAGTTTCGACCTGTTTGACGACATGGTTCAGGAAGCTACAAAGAGACGGTGAAGCTGGAGGGAAAATCTCTGGGGTTGGGCTGGGAGGAGGAGAGGGCAGCAGGCAGCCTGTCATGGGTCTTCGTGTACGGGGCCAAGGGGTTGCACCTTTACCCAGAGGAAAACAGGGGCCCAAGATGGTCTCAAGAGGGGGACATTGGGCAGTATTGAGTTTAGGAAGGTCTCTGTCTCTCAGAGGTTGGAGGAGACTGGAGGAGACGGAGGCATGAAGCCGGTTAGAGGGTCGGTATCACCATGAGGGGTGTGGGGAGGATGGGGCCTCAACAAGGGGAGCTACCCAAGGTCAAGGTCCTCCGCAACGCTGACCTTGTCTAGACACCAGCCGTGAGTTCAGGGGTCCCCAGGGCCACAGTCATTTCAGACCAGCCAGCTACCGTGGACTCCCTCATTTTTGAGAACTCCCTAGAACAGCACACAGAACTCAGGAAAGTGCTGTACGTAAGGGGTACAGTTTTATGATAGCAAAAGGATACAGACTGGAACCTAGCAAAGGAAGGGCCCCATAGGGCGACATCAGGGAGGGTTCTGCGTGCAAAGCACCAGTTTTCCACAGGGTCAAGCTGTCCTCCTGGCATGGACATGTGACAGTACTCAGAGCATTGCTAATGAGGGACACTTGTCTGAGCTTCAGTGCCCAGTATTTTTATTTGGGTTTCATTACATATTCATGAATGGTTAAATCATCAGCCGTGTGGTTGACTTTGGTCTCTCATCCCTGAGCAACCCCCCAGATCAGGGTTGATATTGTTGGTTTAAGCCCCAAACGACCCTCTCGTTGCCATGGGTGGTCCTTCTGGCAAGCTCAGCCCCAGCAGAGTCATGTCATTGGCATAAATGACCCAGGGGCCGGCTGGGGTCCTCGTTACCTCGTTGGCGTAACCACCAGGTGTGTCGGGGGAGCCCACCCTGAGTCACAGACACTCCTGACGCCCAAGAAAGCCCGAGGCTTCAGCAGCGGAGGCCGCGTCCCAGGAGCAGGACGGACTCTTTACCGCACAGGAGCCGCTGCGGGAATGCGCGGAGTGAGGGCGCAGGGACAGGATATGCTGGAAAAGGCGGGTTTTCTGGGAGGCGATGGTTGGGGGGCCCGTTGGAGGATGTCCTGCCGGTGTTTCTAGCTCCATCGCTGGCTGTGGGGCTGTGCCTGGGAGCTGGCTTTGCCCAGGGGGCGGCTTGCGTGTCTCAACCTAAAATTATCAAAAGGGGTCAGAATGTAATGGAAAGGGAGTTCATTCGAGGGCAAATGTTGAGGACTGCGGCCCAGGACACACTTCCAAGTTGCTTTGCAGAGCACTCTGGAGAACGAAAGACTCAAGTTTTTAAAGAAACAAAGAGCAAATCAGGAGAGGAGGCGATGGCAAAAGTTGTTGGTCAGGAATTCTCATTGCTTCACGGAAGTAACATTGGTGAGGGATTGGCTGTTGGTTGTTGAACTATAGAGCGGATGGCATTTTATGGCGACTTGTCGTCAGCTAGTCTAGCGCCCACACAGCGAGTGGCTTCTAGAACCCGCATAGCAAGTGGCTTCAAGAGGTAATGATTTAGCTCAAGGGGAAGTGAGACGTGACTTCTGTTACATTTTAAATGCCTTTCTGGGCCTGATAATTTAAAGGGGCTTGCATTCCTCAGATAAGAGAATTTTTTTCTTTCTCAAGTGCTGGTGGGAACAGAGTATTAGCAGAGAACCCGGAGCCCCTACTCCTCAGGATAACCACCCACCTCCTCTAAGAGCCCCGGGCCCACGCTCTGGGCCACAGACCTGGGGTGATTGGAGGGCTCCCACCATGTAGGGCTTTCAGTGCTAAAAGCAAGAGCGTCCTGGGCACAAGGGGACAGCAGCCTCCACTCTGTCCTGAGAAATGAAGGAACGATGCCACCCCCCATTCTGGAAAACACTTTCCCCAAGCTCTGGCCTCTCTGCTTCAAATACAGTTTGAGCTGGAATAAACTTCACCACTTCACGAAATAAAGGTTTTCCAGATACAAGATCAAAGCTAAAAGCCAAAAGAATATTAGGTTCCAGGGCCAAGGAACTCCTAAGCAACCCGCTAGATTGTTCTTTTATCTGCAAAGGCTGTGCCAGGAAAATCCCTTTTCTTTTACTGCAAAGCTGCCAGTCAGAACCGAGCTATGCAAACAGCAGCAAGAAGGAGCCGGCCAGATCTGTTTGTTAAAGAGCCTTGCTTGGGGGATGAGGAAACGGGCTCTGTTTCTCATAGCCGAAGAGTAGTCAGACAGCAGGTGCCTCAATATCTAAGCTCCAGGCTGCAGAGAAACGCTGAACATAAAATGACAGCTGACGACGGGGCCGGAGGGCACACTCTGGGGCCTGGGCTGGCTCTGAGAGTCTGCCAGTTTCCCACATGGGGAAGAATGCGTGCGGAAGAGGACAGTCATGAGAAAAAAAAGTCAGGGTGATTGGGCCTTCTGTGCACGAAACCAGGCCGGGGCGGGGGGCTCTGCGTGGCTCAGGAGACCTGGTGCCCAGTTGCTGGTCTCCCAACGCCCTCGGCAGAGGGCTCACATCCTTCGGCTGAGGTTTAAGGTCCAGGAAGGACGTTCCAGGTATTAAGTCCCAGACCCCAGGTTTTATGTGGGACTCCCCCGGCTCCTGTCTGCAGATGTCTCCAGCCTCTGCACCCCCAGCGGTGGGGAGTGAGGCCTCTTCCATCTCGAGCTTCTCTGGCATCTATGTCACTCTCACTCTTGGTAGTCCCGAGCCGCTGGCCTTGGCCTTGCCCTCTGTGGTTGCACTATAAAGCTGGATCCTTCTTTTTTTCTGCCAGCTACTTCAGATATTTAAACACAACTGAGTAGGGGAGGAAAAAAATCTCTTCCTCTGGCCATCTTAGGTTCTTCAGCTGGGGCCTTTGCCAGTTAGACTGGCCAAAGACGGACTGACGGGAGTAAAACAGACTGGTTCGTGAGCAAGTGCTTCGCTTACAGGCGGGAGCACCAGAGATGAGTCCCTCAAGGGGCGGCCGGACTTGGCTTTATATATCATTTTAGGCTAAAACAGAGGAAAAGGGGCTTGGGGTTTCTAGTGGGCAGGTGTTGGGCAGGTGAGCAGAAGTATGGTGGACGAGGCTTGTTAGTAGGTACCTTATGCAGGTTTAAGTCAGTGCCTTCTCCAGGGGTAGGAGCTGTGAAGAGCCCTCTTGCTCCAGGCGTGGGGAGGCGCCTCTTACACATGCAAGTTTCTTTTTCAAAAGGAAAACTGTGCGCTATGTGTCGGCTGCTGGGGCTCGGAAACGACCCCCCACAGTATGGCGGGTGCTGAATGCTTCGACCCGAAGGCCCAGGGCAGGGTCTCTCTGACCTTTCCTGGCCCTTCTTTCTCCTGGTCCCCTCTCCCCCGAGGCAGGCCACAGAAACTAGAACTCCTGTGCCCCAAAGCCAGCCATAAAACCTAAAAAACGGTAACCTTCCCGCCTTTCTGTCCCGGGGCTGGCCATAAAGACGTCCTCTGACCCGCCTTGTCTGACAGTAGGTCACGACACCCTCATTCCTCAGGGTCCCACCCTATACCCCCGAGGAGGGAATGCCGCACAGAGGCCGAGAAGAATCTGAGCAGACAGGCCCTGCGGGGCCTCCCCTCGGTCTATGACTCTTAGCTTTACCCTTTTGGTCCAGTTACGCGTCTACACGGCTGTCCCTTCACCATGGAACCTAGAATAAAAATGGACGGTTTTCCCTGAGCCTTTCGGTCTTTATTTCTGAAGTCTCCTATGTCACGTAAAACTTTGATTAATAAATCAGTTATTCTTTTCTCTTGTTGATTTGCCTTTTGCTGTAGGCATGCCAGCTGTGCCCTCAGGATGGTGAGGGGAGGTGTCACCCCCTCCCGCCCCCACCACAGAGCTTTGCCGGTGGCTGCTCGTTCTCTGTGGTCTTTAGCTCAAAATAACCCATATGCCAAAGAGGCATGTTTTGGGGTAGCACATTCTTGTATCCTTCAACACCCTTCTCTACGAGTCTTCTGTGTCCTCCAAGTTAACACACTCGGCTCTGCTGAAGGTTCCAGATGTAACAAGGTCCCTCACTGCCCCAGTCAGGACCAGCTACGTAATTTGGGGAGCCCGTTGTAAAACTAACACTAGCGCCCTTGTTCAAAAATGATATGAATTTTGAGATGGGAGAGCAGAGTGTTAAACCACTGCAGCGTTCCGGTCACTTCTTCCTGGGTATCCTCTGGTTTGTCAGTGTCCTGCATAGAGAATGGGGTCAGGCTTATTTGGGGAGGTTCAGAGCGGCCCTCAGACTGGCCGGACACCACTCCCTTGCCCAGTGTTGCAGCGCGTGGGCAGAGAGCTGAGCCACTGTCCTCCGGAGTGCGTTAGGGCGGGCAGATGCCAAGCCTCCTGGATCAGTACTGCGTGTGGGCTGGGGCTCTGCCCTCCGAGCCGGCTCCTCAGCCTGCGCTCCTGCTTGCTGAAGGCTGGAGTCACTGTTGGCAGAGGATGCTGGGCTGCTCAGGGCAGTAGACTGTCACCAGAACTCCTGTTCCCGATGGGCCCCCATTGCCCCATCCTTTGCACGAGCAAGTTCTTTCTGACCTTCTCTTTGCAAGAGTTGTCGGAACTGACGTTACCTGCCGGAGAGAGAGGTGGAAGTGGCCTGCCCGGTCTCCCCGAGAGAGGCAGAATGGGGACTCAGGGTCTGTTCAGAGCTCCTGCCACGTGCTCGGGAGACCAGACGCACCCCCAGAGCCACCAGTGCCCAGTACAGTTGGGAAGGAGGTGTGAGAGTCCGGGACATGCTCAGGTGGACCTGGAGGGAAGGGACAGAGACAGGAGACACCCGTTTGCAGCCATGGCCGTGAAGCTCTGCCAGGTCCTCAGAGGGCCTGGGCCCTTGGCCTCCCATGTGTGGTCATCTGGCCTTCCCGCCAGGTCCTTCTCTTCGCTCAGCCTCCCGCCTACTCTTCCTTCGCAGTCCCCAGGCCTGCGCTTCCCAGCTCAGAGCATGACCGCAGTCTCCCAGGTGGCTCCTGGTGCTCTCAGGAACACCCCAGCAGGTCATAGACCCAGGGTCTCAGAGACTCTGGAGACCTCCGGGACCCCCAAGCTCAGAGATGCCATCAGAGCCCCAGGGGTGATGCTGAGGTGCCTGGGAACAGCTTGGAGGTTGGGGATGGGGAAGGAGGGGCTCCAGCACCCAACCCACCCCTGCTTCGATCTCGGTGGCCCCAGTTTGGCATATCAGCCTGCGGGGGACGAGTGCATTGAAGAAAGGTTTCCACAGCTAAATGTAAGAGTTCGAGGCGGTCCAGCACATCACTGCACACATGAGAGGGGCTCAGAGGGCAAGGGGCCTGCCTGAGGCTCTTCCCTGGTGGCCGGGGCTGAAACTGACCAGGTCCCCAACCCCTTTGGTGAGGACTCTGCCGATGACCCCTGCAGCACTGCTGGGTGCCCTCCCCTTTGTGGAGGCCTGGGGGGGAGACTCACAGGGCTCCATTTGCAGCTTTGATCTGAGTCTGAGTGACGGGAGCCACGGGGGAGCCCTGCAGGTGGCTGGCCTGAGGGCCACCCAGTGCCACGGGGGCCCACGGACTGGCACTCAGCCCCAGTGGGGCCCAGGTATTCTCGTGCAGGGAGGCAGGCAGGTGTGCACAGGGCCCAGGGACCTGGGGGGACTGGCCAACCAGCATCACCTGAACAGACAGCTCCCCGAAGCTCTGGCCAAGCTTTGCCGAACAGGAACTCAGGCCCAAATGTCAACTTTTGCAAGAGAAATCAGAAATGCACATTTTAATGTAAGGTCCCTATATTTTAAAATGTTGACTCAATTTTTAAAAATGCGCTGGGTTCTTCCAGTAGGCCTCCAGCTGTGACCTCTGGGGTCAGTGCCGGGGTCACAGGAAAAGGATGTGGCTTGGGCAATGCTAGCAGGACCCGAGGGTCAGGGAAAGTCACCCTGAGCAAGGACAACTGGGAGGCACAGCCACTCATTTCTCTACCACCTCCTTCCCTTTCCTCTGCCACAGACGCCTTCCAGTGCCTTCCCCGTGCAGGAAGGGGGCTGCTGCGAGGACAGCCGGGCTGCACGTGGGCAGGAAGAACGTTTTCCAAGAGTGTTTGTGATGCTTCTTGTTTCAGAAAACCTCAAGACTATACAAAAGTGAGGAAATGTACGCATAACCTGGTCATATAGGTTTGTTTGTTGTGTGGCTGTCTGTTCCTGTTGTTATTGTTAGTATCTTTAAACAACATAACATTCTCTATGAGTTCCAGGTGATAAGCGAAAAATGCTTGTGGTGGCAAAAAGGATGCTGATAATATTGAGTGTAATTAGAACATGATAATCTAAAATGCAACTGAAATCTCCATTTCTGGCTTTAGAAAGCATTGATTTTTTTTCTTTTTGTTTATTATTTTTTTAGAGTCAGGGTCTCACTATGTTGCCCAGTCTGGATCTGGACTCCTGGGCTCCAGCCATCCTCCCACCCTGGCCTCCTGAGTAGCTGGGACCACAGGTGCACCATCACGCCAGGCAGAAAGTGTTAGGTTTAATGTGGCAGGATTCAAGTTCTTGGAACATGTTTTTTCCCCCATCTAACTTCATTTCCAGACTTTTTATCTTTGCTGCTTGAAAATGCCTGGTATGTAACAAGATATTTAACTTTTTATTCTTGCAGCAAAACACAAACCCTGAGAGGAAAACAACAGTGGCTTTTCTCAAAAGAAAGAAGCCAGAATTGTCATACGGAGCAAAGGTCAAATCGGATCATTTTTGTTTTTTCATGTGTAGTTTGTACCCTCAGCGCTAAGCGCAGGTTTGGTGGATAAACGAACGAACACAGGCCGGAACCCAGCCAGTTCCCCTTTCCTGGAGTTTCATACCGACCGGGTCGAGGGCCCTGGCCCTGCCTGTGCTGATCACGCACCTGGCTGAGCGGCAGCTCCAATCCCAGACCTTCCCCCGCTCGGCAGGGTGAGAGAGCTGCTCAGAGAGAGGGACACTCGACAGCACATTACAGTTCCGCATCGGTGCTGCCCACAGGGACAGCTGGGTGGTGACACCACAGATCCTGGCTGTAGGGTGAAGAAAACGGCTTCAACACCCGGCGCTTTCTTGTAAGAACAGCTTTACTGAGATATAAGTCACACACCAATTCAATGGTTTTTGGTACATTCACAAAGTTATGCAAACATCGCCACTATCCAATTCCAGAATATTTTCATCACCCCCAAAAGAAGCTCCATTTCCTTTACAGTCACCCCTCCCCCTCCCCCAGCCCTAGGCAGCCACCAACCTGCTTTCTGTCTCTGTGGATTTGCCTATTTTGGACACGTCACATAAATGGAATCAGATACTGGGCGGCCTTTTGGGTCTGGTTCCTTTCACTGGGCGTCGTGTTTCGAGGTTCACGCACGGTGTAGCAGGTGTCAGGGTCTCACTGCTGTTTACGGCTGAATAACGTTGTATATTGCAGATAGACCACACTTCGTTTCTCCATTGATTGGTTGGTGGACATCTGGGTTGTTTCCACCTCTTTGGTTGCTATGGATGCTGCTGCTGTGAACATCTGTGTACAAGTTTTTGTGCGGATGGATGTTTTTATTTGTCGAGAGCACACACCTGGGAGTGGCTCCCTGTGCTTCTCCGGGCCCTGGCCCAGCATCCCTGGGGGGGAATCAAGTGTCCTTCCCCCAAGAGCTCCCAGCTCCCTGGCACCAGGCACCACAGGACGGTCTCCATCCACCACCTGCCCCACACCAGCCTGCTTAAGCACAGTGACACTGAACAAGGTTTCCTTTTCAAATACAGGGGGTCCATTCACTAATGCGCTGTCCACGGAGCTCACTTGGTCATTCGTTGATCATGCATTTAGCAAGCGTCCAGGACAGCCTGCGGGAGGCGGCTGAGAGGAGGGCCGGCAGGCCCTGGAGAGGCTCTGGCTGTGCACACAGGGTGAGACCCTGGGCACACAGGCCAACCTGCCAGACACATGTGCCCCTTAGTGATCCCTCAGAGGCAGTGGCGGCCCCTGAGAGGATCGGCCCCCTGGAGCAGGGCCACGTGCCTCTGCCGTGCCGGGGAGGCAGCACCCAGCCCGTCACCGTTTCTGCCTCGTAAGAGTTTCACATCCACGATCGTACCCCTGCCTCCTGGGGGGTCGTTTCCGTTTTTCAGGAACAGAAACGGAGGCTTCACATAGCAGGCTGTGAAGAGATCAGGTGAGTTTATGGAGCAATAGGTGGAAAGGCCAAATCTCTAGGACAGTAAGCTGCCCAGTGCCACCTCTGAACAGCCGCAGTCCAAACCACTGTGGACCAAGGTTCAAGATGGAAATGGCCCGGAGATCGGGCCAGGAGGACCGGCTGCAAGTCCCCAGGCTGCCAGCAGACACCTCTGAAAGCAGCTCCGGCCTCGCTCCCACGCAGGGCCCCGTCCAGCCCCGGCTGTGCTCACAGGTGGCTCTGGAGAGGCGACTCCTGAGGTTTGGGCTGCGCACTGCAGTACAGATCACTCCTTGGGGCCACTGGCTCTGTGACGGGGGACGTTCTCTCAGAGCGGGAGGAGCTGGGGCTGGAGTGGGAATCGGGGACAGTGTCCTCAGCAGAGGTCGGCCACCGGGAGCAGCTCCAGGATGCTGGCAAACCACCAACTAGGCCACGGGTTTTCTCCAGGACAACGGCAGTGCCCTGTGTGCCTGCAGGGGACAACACCGGGGGCTCCCACTTTGTGGGCTCTGGGGACAGAAGACCGTGGTGACAGACGACTTGAAGCCAGTGACCCCAGTGAGGGCCTGGCAGTCAGCAGGGAGCCTGAGACCCGCCACTGGGTTTGACATTCATCAATTGCGTGCGAAGCACACTCAGGCCAGAGCGCGACTGCACCGCAGGGCAGCAGGAAACCCGCACCAGAACATTCCACCGAAAAGCGGTAACAAAACAACAGGGGCTCCGCAGATGAATGAATCTCCCTGGGCTCATGGGGAAGCGAAAGCACATTTTGTGGTCTCACCCCACGGTCGTTTTCTGTCTTGTTTTTGGTGGTTGTTTCTTGAATTCAGTTCTTTCGTTTTTGTCAACAGCCCCGGCTGCCTAAGTGCCTCGTCTCGCTGGGCTCTGGAAGCTGACGGAGCCCACATCCCAGGCGAGCCGGGGTTTCCGGTGACCTTGGCCTTGACTCATGCCCGGTCCTCTCAGAGGCATCCGCCACAAGCACCGTCGGTTCTGAAAGGTCCCGTTTGTGGAGTTCCAGGTAAAGCCTAAGTTGTCCCTCGTTTTCCTCCTGTGGGAGTCGCAGCGCCCAGGGCACGGCCGCACATTAGACCCCCAAGGAGCTTAAAAAAGGCAACGTGCAGCTCCCAGCCCAGAGATCCAGACTCAGCCGTCAGAGACCCTGCTGTCCGGAGACCCTGCACGAAGGCCCGGGCAAGAGCCCCTGTTTCGGGAAAGGCGTCTGCAGGCCGGCAGCAGATGCCAAGGGACCCGTGACTGGCAGGGAAGGGTCGTACCAGCCATGTGGCCCTGGCAGGGCCCTGAAGCTGTCCAGGCCTTGGGGTCCCATGTGTGAGTTGGGATAGCGCCTGCCTCTGTGTCGCCCAGGACTGTGAGGACATCAGATGAAGCAGAGGACGAGGCCCACTCAGGCCAACGAGCAAGAAATGGCCCGTCCATCAGGGCCCGCGTGGGACCTGGCCATGTGGGCCGGAAGACACCGGAAGTGCAGCGGCGGACTCTGTCCTCCACGGCTTCAGGACCAGACCCGGCCACGTGGCGCCGGGTTCAGGGGTCTGAAGGGGCAGGTGGGCGCACTCTCCCCAGGCCTCTGCAGCTGAGCAGCGCCAGGCCAGGTGGGGCACAGCAGGGACTGGGAAGGGTCTGCAGCTGTCAGTGGCATAGAGCCAGGTGGGACAAAAACAAGGCACTTCTCTCATCGGAAGTTATGCCCGAATGTGGAAAAAGAAGGTGGTTACAGTGTGGCTGCTGTCAACGGAGGTCCTGGGGCCCTTCCACCAGCATGAGAACCCAGGTCCACAGGAGATGCTGCTTCAGTCTCAGTTTCCTCATCTGCACAATGGGCATAGAGCTGCTTTGAGGGTTAAATGAGCTAAGCTGCAGGGGATGCTTGGCTTTTGCTGTTGTTATTATTACTACCACGTGCCAGGATGTTGATTGGTGCTTGGTAGGTGCAGCTGCATTTCTTCTTCACAACAGCAATCTCTGTTCTTAGGTGTTATTCTCGCGTCCTTCACAGATGAGGCCATGGAAGATCAGAGCAATTAAGTATTAATAACTCACTGCCCAAAGGGGCAGTGCCAGTAAGTGGAGACAGAGCCAGAATTTGAACTCACTTCTGCCTAACTCCAAAGACTGCTCCAGGTACGATGCCCGCTTTGATTCAGAATGAGCACCGTTGGAGCTGTTTGAAAACCGGGCAGGGAAGGACACCCCAGGCAGCTGGGAGAAGGGCTTGCAGAAGGGCTAGGGGCTGTCTGACGGGGGTGGCCCTGAGTCCCCCAGGGTGGAACACAGGGAGGGGAGGTGGGGAATCAGGAGCCCCAGAGCAGCAGGTCACGGGGGATGAAGGTCTGTGGCCTGAAAGGGAATCCACGTTCTTTGAGCACAGAGTATGTGCCAGGCTCTGGGCGGGGGCCTCAGTGCATTTGTTGGATCATGAATGGCCTGATAGTATCCTGGGGCCAGTCTGTGATGGAGGAGGTGACAGTCAGGCCTTGCCCGTCATGCAGGAGGGATTGCAGCAGACCAGGGGTGGGGAGGACCTGACCCCGGGCGGCTGGGGCATTCCAGGTGCTCCCTGCAGGGGGGAGGCCCAGCCTGGCCGGCCACTCAGGTGCTCCCCTGCCCAGGCACGGCCTCGGCACCCGCTTCGCGTCCCTCTGCTGGGCTGGCCTCTGCGTGGAAGCCCCCTCTGTCCCTCTGGAACTGCCTGTCCGGCACCAGCCTGCACCCAGTGGCCCATTCGCATTCTCCTTCCTCCACCAAGCAAACTCTGACCCCCGTCTAGAGGTGGTTTCTGCCCTCCCAATGTCTGCAGCTGTCTCAGCCTGTGTCAGGTGGTCTCCCACGCTGGCTGGGCTTAGATGGCAGGAGGGAGGAACATGAGGTGGCAGCCATGGGCTAGGGGCTCGGATCTTAGGGCCCAGATGTTGGGTCATACGGGGCAGCCATGGGGCCCGTTCTAGAGTCCCAAACCTACACTATAAACGGGGTGCAAGGGCTTCCTCCAGAACCCCAAGTGTCTCTCCCAAGTGTGTTAGTCCTGGATAGTGGCATCAAGCTTGGCTCCTGGCTCCTCTCAGAAACTCCGAAAACAACCCACACCCGCAGCTGCAGCAGGTTCACCCTGACCAACACAGTGCTTCTGCGGTAGAGTGGCTGGCAAGACCCTCCGGAAGACGGGGACTTGGGACCGGCCATCCTTCCTCTCAGGACTGCAGGCAGCGGGGACCCAGCTGGCATCAGAGATGGGAGCGTTCCGTGGCCCACGGCGGAGAGCAGGTGACTGCAGCGACAGCCAGTGCTCACCTGGATGCAGACCTGCGGCACCCGGGTCTGTCTGGCTGCTTGGCCGCGGGGTAAACCACCGTGAAGGGCATGACGTGAGGGGCAGCTGCCCCCAATTACAGGGGTGCATTTCAAGAAAGGAAACAACCGGCTTGACGCCCAACAGAACCAGAGAGCTTATCTTTAGAGCCTGCGGTGAACGCAACCTAAAACCACAGCAGAGTCTGATTTCATCACAGGGTGAGGTCATGGCCCCCACAGGGGTCTCACAGGACGGCCACGGCATCGAGCAGGAGTCTCGGGACTGTAATGGCAACTTCGGAAACGTTTGCCTTCCTCAGTTTCCCAAACCCCCAGAGCCCACCGAGCTTTTCCTCCCTCCTCTCTGATGAGGCTGGGGACACTGCAGGTTTATGCTGTGCAGCCCACCCCCTCACTGTCACCACTCAGGACAGAGAGGACCCCCTTATACCCCACACTGAAACTGCACCGGTGACAGTGGCTCCGCAGCTGTGAAGGGGCGTGTGACTGTCCACTCTAAGCTGGGACAGCCGCAGGGTCTGCTGCATTGAGACCAGGGAGGGGAGGGCATGTGCCTGCGATGGTCCCGCTTCAAGGGCTGACGAGAACCAGCTGGCCGCAGGGGCTTGGCAGTGGCCAGCCGATGACGGGACGCATCCCTGGGACCCTGACCAGCCAAAGCCTGGCTCTAGTCACAGCAAGGGGAGATGCCCAGAGGGACAGAGCAAAGCCACATGCGCATCACCAAGTGTGCGTCCTCCATGTGAGGAACAAACAGCTGCTTGGCTGAACGTCAGCTGTGGGAGACGCCGGGTGGCCGTGAACACGAGCGACCACGAGTGTGAGCTGCATCTGAAACCGAGCATGTGTCGGCCACGGAGCCACAGGCCGGTGTGCCTGGTGGCAGCTGGCCATCAGGGGAGGTGGCATCTGCGGCCTGACAAGGCCCTGCAGGCACGGGTGATCTGAAGGGGCAGGTGGCTTCCACTGCCATCGTGGCATGGCCACCTCTCACCTGCCCACTCCCACGTCCTGCGGCCACTTGTGTGAGCTCCATGGGGCTGCCGGCTCACAGTGCCACAAACCAGGTGGCTTAGGCAACACAAATGTGTTGTCTCACAGTCCTGGAAGGCCAGAAGTCCAGACTCCAGCGTCCCCGGGGCCAGGCCCCTCAGTCACTGCAGCCAGGCCTCGTCAGGCTTCCGGCGGGTGTGAGCCGTCCTGAGCCCCCTCGGCAGGCAGAGGTGTCACTGCAGCCTGTGCCTCTGCCTTCACTCGGCCTCCCCCCGTGTGTCTGGGTGTCTCCTCTCTTCTTATGGCACCAGTCATGTTGGATTTGTTGCTCACCCTACTCGAGGATGACCTCATCCCAGCTAATTACTTCTGTAACGACCTTCCTCCGAGTAAGAATTACGTTCTGACGTGCTGGGGGTCGAGGCTTCAACACATCAGCCCAGAACACCAGTGGCCCGAGGGGGAAACCTGTGCCCGGCGTAGGGACAGCATAGGGACGGCGTAGGGACGCCAGCACCTGCCGGAGTCGGCTCTGCAGACCCCGCGGGCTCAGCCCTGAAGGACCACAGGGAGGGGGACGTCCCTTCGGGGGTGCCCAGCAGCACGCCTGGCCGTCCTCACCGCAGTGAGGCTGGGTGACATCCAAACCTGTTCTCTGGCGGTCAGAAACCAGATAAGCTAGCCAGCACCCTGTAGTAAAGATCTTTCCTTTCAAACCGGCAAGATGAGACAGTGTTATTGCAACAAAGAACCCTGGTTAGCAGCATTCTTTTTGCAATTAGAAAAAATAATAAATATGCAGACAAAACTTCCAGGGGGGGGTGCAAGGAGGGAGGGGGACTTCGGTGGTGTCACAGTGTGGGGAGGAGGCGGGACTGGGAGGGCCGTGATCTGTGGGCTCCGCCTGGGGCACTGGGTCACCCGCTCCACCCGGACCCTCCACCTGGGGAGAGAGGAGGGAGGACACGCACAGGCTGCAGGGCGCTCGGTTCTCTGCCAGTCGGAGCCGTGGCGTCTCCGCTGGGACACGGGGCGGCGGAACCCCGTCTCACGCCGTTCCGGGGGAATCACCTCCAGGCAGGGCTTCGTGAGGAGCGGCACACACAGAAGTCCGGGCAGATCCGGGTTTTCTGGGGCCTGACGCTTGTTCAGTCCGGGAGCCCCACTTAGGTTAACAAAGAGACCACACAATTATGGGCACGAAATGGCTGGCTGCAGTGGTGCCCGGCACACCCGCCTCTGATGGGTCGGGGCCGTTCTGGAAGGTGGGGGCGGCATCTGGGGAGACCTCTGAGGAACCACGGCCTCGAAGCTGGAGACCAGTGGGAACTGAGGGGGAAGCTTCCAGAAAGGGGCCAGAGGAGGACGAGAGTGAGGTCAGTCCACGGACAGGATAGAGCCGGCCGGAGGGAGGAGAGAGCCAGGAAGGCCGATCTGCGAGGGAGGCAGCAGGGGTTGCAGGAGGAAGAGGCCGGCTGGGACTTCGAGTACAGTCAAGGGAGGAGGCCGGAGGTGCCGGGGCTGGCTCCCGCTGCACGGGCCGAGGAGGAGCTGAGCGAGGCCGGGCGCAGTGGGGGCTTCTCTGATTTCCCCCTGTGCCGCTGGGTCCCCGGGGGAGGCAAGAGCAGCACCTCCACACTCCGGGCAGCAAGGGCGGGAGAGAGGAATGGGGTCCCCCCGAGGGGGTGTGGGACCAGGGAGCCTGCGGGAAGGGAGGAGTCTGCCTCCAGAGATAATGAGGGGACCAAGATGGGGGGAAAGGAAGAGGAAGAGAGGAGGGGGGGGAGAGAGAGAGAGAGAGAGAGAGAGAGACAGGGCAATGACAGCAATGATGGGGGGGAGATGGAGTGGGGGTGGGGGAGAGAGCTGGGGAGAGCCAGACCCCGTCCCAGCCAGGCCGTCCTGTGCATCCCCCCCAATCTGTAAGGACCTAGCGTGGCCTGTGCGTCGTACTGGGGACCATCGTGCATCTTTCTAAAGTGCAGTGTCCCCTCAGGGCCAGCTCCCAGGCTGTGGCCGGGAGAGCCCAGGACCAGCTCCGGGTGGCCGCGAAGGCTGAGCATGGCACGGTGGGCTCCCCAGTGGCAGCCCCGGCCAAAGCAGGGACATCTGTCCCTTCTAGATACAAAGGCCTGTCCACTCACTAAGCCGAGGTTGGAGGGCATTCTCTCACCGGAGGAGGTTTTTCTAATTCCCAGAGACACGGTGGCCCTGCCTCAGCCCGGCATTCGGGGTCCTCTGTGACCTGTCCCTACCGTCCTGCTGCCCTGACTCCTCTTCCTCCGCCGACTCCAGCCAAAGACCACGATTCCCCAGTGAAGGCCCTTTGTCCTGCCTCCCCCAGGGAGAGGCCACCATTGGGGGCCCCCGGGGTAGCCAGGCCCACCGACGCCTCTGGAGAGGGTGTGGGGAGACTCAGAGAGGACGAGAGGTAGCTGGGGAAGGGGCACCTCTCACAGCGGAGGGTGGACGAGAAGTAGACGGGGACCAGGGAGGCAAGGGGCTGTTCCGATTAAGGGGAGATGAGTGGTCGCCCCAGAGCGACCGGGCTGGTGAATCTGTGTTCTGCACCCAAAGGCTCGATTCAGTCTCTCAGTGACTCTCAGTGACAGAGCAGCCCGAGTCCTTGTGGTCCCGGCAGGGGAATCCCTGGAACCACAGCCCAACCCTCCCGCCATGCAGGTGGGGAGGCCGAGGCCCGGAGCTGGGCCCCTCGTTCCTGGCCTAACTGCTGTCCCTGGGCACTGTCCGTGCCCCAGCCCCCTGGTTTCCAGGCTGCCCAGCAAAGTCACCTGTACCCTCCCCTACAGGCTCTGCCCCAGGGGACCCGTGGGAAGAATAAAGGAGAAACCCCCACCCAGGGGAGAGGGCTGAGCAGAGGCCTTGAGAGGGGTGCTCCAGCAAGGTGGGACAATCGGTCTGCAGAAATGGAGAAATCGCTCTCTGCAACGTTCCACCGGCCAAAGGGCTGACTTAAAACGTCAGCTGGTGCGTAGGCAGCTCAGCCGAGCACAGGGCTCTCCGAACCCGCAGCCCCCACGCTCTCCCCGCTGGTGACCTCCCCTGACCTGAGGCACCGTCTTCGTTTTCCAGCTGGCACAAGGTGCGGTTGAGTTCCCAGGGGTTTGTCTCACACTGAAAGCCAGCCCAGGGCAAGACGTGCAGGTCTCCGCCCCCCTGCCCCACCACCTTGGCACTGACACCCGAACACCCGGGTGTTTGTAATTTGCACCGATTCCTGTGACTACAAAAGTAATCCATGCTCATGAGAAACTTGGAGAGTTAAAAAAGTAGGATGAAGAAGATGAAAATCACTCATAATCCCATATCTAAGCAATCAGGGTAGGTGCTCTGTGGTCTATCATCTTCTAGATTCTTTGCAGTATATAAAAGCAACTTTTTAAAACAGTCATACCTGGGGCCACTCCACCCACTGTTTTGTATCCTAGGTTGGTTGGTTTTTGGAAACTGAATATAATATTTTCTAAATTCTCCCACATTAATAAACATTATTGAAAAGCAAAACTAGTAATTCACTTTTTTTAAGCCTAAATATCCCATTAACCCACCTGGCAACCTGTCGCACGGGGCAGTGGGGCAGAGATGGCCTGTTTTCCCCCAATATTCCTCCCCCTTCCCCCTTAGCAAGGACCCCAGGTTTATCTGGACACGTGGCTGCTGGAATCAAAGACTGCATTCCTCAGAATTCCTTGTGCCAGGTGGGGCCAAGTGACAAATTCTGTCCAAAGGTCTGTAAGACAAAGTGCTCTGTGTAACTTCCAGAAGTATCCTTTAGAGAGAGGCCCAGTGTACTCCTCACTCCTTTCTGCTGGCTGGAAACAGGAAAGGTGGCTGGAGCTTGGCAGCCGTAGCAGGCCACGAGGTGAAAGCTTCCTGCTGGGGGTGGCAGAGCAGCAGGAGAGAAGGGGACTGGGTCCCTGCTGGTTGTGAAACCATCCTAGTGGCCCTGGACCATTTACCTATAGTCTTTTATGTGAAAGAGAAATAAATTTTTATCTTGTTAAAAAAAAAGTGTTACAACAGAACTTGTAGAGCCCTAGGCTCTCTCTACAGATAGCTCCCTGCTATTAGGGAAGGTTATTAACATATATTGAGTGTCTACCACTTGCCAGCATGCTATATACCTTCTTTAATCAAATTTAATGTAATTTAGCTTAATTTAATTTCCCCAACAACCTCACGGTGTTACTATCATTATCCCCATTCTACAGATGAAAACACCAAGGCTCAGAGAGGCGGAGGAACTTGTCTAAGTCACACTAGTAGCAAATGACAGCCTGACTCCCCCTGCCCAGCCCTCCTGGGCGCGTTCGACTGTCGCGTCTGAAGAGAGGAGCACCCACCTGAGGAAATCAAGTCACCAAAGGTGGCTTCTTGTTCCTACCCTCCTCACGTTTGAGATGAAGTCCCAGAAACCGAGTCTTTTCCCAGGGATTTGAAGGAAAACTTCAATCATCTTTTAATATCAGTAAATTATTTTCTTTTTCTACTTAAGGAAAAAAAAGCCCATCGTCAGCTATAATAAATCCAACCCAATTACGCTGATTATAGTGATTACTGTTCATCCAGCCTAATTGGCTTCACTCGGCATTTTCATTAAGAACCTGTATCTTCAAAGGTTTACACTCAGACACATTTTTACTTGGAGCTGAAATTTGGCTGTAACGGCCAAATCGGGAAGCCCGGCGCCAGCGAGCTGCGGCAGAGGGAAGGGAGCCCAGCGCCCGAGCAGCCTCTGAGCCGCGGGCCTGTTGGACACCTGGTCACTGCTACGCAACTGTCTCCACGCGGACTTGCGTCTTGTTGGGACAGGCCCCGGGCGTGTCGGGTGGCGGCATGGCCACGGCATGGCCACGGCCTGGCCGGAGCCTGGCGCTAGCCGGCGGTTCTGCCAGCCCACCTTGCCGCGGGGTGTCTGTCTCTCACACGCAGAGACACAAGCACAGGTAGGCTGTGGGGTAGCCCAGGGATCGTGAACCCTGGCTCCGTACACTCACCAGCTGGGGCAACGCCCTGGGCTCCTCTGGGCCTCAGTCTGCTCATCTGTAAAACGGGGTAACAATGCCCACCTGGCAGGGCTGTGGTTTGGTCTCAGTCGGGCTGTGCACGCGAGGAGGCTGCGTGGTGCTGGCAGTAGGTTCCCAGGGAACCGGCCAAAAACAATGACTCTGGAGCTTCCGGGGCCCTTGGTGACCACCTGGTCCTGCACCGTCGTTGAATAGACCCCAAGTCTGGGCATCTGAGGGGGGAGTGATTCATCTTATATGAGTTCATGAGGATGGACCCACCATGGTGGGACTGGTGTCCTTAGAAGAAGAGGAAGAGAGACCAGAGCTCGCTCTCTCCCTGCCAGGTGAGGACGGTGGGAAGGCGGCCTTCTGCAAGCCAGGAAGCGGGCCCTCCCCAGAAACTGAATCTGCCACACGTATGTCTTTGGCTTCCAGCCTCCAGAATGGTGAGAAATAAGTATCTGTTGCGGAAGCCACCCAGTCTGTGGTACTTTGTTACAGCAGCCCAAGCAGACTGATGCACAGGTGAAAAACCCAAATCACAGCTGCAGGGAATTCTCCTGGTGAGAGCTGGTGGCCCTGAGTGAAGCTCACCAGCTTTAGGTGAGCCTGGGAGCTGTGCCCACAGCGAGTGCCCGGGTTCTTGCCCCAGCCAGCAACTGCCTAGGGCTGCTGCAGAGAAGAGTGTCAGTGCCCTGGGATTAGGGAGGTCACCGCAGCCAGGGACCTTTCAAGGCTTCTGTGCCCTTCTCTGCTGCTGCCACACAGGCTGCCAGCTCTCCTCCGGTGTCCCCACTGACCGACACCTCCCTGTGCAGCGCAGCGCTGAACAGGAGCAAAAGCCTCCTGCGTTTATCTGGGGTCTTACCCTCTGCCCTACTCCTGTCTGCTGAAGGAGTCACAGCTCTTTTCTATTTTGAAGACAAAAAAGCACACTATGGAGAATTTGCAAATTACAGAGTGTTACAAAAATATTAAAATCACTTACAGTCACACAGTTCAGAATTAATTGTGGTTAACATTTTGTTGTGCTTCTTCCCATTTTACTCCCAGTATTTTCCTGTGGGCATTTTCCCGAAAATTCCATCATGTTGTGTATGCAGTTGTGTACTCCATCCTTATTTATTTACGTATTCAAGTATTTATTTACCTATATGTTTATCGTAACATTGTATCATGAGCATTTTCACCTTGTGAATATTCTTCCATTTGTGGATTTAGATTTTTCACTCCTTCATTTATTCAGCAAATGTGTGTTCAGAGCCTGCTATGTACGCAGCAGGCACTGATAATACAGCAATAAGAAAAACAGACATAGTTCCAGCCCTTGTGCAGGTTTCGATTTGACGGGAAAGCTTGGTAGTAAATACGTAATTTCAAGAGTCAAGTGCTGTGAAGGGGAAGGGCAGGTCCTCCAGAGGCAAGTGACAGGACTGCCCGGCCAGGAGGTTCTGCAAGGGGCTGATGCCAGATCGGAAGACTTTGTAGGAGCATCTAAATCAGGCTGTGCTGGGGGTAACATTTTAGGCAGAGGAGTGGCACGTGCCAAGGCCCTAGGTCTGGCAGTGCACATAAGAGAAAGGGAAAGAAAACTTGTGGTTAGCATAGGAAAAGCCTGCTCCTTCTTCCCTAGAATAGCGCTGCGGGGATGGATTTCTGCTGTCCACACCCCCAACTCACTCCTCGCCCCAGGAAAGCTCTGTCTGTCATTCACCAGCCTTCTAGAACTGAAGGCCAGTGATGTTTTGCCGATGTTGGGAATAGGGAAAGGGTGGGGCGCTGTCATGCATTTGCCCAGGGGGCTCCCAAATTCAGTTCTGAGAGCGCAGGCCCAGCTATAAATCCTGCAAAGGACAAGCCCGGTGCTTTATCTGCTGACGAGGGTAAGACAGCCACCGCCTGTTAGACCACACCTTTAAAGTGGGGCAGGTGTGCCCTCTTGGACGCTTGCCCTATCTGATGCGTCCACCAAGAGAGAAAATGCTGTGGGTGTGATTTTCTGAAGGGATTGTGATTAGCGAGGAAGCTCCTCTGAGCCCAGTATCACTGTCTACACCTCCTTCTGGCACCAAAAGAGGAAGCCCTGGTGGGTTTCCTCCCCCAGACATCTGGCCTGGAACCACACGCTTTCTCTACCGTGCCCATACCTGGCCTCCCACGACTTAATCTGCATCCAGTGGAACGTTTTTTAAGGGCAGTTTTCTCTCCCAGGCAGCGTGTGTGTGTGTGTGTGTGTGTGTGTGTGTGTGTGTGTTTTATGTCAGGAAAACTGTCCTCCAGCTGGGAAGCCCACGTTCTGGCGGCTCCCAACACGGTGGGCTCTCAGCTAAGTGGGTTGACGTCATGCAGCTTCACTGCAGAGTGGGCAGTGGGCACAGCCAGCTCCCAGCGTGAGTGCCTGGGTTGCCTACCACCGCCAGTCTCCGCTTCTACCTTTCTAGCACAATTCCAGCTAGGTCCAGAGTGGGAATGGGCTTGGTCTGGGGGAGCACTGTGATTGGTCTGAGCCAGTCATGACAATCCGATTCCATTTTGCCAGGCTCTCATTTTGTCAGCGTTGCCTGGAGCCAGAGTAGTCACTTGGCCAGTTCTTGGACAATGAGACACGTGGGAGGGTTGGGGGGGTCTGCTGGGGGGCTTCTGGAGAAGCTGGCCTTCTGGGTAAAAGAGACAGATGCGACTGCTGCTATCTCTTTCCTTTTCTCCCTGCCTTAAATATAGACATGAGCATGGTGGCTCGAGTCTGTAGTTCCAGCACTTTGGGAGGCAGGAGAATCACTTCAGGCCAGGAGTTTGAGACCAGCCTGAGCAATATAGCCAGACTCCATCTCTACAAAAAATTAAAAAATTAGCTGGGCAGAGTGGCATGCAGCTGAAGTCCCAGTTAGGAGGCTGAAGTGGGAGGATCACTTGAGCCCAGGAATTTGAGGCTGCGGTGAGCTATGTTTGTGCTACTATACTCCAGTCTGGGTGACAGAATGAGACTCTGTTTCAAAAAAAAAAAGAAAGAAAAGAAAAGAAAGACACGGACATGATGTCTAGAGTTATGAGGTGACAAGCATGAGGAAAAGTCAGCATATCAGAGGGGAAATACAGAAAGGCCTGGACCCCTCCCCTCCCCAGCTCATTCTTGAGCAGATGACCCAGCACCACCAACTGTCCACCTCTAGACTTCTTGTTACGTAAGAAAAATAAGCTTCTATTTGTCAAGTTTCTAATACCTGCAGTTGAAAACATTCCCAACAGATTGATCTTGTACACCTAAAACCCCTAAAATTCTCTAAAGTTGCTTTTGTGGTTTTTATAGTTCCAGGGTGTTTAATCTGAGCAAGTACCACCCATATGTGATGTAGTAAAAAGAATGTCATATGTTTTATTTCAAGGAGCCATGTCTCCTTCCCATAATTTTCCAAGATCTGGTACACAACCAGTAGATTCATCATTGTGCTTACAAGAAGAAAATTAACCTATCAGAATTCAAAGCCCAGAACCCAGGTAAGGCTGGGAGTCTAGCAGATCTTCAGCCCATTATGCTAGAACTCCAAAGACTTACACATCCAGGGTTAGTGTGGCCCAGAAGCAAATCTTATCATCCCCCCCACCACCCTTAGAGGCTATAAGGAAAAGTTTCTTGGTCCAGAGGAGATCAGGAGAAAAGCTCATTTCCAGGAAGTTTTAACCACACACTGAACCTTGTACAGACTGGTACTCAAATTTACATCTCCCGAGTGGTCCGAAAATCTTCAAGAAGCAAGTTCAGATTACAGTGATCCTAGAGTAGAAGTGTCCCTAAGGTATATGGAAAAAGCAAGTGCAAATCCTTTCTAGTAGAAGTCACATTCATCTTAGGCCTCAAAAACTCCCCACCAAGTAATATTTCAAGAACAGTAAGCAGCAGTCAGTGAAAAATAAATAAGCAGACAAGAAAATAAGGCAAAAAGAGCAAGAATAAGTAGAAAAAACAGACAGTTAAGGTGACCCTCAAATACTTCATATAATGAAATAATGGGACACAAATGATAAAATGGCTACGTTAAAAATATATAAGCTCAAAAATATCTGTAGGGAACAGAGAACTATAAAATACTATTCTGGCAGGGTTTTTTCCTTTAAAAATATCAAATAAATATTTCTTATAGAAATGAAAAATACAATAATTGCAATTTTAAATGCAATAAATGGGTTTAATAGGTGAATAGATATAGACAAAGAGAGAATCGGTGAACTGGAAGATGGAACAGAAGAAATTATCCAAACGACAGAACAGAAAAACAGAAAGATGAAAATCATGAAAAAGAGGTTCAAGGACAGGAAGGCTAGAGTGAGAAAGTCTGAATACATTTAGTTGGTGTTCAAGAAGAAGAAGTAAGAAAAAGGGCAAGGGTATTATTTGAAGAGATAATGTCTGAGAATTTTTCAGAACTGATGAAAGATGCCCATCCATAGATTTAAGAGCCCCAACAAATGCCAAGGACAAAAAATAAAAAATGAAAGGGATGTTCAGAGTCTGAATGGCCATCACAAACTTGTCTCTTACTGGAAGGGTGGCCCAACAATGTGTCCAAGGGGCTAATGTTACTTGGCCAATCCTGGGACATGGAGCTTCTGTCAGGGATGAGCAAAGCAAGTGAAAATGCAGTAGCTGGCTCTGTGAAGCTCACTCATTTTGTCCTGGCCTAGGTCTGTTGAGCACCATAATCAGAATGACAGCAGAAGTACCAGTACATTTTGATCCTCCTTCTGCTTATTATTTATAGCACAAGAGGGATGGAAGCAATGATAGAAACCCCACTCTTCCATGATTAGATTATTTTTAAGAAGTCTGCCATAAATCCATTGTTTCCTCCCACCCCATTCTGTAATTTAATCTCCATGTCTACCTTTGAATCACCATGCACATAGGATTTGATAGGAAATACTGTGGAACTCTTGTCTAGCAGAAAAATTTATTGAGAAAAGTTCGGTATTATAAATTATTTGAAGATCAATGCTTAGCTTTGATGTAGTCTTTCTCATTTTAAGATGAAGGAACTGAGGTCAGAGAAGGTAAGGAACACAGAGGAAGTCTATAGCAAGGCTGGGCCTAGGTGGGGACCTCCTGGTTCCAGGTCAAGGCTTGATCCACTATTCAGCCACTCACTTCTTAGAGAACAAGGAGGCAGTTTATTTCATTCTCAAGGGATGGCATTTCAACAATGGTTTGTCATATCACATATTAGGGTGTGTAAAAAAGAAAATTCTCTACGGCTTCCCAGGGGTGACATAGAAATACAGATACAGACACCCCAACAGATAAAAACAGCCTCGGTTACATAACCGTGACAGCAAATGGTGAATCATTGCCGCGTAATGGGAAAATTTAGATTGGTCACTAGTAAAAGTAAAAGGATCACTATGGTGAGTCATTGGGCCCACCCTCCTGTGGAGTCTCTGAAACGCAGACACCTACCAGTTGATTCAGAGTCTGGGCTTTGTCTTCCCTTCTTCCACAGTGACATCTTGATATTTCACAATGGAGCTTCACAGGTGATGTAAATTTTCCAAGACAGCTGGGCCAAAGCCCCACGCTCTGTCTCTGGACTGGTTTTTGGTTTTGGTTTTTATTTCAGAATATTATGTGGTACAAACATTTTGGTTACATGAATTACTTTTGTACAGTTTGAGTCAAAGGTATGAATGTGTCCATCACCCAGATAGTGTACATTGTGCCCATTAGTGTGATTTTACCTATTCCTTCCTTTCGCCTCCCACCTGCTTGATGTTCATTGAATTTACTACCGTATGTGCACGTGAGTGTTGATCATTTAGTTTCAATTTAATAGTGAGTACATGTGGTGTTTGTTTTTCCATTCTTGTGATACTTCACTTAGGAGGATGGTCTCCAGTTCCATCCAGATTGTTAAAAAGGTATTAGTTCACCAATTTTTTTGTTATGGCTGAGAAGTACTCCATAGTACATATACCACATTTTGTTAATCTAATCATATGTTGATAGGCGCTTGGGTTGTTTCTATATCTTTGCAATTGTGAATTGTGCTGCTACAAAAATTTGAGTGCAAGTTTCTCTTTTTTTTTTAATAAAATGTCATCTTTTCCTTTGGGTAAATACCCAGTAGTGGGATTTCTGGATTGAATAGTAGGTCTACTTTTAGTTCTTTGAGTTGTCTCCATAGAGGTTGAACTAGTTTACAGTCTCACCAACAGTGTATAAACGTTCCTTTCTCTCTGCATCCATGCCAGCATCTGTTGTTTTGGGACTTTTTGATAAAACCCATTCTCACTGGAGAAGGTGATATCTAATCACAATTAGGTGATATCTAATTGTGGTCTTGATTTGCATTTCACTGACGATTAGAGATGTTGAGCATTTTTTCATGTTTTTTGGCCGTTAGTCTATCTTCTTTTGAAAAGCTTCTGTTCATATATTTTGCCCACTTTTTAATGGGGTTGTTTGAGGTTTTTGCTGACTTGCTTGAGTTCTTTGTAGATTCTGGTTATTAGCCCTTTATCAGACGTATAGCGTGCAAATATTTTCTCCCATTCTGTAGGTTGTCTATTTGCTGTATTGATTGTTTCCTTGGCTACACAGAAGCTTTTTAATTTAATCAGGTCCCATTTATTTATTTTTGTTGCTGCTATAATTGCCTTTGGAGTCTTCTTCATAAATTCTTTGCCTAGGCTGATATCTGTAAGAGTTTTTTCAACATTTTCTTCTAGTATTCTTATAGTCTCATGCCTCAGGTTTAAGTCTGTTATCCATCATGAATTAATTTTTGTGAGAGGTGAGAGGTGTGGATCCTGTTTCAGTCTTCTACATGTGGCTGTCCAATTTTTCCAGCACCATTTATTGAATAGGAATTCTTTTCCCCATTGTATGCTTTTGTCCACTTTGTCAAAGATCAGATGGCAATATGAGGATGGTTTTACATCTGGGTTCTCGGTCCCGCTTCATTGATCTATGTCTCTCCTTGTGCCAGTACCATGCTGCTTTGGTTACTATAGCCTTGTAGTATAGCTTGAAGTCTGATAAAGTGATGCCTCCAGATTTGTTTTGTTTTGTTTTGTTTGATTTGTTTGTTTTGTTCAGGCTATTCTGGTTCCATACAAAGAGCAGAATTATTTTTTCTAGATCTGCAAAAAATGATGTTATTTTAATGTGGATTTCATTGGATCTGTAAATCACTTTGGGTAGTATAGACACTTTGACAATGTTGATTCTGCCAATCCATGAGCATGATATGTTTTTCCACTTGTTTACATCCTCTACGATTTTATTTCTCAATGTTTCATAGTTCTCCCTGTAAAGGTCTTTCCCCTCTTTTGTTAAATATAGTCCTAGGTATTTTATTTTCTTTGTTACTATTGTGAAAGGTATTGAGTCTTTGATTTGAGTCTCAGCTTGAATATTGTTGGCATATAGGTATGCTACTGATCTGTATACATTGATTTTGTAGTCTGAGACTTTGCTGAATTTATTTATCAATTCTAGGAGTCTCTTGGCAGAATCTTTGGGGCTTTCTAGATGTAAGATCTTTTTATCAGCAAAGAGTGACAATTTGACTTCTTTCCCCATTTGGATACCCTTAATTTTCTTCTGTTGCCTGATTGCTCTGGCTAGGACTTCCAACACTATGTTGAACAGAAGTGGTAACAGTGGGCAACCTTGTCTGGTCCCAGTTCTAAGCAAGACTGCTTTCGATTTTTCCCCATTCAGTATGATGTTGGCTGTGGGTTTGTCATATATGGCTTTTATAATATTGAGATATGTTCCATCTATGCCTATTTTGTCAAGAGTTCTTATCAACAAAAACTCTTTTGTTAAGAGTTCTTATCAAAATCTGAATTTTGTCAAATTCTTTTTCTGCATCTATTGATAGGACCCTATGGTCTTCGTTTTTGCTTCTATTTATGTGGTGAATCACATTTATAGATTTGCATATGTTGAACCATCCTTGCATCTCTGGGATGAAGCCCACTCGATCATGGTATATTATTTTTTTGATCTGCAGGTGAATTCAGTTTGCTAGTATTCTATTGAGAATTTTTGCATCTATTAATATACTCATAAGGGATATTGGTCTGTAGTTTTCTTTTTTTATTGTTGTGTCTATTCCTAGCTTTGGTATCAAGGTGATATTAGCTTTGTACAATCAGTTGGGGAGGATTTATTCCTTCTCTATGTTATGAAACAATTTCTGCAGTATAGATACCAGTTCTTCTTTGTAGGCCTGGTAAAATTCAGCTATGAAATCATCTGGTCTGGGACTTTTTTTTTTGTTGAGAGATTTTTTTTATTGCTGCTTTTGCTTTTTTTATTGCAATTTTGTTACTTGATATTGGTCTTTTCAGCAGTTTTATTCCTTTCTCATTGAGTCTAGGGAGGTTGTGTGTTTACAAAAATTCATCCATTTCCTCAACGTTTTCACAGACTGTTTTAATGGGTGGGCTCTGCATCTGCACCCAAAGGAGATGACAGCTTAAAATGTAAAGATAACTCATTTTATTGAGTGTGATGTGTGTTCCAAAAAGACACTTGGACTCTTGAGATTCTTATACTTATTGATCTTCACAACAACTCTTTGAGATTAGCATTGTCCTCGTTTCACAGATGCAAGGGACTAAGGCTAAGTATTAAGAACTTGCCAGAGTCTTAACAGTTAGTGGGAAATGACAGAGGCAGGATTCAGTCCAGGCAAATCCATTGGAAGGCCCACCCTCCTTCCACACACGTAGGAGGCCTCCCCCAACCTCTTGACTGCCCTGGCGACACAAGAGAAAGGCAGAACCCCAGGTGGTGCTTGTCAGGTGAAAGAGGAGAGAGCACATGGAGAAGGGTCTTCACATCTGCTGAGTGGCTACTGTCCTCGGGCTTGAAATGCCTGTGCAGTAGGTGTGGGTTTCCCCTGGTAGCAGATTGGAGGAGTTGAAGAAAACCAAGCACAGTGTTTGGAAGAGAACTTTTTGTTCAGTGGGGAGCAAGGCTTAAATCTCTCTGCTACTCCTATGGCAGACCATTTTACATTGGCCACCCAAGACCATGCGGAAAGTTCTGGATGAAAAGCAACCTTCTGTTCAACATTGATGTGGAGCATTTTGGGGGCGGTCTCTTGGCAATCCTCTGCTCTGGCTTATACCGTGTAGTGGAAACTCACCCAGAATAATATTTTTCAAAGCAGCTTGTTCACTTGGCGGGGTGGGTAGGGAGGATGACCTCTTCCTCAGGAAGTTCCAGCTGAGCCACATGAAAACACACTATTCTGGAGATCTGAAGAGTAATCCGCTGATTGATATATGTTACCAGTATGACCCTTTTCTCAGCCACATCTCTTTTTAATATTCAAGTAAGTCACTGAGCAAGCATGCATATGTCCAATTGCCCAAGAGCCTCAGGGACTCAATCCAAAAGGCCAGACCCTCCGCATCCACGTATAAAGAAGGAGAGAAACTCGCCCCCTGTCTCCTTCTACAGGTTCATCACAGCCTTGAATGTTGGATGTTGCCAACCACAGGAGGTGGCACCTAGCCCAGTGCTCTTGCCAGCCACCGTCGCGATGGTGCCCAAGCTGGCCTGGCAGTGGTTCCTCAGGGTGCCAGAAAGGAGGAGGGGCCTCTGCCTATCCCCACTCATCTGTGACTGCCCTTCAAGTCTCTGCAACACAAGCACAACAGCTCGAGGGGGACAAGCCCCTCCCTTAACACCGTAGTAGAGCAAGGGTGCTCTGTGCCAATGCTCACCTGGGCTCCCCACATTCCAGCCCTTTGCACCCTTTGCGCTGGGAGCTGCCAGGTCAACAGCGAGGGCCAGTGTGAACCCCGTGAAGAGCAAAGCCGGCTCTCCCCTCCCAGCCACGCCAGCACGAGGCCCCTCCCACATGGCTTTGGCCCGCACCCACCCTTAGAGAGGCTCTGCTGACATCGACACTCACCTGCCTCACGTGGTATATTTACAAAAAGCAATTCCAGAGGGCCTGGAGGTCTAAGTGTGGAAAGTGAAATGACAAAGACTTCAGAAGAAAAAAGAAAAGAACATCTTCATAATTTGAGGATCAGCAAAAGTTTCTTAAACAGAACGCGAAACACAT